>NC_048590.1:27303412-27903412 GCF_013265735.2 Oncorhynchus mykiss | reverse complement strand
GGGATGTTATGTGAGAGTGTGTGTAGAGAGAGAGTCAGGGTGGGAAGGGCTGAGAGAGGGAGAGTGAGTGCGGAATGAGAGAGAGGAATGAGAGAATCCAGAAAGAGGGAGAAAATCCAGAGAGAGGGAGAGAGAAAGAGGAATGAGAGAATCCAGAGAGAGGGAGAGAGAGAAAATCCAGAGAGAGGGAGAGAGAGAAAATCCAGAGAGAGGGAGAGAGAGAAAATCCAGAGAGAGGGAGAGAGAGAAAATCCAGAGAGAGGGAGAGAGAAAAAATCCAGAGAGAGGGAGAGAGAAAAAATCCAGAGAGAGGGAGAGAGAGAAAATCCAGAGAGAGGGAGAGAGAAAAAATCCAGAGAGAGGGAGAGAGAGAAAATCCAGAGAGAGGGAGAGAGAGAAAATCCAGAGAGGGAGAGAGAAAGAAGAATGAGAGAATCCAGAGAGAGGGAGAGAGAAAAAATCCAGAGAGAGGGAGTGAGAAAGAGGAAGGAGAGCACCTATGTACCCACCCAGCAGCAGCAGCCCAGCAGTTATTCCCCCTGGCACACCCAGACACTTTCATCCAGAACAATTTACAGAAGAAATGAGGGTTACGTGCCTTGCTCAATGGCACATTGGCAAATATTTTCACCTATTCAGCCCGGTGATTTGAAACAGCGACCTTTCGGTTACTGGCCCAACGTTCCAAGACACAAGGTCTTGATATGGGACTGAAACATTAGGCCTAGATTCTGTCCTACATAAAGCTTTCTGGCATATCATCCTCATCAACGCTACTAGGAATGTGCTTACTGAAATCAGTTAGGAGTGTCCAGTGGCATTGCATCTAAAGGTTTTCTTGGTAACACAAAAGGATTACAAAAACACACAGGGTTACCCGGTGCACTAAGAAAAGAGGGGTTGATAAGGTTATCTGGTGGGACAATGTGTGTGTATAAGTATGCTGTGCTAGTCAACTGGGTAATGTTCATTAGGGCACACTGTAGCAAAATGTTTTGCAATGAAAAGCAAAACGCTGGGCCTCCCGAGTGGCGCAGTGGTCTAAGGCACTGCATCGCAGTGCTAGCTGTGCCACTAGAGATCCTGGTTTGAGTCCAGTCTGTCACAGCCAGCCGCGACCGGTAGACCAGCGCACTATTGGCCCAGCGTCGTCCGGGTTAGGGAAGGGTTTGGCTGGCAGGGATGTTCTTGTTCCATCGTGCACTAGCTACTCCTGTGGCGGGCCGGGTGCAATGCATGCTGACACAGTCGCCAGATGTATAGTGTCTCCGACACATTGGTGTGCCAGGTTAAGCAGGCACTGTGTCAAGAAGCAATGCGGCTTGGCTGGGTTGTGTTTTGGAGGATGCACGGCTCTCGACCTTTGCCTCTCGAGTCCGTACAGATGTTGCAGCGATGGGACAAGAGGGGTCCAGCCAGCAGAGGGGGCTGGTCTGTAGTGTGCGTGTTATTGTGTGGTCCTAAAGCCTTTGTTGAAGAAGACGGTAGACATGTAAGGACTGCTCTGTCGTATCCTCTCCTGAAGATCTGGCTCCAGGCTGCTCACTGCCATAGAACTCATCTGTGGGAACAAGACAGAGGAGTGGCAAACACCAACCACAGACCCACCAGTACTGAGGCGTTTAGGACTGGGAAGGCTTTCTTCCTCAGGTGTTTTCATTACCACAGGGGGCACAGCCATAGCTGGCACAGCCATGCCAATCGTGGACTCCACCGCCTGGATGATGCCTGACTTGGCAGCGGTGACTGACTCTCCTAACCAGGTCTCATTGGTCACTGGGATGCCGTAGTTCAGCTCTCTGCCTCATGAAGGGATGTTGATACAGTTGACAGTAGAGGTCGACCGATTATGATTTTTCAACGCCGATACCGATTATTGGAGGACCAAAAAAGCCGATACCAATGAATAAAATCGGACAATTTATTTTAACTTAATATAATACATCAATAAAATCAATTTAGCCTCAAGTAAATAATGAAACATGTTCAATTTGTTTAAATAATGCAAAAACAAAGTGTTGGAGAAGAAAGTAAAAGTGCAATATGTGCCATGTAAGAAAGCTAAAGTTTCAGTTCCTTGCTCAGAACATGAGAACATATGAAAGCTGGTGGTTCCTTTTAACATGAGTCTTCAATATTCCCAGGTAAGAAGTTTTAGGTTGTAGTTATTATTGGACTATTTCCCTCTATACCATTTGTATTTCATTAACCTTTGACTATTGGATGTATAGCTTCTGTCCCTCTCCTCGCTCCTACCTGGGCTCAAACCAGCAACACAACAGCCACCATTGAAGCAGCATTACCCATAAAGAGCAAGGGGAACAACTACTAGAAGGCTCAGAGCGAGGGACGTTTGAAACGTTATTAGTGCGTGCTAACTAGCTAGCCATTTCACTTCGGTTACACCAGCCTCATCTCGGGAGTTGATAGGCTTGAAGTCATAAACAGCGTAATGCTTGACGCACAACGAAGAGTTGCTTGCAAAACGCACAAAAGTGCTGTTTGAATGAATGTTTACACGCCTGCTTCTGCCTACCACCGCTCAGTCAGATACTTGTATGCTCAGTCAGATTATATGCAATGCAGGACACGCTAGATAATATCTAGTCATTTCATCAACCATGTATAGTTAACTAGTGATTATGATTGATTGTTTTTTTATAAGATAAGTTTAATGCTAGCTAGCAACTTACCTTGGCTTACTGCATTCACGTAACAGGCAGTCTCCTTGTGGAGTGCAACGAGAGAGAGGCAGGTCGTTACTGCGTTGGACTAGTTAACTGTAAGGTTGCAAGATCGGATCCCCCGAGCTGACAAGGTGAAAATCTGTTGTTCTGCCCTTGAACAAGGCAGTTAACCCACTGTTCCTAGGCCGTCATTGACAATAAGTATATGTTCTTAACTGACTTTCCTAGTTAAATAAAAGGTCTAAAAAAATAAAATACGGCACACAAAAATACAGATTTCCAATTGTTATGAAAACTTGAAATCGGCCCTAATTAAATCAGCCATTCCGATTAATCCGTCGACCTCTAGTTGACAGCTGCTACAGCAAAGAAGGGGACGAACCGGCTCATGACAGCTGGAAGGCGTTTGGCTAGAGACTTGAGTTCCAGGGCTGTGACTACAGCTCCTGTGCTTGCAGTGACGTACGCAGCAGCCAGCTGATTATTAGTGGGCAATATAACAAATCAATACGGCCTCATCATTTGAGCCATTTCCTCCTCATAACTAGAGCCAGTGCCTTTTGCATCGACCACGGGGTGGCCTGGTCACAGCCACGGTTCGTTCACAAGGATGAACACGGCAAGCTGGAGAAAATATCTTAACTATTCCTGTAGAGGGTTTTACAGGGAAGCCTTACCTGAAGAGCAGTAAGAATTAAAACTACTATGATGATAGTTGTCAGTGCAATGTTGATGACTCAGTTCACACAAAGATGTGTGAACAGTTCACACAAAAACCTGGTGCAAAATGTTATTTTTTGTAAAAATGTGATCATCTTTACATGGTGCAGGATAGTAGCATGAGCTCCACCACCACCTCTGTCTCCCTCCACACCATCGTTCCCATGACTCCCAGGTCTCATGGATCACTGGTCTTTAGACAAACTGCACTGATAAAGAGCAGACGCAATTACACAGTTCAGATTTATCTGTTTGACCTTGGTGTCATCGATGGAGCAGAGGCAGGGGCATGTCATCCTTCAACAGCGTCAGTGGGGTGGGATCAGACACCCATACACCTTAGGACTTGGTGCTCAAACCAGGGATAAGTGCTAGGCTGCTGGGTACCAGAGACCCAAACCAACCCCACTGCACGGCCAGCTTGCCTGCACTCAGCTGCTGCCAGCTGGGATAACCTTTGACTGCAACTCTACGAGAGAGAGAGGCTCTCAGAATGCTGCAACTCTAATCCAATGTAGCAGTGACAATCCTCCAGGATTTCAGGAGACTGTCAGAGGTCTCAAAGGGCCCATGGCTGTCTGCACCCTCCCAGGGATGGGTGGGAGAGGAGACACAGAGGAGAGAGAAAGAGACCCGTGATAGTGTGCAGAGGGCGTTGTGTAGATACGTTGAAGACAGGGGGGACAAAGCGAGAGAGACATTCATTTGACCCACAAAATAATAATCTCTCCACCCCAGTGAAAGTGAGGATGAGTTGTGAAAGCTGGTCTTAACCCTCTTGATGAAACCTATAGTGGAGTTTTCTGCACCATTATGTGAAGTCATTTCCCCTCAATGTTCAGCAGAGCTAGTTTTACAGGTAGTCAAGAAGCCCTACGAAGCCTGTCTTGTAGAAACATCAGTAACAACTGTCAGCAACAGATGGATGTCATCTAAGTTCAGCAAATTTTTCTTTGATAAATGTCATTATAGATGTTGCGGGTGGATTGCATGTAGAGCAACACAGGATAATGAAAGCGCTTATTTACAACGGCTTGCCAAATTTGTGCTTTTTCAAACTCGCAAAAGTGTAGGCTTACAATTTTGTTGATTAAAGAATAAAAACACTAGCTTGTGATTTAACCTCTTAAAAATATTGCTTACATTTACAAACAGCAGGGCTTGACAACTTTTTAAGCCACGTGTCCTTCAGACAAGTATGACAGATATTTTACTTGTACGAAAGTTTAAGAGAAAAATAAAATATGGTCTGTAACACTATTTTTACATCATTGTATGATGCAAGGAAATTTACAACAACCAATTTACAAAACAAATACATTATCATTACCATAGAGAATCGGACAAAAATATATAGGCTAGGCTACACTCTGCCTATTGTCTTCTTTTTCAAAATATAACACTGCCCCTTTAAGGCTCTCCTGGAGGACAGTTGACCACCCTTAAGCTTCTGCTTGCTTCAGTTTGACTGGCAGCGAGGTGAACCAAACACGTGTGCTGCATACAACCTTAAAAAGACCTTCACTTGAAAAACTAGAAAAAAAGCAGCAATACTGTTTGTCCAGCTTAGGCGCCATAGCCAGTATACACCTCCACAAAATAGTCAGACTTAATCGAAGATACATTTTTACAGAGTAGATCTTAGCTTTGCAATTGTACATCTAAGATGTTTGGTGCAGTATTTCTCAAGTGAAAAATGTGCATGAAAATTAGTTGTCTATCGTTGACAAACACTTAATTGAAGAATCCCTACTGTTGACCAATCACAGACCAAGAGGCGTAGACTTCGGCATGCCTCAAGATTTTTTGTGTGTGTGCATGAATAGCCAGAAAGAACCTTGCCGAAGCCCAAAACTAACACAAACATAATATATGCATGAACTGTTCCCGAACAGGAAGCATGCGGACCCCTTCAGTAGCCTCGAAAACATTGCAATTAAATAATTCCCTCATTCAATAAATCAGCCATCAAATGGCTAAGGTAGGCTACTTCAAAGCAAGGTATCTAACTAAGGCATGTTTATTCATAACCTTGAAAGGCTAAAATATTCAGGTTTCAGGGGAGATCTACTGACAGCATGCGAGTTTGTCAATTAGACCAACTACACTGCTCAAAAAAATAAAGGGAACACTTAAACAACACAATGTAACTCCAAGGTCAATCACACTTCTGTGAAATCAAACTGTCCACTTAGGAAGCAACACTGATTGACAATAAATGTCACATGCTGTTGTGCAAATGGAATAGACAACAGGTGGAAATTATAGGCAATTAGCAAGACACCCCCAATAAAGGAGTTGTTCTGCAGGTGGGGACCACAGATCAGTTCTCAGTTCCTATGCTTCCTGGCTGATGTTTTGGTCACGTTTGAATGCTGGCGGTGCTTTCACTCTAGTGATAGCATGAGACGGAGTCTACAACCCACACAAGTGGCTCAGGTAATGCAGCTCATCCAGGATGGCACAATGCGAGGTTTGCTGTGTCTGTCAGCGTAGTGTCCAGAGCTTGGAGGCGCTACCAGGAGACAGGCCAGTACATCAGGAGACGTGGAGGAGGCCGTAGGAGGGCAACATGAGGGCCCGACGTCCACAGGTCCACATGAGGGCCCGACGTCCACAGCCCGACGTATGAGGGCCCGACGTCCACAGGTGGGGGTTGTGCTTACAGCCCAACACCGGGCAGGACGTTTGGCATTTGCCAGAGAACACCAAGATTGGCAAATTCGCCACTGCGCCCTGTGCTCTTCACAGATGAAAGCTGGTTCACACTGAGCACATGTGACAGACGTGACAGAGTCTGGAGACGCCGTGGAGAACGTTCTGCTACCTGCAACTTCCTCCAGCATGAGCGGTTTGGCGGTGGGTCAGTCATGGTGTGGGGTGGCATTTCTTTGGGGGGCCGCACAGCCCTCCATGTGCTCGCCAGAGGTAGCCTGACTGCCATTAGGTACCGAGATGAGATCCTCAGACCCCTTGTGAGACCATCTGCTGGTGCGGTTGGCCCTGGGTTCCTCCTAATGCAAGACAATGCTAGACCTCATGTGGCTGGAGTGTGTCAGCAGTTCCTGCAAGAGGAAGGCATTGATGCTATGGACTGGCCCGCCCGTTCCCCAGACCTGAATCCAATTGAGCACATCTGGGACATCATGTCTCGCTCCATCCACCAACGCCACGTTGCACCACAGACTATCCAGGAGTTGGCGGATGCTTTAGTCCAGGTCTGGGAGGAGATCCCTCAGGAGACCCTCCGCCACCTCATCAGGAGCATGCCCAGGCGTTGTAGGGAGGTCATACAGGCACGTGGAGGCCACACACACACTACTGAGCCTCATTTTGACTTGTTTTAAGGACATTACATCAAAGTTGGATCAGCCTGTAGTGTGGTTTTCCACTTTAATTTTGACTGTGACTCCAAATCCAGACCTCCATGGGTTGATAAATTGGATTTCCATTGATAATTTGTGTGATTTTGTAGTCAGCACATTCAACTATGTAAAGAAAAAATAATTTAATAAGAATATTTAATTCATTCAGATCTAGGATGTGTTATTTTAGTGTTCCCTTTATTTTTTTGAGCACTGTATAATATTTTTTATGTTGTATGAATTACATGGCCAATGATGAAGAAGGAAATTCCAGCTCTCCCACGGTGTCAGATTGTATGTAGCATTGGTTTATTAACACACCCCGTTCATCAACTGCGCGGCGGCCATTTGTGGGAGTGCCGGTGAAACGTATTTTTAGGACATTGGACGTGACATCAAAACATGCTAATAGCTAAATAGTTACCTAGCCAGGCTAGTTGCTATCATTATTATAGGCTACCTGCGGCTGCAATGTCTCTCTCGCGCTCCTCGGGCCCACAAGCATGTGATTCACACATTACTTTTCATGACCGTACAAACCATGTTCGTGACCAAAAATTTGCTATAAATTGGGCAAATAACACAAACTAGCAAGGAATATCACCAGAATGTGCACACGAGGCTACACGGTTTGATCGTGGCCATCAATCCAATTCCACTCCGATGAGCTCTGCAGAAATTGTGAGAACAGTGCATCATCAATATTGTGATTTGTGGGTGATTGTTTTTACTTGTCAAGCGTTAAAATGTTGAGCCCTAAACAGACTAATTTTAAGCGTTTGACTTTGTGTAAATGTGTTTATGTTTAAGAGCCACTGAGTCTTCCCATCAAATTGTTATCATACCAACACAAAACTTCACTGACACTGCCAAAAATGACTAAATGGTTCACAGGGGGTTTCAACCTAGAAACGAAACATCTAGAAAATAAATAAACAAAACGACTGAATACAGAATAACAGATCTTCCTTCCTGCTGCTGATTCTCAGGAAAGGTTCTGAACAACTTCCTGATTATTCATGAAGTAAACAAGGCACTGGGAGACGGTGTGGCCTGAGAGGAGCAGTACTGAGTACCACTAGCTGTGCACTGGAGGTCCACGTGAGAGAGAAATGCTTGTTCTTGATCTAGCACCAAACTCTCCTCACAACAGCCTGACCTCGCAGAGGGCTCATGGGTGCCATAGAGCATTGTGGGTAGCTGTGGCTGGGGCCGGCGCAGCACTGCGTTCCATCTCTGCCACGCTCTGTCTAGGTTGCTCTGACATCATTAGCGCTCCATGAAACATTCATCCAAGGGCAGAGAAACTGGTTCCTGTGTACCACGGAACAGCCAAGGCTATGAAAAACACAACGTGTACACACACAGTGGCGTCCATGACTTACCAAACAGGGCCGTGTTTCACAGTGATAGAGGAGGTTTTTATAACCAATAGAGGTGCAGTTAGACTAAGGGTAGCAGCTGACTGTTAAATGATTCAGCGCCTGACTGAGCGTCTGACAGTCATACGGCTGGCCTCTCTCTGTATCCAGCACAGCCTCAGGCCCACAGTCAGCGGGACTGACTTTCACACTCCCTTATCTCCTGTCCAAACCCCCCAAAAAAGACCGGGGAACTGGATAAAGGAAAGACTCCAACTAACCAGGCAAGAGATAATGCATTATCACAAACAGGTATAGGCCCAAAGACAAACACACACAAATGAGAACCCACACCTACAAAACACTACAAGCTATATATGCAGCAGCAGAATCGTCCATCCTTCTGGCCAATCCAGTCATGGTAGGGAGTTCACTGCAAGGCCAAACTCACCTTAGAGAGATTACAGTGGCAGGGTTCATGTTAGTTGACCTGTGGCATGCAACTTCACTGTGGCTTAACATGTTAACCCCAGTCTGGGGTAGATAGATGAGCAGGACAATCACACTGAACACACACTCACTCACACAAACAAATGGGCACCCTGGCTGAATGGTGGCCTGGAATAACTCATGTAGGGGGTTCACCTCAACCAGACCACTGGTGTGTTGACTGTTTGCGAGGTGACGTAAAGGTGTAGGCCTCTCTCTGAACCATGCTGTCCTGTCCCCTTACTAAAAGGAATGCTCTACTGTAGCGGTTGTTTGCTTCAGTTAGCTAGGAACCTTTACTGGATCCCATGTGTCCCAGTGAGGTGAAATCTCTTCTAAGAGAGAAGCAGGTGCCCACTAATTCCCTTAGTCTCTCCCCTGGCACTGAACCCTTTTACTATTCTGTACTGTATCCTGGCACTGAACGCTTTTAGTATTCTGTACAGTACCCTGGCACTGAACCCTTTTAGTATTCTGTATTGTACTGTACCTTGGCACTGAACCATTTTAGTATTCTGTACTGTATCCTGGCACTGAACGCTTTTAGTATTCTGTACTGTACCCTGGCACTAAACCCTTTTAGTATTCTGTATTGTACTGTACCTTGGCACTGAACCATTTTAGTATTCTGTACTGTATCCTGGCACTGAACCCTTTTAGTATTCTGTACTGTACTGTACCCTGGCACTGAACCCTTTTAGTATTCTGTATTGTTCTGTACCCTGGCACTGAACCCTTTTAGTATTCTGTATTGTACTGTACCTTGGCACTGAACCATTTTAGTATTCTGTACTGTTCTGTACCCTGGCACTGAACCCTTTCAGTATTCTGTACTGTACCCTGGCACTGAATCCTTTTAGTATTCTGTATTGTACTGTACCCTTGCACTGAACCATTTTAGTATTCTGTACTGTACCCTGGCACTGAACCCTTTTAGTATTCTGTACTGTACTGTACCCTGGCACTGAACCCTTTTAGTATTCTGTATTGTTCTGTACCCTGGCACTGAACCCTTTTAGTATTCTGTACTGTTCTGTACCCTGGCACTGAACCCTTTCAGTATTCTGTACTGTACCCTGGCACTGAACCCTTTTAGTATTCTGTACTGTTCTGTACCCTGGCATGTGATCCTACACTGTACAAAGCCTCAGGATTGCCCTATCGGGTACCTTGATCTAGCTGCTCATAGTGTTGGAGTGGGAGGAGGGGAGTGGTAGTGATGTGAGTGTGGGCAAACAAAAGGGCTTTTCTGTGCCTCCTAATCACCAGACACCACTGCCTTGGCTGTGGCGGAGGCGTGGAGTAAGACTGCATGCTCATCACAATACAAAGGTCACACAGGGAGGAGGAAACAGTCAGCAGTTCAGTCTTCACTTACAGAAGTCAATATCAGCTGGGCAGTCTGATTCTTAACCCTTCTACTCGAGTCTGCACTCGTTCACACTGGATGTAAAAATGAAAGACTGGTGTAAGTCAATTTAAGTAACTCCCTCCAGCTCATGCTAGACAGAGAGAGAAAGTGCACACAAAAAAATTGGGGGTCGGGTTCGGAGGCGGAATGCCGCCCTTGGTGTGCTAGCTCAGCCCTCATCACATGTTCTCAGTCATAAGGGCGGTGCTCAGCGGCTGGAATGGAGATCTGAAAAGCCCTCAGAACTATCCAACCCAAACATTCAATCATTCCACGACCATTATTGGACTGTTGGCAATTCAGGAGAATGTTAGATGGGCTGCCCAAACAGGGTGAATGAATGAAGACATGTACTGTTGTGCACCATCCTCTCAATAATTTTTCTTCACAACAGATACATCAGGTGGTTTAACAGGCCAGGTGACTATCACACTACACTCCAGGGTGAACATCACACCAGAGAGCAAAGGGCTTGCAGAAAAGACATGGCTGAGGAAAACGTTCACATGAAGTTAACGTTAGCTGTGACTGCCGCCCACACAAGCAGCTCCTGCTGTTTCCAAGGGGCTAATGATGTCATGCTGCAGAGTGTAAGCAGTACAGGAGGGGGTATTCTGATCAGTCCCCCATACAAAACCTTCAGAAGACAGTGGTGAAGAAAGGAGCAAAGGAGGAGTGTTGAACATGACAGGGCTCCTGGGATAGATTATTTTTAGGTCTCACAACACCCTTCACACACATAGCAGGCCACGGCAAAGGAGAGAGAGAATGAGAGAGAGGGGGAAACACCTTTTCTAATAGCTTGGACAGTGACGCAACCACGCACAATAAGAAAGAATGTGTGTGTTTCAATGTGCAAGTGTATGTATGTATGTATGTGTGTATGTGTGTATGTACAGTGCCTTGCGAAAGTATTCGGCCCCCTTGAACTTTGCGACCTTTTGCCACATTTCAGTCAATTTAAATTGACTGTGCCTTTAAAAAGCTTGGAAAATTCCAGAAAATGATGTCATGGCTTTAGAAGCTTCTGATAGGCTAAATGACATAATTTGAGTCAATTGGAGGTGTACCTGTGGTTGTATTTCAAGGCCTACCTTCAAACTCAGCGCCTCTTTGCTTGACATCATGGGAAAATCAAAAGAAATCAGACAAGACCTCAGAAATAAAATTGGAGACCTCCACAAGTCTGGTTCATCCTTGGGAGCAATTTCTAAACGCCTGAAGGTACCACGTTCATCTGTACAAACAATAATACGCAAGTATAAACATCATGGGACCACGCAGCCGTTATACCGATCAGGAAGGAGATGCGGTCGGTCTCCTAGAGATGAACGTACTTTGATGCGAAAAGTGCAAATCAATCCCAGAACAACAGTAAAGGTTATTGTGAAGATGCTGGAGGAAACAGGTACAAAAGTATCTATATCCACAGTAAAACGAGTCCTATATTGACATACCTGAAAAGCCGCTCAGCAAGGAAGAAGACACTGCTCCAAAACCGCCATAAAAAAGCCAGACTACAGTTTGCAACTGCACATGGGGACAAAGATCATACTTTTTGGAGAAATGTCCTCTGGTCTGATGAAACAAGAATAGAACCGTTTGGCCATAATGACCATCGTTATGTTTGGAGGAAAAAGGGGGAGGCTTGCAAGCCGAAGAACACCATCACAACCGTGAAACACAGGGATGGCAGCATCAACAATTTAAAAGGCAATGCTACCAAATACTAATTGAGTGTATGTAATCTTCTGACCCACTAGGAATGTGATGAAAGAAATAAAAGCTGAAATAAATCATTCTCTCTACTATTGTTCTGACATTTCACATTCTTAAAACAAAAGAGGTGATCCTAACTGACCTAAGACAGGGGGTTTTTACATGGATTAAATGTCAGGAATTGTGAAAAACTGAGTTGAAATGTATTTGGCTAAGGTGTATGTAAACTTCCGACTTCAACTGTATGTATCTATGTATGTAAGTACGAATGTACGCATTAACGAATGAATGTACGAATGAATGAATGTACGAACAAGTGCGTGTGTCCCAGTTTGAAAGTGTTGGTTGATGAGCTCGTTCGAGGCACAGCGAACCGGGGGAGGTGTACAAGACGTGCCATCTCCAGAAAAGCTGCATTTTCCCCTTCAGTCCAGGCACTGAATAATTATGAGCTCTGTTCTACACAGAGAAGAGGCAGTGTTTTATGACTGCTTAACTGACACACTAGCACATTCAACCTATCTGGTGTAGTTACTGGGAGACAATGTGAACACCTGCAGGACTATCTCCAGAACAAGCAGTGAATGAAACGGTCCTCTGAAACAGACAAGCAGGAAGTGACCACTGCAGCCTGTTCTCACCATCCCTGGGAGACCACAACACTGCTATCTGGAAATACAGATAGCAGGAACTCTACGCTGTTTTATCACCCAAAGTAAATGTTTCCAAAACATAAAATGGTGCCATTATGAAAGAGATGAACTAGGGTCTACTTGAACAAAATAGGACTGATGTGATTTAAGCCGGGGATGAGTTAAAACTGACATGAATATCATAATGACGGGAAAGTGACATGCACATTGTACAGACACAAAACCTTCCCAGTGACAGGATGCCCAGTAGCTTTGGGATTAGAAGGTAGGTAACACTATAGCAGAGATAGGTCTAGCTGTATTGCAGCTACCAAAGGAACCTCTGCACTGCCAGTCTGCACTGCCAGTCTGCACTGCCAGTCTGCACTGCCAGTCTGCACTGCCAGTCTGCACTGCTGCTGTTGTCTGTTACACAAGAGGACGATACCCTCTTCCCTCCACTGGGAGTGAATCCAAACGTCAAGGTCAGGACTCAGTACCGCTCCCGTGGCAAAGAGGAGAGAGAGAGGAGAGAGAACAGAGCTGGCGGAATAAAACACAGTCCTGTACAGACGGTTTGTGAACTGTCACAGGAGGACAGAAAGGATTTTGCCCTGTTGGGAGGGTGAGGGTCATCTTAGTTAAGAGACAGGTGGTAACATGGACTGCTAGTCCCCAAATCGGTAAGACTTTATCCACCATCTGAAATACAAACAGTAGATTATGTGTGGGGGAAGGGAGGGAGCGAGCTCCTGGCCATCATTCCTCAAACAAAGCATTCTGGATTAACCAAAATCCAGACAGCAGCACTTCTCTTAGATGCATGTACATCTTTTCTATCTCTTCACATTAACCTCTAGGTTTCTGTTTGGCTTGGTGACCATATCAGTCAAGGTCAGAGATAGCTGGAGACTACAATCAGCTGGATTTAATAACCACAAACCCATCCCACATACAGACAGGCACAGAGCCAGCCTAGGACAGAATACTAAACATTTGGTAGGAATAGGTGGGTGCCTGTGAGAAGAAGTAGCTTGCTGCAGGCTGATATAACAACACTTTAGGCCTGGTTACCAGTGAACACCCTCTGCCTTCCAGTAGGCTATCCCTGTATCACGCTGGTGCACAATGCCAAGCCAGACTACCACACCGCTCTCTCAGAGTCCCAGCCAGTGTGGGAAAGACAATGTTGGCTCACAAGAGTCCAGGGCTCAGAATTGCTCCTGATCCCATGTTAAGATACCCCTGTAATCCAAAACCCCACACAGACTTCATTGGGAGATTCCTCCCTTGATAAAAAAAAGAAGAAGCTTTTGTTCATGCAGGAAAACACGTCACAGGTCAGTTATTTACTACGAGCGTCGACAGGTTTGTTGAGTTGGGCGTGACGCTCGACTTGCCTGGAAAGCAGAAGCCAGATCTGTTAGTATTCTATCCAACTCCTCTGACTGACATTGTCACATCAGTCAATAATTGGTAAATGAATGGCATGACAACAATAAATCAGATGAGTTGGCTAAAGCACTACAGATTTGGCAAGCAGGCTAACGCTAGATCTCTTATGAACTTTAAAATGTACACTAGACTAAAGAGTGTGACGTACCTTCCATGTGCGTGGAAGTCAAGCTGTAGGACCTTGTCCTCATGGGAGACGGCCCTCTTGGCTCTCTGGTGGTTGCTGTGCAGGGCCTCTGTGTCGTAGGACAGGCCCTCATAGTGGTGGATGTACTTGTTCAGAGGGTTTCCATACTGACCTGCAGGAACAGAGGTGAAAACAGACTTTTAATGGCCAATTAAAAAGTCAAAACAACTCATTCCTCACCGGCAGGTTGGCATGGGGTGCAGTGACAAAACTTCAGAACAGCACTACTTCAAAACGTAGCTAGTATATTAGGAATTATTTTTAACCCGAGACCATGACACATAATCCCTCATTATGAAAGCTTTAGCCTTGACTAGATTCACAAGTATCTTATGAATAATACAACAGCAGGCTGTGTGTATTTCTCTCATTCTCACCATTGATTTATACTTACTGTGTGTGTGTGTGTGTGTGTGTGTGTGTGTGTGTGTTCCATTTCATCCTTCCTTGGATAAAGATGTTACTTCTTCAAGCACTGTTTTTGGGACTAAGAATAGCTTCACTTTTGAAGGACACCTGCACCCACAAGATACTATAATACTATAGAGGCCCAATGGTATATATTTGCTTCATTCACTTTTCCCATTCCAACATAAGAGATGTAGTGTTGAAATGCTGGGGAGAAAAAGAAAAGAAAAACCTTCCACAAGTTGAGTAGATGATAAGCAAAAGACTGCAGTGTGCTGCAAAATATATCCCCATTCTCCTTCCCATCATAGGGACCTAGAGTGATTCCCATCATAGGGACCTAGAGTGATTCCCATCAAGAGCAGCTAGCTAGACACCCTTTAGTCTGCCTCCTGCTGACTCAGACCACTTTATTATCTGACAAACACCATTCTCATCATTTCCAGCTCCTAGCAGGGGTTCCAGGCATCTCTACACTGATGTGATCCAATCCCCAGCCCCATCTTCCCTCCCCCTGCTCCCAGAAACACATTACAGCAGAGAAACTCCGCCAACACAGACAAATTGCCATTTGTCAAACTTCAGAGAGATTTTTTGTTTCCCTTCCAATTCCGGAGGTTTATTAAAAAAAAAAAAAAAATGTAATCACCAGAGCACTTTAAATTTGATGTACTGTGAAAAAAGGTTCAAAAACATTACATAGCCTCATTCATGTTGGCTTTACACAACACCAACTCCATCATCAAGTTTGCTGACGACACCACGGTTGTAGGCCTGATAAACAACAACGATGAGTCAGCCTATAGGGAGGAGGTAAGTGACCTAGCATTGTGGTGTCATGACAACAACCTCTCCCTCCACATCAGCAAAACAAAATACCTGATTGTTAACTTCAGGAAGCAGAGGAGGGAACATACCCCAATCCAAATCAATGGGACTGCAGTAGAGAGACAGGATTTTTTTGTTCCTTGGCTTCCACATCACTGAGGACTTGTCACGGACCAACACCACCACCACCACCACCATTCATGTCAAGAGGGCATAACAGAGTCTCTGCTTCCTAAGGGGCTGAAGAAATTTGGCATGCTGCCCTAGGTCATCTCCAAATACTACCGCTGCACCATTGAGAGCATCCGGACCGTTTGCATCACGGCCTGGTACACAAATTGCTCCGTCCACAAGGCCCTCCAGCGGGTGGTGAAGATGGACCAGCACGTCACTGGGACTATGCTCCAGGACATCTACATAAGCAACGTGCCTGAGTAAGACATGCAGCATCATTAAGGACCCCACACACCTCAGCCACGAGCTGCTCTCTCCCTTATCACCGGGCAGACAGTATCAGAGCATGAGGTCTGATAGAAACTGTCCTTGAGACTGTTGGTATCTACAATCCATCAGACTGCTCAGCACTTGAACTGGACTGACCACCTGCCCCAATTCTCCGCAGAACAAAAGCAGAAAAATACTAAGCGCACACTTCCAACTACTAAACACGTTCAAGTGGAGCAGTGATTTGAAAGAGGAAGAACATTTCAGCGAGACAACTCAAAAGGGGAAATCCATTAAACACAAAGATAATGGAATTCATTGCCCTTGACAATCAACCGTCCTCTGTCGTCTTTCACCGATTGGTCGAGCACCTTGAGCCCTGGTACACACTATCAAGTAGATGGTATTCTTCAGGTGTTGCCCTACCGGAGTTACACAGTATTGTTGAAACGCACATCCATGAGCTACTTGCTATGGGCGTCACTGCCATTTGCTTCACAACTGACATTTGGACCAGCGATGTCAGCCTCATGAGCCTGACAGCAAATGCTCAAGAATGTTCTCAAATGGCATCAGCGGTAGGACAACCAGCACGTTTGAAACATGAACACACTAGCTAGCTTCATTCGAACAACTGACTGGATAAATAAGCTCATCAACTGCGTCTGCAGCAGACGTGATACCCCTCTGTCATGGCATTGAAACTCCTGCTCAACAAAACTGCCAACAAAGACCGTGGGGTTAAAACTTACAAAAGTACTCGAGGCTGTGAACAAGCAATTCAGTGGCATTCTCTCTGAGCCTCTTTACGGTGTCGCCACCATGCTCGATGCTAGGCATAAGGACTGCAACTTCCATGCAGACAAGAAACAGGGTTTACGTGAAATGTTACATACACAGCTGGACAAGATGGAAACGGACACAGTGACAGTGCGCACCGAGCAAGAGAGGCCACGGACAGACAGAGCTGGTTGAGAATGAAACTACTGAACAACGAAAACAGCACAGCAAGTAAGTGAAAGAAATAGGTTTTGATGATGTTTTACTGGTAATGGGGATATATGTAAATGCCAACAAAATCATTTTTATACAGTGCCAGACACGGCCGGCTACCAAGAACTGTGGGCTCTCCTTCTCCGTGGCCGATGTGAGTAAGACATTTAAAACGTGTTAACCCTCGCAGGGCCCCGGCCCAGATGGCATCCCTAGCCGCGTCCTCAGAGCATGCACAGACCAGATAGGGACATATTCAATATCTCCCTATCCCAGTCTGCTGTCCCCACATGCTTCAAGATGACCACCATTGTTCCTGTAACCAAGAAGGCAAAGGTAACTGAACTAAATGACTATTGCCCCATAGCACTCACTTCTGTCACAAGTGCTTTGAGAGACTAGTCAAGGATCATATCACCTCCACCTTACCTGTCACCCTAGACCCACTTCAATTTGCATACCGCCCCAATAGGTCAGATGATGCAATCGCCATCACACTACCCTATCCCATCTGGACAAGAGGAATACTTATGGAAGAATGCCGTTCATTGACTACAGCTCAGCATTCAACACCATAATACCCTCCAAACTCATCATTAAAGCTTGAGGCCCTGGGTCTCAACCCCGCCCTGTGCAATTGGGTCCTGGACTTCCTGTCGGGCCGCCCCCAGGTGGTGAAGGTAGGAAAAATCTCCACATCGCTGTTCCTCAACACTGGGTCCCCACAAGGGTGCGTGCTTAGCCCCCTCCTGTACTCCCTGTTCACCCATTACTGAGTGGCCATGCACGTCTCCAACTCAAATCATTAAGTTAGCAGACGACACAACAGTAGAGGGCTTGATTACCAACAACAACAAGACAGCCTATAGGGAGGTGGTGAGGGCACTCGGTGTGTGGTGTCAGGAAAACAACCCATCACTCAACATCAACAAAACAAAGGAGATGATCGTGGACTTCAGGAAACAGCACAGTGAGCACCCCCCTATCCACATCGAAGGGACAGCAGTGGAGAAGCGGGAACGTTTTAAGTTCCTGGGCGTACACATCACGGACAAACTGAAATGGTCCACCCACACAGACAGTATGGTGAAGGCGGCGCAACAACGCCTCTTCAACCTCAGGAGGCTGAAGAACTTTGGCTTGTCACCCAAAACCCAAACTTTTACAGATGCACAATTGAGAGCATCCTGTCGGGCTGTACCACCACCTGGTGCGGCAACTACACTGCCCACAACAGCAGGGCTCTTCAGAGGGTGGTGAGGTCTACACAACACATCACCAGGGGCAAACTACCTGCCCTCCAGGACACTCTACAGCACCCGATGTCACAGGAAGGCCAAAGATTGTCAAGGACAACAACCACCCGAGCCACTGCTTGTTCACCCCAATACCATCCAGAAAACAAGGTCAGTGCAGGTGCATCAAGGCTGGGACCGACAAGCTGTTAAGTCTCCATCTCAAGGCCATCAGACTGTTAAACAGCCATCACTAACACAGATGCTGCTGCCTACATACAGACTTGAAATCATTGGCCACTTTAATAAATGGATCACTAGTCACTTTAATGTTTACATATCTTGCATTACTCATTTCATATGTATATACTGTATTTTATACCATCTATTGCATCTTGCCTATGCTGCTAAGTCATTGCTCATCCATATATGTATATATTCTTATTCCATTCCTTCACTTAGATGTGTGTATTAGGCAATTGTTAGATTACTTGTTAGATATTACTGCACTGTCAGAACTGGATGCACAAACATTTCGCTACACTCACAACATCTGCTAACCATGTGTACGTGACCAATCCATTTGATTTGACATTCTTATCAATTCATTTCCACCAATCATCAGTCATTTGTGTAATTGCAGTACATGTTGAGTGGTCTTCTCTATAAGCATGCTGAAAGTCTGTCACGACTAAGACATGAAAAAGGCTTACATACTCTTCAATAAAGCTGAGGAGTAGCACCATTATGTAACCAACTGCTATCAAAACCTGGTCATTAGTACACCATGCTCCAGAGTACGGCTGACCCAATTTAGTCGACCGCTGGAATAAAGGCTTAAAAGAATATATACAAAATTGACTATGGTACGCTTATCATTTAATTAGTGTTTACATTGTTCCAAACAGTCAGAAAGCTATAGTAATCTAACAGCACCCGTTTGGCACACATAATATGCATGCAGGGCTTGCTCCTTACCTTCTGTTTCTTTATTTGCAGTATTTTCCACAACTAATCAAATGTATTCCACTCATCCAACTTCCCCTTTACCTCCTGAGCAACCAGTAAACATGGCACCATTTCAAGTTTTAGACACATTTTATTTTTTTAAGTCAGGGACAGCCCTACTCCAGAGTCAACCATACCACTAGAACAAAAAGCTATCTTCCACTCTGAGGTAAGGGAGTTTACTTTCTAGATTGCCTTGCCTTATGAGCAACCTTGACAAAGACTTTGTGCACACCAACAGTTGTACTACCTAAGTATGTGTATGTTTAGCCTATAGGCATATAGCCTAGATCAGAAGCTAGAGATTTCCCGTTCCTTTGAATTCTCCTTAGTGATTGTGGTTGAAATGAAGGAGTTTTTCTCATTCACAGTTTGAGCAAAGCAATCCTGCACAGAGAAAAGAAAGGAGAAATCACTAAAAACTTTGTAGTCATCAGCAGCGTTAGAAGGAGTTTTCTCCCGGAGGCAGCAGCGGCACAGCCCCTGCCTCCACCTGCTCGGCTGTGATAAAACTCTCCACTTATCTAGTTCTGGCTAGGGGATAAATGCTGCTCGTTAAGCGAGGGACACTGACATGCATTGCGATTCCACACGAGGCTACCCCTCTCTCCTGGGGGTCTGTCACTGTGCTGTTACTTTTTCAGGAGAGTGAGGGGACATTAATGTAGAAACAGGAGGCTTTTAAAGAGCTTTTAGATGCAACGGTCACACTTTTAGCAATCAGCACGGGATGGAAGCAGCCATCACTTATTCATTCAGTTCTTTTTCAGGTTCAAATTAAAGCTAGCCCCATAGGAACAGCACACTGGCTCCTGCTCATATGTAGCTCAGCAGTTGGCTGACTGATGCTATGCTGGCTGGTTGCAGTGTTAGAGCCTTATTGAGACTGTCTACTATACTGGCTGATGCTAGCTGAGAATATTCCTCTGCCCAGACAGCTTGGCAACACTGGGCAAACGTTCAAACTGCTCCTCTCACTAGTCAGTCCGGACAGTAGGGCTAGACTGTGTGTCCAGTCTGGTGTCTCCAGAGCTTCCCATTGGTGGGAACATGATCCCACTTCATTCACACTGAGGGGCTCCTTAGGTGGAAAATACAGCCTCTTCCCTGACAGCTGTGTACTAGAGTTGAGAACGTTTAAACATTTGAATTTGAAAGGGCTCAAGAAATACTGAGTGAGAAAAAAAAGAATATTCACATCTGCTAGACTAGAACACAAAAACACTTTAAGCACACAGCACAACAGTGTGGCAAAGGAACAATGGTTTTCTATGAAGGGAGTGTTGACAGCAGACCATTTCATCTGGGAAGAATAATCCTTTTTCCACATTCGATTTTCCTCCTACCTCCAGAATGCACTAGAAGAGGATCTGAGGAGATTAGATGAATATACAGCTGAAAGCAAAACAGCAAAAATATTATTCTTAAAAAGGAGGGATGTTGCCACTTGTGAAAAACAAATGCCTTTTGTGAAAGAGAAATGCCTAACATTAAAACAAGAAAATGTCAAGACAGTGCCTAAAAAAGTTACATGAGCACATCTACCCAGTCTCCAAGCTCTCCGCTGATGAAGCCCTCAGTTTGCAAGAAGTCAAGAGTACGGCTAAGTGGACAGAACTGTGGAGGCAAAGCATAATCCTGAGAGGAGAGCTCAGCTGCATGAAGACCGACTCATATTTAGACATAGGCCATCAATTTCATTAAAGCGCTGTGACACAGATGCTAAAGAGCACTCTCTGACAGTGTGCCTCCACACAACTCTGGGTAATGAAGACGGAGCACGGCCAGGGAGGGACTGGCTCTTACAGCGACACCAGAGCAGCGGCTCAATTCTCTACCACGCTAAACAGGCTTACACACAAGCTGGAGCGCGAGACACCGCCGCACAGAACAGCTCATCCGCCAAGCGTTATCATTAGTCCACTCCTAGTCAACAAAGGCTTTAAAGAACGGTCAGATGCGAACAGTCGAACACACCTGAGGATAAGAGCCAAATGAATTGCTGTTTTAGCAGTCCACCTGCTAGCTGGTTGTAGACTGGTTAGCTGGCAACGTCATGCAAACAATGGGCGCGCTTCAATGGGGCAGAAGGCCATGTTGTTGTTTTTCTGGACGGCCAGATAGCTAGCAAAAATGACAAGAAGCTGCCGAGTGGGAATCATAGGTTGCTCTTTCAAGCTAGTTTTATCTTGATACCATGTCTTGTTTTGAGGTGTGTTTTTACTGATGTCACGTCTATGCTAATATAGCTCAAATTTGCTAGCTAACCAACAACTGTAACAATGTATTTGAGAAACAATCTCATTGTGCAAATGTATTGGTTTTAATTTGTTAAAAAAAAATGGTATTAGCTTACTGTACGTGTTAAAATAAATTTAGTCTGTGTCTTTTAACGGACACAGACCATATGTATTTTAACACATACAGTAAGCTAATACCATTTTTGTACCAGCCTCTCTGTATATCCCCAGTGCTTTCCTTGCTTCCTGTTTTTCCTTGGAGACTAAATATAGTTTATATGCTGTTAACAATCTAAGCCAACCCTGTCGGTCTTTCCCCACAGTTGCCCAAGCGTCAGTTGTGTTGCTAAACAACCAACCCGTCTATAACGTCATGAGCAGGGAGACTATATCGCCATACAAAAAAACAAGTTCAAAAGATAGAGATTCTCACAGCTGTTGATGCGTTAGCCTACTACCTGAGACGCTAGTTTAAAAACACCATTACAAATGTATGGTCATCAGCGAATGCTGTGTTTGATATGAAGGGGACACTCCGTGCTTACCTAAAGAGAGGAGCTCATACAGTGCTGCTGGGGTAATGGTCTCACAGTAAAACACAGCAATTGTATTGTCCTGGTGGCCCTAGTGTGTGGGAGTAAAAACTCTTCAACAAGCAGGGGCCACACCCGGCCTGCCATGACATGTTCATGAATGAGTCAGGGAGAAAATATTCAGAGATTTACACTAGCTTTTCTTAGCCCTCCCCCAAGAAATAGACTAATGACAGTAGTAGTCTAGTGTGGCACACAGACAGAAACACAGGAGCTGGTGGGCTTTTTAATGTGAGAATGAGAGAAGAAGATGAATCAATCAGGAAACAGAGGGGCCTTGTATGAAAACAAAATAGAGCACGCTCAGATTGCCTCCATCAACCCCCATACATGGGCATGACATCGCCTATGCATTGTCCCATACAGCCTATTAACATGCAACACCAGTGGAATAAAGCAGAATAGACAAGAGAAAAATGCAATTATTTGACTAAAAAGACAGCTCATTGTATATGGCTCAATTTGGCAAGGGCTGGTGTTTGAGAAGTGATACACAAAATATTGACAACACTATTATGCAAAACAGCCTTTAGTTGAATTGAAATGTTTGGTTAAAAGAACAAGGTTCGTTCTCGTTTGAATATTTGTTCAGAGTAATTGCTAGGGCCGGCATGATACCAGTATGGTGATACTTGTTAGTACCATGGCAAGTAAACAAACACATGAGGATTGAACTTCTTTAGGATAACAGCCCTAAATGTTGGAAACAAACATCATTAGGTTATCATCCAGAGTCACATTTATTTAATTTCCAAACTGTAGCACACAACTTAAATACAGCAGATTCTTAAAAGACCAAAGAGGTTTGTCTGCTTCGTGTGTTTTCATTTTTGTCATGGGAAAAAAATATTGGTATCACAGCCCTAGTAATTGCAACACTGAAAGTTTCTAAGAACCGAAGTTGCAACAAAGTAGATTTAGTCACAGTTTAACAAAACCCAGATATCTTAAACTTCATGACAATGGGATGTATTTTTCCCTCTATTGGTACAATGTACAGTTTCAGGGGATATGCCTTTCAGTGAAGGAAATATTTAGAATGTTATGTACTAACCCAGCCTACAGCAGCCAAAGCTGCCTACGACAAACTGAATCAACGGGGTAAAGGTCAACTCGAAGGCTGTTGGTTGGAGATGGAGTATGGCAGGCACACCACGGTCCCTTCAGTTGTCAGACCACATACGACTCCAGTGGATTCATGGATTTTTTAATTGAGAAAACCCATTGGAGGAATGTACGACTTGTTTCCATGATACAGCTTTGCCTCGTATTTTCATTTCCCTATCACACCACATCTGTGTGCAGGGTCACTGTCCAGAGGAAGGGAGGGGCATGTGAGGACTGTGACCCCAGTGCTCTATATGGCAGCATAAGGAAGTGTTTTCATTACATTAAAAACTTTTTTTTTTTTTTTAAGAGATAACTAGCAAGTCAATCATTAACATAATTTCCTCCCTTATCTAGCCACAAAAAGTTAATGGAAAACACTCTGGAATATTCAAATCGAGATGTTTTTTTTTATTTTTTATTTATATTTTTACCTTTATTTAAATAGGCAAGTCAGTTAAGAACAAATTCTTATTTACAAAGACGGCCTATGAACAGTGGGTTAACTGCCTTGTTCAGGGGCAGAACGACAGATTTTTACCTTGTCAGCTCAGAGATTTGATCTAGCAACCTTTCGGTTACTGGCCCAACGCTTTAACCACTAGCTTACCTGCTGCCCCAAACAATATAGGCCTATGCCTAGCGGATACAAGAATGTTGTTTGCCTAGTCAATCCATTTGAAGTGTTGCAAGTAGTCAAGTAGTGACTTTGAATTAGTTGGCAGGGTAAAGGACTAACACTAATTTGCAAGAGAAAATGTTGGCTACTCCTTATTTGTATCCTGCTGGAATGCACCTGCTAGTCCAAATTGCCAGAGCTGTCAATGACAAGTAGTGCCTGTGGGCTTCATACTGTAGGCTTAGTCAATAATATTTCAGTGAAGTCTTCATCCTCACTCAGAGGTGCCAAGTTTGACAGGCCAGATAGAACCCATTGACAGGAACAGAGGAAGTGGAAACAGCTTGGGTCATGATGAGTCACCCTCCACGTACATTAGCATGCTGGGTAAAGGCAGGTTGTTTGACAGGCCAGAGAGCTCAGGGCTCCACCACTTGTTCTCCTGGCTGCTATTGCACCATACCACAACACTGAGTGATGGGTAAACCACTAGTCTACATCCCTGACAAGACATCTAGCCATTGACTACTGAGGGATGCAAATAACATGGCATTGGTGGGTACTGTTGTGGTGTGGACCAATGCCATGTCCACTGTCCAGTGGTCCCTGTGGCTAGCTGCAGCCTTTAACCGCTGAGAAGCTACTAATCCGATGGGTAGTGGTGACAGTAGATGTTTTTGGACAAAGACACTTTTGGGTCTGGGAGCCGCAGTCCTGTATGGGCAATTGTCAAGGCAGCGGTCTGAAATACAAAAGCATAATGTAGCTAGTAGGGCCGGGAATTGCCAGGGACCACACAATTGTATTTATTTATTTTACTAGGCAAGTCAGTTAAGAACAAATTATTATTTACAATGACGGCCTAGGAACAGTGGGTTAACTGCCTGTTCAGGGGCAGAACGACAGACTTGTACCTTGTCAGCTCGGGGATTTGAACTTGATTTGAACTAGGCTACCCTGCCGCCACAATATGATATTAGCGCGATACTTTGGTGCCGATACGATATGGATTGCGATTTCATGTTCCAAACATAATGCTCACGTTATGTCTGCTTCAGATAGACAGAACACGAGAAAATGAGTTTTGATCAGTCGGGGAAATAAAAAAGTGCTGAAAACATGTTGGCTCACCATTTTTTATTTTAAAGATGGGAAGGAAAATACCTGAGTTTTGGTGCAGGGACAGCCGGCTGTCTCTAGCTAACGCTGCCCGCAGGAGAAAAACAAAGCACAATTGTAACTATGTATTTTTCCCTCATCATTAGTAGCTAGGTACAATTTTGCTCCTCATTCCATGCATGCTTAGAAGAAGTTCCTCTGAACTACTGTACAGGGTGTGGGGTCCATTGCTCATGAAATGCTAAAATAATTATGAAGCAGATATTATGTATGGCTCACGCAGCACAATGTCTGCACATAGAACTAGGTTAGCCTACTGTGGAAAGTCACGGCCAAAGGAGATTGTGATGCGAAGGCATGTTTCTATGTGCTGAGGGCTTAGCACAAAATTATAACTAGACTAGGCCCACACACACAAAAACATTGCGGTTTTGAGTAGATTTCTTCATTCTAGTCTTACTGCTCAACATCCACTTGAATATGATGCAGAGAGCAAAGAAACAAGAGGCAGGGCAAGTTAGTAGTCTGTGTTAACAAGCAAAGAGCCTACTGATAATGAAGTCAGAACTGAATGTGATGCTTGCTTACAGCTCCCAGCTGAAAGAGATATCGCTGTGAAAGGAATAGTGATTTGACACTGGAACACGATTTAACACAGCAACCATTTTCAGGTCAATGTTAGTTTACTATTGTCTTTCAGGAAACTGATTGGCAAGTCAAAACACTAGCGGTAGAACCATGCACTCTGAATAAAGCCAGAAAAACAAACTGACAGGGAATGTGAGAACACAGTCATTATAGAAATACAAAATGTCAGGCACCATGTCACAAGTATCAGAATGAACAAACTAGCCAACCATTTCACAGTTTCCCCACATAAGAAAACAACAGAGGAAATGGTGCTTCAACAAACCAATGTGGTGAGTCTGATAAGCAATGACTGGTAAGTAGGTAGGTCCCTGTCAGTAAAACATCACTGGTAATCCTTATTGATTGTTCAGGCTTGGCTACATGTTTCAGTTTCCTGCATTGTTGCTTGATGCTGTCTTCAGAGGGCCTAGGCCTAATTTGACTAGTACAGTGGTTCCCAAACATTTTATGGTCAAGTACACCTTCAAAACATTCAACCTCCAGCTGCATACCCCCTCTAGCACCAGGGTCAGCGCACTCTCAAATGTTTTTTGCCATCATTGTAAGCTTGCCACACACGCTCTATATGATATGTTTAATAAATGTAAGAATGGAGTGGGAGCTGAACAACTTGTGTCGTCGACAGGTGCAGGTATAGTACTGTACTACCAATAGAGCTGGTATGTGTCTCTGGACGCGGGCCTTACTAAATGGACTGTTTGAAAATGTGAAGACATTTTTTTAACAAAATACCTCAACACAAAAAAACATTCAGTATCCATATTGCTGAGGTCTACATGTCAACCAGGAAACCTATGACATCACAATAGCAGTGACATTACATCAAAAGGTCTTATTTTTCTTCTCTTTACTCCCTCCCTGTGTTTTTCAACCTTTCACAAACACAGACAAGCATCCATTTCCTGTCATGACCAATGTTTTAATATTACAGTGAATGTTTGTGGTGCACACACACACACACGACTCTGTCTGCACCCTGGGATGGAACAGAATGGAAACAGCTCCGCCCATCATGTCACTGAGTTTACACTATTGCAGAACCACACACTATGACCAGCTGAGAGCGGGAGTGTCTTTATTGAATGTTCTAACCCTACATGCACTACAGTAGGAGTATGATAACATACAGCTGTGGGTTAATCGTGCCTTATTCAGAGGTTTAAATTAGTTGAGCAAAAAATATATATCTTGTGTGAATCACATTTCCTCCTAAGGTGAAGAAATGTCATATTGCGTTGGGTATCAATACTCTACCACCACTAGACAAACTTCCCTGCATTTCGTACATCGGGCCTATTTGTTTATAGCCTGGATATTAGGCAACACCTGGAACATGGAAATGATGCCATTGAGTGGTGCAAATCCAATTAAGCAATATCTGACCTTGGTTGACAATACACCAGACAAGAACACTAGCATTTTCACAACTTGGAAAATAAGAATGTTGACAACAAAGAGGGCAAGATGGGGGAGATAGCTGCCAGCAGAGTGCACTTTATCTGATTGGATGAGTCAAGGAGAATCCTTTGCAGACACATTCTGTATGAAGTGTGATACCAATGGAGAAAAAAAGATCTAAAGTTAGGGGCATATTTTGCCCCTGTTGACTTGTTTTGAAAAGATTGCAGCAGCTTTTTCCATCAAGAGCTCTCAGGGGCAAATTTGGAAAATCTAGGGGCAAAAATGCACAAAGCCCCTCTGCATTTCTGACACTGACATTGCACATCTTGAATATGGTCAATAATATTTGGCTTTCTGAATGTGAATGTACCAGAATGCTGCTCTGTATGCTTCAAACTAACAAAACACAATATCAAGTGTTTTTATAACAATGTCAATCGTGGAGACTCATTGAAGTTCTTTGGATATGTGAGGGGAAATAGAATCCAGGATTACATATTTCCCCACATTCTGAAAGGCTTTGCTATGCCTCCCTGACAAGCCACTGTGTACTACCAAAGCACAGGACTCCTGATGGCTCCAAAACACTCTTTTATTCTCCACATACAAACAAGGCCTTTCGTCAGAGTCTCTCTCTCAGAGTCTCGCTGACATCTTCTAATCTTCTCTTGGCAAATGCTCTCCAATACATTAAAATGTACGGGGAAGTCACACACCCCATGTAATGTCTGCGTGAAAACGCAGAATGGGAGATAATGAAGCCGGTGTGTGGAGTCCCACAGCGCAAGTGAAAAGACAGCATCTCAACAGGTGAAGAGAATATGATCCGTTGGAACATAGGGATGTTACTAGTTTATTTAACATGGTTGCCTACTCTACTTCCTCTTTAGAAATTATGGCTTTTGGATCAGTACCAGCTAAAAATGTTTAGCTGGTACTGAACAGATTAGCCAGATCTCCTGCTTTCCCTCTATGAATAATTAATGTTCAACTCTGGAAACATATTTGAGTCAAAAGGGAAGAATCTGTTACCACAAACCCTAACAAATCATTAATATCCACCCAGAATCAAATCTATGGTTATGACAACATCTCTTACATTCATTATTAATCTGCATGTGGCATCTAGCATTGAAATACAGATTAGAACCCAAATCCTGATAATATAATTTGCCTTCCCAGTAAAATGTATAAGATTATGCACAGTGTACAAAACATTAGGAACACCTGCTCTTTCCATGACATAGAACGACCAGGTAAATCTAGCTGAAAGCTATGATCCCTTATTGATGTCACTTGTTAAATCCACTTCAAATCGGTGTTGATGAAGAGGAGGACACCGGGTGAAGAAGGATTTTTAAGCCTTGAGACAAGGATTGTGTACGTGTGCAATTCAGAGGGATTTAAGTGCATTTGAACGGGGTATGGTAGTAGGTGCAGGCGCACTGGTTCGAGTGTGTTAAGGGTTGTCACGCGTGTATCAAGAATGGTCCACCACCCAAAGGCCACCCAGCCACTGTGGAAAGCATCCCTGTGGAAAGCTTGACACCTTATAGAGTCCATGCAACACAATATTAGGAGGGTGTTCCTAATGTTTTGTACACTCAGTGTACAACGATCTGAGGTTCTGAGCATATAGCCTAAGCCTAGAGGACATGAATTGCTATAGTGGTGACCAATTTAATCCCAAACTCTCCCTTTGAATACAAATCTGTGCTTTTAAAATTGCATTTGGATTGGACATTGGCGGACTTATCTTCTTAGTTTATGAAAGAACATTGTCATGGTCCTCTAAGAGAACTCTGTTTCCTCAGTAAACCTTTGAGTTCCAGTCTGGCTGGCTCATATCCCCTTTTCCACAGACAGCAAACATCGTGGTGAGCCATCACGGAGTCTAGGTGGCATCCTCTCTGCTGACACGCTCTCAGTTGGCAGCAAACGCTCTCAAGGACACACCAGGGAACATGTGCCTCACACAGAGCTCTGCTGCTGCTCTGTTTAGTTCTGCAATTAGTCTGACAGCAAAATGACTATCTGACCAAACTCAACATCTGGCCCATGTCAGATGAACCAATTCGATGCTGAAGGCATTGTTTAAAGCATTTATTTATTTATTCTTTACGCCCTTCAAGTGAACCGTGACCAGACATGGTAGGTAAAACCAATATGGCTAACATTGAGTTGCTTCACGAATCAATCCACATCAGAAGAGTCATCACCCTAAGGTCAGCTGAAGACAGGGAGGAAGGATGTACTTTAAAGTATTAGAATTTGAGCATATGTCCCAGTCCCTTGAATGTTGGAGTCATTACTGCACTAAAAGTCAAATAGGCAAATGAAAGGCTCAAACTTGGCCATCATGAATAATATAAGTCAACAAACACCCATGATTAATGCAAATGAGTGGGAATATTAGCTCACCGAGGAGAGTCATGAAACATGGTTCATTCTACTTTATCAGCTAATGAGAGTTCTCAAGTGGAATCAACAAACAAAATAATTAATTAGGATGATAAATTATGCACTAGTAATTTCAATATGGGGATTTTACAACACAATAACAATTTGAGGCTCAAATTAAATCCAAGTCCTGATCATTTAAATCAGACCGAGCAGTCTCTGAAACACTTAATCTGCAGTGGAATGTTTCTGTTTCCATCACTGAACAAACAAACAGGACACCAGTCAGGAATTGCAGGGGAGCTCAATGCTCAGGGGAACACAAGGCCCACAGCAGCTTCAGGCATATCAATTACTCACTTTGTTCACATACAAGAAAAAACAGACTGTCAGAGCAGGTAAAAAAAAAAACAGACCCTGCATATGTATTTTAGCCCATGGCAAACAGGAGAGGGAAATGAAAAATGCATTCGATGTCAGACAGATGAGGCGTATAGTCAACTCAGCAGTAGTCAGACCCAGATGGAGTGGGACCTTAACAGTGTGAATGATGAAGTCAAATTATTGATGGCATGTTTATGAAATAGCCTACATGGGTCAGTGAAAGTCTATTCTAATGCATGCTACTGCATCATAGGGGACATCCTGTCCATGTGTCATGTTTTCAGGTCATCTAAGTGCTGAATGAATTCAAAATTAGCTTACAATTTTTAAAATACAGATCACTAACTAATTATAGTCTACCATAGAAATAAAGTCATATTTGCATCAGAGCCATAGAGATCTAGCTAGGCTGTGTACATATAAAATACAGAAAGAAAAAAGTCAGTGAGTTGGGCACATCATGAGAATGACAAATGTAATTTACCAAGTCACAATGTATGATTAGCCTTTTCCTTTCTGTCGAAATAGCTAGCAAATTCTGTACATTAGCATGTAATCACTTTGGCAGCAAAAATCTACACAAATCAACTTGCTACTAGACCAGGGGTTCCCAAACGTTTACTGCACGAGACCCTAAATTGACACTAGAATATACAGAGTAGAGGTCGACCGATTAAATCGTAATGGCCGATTAATTAGGGCCAGTTTCAAGTTTTCATAACAATCAGTAATCTGCATTTTTGGACACCGATCATGGCCGATTACATTGCACTCCACGAGGAGACTGCGTGGCAGGCTGACTACCTGTTATGCGAGTGCAGCAAGGAGCCAAGGTAAGGTGCTAGCTAGCATTAAATGTATCTTTAAAAAACAATCAATCTTAACATAATCACTAGTTAACTACACATGGTTGAGGATATTACTAGTTTATCTAGGTTGTCCTGCGTTGCATATAATCGATGCGGCGCCTGTTAATTTATCATTGAATCACAGCCTACTTTGCCAAACGGGTGATTTTCAAAATGATAGTTTCTGGATTTTACCATATTAATGACGTAAGGCTCGTATTTCTGTGTTATAACTAAGTCTATGATTTGATAGAGCAGTCTGACTGAGCGGTGGTAAGCAGCAGCAGGCTCGTAAGCATTCATTCAAACAGCACTTTACTGCGTGTGCCAGCAGCTCTTCACAATGCTTCAAGCATTGCGCTGTTTATGACTTCAAGCCGATCAGCTCCCGAGATAAGGATGGCAATACTAAAGTACCTATTAGAACATCCAATAGTCAAAGGTATATGAAATACAAATGGTATAGAGAGAAATAGTCCTATAATAACTACAACGTAAAACTTCTTACCTGGGAATATTGAAGACTCATGTTAAAAGGAACCACCAGCTTTCATATATTTTCATGTTCTGAGCAAGGAACTTAAACGTTAGCCTTTTTTGTTTTACATGGCACATATTGCACTTTTACTTTCTTCTTCAACACTTTGTTTTTGCATTATTTAAACCAAATTGAACAGGTTTCATTATTTATTTGAGACTAAATAGGAGTTTATTGATGCATTCATTATATTAAGTTAAAATAAAAGTGTTCATCATTCATTCAGTATTGTTGTAATTGTCATTGTTACAAATATATATAAAAATCAACATTGGCTTTTTTTGGTCCTCCAATAACCGGCATTGAGAAATCATAATCGGTCGATCTCTAATACAGAGGACCCCATTTGGAAAAAGTATATCCCTAACATTAGTTAATGCTGTGTGTTCATATTTACTAAACTGTAGGTCCTGCCGGATGTCCAGAACTATGAAAGCATATTCTAATAGTGTAATAGGTCTTAGTCGACACTAACAAGTTCTCTTCTATACCCAGTTGAAGATCAAATAAAAAGTTCATTTGTTTGTTAACATCACATATTCTCAGGGGACCCCATTTCAAGTTTGGGAACCACTGTACTTGATTCTCAGAACTAACAGTGCGTGACTGAAACTGCATTAATGGGGACTAGTATGTTGATACTATATAACTTTTAGTAAACAGTCTAGATAGTTGAGAATGTCTTAAGAAAAATATCCACCACAGTTACATTCTTATTTCACTTCGGTGGACCTTTCGTAGGCTCGAGCAGGCTCTCTCGATGTAGTCCTAGCGGAACCATAAATGTAAAAAAAAACAGGAGCTGCACCCCTCCCAGCTAGGTAACGTTAACGCTGCTAGCCTAGCTCGCTTGCTACCATTTTCTCAATCCGATTAGCGAGCTAGCTAGCGATGAACCACTTTCCTTGCTGTATGAATCAGAATGCCAAAACTTACCTTTAATATTCCATAAGCAATTAAACAACAGCAAGAGTTGTATCAAGACCATATCGATTAAATTCATTGTTAGTACATTGACACCGCGAATGCTTTACTGTTTCGATTTGCACTTCTTAAAGGCGCAGTCTGCGCTCTGTTTGTGGCAGTACCTTCACAACCGCCTTTCACCGCTTGTCCACAACCGCCTTACGTCAGGCGCAGGCAAATACTAGTCCCTCCTACCTCACTAGCGCAACAAATCCGGTTTGCTTTTATTTGATAGGGCCGTTTATATTTGTTGAAAACAACAATTAAAGTGCAATGAAATTCAACAGCGACAAACCAAGCCACTTTTCAATATCAAGTTAGCCTATAAATTAATATGTTTTATTTATTAGGATCCCATTAGATGACGCCAATGGCGACAGCTAGTCTTACTGGGGTCCGACATATAACGAAAAAGACATTACAGACAAAATACTTTACAATTTACATACATATGAAAACATTAACATGTTGTGTGTGTGCATCTATCAGTTACACATACATGTCAGTACATACAAACAACAAGTAGGTAACTTGGGGGAGAGGCGTTGTGCCGTAAGGTGTTGCTTAATTTGTTTTTTAAAACCAGGTTTGTTGTTCACTTGCGATATATAAAATGGAATGGAGTTCCATGCACAAAAGGCTTTGTACAATACAATATCATGTATTGACAATAATACATTTGTCTTGGACAGAGTTTTAGAAATATCCCTGTACCCTGATTTAATATAATATGATTTCAGTACTGAATACAGTACATCACTACAGTAGATTCCACTGTGAAATGTCAATGAATATATGAATTGGGGGGAAACATTTTTCTTTAAATTCAAGGAACAATCGATATAGAGGTGTGTGGCCCCATATGCAGTTGCACTGCTCAGGGACAGCTATTTGTGTTGAATTTATAGTGAATTTGTTGAATGTGACTGTTTTGTAACAGGTTAGGAGAACTTATGCAGCAGGTTAGGAGAATTAACGTAGGTGGTTAGGAGAATTAACGTAGCATGTTAGAATAATTATGTTAAGGTTAGGAAAGGGTCAAGGTTAGAGAAAATGCTCTCTTTGTAACACCAACTATCGACTGCAAAAAAAAATTGTATCTCTTATTTCCCATTAGACGTACTGTACATCAGACATACAGCATTGATATTTTCACTGTGTAGCTTCTGCCACTGTGTGGCTAAAAAAAGCCACTACACTGACTGAACTGGAAACCTCAACTTGTCAGTCTGCTGCTGCTACCAGATACAAGGTGATGAAGACCCACGCACCTCTTCCTTCCCTGTGCATGTACGCACGCACGCACGCACACACACACACACATTTTGTGAAGGTAATATTACTTCAGCCATTAGGATTCTATCTATATAAAAATTTTAATAAATTAACAAGACAACGGTAAACATGTCATTCCCACGAATGATGCAGTGCCCCACCCCCCCACCCCTTGGGCCAATTGAGATATTGTGTGTGACTAACAATTCAGTTAATTACTATAAACTCCTGCATTGGGCCAATCGGTGTAATTTTGGAAATGCCAGATCTCTATGGCAAAACGCACCATTAATCCAAGTTTTGTCAAAAATTGGGGCAGTGCTGTCTGAGATATAGCGACAAACATATGAATTTACAGACGGAGACAAATCCACACAGTCCCTTCCCCAATTTCATCGTGGGGGACAATAAAATACACATTAATGGAGTTATATACAGGGAGTACCAGTACCAGATTAAAATGCAGAGGTATGAGGTACAGTAAACATGTAATCCCCCACGAATAATGCAGCACCCCCCTTGGGCCAATCAATGTAGTATTCTAAATGACGGATCAATATGGCAAGACGCATCATTCGCCAAAGTTTCATGCAAATCGGGTCAGTGGTGTCTGAGAGGTTGCGTGTGACTAACGTACGTACAGTTGATTACTACAGCGCCTCCCTTGGGCCAATCAGAGTAATTTTGTAAATGCTGGATCTCTACGGCTAGACGCATCATTCACCCAAATATCTCAAAATCGGGCAGGTGGTGTCTGAGAAATCATGTGGGTTAGCTAGACTCACATCCCTGAGCATGTGTGCCACATTTCAGCGCTCTGAGTCAAACAGATCAAGAGATAAACATGTGCCATTGTAGCACCACTGTGTAGTCGATATGAATGTGTTTGCATATGTTGAGTCTTGACAGTGTCTGCAACATGTGCAACAAATTGTGTTACAATGTGAATATCCTTGACTGATTTATGTATATGCATTTATGTGCCAGACCATGCACAGGGGAATGTTTATTGGTCAATAGTGACCATGTTGTTTTAGGTACTAGTCTGGTAAATATTGCATTAAGAGACCTTTGTCCATAAAAGCCACATATAAAGTTTCATGCAGATCGGCCATTCAGTGCCAACAGAGTAGCATTTTAAGTGTTTTTCACAAAATTCGAAATGTGTTCCTTGTGAGGAGAGGGGCCTATGTACCAAATTTCATGACTAGGTCAAATGGGTGAGGAGCGTGACCTTCAAAAGTGCATTTTCAATCTCTTGTTATAACCACCATCTGGCCAATCAGAGTAATTTTGTAAATGCCTGCTCTCTATGGCAAGACTCATTATTCACCCAAATGTCGTCCAAATCGGCCCAGTGCTTTCTGAGAAATCGCATGTGATTAAGGTATGAATGAACATATAAACGAAATGATGGAGACAGATCCACAGTACCCTCCCCGATTTAATCGTGGGGGACAATGAATATTAACGTAAAAATTACAGGAAACCATGACGAGAAAGCACGTGCAATTTGTTGCAAACGGATTTTTTTTTTTTTACAAAATGTACAAATTATGAAAAACAGCACTCAAATCTCCCGTTATTCTCTACTGCCTCTCTTTGGCCTGAAGAGGCATTTCTTCCAGAACTCTGTGGGCTCTTCTACAGTGACGTCACTGGCAGATATGTCATGGCGTCTGTGGAGCTGAAGCTGGAGCTGCAATTAAGCTAGCTAAAAGCTGTCGACAGTGTGTAAAATCGAAATGGAGAAAAATGCAAACCTGCATCGAGATGTTGGAGGAAGTACTCTATGTGCTACTATTGCAGGAGAAATTGGCGATATTAAAACAGTTGGCGGAATGAAGGGAGCGACCGATACGTGCAAGATTAGTGATCATTCTCGCAGTACTTTGGTTAGTTGTACTACTAGCTCCAGTAGTGCCCCTAGCACTGCTAGTAATGCTATCTCCAGTGTTGAGAAATTAGATATGGCAAAAATGATCGAGTCTCTCCCGGTGCAAGAGAAGAACATTCAATCGAGTGGTTGGTCGGAGACATTGTCCTCTGGATCTGGAGATCATTTGAGTAACGGGATGGGATATGGCACGCAGCTGGCTACAGGAAATAGCGAGGGTGCCACCTCAAAGTTAGTAAACAACAAAACGGATGGCGAGCCCTCCTCGATGGGGTCAAGGATTACAGATGGTCAAGCTGAGGTGTTGGGTTGTGAGTCAGTTGAACTAGTGATGCTGGCAAAACCGACACACCTATGTCCGGACAAAACAAATACGGGAAACGTTAAATGTGGAGTTGCGATTGACAAAATCATATGCGAGGGTTTGCCGAGTGGGAGTGACCCGTGCATCGCGGCAGAATCTAGGAGCGTCGACTCACTTGAGTCTTTCTCGAACCTTAACTCCTGTCCCACTTCCTATCTCAACAGTGAAGGGGTGGAGGACAAGGTGTTGGCAATAACAATACAGAGCGAGTATGGGGCTGATGGAACTAAGATCCCGTGCACGAAGGACCGGGGCGCTGGCCAGTCCATATACCACATCAAGTGGATCAAGTGGAAGGAGGAAAACACACCTATCATTACCCAGAATGAGAACGGTCCATGCCCATTGCTGGCAATTATGAATGTCCTATTGCTGGCATGGAAGGTAAATGACTGACATCATAACCAGACCTCTGAGACAAGTTTACATGTGGTCTGCATGATGCCATTTGGAACGTTTACACATCTATTATTTGTCAATACTAAATTACTAATAGAGAAGTAATTATGAATTTGGTCATCATAACTACGCTAGCTGATGTATTATCAAAATAAAATAAAAATTGAATGATCAGTAGTAAAATAAACTATTGTCACCTGCCAGAATATAGAATACCATGAAAAGTTGAAGATTCATAAATACAATTCTTTCATTTGGGCAGAATTTAAGTTAAAGTTCAAATTATACCACTCATTATGCACTCATCTTTATTTTTTCTTAATACTTAATTATTGTAATTTTATGATGGAGTTTGTTGACAGGTCACATTGACCAATTATACCATAGACCCAGTTGTATATATTTTCCCCATGCTGAGGCCTTGGCAGCTCAGTTCTTCTCTTATGAGTAGTCTCTGAGAGCTTCCAATTGAGTCCTTTTTAAGCTTCTGGTTTCATTTACATCATAAAGATAACGTTTAATTACTGTCAGTGACGGTTGGTTGGCAGGCAGTGGAGATTCTGATTCAGTATGTGTCTTCACAACTTAAACTGCAGCTCTGCGTCTCAGGTGTCTGAAACCTTCCCTAAAACCTCACTACCTACTGTGAAAATGGGTGACATAAAAGTGACTGTAAACAGAATTCTTTGCTTCAAACGCCTGTGTGTGTGCTGACAGTCGTGCAACCCCTGACAGTGCACTTCTGGTGACTTTAAACACAGCTTTCCACTTCCCAGGTGTGGGTGTATTTACTGTGAACCATAATCATGGGGGAGGGAGAAGCCTGTCAGCCAGGTTCTATTGGCCTGGCTAACTTTAGTCATGTTGCTTGGTTTGTTAAGTAATGTATGTGGTTCCATTACAGGTGAAGATGCCACCAATGATGGAGATCATAACTGCTGAACAGTTGATGGAATATCTTGGTGAGTATAAGTGAGAATCTGTTTACCAAACCAAAGACCCGAATGTCATTTAAATCAGCGACCTGTTCTTTAGTTGCCCTCCTGGAGGGTGACGTGTACAGTTTATTCCCTGTCTCTAGTATTTCTCTAAGTTTACGGACCTGTATTTGTGACCTGTATTTTAAGCCTGATTAAAAATACAAGCCACCTTGACAGTGCTCGAAGGCAATGGACAATACTGTATTTTTCTTTGGTTTTGTACCCGTGTAGAAGGTCCATGTCACAAAACGCTAGTCTGGCTGTACATTTAGTACACCAGTGCAGTGGAGCATTGAGCTGTAGTAGAAACTAGCCTGGGAAGTGCAATGTGACCTTAATGATAGAGTACTGGAGGGCTGTAATTATTTCCCACTGCCTGAGAAGGCATTACTGTATGAATAATCACAGGACCTGCCTCACTGCCTGCCTGGCCCCTCAGTCTTATTTGACTAATTTCCTCGCCTCCCTTCAGTAGACTGTGGATTTGCTGCCTCCTAGCTTTAAGATAAATTGCTATATAATATGGATTTCATATGATTTAAGCAATGACACACAGTAATTGCATAGCTGCTGTGAAATCACCCATATGCCATTATTACCTGAGTTTTCCTTCTAAATAAACAAAACCTCCACTTAATTTTTAGCCAGTGAATACAATGGGTGCGTTTGAAAATTCACTCTAGAGTGTCAGTGTTCTCTGGGACGTTTGTAAATTCAGAGCGTTGTGAGATTGTACACTTTGACCGACAAGTAGGGTCGATCCAAGTGTTCTTAGTTCAGAACCGCAGCGAAGTACCCAAGATAAATTACTAAAGTAGGCTAGTTTGCTAGCTTCTTCCAGACACAAATAAGAGGGCACCTCCCTCTGAACATTTTACTCGCCCTAGCAGAGCTGGTTAGCGTTTTCATGTTATCAGGAGGGTTAGTGACTTCATCTGTGTCACTGTCAACAATTTAATAAAAAGTTTTAGCCAATGTTTATTTACAACTGTCCTAACAACCGAGTTTAGTGCGTTCGTAAATTCCTCAATTATACTTTACACTTCCAAACTAGAGTGCTTTGAAATCGGAGTAGATTGCCAGGTTGAACTTATGAACGCACCCAATAAATGAATTGGATTTACAGTATTTTGGAAGATTCTTTAATAAATTCAATACTCTACCTGGATCATTATATGCATTCTGGTTGTAACCTAGCTGCTGGACCTGCCCTCAGAAGAGTGCATATGGACTTGTATACCCATTAGTGATAAGCCTGGAGTCCCCACAGATGGTGGTTGGGTTTAGGGTCATAAAATATTATATGGATGAAGTGCTGGCGGGTTGAATAAAGAGAAAACAATGCATAAAAAAATCTATAATTGTATAATTCTTGTGCAATTCATATCTATAGACTGCACTGAGGTTTTCCTTTCATTATTTATATCTGGCGTTAGTGTGTAGCCTAACTAGCGCCCTAAATACACTCCAATTGCCAAATGCATTTGGGTACTTGGGCAGAAAAAGTTCAAATCGTTCCACTGAGACAAAAAGGACAATGTCGGAGTTTAATTCAATAGTAGAAAAGCTGCGAAATGGAGAGTTGATGTTTGGGGAAAATGTAGTAAAGTAGTCAAAAAGGAGGATGGCAGTTCTGTTTTGTGGGATGATTCATCAGTCTCAAGACGGGGAATTCAAAATGGCACATCAAGGGAACTGTACTGTTCAGATGGGTTAAATGAAATCTGGACTGACTGTAGGTCTATAACTGCTCACATTGCCTAATATAACTCTAGCAGAATTAAGCATTTCTTGCAGTGAAATTATACACCAAATATACATTTTGAAAGTTGAACAGAAGTGGAGAAATATTATTCATTTCTTTCAGCATCTTGAGAGAATGAATGCGCGGTTAGGGACCATCTATAATCTTTATCAGCATCATAAAAGTGTAAAATAGGACAAATGTAAGCCATCACCTTATTATTATTATTATTATTATCTTATTATTTAAACCACATAAAATATGCATCCAAGCCGGACTGAGATCTTAACAAAAACGTGTCGTTTTAACAGCTTTTAATTTCCTTAACCGGTGAAACTGATGTCATTTGGACATTTTGCATGTCAAATCGTTCATGTTTTTTTTAAAGTTATTCAATTTTCTCCTTGGTCCCTAAACGTATTTTCTGTGTGAAAGAAGCAGAGATGAAAGCGGAAAGAAAACACACCTTAACAATTTCAACTATACTGAACAAAAATATAAACACAACATGCAACAATTTCAATGATTTTACTGAGTTACAGTTCATATAAGGAAATCAGTCAATTGAAATTAATTCATTAGGCCCTAATCTATGGATTTCACATGACTGGGCAGGGGGCGCAGCCGTGTGTGGGCCGTGTGTGGGCCTCCCAGGCCCACAGGGGAGCCAGGCCCAGCCAATCAGAAGGAGTTTTTCCCCATAAAACAGCTTTATTACAGAAATAAATACTCCTCAGTTTCATCAGCTGTCCGCATGGCTGGTCTCAGATGATCCCGCAGGTGAAGAAGCCAGATGTGGAGGTCCTGGGCTGGCGTGGTTACACGTGTTCTGCGGTTGTGAGGCCGGTTGGACGTACTGCCAAATTCTCTAAAACAATGTTGGCTTATGGTAGAGAAAATTAACATTACATTCTCTGGCAACAGCTCTGGTGGATATCGCTTAAGTCAGCATGCCAATTGCACACTGTGGCATTGTGTTGTGTGACAAAACTGTACATTTTAGAGTGGCCTTTTATTGTCCCCAGCACAAGGTTCACCTGCGTAATGATCATGCTGTTTCTTTAGCTTCTTGATATGCCACACCTGTCTGGTGGATGGATTATCTGGGCAAGGGAGAAATTCTCACTAACAGGGAAATAAACTCATTTTAGGGAAGTAAGCTTTTTGTGCGTATGGAACATTTCTGGGATCTTTTATTTCAGCTCATGAAACATGGGACCAACACCGTACATATTTTTGTTCAGTATAGATTAAAACATTAATACTGTTGATTTCTAAAATTATTCTGGTGAGCAAAGGTTTATTTAGGATAAGAAGTCATTACAGAAGAGAAGTTGCCTGTATCTAATTATAGACAAGTTGAATAACATAGGCCTGCTTATAATTTCCAACATTTTGGTAAGCTATCTAAAAATGCCCGTCAAAAATGTTTTCCATCTCAGACTGTACAATGCTTTTTCTATGTTTGTGGGTCGGGTGAGGGCTTTCGTTTTTTCATCAGCGCTTACGGATGAGTTATTAGCAATTGCGGGAGGCTGCGGATGAACAAACAGCTCAACCACGCATCGCTAATACCCATGTGAGGTCAGGTGGTAAGGTCCAGTATAGATTGACCAGGAGGACTGAAGAATCCCTGTGGACCAAGCCCTGCTAACGTCAGGGAAACAGGAGCTGTGTTCTTTCTCCATGTGTGGCACGCTGACCCCACTGCCTCCCTCCATAGCTGGGTGCTGTTATGATGTAGAACCAGCGGTGTCCTGTTACAAAAGGCATTCTCATCTAAGCTATAGAGAAAAAAAAATCGCTGTCACTATAGCCAAGCCCTCTTTTCATGGCATTGGTCAGTTTGGCTTCAATTTTACAAGCGCTATAATTCTTTGACTGGTGCTATGACGAGTGTCCAATTTTTGAGTGTGTTCTAGCTAAATGCATCACATAATGACTGTTAGGCGTCAATAACAACTCTAACTATAAGAGAAATGGAGCCACCAGCTGCCGAGTTATGAGAGACGCCAGAAGTCCTGAAATGTATCCACATTAGTCATGCCATGGGAGTTGTTTACTTTCATATGATCATTTGGGGGTTCGGAATAGAGGTCAGTTTGTACCAAAGACTCCTGACTGTTTGTGCTACATTGTCCTACATTCTGCATGTGATTAGCAGATTCAACTGGTTTTGATTTAATCTGTATTAGTCATTATGGGCCAAGACACAGACTGTCGTTAATTTATGGGTAAGGATATTTCTCACCATGGTTTAATTACAGTTTACACTGTAGTGCTTCATTGGGGGACAGATTAGTTAGTTAGCTACCAAGATAGAATATAACAGCAAAATGTGATTGGGAAACAGAGGGATGATTCTTCATTGTCAGGAAATATATTTTTGATGTCAGTCATGGGAGTGTTCTTTAGATTTCTCAGTTTGCTGCTTCTCTTCAAGTATTTTTCAGTAGGCCTAACGGAAATGTTGACTTGACTTCTCATTAGTGTGTTTTGTACCAGGGGTAATAATGATTGTAAGCAATAACATTGTTACCTTTTGGTTAGATGTTACTTTTTTTGGATGCATGGGCTAGGAACATGTAATTTAGAATTAGTAACTGTCTGTTGTTGTTCTCTGTTAATGGGATAGCCTTATGTTTCCTTATGAGTCCATAGCGCTTGGTGTCCGTGACTGATTAATGCATGCAATTCAATTCCAATTGGAGTTTGGTTAATTTTGCTAGAAGAAAAAGTATCATCTACAGTGTGTGCATTTCACTATCCGACTATGTTATGACCAGGCAAATCTAATTTGACCTTCTCCAAATACTTTTTTATAAGAGAGGAGGAAAGCAAGAAACTGTAAACTACCCTGCTGGTCAACTGACATGAAAGTCTGAGAGAGGAGACCATTCAGACTGACCCAAAACATTAGCACATTGAGCGACATAGTTGCCCATCTTTAGATATTTTAGAGGTAGCCTAGTGTGTGGGTCTGATGGAACACAGTACTCACTCCAACCCTATAGCTCTATGTTCAATACCAGTGAGAAGCCATAGGGAGGTCTTTACCCCCTCTCCCAACCACTCAGGGCCCTCTCCCCCATTGTGCCCCTGATGGAATCACCTGATTGCTCCCTCTGTCTGCCTCTCTACACTTTGCTCATCTGCTCCTACAGATACCCATGGTTGATTCCTAGTTGTCAGTGTAAAAACATTCCCGGTCTCTTTCGAGTACCCTGACTCACAGTGAGCACTTCAACCCTTCTGCAAATCACAGGTGACAAGCAGTAATGAAGCACAGCGTTTTCATTTCACGCAACTCCTGTTTTTCCGACTGTGTTGTGGTATATTCCCTCGGAGGAATGCTCATGGTTGTAGCCATCCCTCTTCTGTACATTGCCAACCTTTAACTGTGTTATGCAGGCTGTGTGTGCGTATCATCCCAGATATGCCTCTGAGTCGTCTCTGCTCTTCTTTCACAAGTGCCCATAAATTGCGGCTCTGTGTTTGTGGAGACGGCTTTGTCTTTACTCCAGCTAGTGGCTGAGAGCTCATAGTGAATGGTTTGGGCCCTGGTCAAACCGTTCATCTTGTGTAATGTCCAGGAACAGGCAGATAGGCCTGTCTCCTAGCCTCACCATTGCACTTCATTACGCACAGTTACAGTTTCATGCCCAGACAAAAAAATAATAGCTTGTGAAAAAGAGCTGCTCACAAAGAGCCCCATTTAACGTGGGCTGATTCAGACGCTGTATTAATAACTACTGTGAGGCCCATAAGGGCAGAAGTGAAGGAGATGTATGTTGTATTAGAGGCTGCTGGTCGATGTTGGGATTTAGTACTCTGTGGAGCATGCCAGTGAATCATCAACAGCAGCAGTAGAGGCCCGGACAGGGAGGGCACCGTCTACAGTCAGCTGGCAGGGAACGGGGCAGGCGGAGGGAGGTAAGGGGGGTATGGCCGGGGGTTTCCCAGGGCATAGAAATGTCAGTCAGTTGACTGGCCTCAGCTGGGGGCATTCATGGCCAGGGCTGAGGAAGCCTGTGTCTGAGGAAAGGAAATGGAGATTGAATCAGAGTAGCTCCCCGGCTCTCAAATACACTGACCACTGGCTCACTTTGTTAAAGTAAGAAAGCAATCGTTAGATTATGAGGAAAAAGTAGGCCTATTTTTTGGGGTTTCCAGATATAAGTCTCACAGAATCATCTTGTAACATCAAATATCTTGCGCGAGAGTATGTTTTCGACAGCTGGACACTGCCGCTGTGTGTTGCTCAGAGGGGGAGGGTGGAGTTGGGTGCGATGTTAATGGGTGGATGGCAGGTGCACTGTGATTAGCACCACAGGGCTTTCAGTTTCTGTGGTGGTTGACTGACTTTACAAGGCTCTCCCTGCCTGCCCCAGTGGCTGCTCTTCCTAGGTCCTACACTAAGCCCTTAACATCTCTCTAGCGGCTCCCCACTGGCCAGGGCGCGACTGACCCTGCATGCCTGGCCGAGCCCTTCCTGGAAAAACAGCTGGCCAGCACTTAACACTCAACATCCCGCTCCTCACTGAGGATTAGACACTTCTTATGGAATCAGAACGTAGTAGATAATATCACCTCTTCACATGGGATTGGCGTAAGCAGGCGGTCCGTAAGCCTTTTGATGTCACTGGTGAGCGGGCAGGGCTCTACCCTGATTATATTTTCTCTCTCAGCTCCCGTGTGTGTCTATGGTTGCTTTAATTAGCCTGTATCCCCAGGTCTTCTGATGTTGCTTCCTCTCTCTCTCCCTCGCTCCCCTGCAGGAGACTACATCCTCGATGCCAAGCCGAAAGAGATCTCTGAAGCCCAGCGGCTAAACTATGAGCAGGTGAGGACTGTTGTTGCTTAAACACAATCAATAAGGGCAGTTATTCACTGATCATACGCATGCATGTCTGCTGGTCCATCTCTCTTTGTGTCTGTCTGTGGCTCTTGTTGTAGAATCAGACAGGCATGCAGGATGAGCGAGGAGGCTGAGAGGGAGAGGCAGGCAGGCCGTTGTTGCTGTTGAGTACCTCCCTCTTCCACTTAGATCTCTGATGGCAGAGCAGCAGCCAAAAAACAAGTCCGCAGCATCACACTATTAACTCGCACCACGCCAGGGGGGCTCACTTGTTCTCACTTCCCAGCCTAAAATATCCCTGCCTGCCATTTAGTGACTGCAGTTCCTGTCCTCTTCTATCCAGAAATACATCATATTCTAATGGGCAACGATGAAATGCTGAGTATTTATACAGTCATGTGCATCTGCGTCAGTGCATTTGCACAACATTTGCATTGGGAATGAATCTCCAGAAAGACCAATGAATGTATATTTATGTAAGATGAAAATAAGCGGCGTGATGATTATGGTTATATGGAAAACAGCCCACTGCCCCAGAGCTGCTTTTAGCCCCTATATAGGTTATATAAGCCGCGTCTTGCCAGGCCTACGGCACAGCACGGGTCATGAGGGGCAGATCATGTCTCTTCACATCGCTGTGGGAGGAAGCTCAGGCATGCATGGCTGAGTTCAGATCGAGGCCAGCACTGGGGCTCTGAGTGGTTCACATGGCCTGGCAGGGATGGCTTTCTCATCCACACTCCCATCCACGCTCCCATCCCTGCTGCCTGCCTGGAATGTGGGAAGGGCACGGCCTCTCTTCCTCTCCTCTTCCTCTCCACTCTGCTGTGGCAAAGAACCAGCACATCTGTGAATGTTATTCTTTTCACGGACGTCATCGCTCGGGAAGGAGAGAAGTAATGTGTGCGTGTGTACATACCAGAGTCTGGATTACTGTCCGAGGAGAATGTTCTGACTGCTGTACAGTCGTAGATCTCCAAGCTCCTGGTACGTTGTGGGAATTTAAGATAAAAAAAAACTAGCAACACTCAAATTAAATAGTGTTGGACTCATTGTAATTACGGTGGTCTAATCTTGGACTAGAACACCAGGCTCTGTGGCGTGTCTGTGTGTGTGTACTGTGTGTGTCCGTGTGAGGATATGCCATGTGGTGGAGTTTAGGGCAGGCTCTGTGCTGTTAGCTGGGGCAGAAACAGTTGTTGGTTCCTGTTAGATTTTGGCTGTGTAAGCCCTGCCTCAACACGGCAGGAGAGCACTCGACCAGGAACGGAAGGAGCCTCACACCATGAATAGAAATAGTGTAGAGAGAGTGTTAGGGAGGCTGTCTGTCACTAGGGAGTCTTTAGCATGCCAATGTGCATGCCAAACCAAATTATAATACATTTTGAAAAATATTCAAAAATAAATATATCTATATATAATCTTGTTCTTGCCTTTGTTTGATATTGTCTGCTGCATATTTGAATAGTCAAGCTCCTTTTATGATTTTGAAGAGCGTTGAACGAGTTCATAACAGAGTTCTATTTATATACTCTGGCTTCAAAACATCATCTGTCGGAGGAGGATATGAGGATTAAAATAGCGATTGCTTGGCTGTTGTTAAACAGTAACTCAGAGACTGGAGAGCTTAGTGAAGGTTTATTCTGTAAAGACTGGTCATGGTCATGTTCCCCTGATAAAGGGCACTCCTGAGAGATTGCACGCTGTAGCACTATTCACTTGACAGCGTTTTTGTGGTTATATGATATAGAATGTTCTATTTTATTGAGATAGAGATGCTCCTAAAAAATAATGTAGCAGGATGGGAGTGTGTCGCTGTATATATACATGATTGTGGATTTTAAGAGTGCACAGTTGTAGACTAAAATGCAGACTTAAAAACAGACATAGGCTACCTAATAAAGTTTTGTGCCAGATCTCCATAATACCTGGGGAGCTGTCCAGTGTGCCTTTGACATGAAAACTGAAGCAAAGCTCTTGCCTGTGTCTGTCAATCAGTCAGCCTCGTGGTCCTACAGCCTGATTTGCCAGCGGATGGAGGTCTGGAGTCACTCCCCAGTCCCCAGTGGAAGCAGAGCGTGTGTGTGTGAGGCCAGCTGGTTTGAGCTGGCGGATGAGCGTGGGTGTGTGTGGCTCTGCCACAGGGTTGTGGGACTTAAATATTGATCTGGCTCCCAGCCTGCTAGTGGAACATGTGACAGGAAGGTCGGCCTGTTTATCCAATCAGTCTCCCTCTTCCGTAAAAGCTGGAGTGGAACCATTGAATACTGGCCTTCATTGTCCAGTGCCCACGGAATTGTCTATTGTACATCATCACATGCAAATACCACAGGCTCTATGTGGATCCCATATTCAGCACAGCATTTATGATTAGTGTGGTTAGGGTGGCTTTACTTAATGTAGTCTGGTTGTAATCTGTAGTCTGTGAGCGGCTAGAGCCGAGTGGAGCAGGGCTTGGCCACTCAGCAGGAGGGCGTGGGTGTGCAGAGCAGGCAGAATGTTGGGCAGAGCGGGAGCAGTGGGCGAGCACGTTCCTGATCTCTTACTGTGCTGCCAGCTTCGCCACCCACCAGACAGAGACGCAGTGCCCACACAGTTGTGTGTGCACTTGTCAGTGTGTGTGTTTTTGCTTGTAGGCACATTTTGTATGCACAGCGCTGACTCACGTTTGACTTGTGCTTTAGCACCTGTCATCAAGAATACAAGTAGGAAAACAAGGATAAAGCAGAGAATCCTCGCTGTGTGTCTCAATGATGGACTACATGACCCTAAAAATTATTGAGACAATTATTCCTTCTCCACCAAACTTTACAGTTGGCACTATGTATTGGGGCAGGCAGAGTTCTCATGGCATCCGCCAAACCCAGATTTGACTGTCGGACTGGTGAAGATGGTGAATCATTATTCATCACTCCAGAGAATGCATTTCCACTGCTCCAGAATCCAATTGCAGCGAGCTTTACACCACTACAGCCGACCCTTGGCATTGCGCATGGTGATCTTAGGCTTGTGTGCGGCTGCTCGGCCATGGAAACCCATTTCATGAAGCTCCCTGCGAACAGTTCTTGTGCTGATGTTGCTTCCAGAGGCAGTTTGGAACTCGGTAGTGAGTGTTGCAACAGAGGACAGACAATTCTGCTTGCTTGTTTGGCCTACCACTTCGCGTCTGAGCTGTTGTTGCTCCTAAACGTTTTCAGGGCAGAAATCCAATGAACTGACTTGTTGGAAAGGTGGCATCCTATGACGTTGAAAGTCACTGAGCTCTTCAGTAAGGTCTTTCTACTGCCAATGTTTGTCTATGGAGATTGCATGGCTGTGCTCGATTTTATACACCTGTCAGCAATATGTGTGGCTGAAATAGCCGAATCCACTCATTTGAAGCGGTGTCCACATAATTTTGTGTATATATAGTGTAAACAGCAAAGCACTGCGGAAGTGGATGAAGCCCCCCCCACCCTGCTTAGTGAGGCGCTAATCAGTAGCTCTCAGGGGGTTAATCTGATGTCATGTGACTGAAGCCCTCTGCCCTTGGAGTGGAGCAGCTGCATGGTCTGTTACATGGACCATACTAATCCTCCCCACAACTGTCCACAGGAGTCCTAATCCCCCCCAACACACACACACACAGATCGTCCAGCGAAAGGCTTTTCAATGAGCCACACCGCTAAGTACGAAAGCTGGAGAATCTCCCTGCTTTTGGGGATTTATTTTCCCTCTTATTGACAGGTTATCCTCTTAGAAAATTAAGAAAACACACACAGTCACCCATTCTCACCTCTGTGCGTGTGTGGGGTGGGGGGACAGCTGCAGAGGCTCCCTGTGACACAGACGGTCATCAAAATTGTTAAAAGGTTTTAAAAACAATTCTAATAAATGCAACAGTTGGACAATAGATGAAGATACTCCAAACTTTTAGATTTTTTTTTATCAATCAGGATTGACTGAATTATATATAGCACATTAAACATTTTACTGGCATGGAAAAATAATGAATGGCGTTCAAGGATTTTGTTGGGAATTCAGGTGTTGTTTTTTTTTTTGGGGGGGGGGGGGTGCACTCATACATTTTATAATGGTATTAGGTATTTATTTTATATTTTGTGTTAAAATAAAGAAAATGTGTATGTGCAACATTTTGCAGAAATACAATGGGTGTATTTGCATAAATGAAAACATTAACATAAAGGGGTGGAACAGGGCTGCAACAACAAACACTTGCTCTGTCTACCCTACCATCACTCACCTGCTCTGTCTAGGACTCTAGGTCTACCTGCACTCACCTACTCTGTCTAGGCCTACCTGCATTCACCTGTGCTGTCTAGACTGCCTAATTAATGACTGTTGTTGTCACATTCTGTTTCATAATTCAACAATTGTGCCAATAGCAGGATCCCCTCAACACGCTTGGCTCTAGATTACACCCATACATACTTTGAATTGTTTGCGAGTTCAGACATAATATCACTAATTCCAGTGTTCATTTTCAGAAGTTGCTTTCATTTCAGTGCATTTAATTTGTTAACATTTCAACTGTAGCAATTTAACTTTTTTTTCAATTCCACAAAAAAAGTGCACCCATCTTTCCTCTCTTTCTTGTGTTGTGTTGAAATGATGTTACATCCCTGAAGAAGCTTTAGTGTTCTTATAGATGCAACTGAAAGACTATGTATTCCATTTCAGACGTTACCGGGGTGTGTTTGACAGGTCATTACAAACATTTCCGCGGTCGTAACGTTAACGGGGAAAAACGACAGGCACAAGGAAACGTATGATGGAGTCACAGAAGTCAAGTGAAAGCAATAAATTCAGGAAGATTTAGGTGACAAGTGCATGTCACATCCCTCAAACACAGGAAATAGATGACTGAAAAGGACAGATTCTCAGGTGGGTGGGGCATGCGCGTTGCTACAGACGGGTCTTGTTAGCCTTTTGTGTGTCTGAGTGGCGAACGACAGGAGGGCGTGATGAGTACGGTAGACAGGAAGTTCCTTGGTCGGAACACTTTCTGATTTGTTCAGTTTGTACACTTGACTGATAGTACAAACTAGCAGGTTTCTGTGGGTGAGCTGTTTTTCTAGCTGAAACTGCTGTAGTATGTGACAGTAGTTGGTTCACTGTCCTCAACATTTATTCCAATGTCAAATCCTATTTCAATGCCGTAGTCAACAAGAATTCTACAAAGACTAACATCCCTGGCTAAAGACCTTGAAAAGGAACATGACTTTCTATTTGTTGTCCCCCAGAATATGAGTGATGCCATGGCGGTGCTGCACAAGCTGCAGACGGGGCTGGATGTCAACGTGAAGTTCACAGGGGTGCGGGTCTTTGAGTACACCCCAGAGTGCATTGTCTTTGACCTGCTGGACATCCCTCTCTACCACGGCTGGCTGGTGGACCTGCAGGTGAGAACCCTTCCCTCTCTGAGCCCCCTTCAAAAGTAGACTGAGCGAGTTGACGTAAATGCAATATCCGCAATAACAGAACGTTGAAGCCTGAGGCTGAACTTGTCTGCTGTTTTTGGGCCTGTAGCGACCACGTTGTAGCAGTGTGAAGCAAACCCTGTGCACATGCCCAGATACTCTGTGTGGCTGTGAGAGCAAAGTATTGCATCACGCTCAAGGAAGTAACTATGGTACTGCTCACAGCAACATCATAAGTCTACCTTTAAACCCATGTAGCTGTTACTATGATATACAGGCAAATATATTGTTAAAAGTCACCTTGTCCTAGAGAGATTTACACGGTTTTCAAAGCGTCTCGCCAGGGTAATCCTACACCAAACACAGCCCTTATTTGAAGTGTTTCTAAAATCCCCTATGGGGAAAAATGAATGGTGAAAAAACGATTGGAACCATTTCCCTGATTGACCACTAGGTTTTATGGGTATTATGACTGATACTGTGGTACTCTATAGGCGTTTGTCAAATAGACAATCAACCAACTCCACACATTATTTATGAAAGAAATGACTTCAGAATGACTGGTTAGTGTACAGCTCCTCTTGAGTATTTTTCTTTTGAAAACATGACAATACGCTCTTGTCACTTGTTCTTCACTGCATAGTAGAACACAACAATGGTGGATGAATGCCCTCCTCTTTTATGTTCCCTCCAGATGGGCATAGTAGAACACAACAATGGTGGATGAATGCTCTCCTCTGTTATTTTCCCTCCAGATGGGCGACACAGTGAAGGCTGTGGGTAACTGCAGCTACAACCAGCTGGTGGAGAAGATAATCTCCTGCAAACAGTCAGACAGCAGCGAGCTGGCTGGGGAAGGTGGGTGGACCGACCGACTGGGGGGGGGGGGGTGGTGGTGTGTGTTGCTTTCTTTCTCGCTGCTGCTTCCTCCCTTCACCCCCCCCCCCCCCCCCCCCCCCCCCCCCCCCGACTACACATCCCAGGCTGCTTGATAAGGCTGGCATTTCCTCCTATTGCCCTGAGCAGATATACGGAGGCCTGGCCTAAACATTCCTGTGGACGACTGACTTTAGTTGAGCTCTATTCCTTTCCCTCTCTCACGCTGCTTGTATTGCTCACCCAGGGCAGTTCAGATGTATTCCTGTCATGGGCACGTTTTCTGCTTTTAGCATCAAGTTTAAGTTTTATTAGTCGTATATATGGATATGCATGGTATGCGTCGTCCAACGAAATGCTTACTTGCAGGTTCCTTGACAATGCAACTACAATAAGAAAGAATAAAATATAAGAATACAAACAAAGTAAATGGCTCAGTAGAACAGAATAAACATTTTAACATCACATAAATAAATAATGACAGAGCGAGTCAGTTAATGGGGTGAAGAGCTGCGTCTGTTTCTCCCAACCTCTCCAGTGCTTCTCCACTGTCTTTCTAGTTTCTCCTTGTCTTAGTTAGATTATCACCCTCTCTCTCCCAATCACTCAATACAACTCTATCTCTTGCGCTCTCTGTCTCTCATTCTATAGGTCAGTGTGTCTATATCCTTGCCTGTCTGTACATCACTTTATATCTTAATCAGTCCATAAGTCTTTGTCTCTGTCAGCCTGTCGGTCATTGTCAGTCTTGTGTGTGTGTCTCTCACTGACTCGCCTTCTCTCTCCCCTTCCCTCTCTCTTTCTCCCTCTTTCTTTCTCCCTCTCTCTCTCTGCCTGCAGGCTTTGTAGCCGAGCAGTTTCTGCACAGCACGGCCACCCAGCTGACGTACCCCGGTCTGTGTGAGCTCACGTCCACCGTGCAGGAAGGAGAGCTCTGTGTGTTCTTCAGGAACAACCACTTCAGCACCATGATCAAGTTCAAGGTGAATGACCACTCAAATGAGTGAGCCTTTATCCACTGTTTCATGCCCTGTAGTTATGACAAACGGGGCCTTGCAGTACTGTTTACTGTGAATGGGTCTTCTTTACTTTCCTCTGCTACAGCGTCCCCAAACCACCATCCATTATGAACAAAAACAAGTCAAGTCTGCCTTGTCCTCTTAGTAGTGGAAAGTGTGTTTATATAAATGAATTGCATAATGTTACCGAATTCATATCACTCAGTCCCAGATAAACCTTTATTTCAAACGTATTGCTAACTTCTGGATCAGATCACCCCTTTGTATGTATTGTAGGTTGTTGACACATGGGGACTTTCTTTCATCCAAGTCTTTACAACCATCTGTTAACAGCTGAGCACTGTTAGTGTGTTCCCCTTCTCCCTGTCCTCCCCCTCCCAATAGATCTCCCCACACCCCAGTCCCAGGTGATGTAATGTTCAGTACACAGGGTTCTTAGGCTGGTGCGAGGGCATAAATACAAATGCCCCTTAGAGCATGGTAGACACGTGATGGGGACCTATTCAGCACCTAGAGTCTGAATGCTATCTACAATGGTTTCACCCGCCTTGTGCTCCCTCCCCTTATCACTGCTGCTGGGACAGGCTCTTCTTGTTATCTATAGCAGGGGAAGTGGAGCAGGCCTGTCTGTGTGAGAGGGAGCGAGTGTGTGTGTGTGTGTGTAGCACGCATGACCACAAGATAAATGCTTACCAGTACCAAAGCCCCCCTCATTTAAACAAACACACAGACCTGTTATCCAGGTTATCTACTACAGGAATAAGAGGGTGTGAAAGTGTGTAGATGTGTTTTCTGGCTGTGATAAGACGTGTGTGTGAGTGTATAACGTGTCTTTGTGTGATCAGGGCCAGCTGTACCTCCTGGTGACAGACCAGGGCTTCCTGACGGAGGAGAAGGTGGTGTGGGAGAGCCTGCACAATGTGGACGGGGATGGCAACTTCTGTGACTCTGAGTTCCGCCTGCGACCCCCGTCAGACCCAGAGACGGTGTACCGCGGACAGCAGGACCAGATAGACCAGGTCAGACCACTGGACCGCTACGCCAATTGGGCCCTCTGATCCAGTTCCACTTCATTAATGGGAGCAACGATAAACAATGCTGAACACCCATATAGCTGAATCATGGCAGCCATTTCACACTGTTGGGTGCACCACATATCACTTGCAGAGGATGTATACCATGGAGAACAAGGTGCACAGTCACAGTGCAGCATTACAAACATACTAGGTCAGGGTGAGTCACAATCAGAGTTTACCTGAATAGAAACAGAGTGGATGGTATTAAAGGTACAGCAAGTATTACCCAGCCCCTCTATCTGGGCTCTGTTATCCCCATGGCTTCCTTGCCTGCTCCATCTGCACTCAGCTCTACTCTGGAGAAGTAGCGGGGAAGAGTTCCTCAATAATAGATGTTCAAAGCTCTCCCGTTAAACCCCCCCCACTCAGGGTTTTAATGCCTGATCAGGAGATGACCGTGACATGTGGCGCCTCCCTCTGTACTGCTTTGCATCACGCTGCGCTTCGATTGGCTGTTTAATAATGCATGATGTGGTTTGTGTCCGTTTGTGACAACAGCTGATTGGCTGGCCCGTTAGGCCTGGTGGCAGGGCTGCCCAGCAGCTTGTCCATCTGCCAGGGTCCATATTCACCACCCTCAACCAGTACAGAGAGAGAGGGAGGGATCATCTCTGCTCACGCTCTCATCCATCCAGACACTATTATGCTTGAGAGGTCATATAACTACAAATACCTAGGTGTCTGGTTAGACTGTGAACTCTCCTTCCAGACTCACATCAAACATCTACAATCCAAAGTTAAATCAAGAATTGGCTTCCTATTTCGCAACAAAGCATCCTTCACTCATGCTGCCAAACATACCCTTGTAAAACTGACCATCCGACCAATCCTCGACTTCAGCGATGTAATTTACAAAATAGCCTCCAATACCCTACTCAATAAATTGGATGCAGTCTATCACAGTGCCATCCGTTTTGTCACCAAAGCCCCATATACTACCCACCACTGCAACCTGTACGCTCTCGTTGGCTGGCCCTCGCTTCATACTCGTCGCCAAATCCACTGGCTCCAGGTCATCTACAAGACCCTGCTAGGTAAATTCCCCCCTTATCTCAGCTCGCTGGTCACCATATCAGCACCCACCTGTAGCACGCGCTCCAGCAGGTATATCTCTCTGGTCACCCCCAAAACCAATTCTTCCTTTGGCCGCCTCTCCTTCCAGTTCTCGCTGCCAATGACTGGAACAAACTACAAAAATCTCTGAAACTGGAAACACTTATCTCCCTCACTAGCTTTAAGCACCAGCTGTCAGAGCAGCTCACAGATTACTGCACCTGTACATAGCCCATCTATAATTTAGCCCAAACAACTACCTCTTTCCCTACTGTATTTATTTATCTTGCTCCTTTGCACCCCATTATTTTTATCTCTACTTTGCACATTCTTCCACTGCAAATCTACCATTCCAGTGTTTTACTTTCTATATTATATTTACTTCGCCACCATGGCATTTTTTTTGCCTCCACCTCCCTTATCTCACCTCATTTGCTCACATCGTATATAGACTTATTTTTCTACTGTATTATTGACTGTATGTCTGTTTTAGTCCATGTGTAACTCTGTGTCGTTGTATGTGTCGAACTGCTTTGCTTTATCTTGGCCAGGTCGCAATTGTAAATGAGAACTTGTTCTCAACTTGCCTACCTGGTTAAATAAAGGTGAAATAAATAAATAAATAAATAAATAAATATTATAGCCGACAATTAAGACAGTCTGATGCTGCGCTCTGGAAAATATTTGGTTTCACTCTACATGAGGGTTATGAATGAATAAAGAGGTGTGTAGCCCTGACTTTAAAATGGCTGGTGTTTTGTAGCTTACAACTAGGCTTACTTTAAAAAAAAATGTTTTTAAATACTTCAGCTCTTGGCATTGGCACATCACTCTGGTAAAACACCATGAGGTGAAACGCATTGACCTGGTCCTATTCTCTCTCTCCTTTCTTTCTTTCCTTCTTTTTCCTTTCTCTCTCTCTTTACCCCCTCTCCTCTCTGTATGCAGGACTACCTGATGGCGTTGTCGCTGCAGCAGGAGCAGCACTGTCAGGACCTGCAGTGGGAGCAGCTCCCCGAGGGCATCAGTGACTTGGAGCTGGCCAAGAAGCTGCAGGAGGAGGAGGACCGACGAGCCTCCCAGTACTACCAGGAGCAGGAGCAGGCTGCCGCAGCACAAGCACAGGTCGGGGAAGGAGCCTGGGAGGGAGGGAAAGGGGGATACCTAGTCAGTTGTACAACTGAATGCCTTCAACTGAAATGTGTCTTCCGCATTTAACCCAACCCCTCTGAATCAGGAGGGGAGCTTGTGAGAAGGGGGGAGGGAAGATGCGAGGAGTGGAATTGAATTGATGAGAAAGGTGCGTAGGGAAAAATGAGTAATGAGGATGAGAAAAGGGGTAAGGGTTGCCAGTTTATATAGATATAGCAGAGTCAGGGGCTTAGTCAGATAGAAATTAAATATATAGCTGACATGAATCTGTTGTACACAATACATGTTCTGTTTGAATGTATGTTCAATGTAATTGTGATGTAATTAAGCTATAATGCACGGCTCAGGTCTGTTCTTTTGGATACAGCCCTTAGCCGTGGTCTATTGGCCATGTCCCACAAACCCCCGAGGTGCCTTTACTGCTATTATAAACTGGTTACCAACGTAATTAGAGCAGGAAAAATAAACGTTTTGTTATACCCGTGGTATACGGTCTGATATACCACGGCTGTCAGCCAATCAGCATTCAGGGCTCGAACCACCCAGTTTATAATGTTGCTTATTCATCCGCTTGAATGAGCCACAGGTAGGTATTATGGTTGACTCTCCTGTTCCATCCTGTCTGTGTTGTGCAGCAGCCAGCAGAGGGCAGTGACGAAGCAGACAGAGCAGAAGCAGCAGCAGCAGCATCAGCAGCAGCAGCATCAGCAGCATCATCAACAGCAGCTGGAACCACGCCCACCCCAGGGAAGCAGCCCTCTGCCGGGGAGCGCAAACCCAAAAAAGAGCCCAAGGATAAAGACAAATGTGTTTTATTGTAACAGAGGATGGTTGTGTGTTTATGTGAGAGACAAAGAGAAAGAGGGGGGCAGAATTTTTTTTTCACATTGACCTGACACCCTACGCACAGACCCTTTTTTTGAAGAGCGATGAGACGGTGAGGCGTTGCCGTTCCCAAGCCACTGGTGCCTGCCATCCTCTACCCTCAGTGGGCCCGGACAACTGAGGAAGGGACGCTATGACAGCTACCACTAATCTTTCGTACAGTTGGCCAAACTTTGTTACAAGTCGCACAGTGCACTATATTTGTGATCTGGGGTTCAGGTTAATGGGGGTGATTTTTATAGCAAAATTAGAAAAATCCCAGAAACAGGACGTTGGGAGGGAAAGAATTCAGAATCTGAAATATCTCCTCTCATGGCACCAACTTGTTTCAAGGAAATCATTTTCATTATTGCAGTTGATAAGCTATTTTTTTTTTTTTTACTGCACAGGTGTAGATATGCCTGCTTTGATCCAGTTCCGTTTTTGAGCGTTAGACTTTTCACTGAAAACACATAACCTTTGTTTGCTAGCTATTGATTTGTGGGGGTCATTTAGCTCCTTCCAATTGGAGATAATCAAGAGTTTGTTCAGAGTCTAATTGGGATAGAGATGAGGTGATAGTGACATCAGTGAGTGTAATATCTAAGCACTCCTGTCTCTTCGCCACGTTAATGGATGCCAAATTACTACTTTAAGTGTGTGTGTGCATGTGTGTTTGTATGCATGTGTGAGAGTATTTTAGAGAACTATTTTATTTTGGTATATACATAAATTGAAAGGGATTAATTTGTTTTTGCAGGTTAGAAATGAATGTAAGACCCTGTTGTGACGAGCATTTTGTATATCTCTCCATCACTACCCACATCCCTGTTCTTCCTGAGAGGCCTGGAATTCAGTGCCATACTCTGGTAAGTTCCGTCTCTACCAATCCTCATCTGCCATTTAAGACTCGCCCTATCCAGATTGGCCTTACCAGAGTATGGCAGTGTTGAATTCTGGTGTGTGTGTATGGTATTGGTGTCTACAGTGTATATGTATGGCTGATATGCTTGGCTGCATTGATTTATGCTCTTAATTTCAACTCGGAAATAACCTTAACGTCAACAACAAAAAATGTTACGATGTATATGAGCAGTTGGATTGAAAGATATGCCATGTATTTAATTTCTCATATTTGCTTTATATGATTCACATCTAGTAGAGTCTGGACAATCACACAGACAGAACCATGGAGAAACAGGACGGTGCACCTAATTTGACTACTGTCGCTCACTCTTATGCTGTCCCTGAGAGACTTGGCTGCAGAGGCAGAGCAATAGTAGTATCCTACACTAATAATCTGAAGTGCCCAATGTCACACAGATTTGCCGGCAGTTAAACTGTTGGTCACGCCGTAAAAAGCTGACACAGATGTTGTCAATATGGGAAGTCTCATCACCTAGTTGAGTTATGGAAGTAGGATTTTCTACTGTAGCCATGTTTGAATCCATGTGCTCCTACAACATCTGACTTTCAGACAAAATGATATACATTGTGTACATACCTAATGCACATTTATGACAGAGCTAGCTAGTAGTTTGTGCCATTGTCCTACTATGGTACTGCCTCCTGAGAGATTTACTGTTTTCTATCTACACATTCCAGCTGGATGCCTTGACTTAAGCCTTGTGTTGTACGTCAGACCTAGAAACACCGTTATAGGGGAGACTCCTCGCAGTGCTGCTCGTTAAGGGGTCTCCTATTTTTGGCTGTTACATTTTGTTCTCATTGTTCCGAAATGGACAACCCCAGCCTTCAAGGACAAGTCCAGTACTTAGTATTTATTTTTGCCTGGCTACTGGGTGCATCTTGTAGGAGTAGGCTACCTGACTAACCGGTAGTAAGGCTTATCTGTAGGCTGGACTTGAGGACCGGGGTTAGCTCAGCCTGTCTATACGGTCCTCACGAGGCCACACTTACTCTGTATAGAAAATGCCTTACAACAGTTACAATATATTTTATAAGAATAAACGGAAACAGGTGTATTACCAGAATGAGACAATCTGTACATGTAAAACTAGACATCAGAAATACTCTCAGGCCTTCTCTGAAGGGACATATCCTTGAGTGTCTTTTGTAAATTGTGTATTAGCTGCCTTGGCAACAGCAATGATTCATATATACCATTTTAAAGTATTTAATATACCGTGTTGTAATGTAAATGTGTAACCACGTATCGGTAACAAATTATTTCAACACATGGTATCTAACTAGGTCAACTTCATAATTATTGCTAGTTATGTTCATGGATATAAATTCCCTCTCAGAAAAGGCATAACACGATGGGTATCTGAGCTTCTCTCGGGCCTATCTCGTCAAAGGAATTCACTGACTTTACACTAGAATAGGTTTGCCATTTGTAATGGAATTCAAGGCTGCTATTAGAAAGTGAACTAAACTGTTGCTGCGTTTATTCACAATGACTACCCCAAAAAGTCATCTGATTGAATAGAGGACTTAGAGAAACACCTATGTTGAAGCGTGCGTGCACATCCTGTTTATGGTACGCTACCGCATGTCCTTTACATTATTGACTAGTGATTTTGTGAAAGGTTGGGGGGATGGGCGAAGGACCACAATCCATATTCTTGTTTCTTTCGTAAAATAACATCATTTTAAAGTTACCGTCACACTGCAGCTTGAATTATACTTGTGAATGTGGTCAACCTTCCCGATGGCCTGAACCCATTTGTAACGACGTTTAAAAGGCAACTAGTACTGAGTATTATGATGAGAACCTCAGAGGGCCACTTTATCTAATTACTTTTGAGGTTTTTGGGGGAGCAACAAGATGTTTCACGGATGCCTCACACACACTTTTTTAAAAATCATTTGTATTGTGCGTAAGCTTGCTTTTGAGGTAATTTACATTGCATTATTTACCAGTATCTAGATATTGTTTTGTGTTATAGCTTCAATGTTGTTCTAAATAATTGATAAGGATTTTGTTTGTGGAATGTCTCAAGTGATGTATAAGCCTTGTTATAGTGCTTGGGGGGTAAATACTGTCCAAGGTAGTCCTTGAACATAGTCATTGTAATTGGTTTTGCACTGTTACATTGATATGCACTATAGGCTGCGTTTGGACAGGCATATTTGAGAAAAAAGATCAGAATTGGTCTGCCTGTGTAAACGCAACCTAAGAGAGAAAATACCTCATTTTATACAGAATTAGAAATTGTACGAGTGCTATTGTTCTTTGGGTACCTTGTAAAAATGGAATACTGTCTGGAATTGCTACAACAGTCAGTTGAATATGAAATGCTCCTTTGACAAAAGGTATGAAAGGGCTGGTTAAATATTTCAGTTTAAAGTACTGTGTTGATGCAACTTGAACATCAGGTAGCTGTAAACCTGTTAAGGCCATAATTGTTTTGTAGCTTTTCACACTAATAAAAATGCCACTGGCTGGTCATCTAGAGGGAATGGATTTTAAAAGTTAATTTGACTATTTTGACAGTGGAGAAAATTGTTATTTCCCTAGTAGTTTCATGAGCACAATCCCCCATGTTGATTTAAATGCAATTGTAATAATCCCAATGTTATTCTGATGCATGTAATGCAACAATTGCTTAATGACATTCAGTGGAGTATAATTTCAATGTATTATGTTAATATTTTCACTTATGTTTAACACCTTGTGAATATGAAAAGGTCAATCCTCGTAATGGAAGGTTCAAATGTTTATATACATATGACCAAATAATGTATAGCCTATCACAGTACCGTTGCAAAATGTAGATGGTGTTTCTTCTGTAACAAAATGCCTTAGACGAGGGACATTCAGCCTGATTATTAAAGTACATGGACAAAACTTCCGTTCTCTTTTCACAACCATTCAATGTGTGATGTCTTGTATGTGCACTTCATGAGTCAAATGTAGGAGCGAAGACAAAATTAATATTTTAATAACCTTCAGAAGCACCAGGGGCATTACTAAAAATGATGGTTAAAAGAATACATTGATCTGTTTACATAGTTTCAGTTAGGGGAAGAGGAGTTAATGTCAAACTTACAAATAACTAAAGCTGTACAATTCTATTCTAAAAGTAAGTTGAACATTATGTGCACAGGGTTGTTTAAGTCACAGCACAACTGTTAAGAAACCATACATTGAGGTAACCTATACAGAACAAAACATTTCTATATCGATGGCTAGAAACCAGCCTCTTGAAAAATAAGCTAAAGCTGATCTGGGGAGAGGCAGTTAGAACCGTCGGGGTGCTCCTTTGAAGGGCTTGAATCCGCCAACACTGGACATGGAACTGTTGGTGATCTGCACGATTCTGTTCATTGCAGACGAAGAGTGGCTGGAGAAACAAAAATAAATTTGCCTAAAACAGTGTCGCATACAGTAATGAGTAAATACATAGAAGCTCAAATATGGCTTCTACCAGAATACTTTTATACATATCACATTTGGATTCATAGTTTACTGGGGTATTTGGAAATGGCAGTGAATTTGAATCTACTTTAAGTAAATACCTACAGTCAACTTGTGCAATCAGTTAGGAGCACGTGGTCATTTCCCATCACCATTATTCATTATGAAGCTTACTGGTAGTCCCCAGTCACGGTGTTTGTTTACAAGCACACAACAAGACACCGGAGCCCTGTGAGTCATTCACGTGTGTAGCACATGCCAGGTGATCTGGTTAACTGTATAAAATGTGCTAAATGCTCTGTAGTTGTGCATTTGGTTTGCTAGTTAGCCTCTTTCAAAACCAGGCTTTGCTTGGTAACAGCAGAGAATCCCCCTCCTGGATCAAGAGCCTTGCTGTCTAATATTTGCTTTGTAGATGCAGCAAACTGTTGAGCATTTTTAGTTACTTGTATAACTTTGAGCTGGGATGTCTGTCCTTCAAATACTTTAGGTCAGAGACTGTAAAAAATGTTAGCATTCTCTATGGAATATTACAGAGGCGCAGTGGGGTTTGAAAATAGCACTCCTTGTGTTCCGTGTAGGTATTACAGCATATTACCATGGCAACATGGATGTCACCCAAGTCTAATTCATAGTGCTCAGACAAGTCCAGTACACATGATTCATTTCAGCCACAACTATTACAGATTAAATCCACCCCTCCTATCTCCATAGACCACCTGCTCTTGATTTCCTTGTGCCATTTATTTTTCAGCTGTTCTGTGATGTCTTACACAGATTCTCAAAACTTTCTAAAATGGGGTGGGATATATATTTTTGTTGTTGATTGACTATGGCTTTCCTGATCACCCAACAGTGCTATTTGTAGGGCTAATTTTGGAACAATGTTATGACTGTTTAACCACTCCCTGAACCTGTGGCCAGAAACAGGCTACACAGGAGCAATACCAGAATAAGTGGTCGAATTGGTTCTATGCCCAATATACATAACATTCTTATTTTGGTGGCAAGAATATTGTATAATAATTTAAATAGACAAACTTAGTTTTGAGTATCAGTTTATAAACCATGTGCCATGGAATCAGCACATCAGAAATCTCTTCAAGTATTTTGCAACCTGTATGGTGCCATGGTCAACATTTTGGTCCTCAAATAAAACTGGTATATTTTTCTATTCATGACAATTTCTCTCTAATTTTGGTCTTTAATAAAGGCCAGACTAACAAGCTCCCCTTCTCCCCCTTCCACTTGCCGCCTCCATTTTTGCAGTAATGCACCAATCAGTTGGTTGTAATTTTAGATAGAGCTAACAATTCCACATATTTGTGTTAACTGCACATGTGACATAACTCCACCTTTCCTATTCATAATATCCTTAACATAGATTTTTTTCCCATAAATGTTTTTTAATCAATTAGTATATTTGAGTTGAACCATATTTGTTCTGTCTTTTCTGGGGGATGAAACTGGAATTGCAACCAGCTTTGTGAAGCTCATTTCAGAAAGGGTGATATTTACAAAAAAAGGTTGCAATTTCAATGAACTAAAAGTGAGAGGTTGTAATCTGGATAAAGGGAAAAGTACAGTCTTAATGCAACGGCAGTGAATACCTTGAGTGTGGGGCCATCATGCTGCCACGGCTGTCTCCCATCCTGCGGCTGTCTGGGAAGCCCCCTCCCTGCGATCCAGCCCCACCATGCCACTCCTTCCTGGGGGCCGGCTGGTCCCGGCCATGCCGCTCCACCACCACCTGGCGGCTAGAGCTGAAATGCTGGGTAGAGAAAGGGGAGATTGTAGTTATGAATTCCCTATCTGAAATGTAACTAAAATAGAGGAAATGGAGGGTATTGAATGTGTAGATTTAGATATGGGGGATTTGTGAGGTGCTGACCTGGTCTGCCATGACCATGGGTCTTCCTCCAACCCGGCCACTGAAGTTGGATCTTCCTCGGCTAACTGAGGAGCCTCCTCTGAGAGCAGGCCCCTGGCCATCTCTGCCTGAACGCTCTGGCCGCATACCTCCGGTACGCACAGCTCCACTACATAACCACAGAGAGGACGATTACCACACGGATTACAACAAAAAGGTCATTGTCTACAAACTTAAACAAGCACACTAGACATCCATCCATTCTGACCGTATGTCCCCCTTAGGTGCACTCATGCCGCCGTCATTCTTCCATCCTGCATGCCCAGTATGAGTAGCGTGCCCGGTGCCTCTGGGGGAGCGGCTGGTATGAGACATGCCAGGCATGGGTGCTCTGCCCCCTGCTGGCCGCTCCGGCATGGGCGCTGCCCGGCGCTCCGGCATGGGCGCGGCCCGGCGCTCGTCCCTGTCTCGGATCTCTCTGCGGTCTGTGTCACGGATGTCTGCGCGTGGAGTTGGAGGAGGCTCGGCCCTGCGGACAGTCTCAAAGTTCTTGGGGTAGCGCTCAAACCCAGAGCTGTCTCTGCGAGCAGTGGGGCGGGACTTCTTGGCCTCAGGCTCACTGTTGAAGCGGTTACGTCTGAAAACCCCCCCACACCCAAAATGGATTGTCAGATTCTGTCAAGAGCTGACTGTTACTGGAGGGGGATAGACATGCTAAACTGCTATGTGGGCTGTGTGTAGCTTGCTCTTTGCCAGTTTAGGTTCAGGTTGCTTTATTTGCAAAAAGCACTATATAAATAAGAGGGCTTATCAAAGAGGGCCTACCTCTCAATGGTGTTGGGCTCAACGGCTGCAGCCTCAGGGAAGCCTCTGCCTCTCTCCCGGGGGCTGAACTCAGTAAAGCGGTTCTGCTGGCGGTTGTAGTCCGAGCCCTGGTTGACACGGCCCTCAGACTCTGGCTGGATCTTCTTGTTGCCATTCCAGTAGGGATCATTCCTCCGGCTGAAACATTCAATGGAGAATGTTTTAACTGGGCGACAAGTAAACTGGTGTGGAATGCCACTTTTTGAGCTTGGTCAGATATGATACCAAAATGTATCTTTCACTTGATGGTCAAATTGACATCTGCTGGTCATGTCTGAGACCAAGCATCCCTGTCTGCCGTGGGATGCAGACAGACCAGGAGTCTGTGTGCAGGGGACGACGACAAAGCAGTACTGCACAAGCTGCTCTGTAACCTGTCCTGCAAATTCATGGACATAATGGTGGAATCTGGTTGTCCACGATCAGAGCCTCAACTACACAGAGCAAACCCCGGACAAACATCCCATCCCCAACTACAGTGTGGCCTTGTGTACCTGTGGTCCACATCGCGGCCTCTCTTCAGGTTGTTTCTCTTCTCCTGCTCGTAGCGGAGCTGCTCCTGCTGCCTCCTCAGCTCCTCCCGCTCACGAGCCATACGCTCCGCCTCTTTTCGCCGCTCCTGCATCACAGCGAGATAACGTCAGCATTACATTAACAATCCACTAAATGGTTTGCTCACAATTAGCTGCTCAAAAATGCTCTTAAAAGCCTTTGAAAGAGCACCAGAATGAACAATGAGTAAACAACTCACCTTCCTCCTGTCGTTTTTTACAACAATCAACTAAGGTACAGCCTTGAAGACTAAACATCCTTAATGATTTGAGTCCAAGCACCTGCTCTATGCGGATCCTTTCCCTCTCCAGCCTTTCCCTCTCCATGCGCTCCCTCTCCAGTTTCTGCCTCTCCACCTCAAGCCTCTGGCGTTCTCGGAGCAGGTTCTCCCTCTCCTCCCGCTCCCTTATCAGACTGATACGCTCACGCTCCCGGCGTTCCCGCTCCGCTATCTCACGCCGCCTGACGGGACAGGAAGTCACAGAAGCATTAGTACCCAGCATCCTTACAGTACTACAGAGTACAACAATTACAGTAGGAGTTTGTTTCAGGCTGACCTGCGAAGCTCCACAGCCCTGCGGACGCGCTCCAGCCGGACCATACGCTCGCGCAACCTCTGCTCTTTCATCTTCTCAAAGGGGAGGATGTCTTTGCTGCCTCCCTTGTTGGGGAAAACTCTAACTCTATTCATCTCCATCTAGGAAAGACAAGCATGTAGAGGTGAACTATGAAAAAGAAAGTTCCACGATCAAACTGTCGGATAGAAAAAAACTGCGACAAACCTCTTCGGGGGGCATGAAATATCTGGGTCTTCGCTGCATCATGTTGTTGTTGGTGGTGAAACCCGGCTTGTCAAATCTCCCCCTCCTGAACGGTGGTCTCACTTTGTTCAGGTCTCCTTTGGCATGATCAATCACCACCATCTTGCCAGGGCTCTTGGTCCCTACACAATACAGGACAGAGGTTCATTTTTACTACTCTAACCATCAACACAATACATAAAAAGGAACCTGAGATAAGGAGCATACATACTTCCACCATGCTTTTTATCATCTTTCTTGGAGGCATCTGGGCCTAAGCTGGATGTTGTGCTTTTGGACTCCTGCTTCTTGGATGAATCCTTGCCGTCTTTGTCTGATGGCTTGTCGGACTTCTTCTCCTCTTTTTTGGAGGATGGCTGGGTTCTTTAGGGGGGAAAAAAGAGCAGACAAATTAATATTTCTTTCAAATTTCCCCATTCTGAAAAAGACAGATTGTGTTTCTTCCTCACTTACTTGCTAGTCTTGCTTGTCGACGCACTACGTTTGTCACTTGATTTGCTGGAGCTGGTTTTGTCATCTGATTCCTTCTTCGAAGGTTCTTTCTTGAAGGGATCACTTTTAACCTGAAAAGACAACAAATACTCCGTCACAGTATTTAAAGGCTACGTCACAATTCTGAAGCAATGTCATTTTAATTCATTGAAGAACAAAGGACCATGAACCTTTTTTCTCCCTACAACGAAAATGACAGAACGCATGTTGGCTCAATGGCTCAGAAGAGAATGTCAGCCAATGTTGTTCTGCAGAAAACTCTCTCAAAATGGCATCTTAAAACCTTCAGAACTCTTGACGTTTCTATGACGTCACAAAAGATAGAAGTCAGAGAAAAGATTCTGAACTGTAAAATTGTAATCGTTCTCTGAACATTCTAGCTGAACAAGGTGCAAAACAACTGTTTGTCAGCTTACCCTTTCAACAGATATCTGCTGGCCGTGGAGTTCTGTGCGGTCCAGGTGGGAGATGCACCTTCCCACCTCTGCACTGGAAGACATTGTCACCAAGCCATAACATTTGGCTCCAGGACTACGAGCATTAGTAACCACTTTGGCACTAAAAACCTGCGGAGACAAGAATTTGTTTAGGGGCGGAGCAACTACATGCTGCTTGTAGAGGGTTGGGTTAAATGCGTCAGACACATTTCAGATGAATGCATTCAGTTGTTCAACTGACTAGGTATCCCCCTTTCCCTTAGTAAAACAGTCAATTGTTTCCAATAAGTCAAAGCAAAACCAGGACACCCATACAGTAAGAAACATCCAACCCCAGTACCCCACCACAAGAAACCGTTTACGGATGTTTTAAGCTCTAGGCTTACCTTCCCATATTTGCCAAAGAGATTTTTCAAATCAGCTGCTTTGGTGTTGGAGGACAGGCCGCTCACCCATATGTTTCGAGTGGAGCTGCTTGCACTGCTACTGCTGATACTTCCTGAAATATGGTTGTTTAAAAACATACATGCATGCACTGTAGAGGCTTTTACATGTAAAATGTCTACACATTGTACAAACTAATCTAGAAGAGCCTAATGTTACTTACCGGTAAGAATTAAATGTTTAAATGCAGGTGCTTTTGACAAAATGAAATAATTTCAGACACCTTTAAAATGCCAAAGAAATGTACTTTTTAGATATGTGAGGAAAACTGGGTAATATGGCACATTACACCAATGGTACTAAAATTCACAGATCAATTGTTTGTTCTGACGCTTGAGAAAATAATGCCATTTTGGCTGTCCAGTCAATACTGCACATTGATTACATGCACTACATAAAGACCTATGCTTGACCATCGTCTGATCATTAGTAGTGACGTCTTGAGAAATGTATCTGTAAAATCCTTACCTTTGTCATCTTTTGTGGCCTTTCCATCTCTGTCCTTTGAAGAACTACAAAGCAGATTTCACAACAAATAAAAAGAAACAAGAGATGAGTGCCAGTATATGAAATCCCCTGCGGAATATGACGTACACCAGGGCAAACAACTTTTTTTTTGTCAAAAAAGAAAAACACTTTTTTTCCTGTATGGATGTATTTTTTTTATCCCCACGGGCAAGGCTTGCATTTGGACAAAACTCCCATAATGGCCTTTTTCATTGCTTTTCCACGGGTGATATGGGTCATGTTCTCAGCCAATTTACTCCCTGGACCAATGAAATCTTCAGTATTGCGTTCGACTTCACAGCGAATCATTTCATATGTTTCTGACAAACTGACATCACAGGGACTACTGCCCCTTTAAAAAAGCCCTATGTGGGAACTGGAAAAGGCAAACGTGCTGGAAAGGTGAAAGTAACATCTGTTTTCAGCTCCTGGTTAATGACACAAATTCAGAAAAACAACCAAATGAAAGTAACAAATGGGAGGCTCATTAGGTACATCAATGAACATTTCTCATTAGGAAAAAAAGTTATAAAAATCTTGAGGCTACCCACAATGCTGCGTTCACAGTGAGCTGGAACTTGGTAGTAGTATCTTAAAGAACTGACATAGCTAGAAAGACAAACCTCTTTCCTTGACCTGATGCCCCAGTAGACGAGGGGCCTTTCTTCCCAGAATCCTTGTCTTTGTCTCCCATTTCAGCTTTCTTCGAGGCCTCTCTGCTTTCCTTCTTAGAGGAGTCAACCTTCGTCCCGTCATCCTTCTTACCATCTTTATGGCCTTCCACTTCCATCTTCATGGCATCCTTGGGGCTCGTCTCAGCAGAGGCCTCTGGCTCGTCACAGCCCTTGTCTGCCTCTGAATCTGGAAGTTTCACATGTTTACCTGTTTCCAGGAGGTCATCACCATCAACATCCAGCGTGATGGCATCTTCATTCTGGAGTGTGACGGATATGTTATCGTCCTCATCTTCTTTAGCGGAGACGGCAACTTCAGTTTCGATCTCCTCCACTTGTTCAGCCTCCGCCTCGGCTTCTGCCTCAACGTCCTCACTGGGTGGAGGTTTAGAACTTTCACGAGTACCATCATCTGTATCAGTTACATCTGAGGGATTTAATAAGGATAAAACATGGCAAAAAAACAATGTTTAACATTGACATGTCTGTTACTTGACCTAGAAAGTAGAATAGAAAGCAAGTTTAGTATTAGTGGTCATCGAAGGGTAGAAGACCACAGGAACAACAAAACATACATTCCTCATTGAAAAATGGTGGTGCGGTTCAATAATCTTCATGTCATTTTCACCACCAATACTTCTTTTGCGATCCTTACAGTTATGTGTACTGTACAGTGAAGTTACTCTTCAATACTCCTGTCATTAGGAGCTCCATTCCAGTTCTTCAGTTTGAAGAGAGGGCATTTGAACAAATGAAATGAAAAGAGCATCTGTCCAACTTCTTCCGTAACCCCCAAAAAATCTGTGCCCAAAGCCATGGAGGTCAAATTCAGTCTCATTTGATGACCGTTCTACTGCCGAGGGCTCTCCCATCATAGTCTTTATGGTCATCTCCCATGTCTTCTTTCCCTCATAAAAGTCTGTCTTATTAAGTGACTTGGGATGGTTGACAAAAAAATAGATGTCATCTTTAATTGTCCTTGTGACTGTAGTGACTGGCTCAAGTCCTTAGCAAATGTGTCCTCAAGACTGTACATCATGTCCTGGTTGGTCTTTGAGCATTCTCAGTGATGATTTCTTCTCTCCGTCTGAGACATCTGTACTGCAGTTGGGTGCTACAGGAGGATGGGCCCCAATGGGCAGGAGTCCCCCATGGTATCATCAGCGCACACTGGAACTCCCTCTAACTCAGCTTGACTTCTTCCGGCATACCTTTCCCTCACCTTGAAGAAGCCTGTTGATTCCTGAGCTTTTTATCTTGAGAGAATGTACTATGCAGTCTGTATGGTTGTTGGAGCCCCATTGCATCTCAGGCCGGGAAGAGTAGGTAACATCCCACCCTCAAAAAAAGTACTGTGACAAAAATAAGCAAGTCCTCCACAAACAGGCTTGCTGGGTATCCAGCCAGCAGACAAAAGAAATGGAAGGCATAATGGAGAGGGGGCATAGCAGATTCTTACCTTCACGCAAAGGGGGCTACCTGCAACCCGCCCCCCCCCCCAAAAGTAATCTATTCAATAGGGTGTGAAAACAAACATACCTTCTTCAATGTCATCCTCGTCTCCCTCCTGATAAAAAGACAAATGTGAAAGGTAAATACACACAAAGACAGTTTCAGTCTACTGCCTTACTAAAACCGGGTTAACCAATCTGAATACCAGTACTTTTTATTATCTGATCTGGGTATGGTAACCCAATAATCTCTAGTCTACTGTGAGAGAGTGGGGTAAACACAAACATAAACATATTCATGTGACACTAACCTTGGAAAAAGATTTGTTTTCCTTGGTAGGAGATTCATCTTCTTTGGAGAAGGAGAAGTATTCATCTTCCTTGGAGAAGGATTCCTCTTCCTTGGAGAAGGATTCCTCTTCCTTGGAGAAGGATTCCTCTTCCATTGGATTGTCAGTGTCAGAGTCCACTTTCTTTCCTAAAGAAGTAATGGAGTCATATCAATCAAAATGAAAACAGAAATATTGAACAGTAATTTAAATATTAGGAATGTCAAATTACCTTTAGCTTTTGCATTTTTTCTATTAGGCGTGTCTGCTGGGAGTGGAATTTCAATTGTCTCTGCATCTCCACCTTCCTCCTCAATGGCCTGAGAAAGTTTTTTTTTTTTTTTTGAAATAAAACACTATTGTAATTACTAGTCGTTTATCTATTTAGCCTCACAATGAAGTGTTTTACCATTTTCTTTTCAGGACAACCAGGGCTACAAGTAGAACACAAAACAACTGCATTCATGAGTTTTAATGACAGATCTAAAAAAAATTGGTCCGCTAAAGCATAAACGTGATAAAAATGTATTTATATGAATGCTGTAAGTACAGAAATTGTTTGCCCGCTGTGATATTAATATCCAACTAGTCAGTGACAACTGGAGTTTGTGACAACAACTATGTGAGCTTATTACAGTATTATAGACACCATGGAACAAGCTGCAAACACTCAAACTGGACAGTTATCTCAATCTCTTCATTCAAAGACTCAATCATGGACACGTACTGACAGTTGTGGCTGCTTTGTGTGATGTATTGTTGTCCCTACCTTCTTGACCTTTGTGCTGTTGACTGCGCCCAAGAATGTTTGTACCATGTTTTGTGCTGCTACTACATTGTGTTGCTACCATGTTGTTATGTTGTGTTGCCACCATGCTGTTTTCAGGTGTTGCTGCCTTGCTATGTTGTTGTCTTAGGTCTCTCTTTATGTAGTGTTGTCTCTCTTGTTGTGTTTTGTCCTATATTTATATTCTATTTATGCATTTTTTAATCCCAGGCTCCGTCACCGCGGGAGGCCTTTTGGTAGGCAGTCATTGTGAATAAGTATTTGTTCTTAACTGACTTGCCTAATTAAATAGAGGTTAAATTAAAAATTTCACTATGCTCTTCTCGGTAGAAGTAACCCTTAGCCTTCCAACAACTCTTATAGATAATAGTTTGTAGTGCAAGCCATTCGGACTCTACAGACATTTTCGTAAAAAGACACAGCCCTGGGGCCCTTCGGGATCCGCCCTTGTCTCAAACACCACTCTAGCTCAGCCACTCTTAATCACACAGAAGTATGTAGTTCAAACACACTACGTTCAAAACGCACAACGGCGTTAAAAAAAAAATGCCATGGTGGCGAAGTAAATACAATATAGAAAGTAAAACACTGGAATGGTAGATTTGCAGTGGAAGAATGTGCAAAGTAGAGATAAAAATAATGGGGTGCAAAGGAGCAAGATAAATAAATACAGTAGGGAAAGAGGTAGTTGTTTGGGCTAAATTATAGATGGGCTATGTACAGGTGCAGTAATCTGTGAGCTGCTCTGACAGCTGGTGCTTAAAGCTAGTGAGGGAGATAAGTGTTTCCAGTTTCAGAGATTTTTGTAGTTTGTTCCAGTCATTGGCAGCGAGAACTGGAAGGAGAGGCGGCCAAAGGAAGAATTGGTTTTGGGGGTGACTAGAGAGATGTACCTGCTGGAGCGTGTGCTACAGGTGGGAGATGCTATGGTGACCAGCGAGCTGAGATAAGGGGGGACTTTACCTAGCAGGGTCTTGTAGATGACATGGAGCCAGTGGGTTCAACGAGAGCGTACAGGTCGCAATGGTGGGTAGTATATGGGGCTTTGGTGACAAAACGGATTGCACTGTGATAGACGGCATCCAATTTGTTGAGTAGGGTATTGGAGGCTATTTTGTAAATGACATCGCCAAAGTCGAGGATTGGTTGGATGGTCAGTTTTACAAGGGTATGTTTGGCAGCATGAGTGAAGGATGCTTTGTTGCAAAATAGGAAGAAACAATCTAATTTTAAACATAGCAGCTAACCCTAACCACACTGCTAACCTTACACCTAACCCCAATTTAGTGGTAAACGGTGCAGTTTAAGGTGATGGAGGGTAAAAAAATATGTTTTTTATTTTTTTTATGAGCATGGTCTTATTTCTATTACAGCATATTTGATGACTGTCATTCATATTCCATTCACCCAGCTCAATGTAACATTGATAGTAAATATTATGTAGTAGCTAAACATATAGGGGATATTCAAGTAGTATCTTAACTCGTATTCTTATTAAAAGTGCTTTGTTTGTTAATAAGGTATTGTAAGTAAGCATTTCACGGTAAGGTCTACATCGGTTTTAATCTGCGCCTGTGAAAAATAAGTTGTTTTATTTTTTATTATAGACGTTAGTTAACTCTGATCAAGGTATTTCGCGAAATGAGTTAGCTAGTTAACGTGTGGATGTGCTGTGGGCTTAAAGCAACCTAGGTTTCTAAAGGAGACATGTAACTTGCTAGGTAGCTATGCACATGCTGAATGCGATAGATGTCATGGCCAGCTAACATTCGTTACCAACGCCCCCACACCGACTGCATCGATGCAGGACCGTGGGCTACCTTGTCAACCTGACGCTGCAAAGCCAGGCCGCGAGCACGCAGTACCGCAGTTGGAAAACAAGACAGCATCCAACGGTAACGTTGGCTAGCAGGCTAAACATCTTAGTTGGCAACTACGAAAAAAACAAGCTGTACATAGATAGACATTCATCCCATAACAAGTTGGATAGCAAACCAGTAGCTAAACTAGCTGGCAGCAGTTGAGGGCGGACTCAATCAAATTCGTACCACAACTGTTTGGTAGCTAACATTAGCTAGCGTCCGTTAGCTTTGCGTTCGCCATGTACAAATAAATTGAGCTCGTTACCTGTTTCAGCCTGGCAATTAGAACATTCTTCACACCTGTGACATCTAAATTCCTTCGCTTGAGTTCAGATTTGAGATCTATAACTCGTAAATCTGTTATTTTCTTTGACTCCGTTGAAATGGCACCCGACGCCATTTTACCTCGCTAGATGTGTTGTTGTAAAATTGTGTGTGCAGAAGGGAAGCACGCATGCTCACGCAATGGCCCCAAAGTTATTCTTCTCAAAATGTGTATTGGCGGATCGCAACCAACTGAAATATGCATACACTGCCAACTACTGTACTGGAGTGGGACGCTGGTCACGGCGTCCTTATTCGTCTATCTTCTTCTATGATATCATGGCGGTCCGCAAACAAACGTATAAAGCACATGCCGCCACCTTATTAACACAGATATTAACAAAGATGTGCTACTAACTATTTCTATTATCAAGGCCTTTGTTTCCACCTACTGTTCTGGAGTGTAAATTCATTACACTGTGTGACTGTGTGATAAATTACTACCAACTAACCCTACATCCATTAAAACCTCACCCTTATTCCACAATGTAGCCCTATCTGATCCTACACCAGGCTGGCAGCCTGGGAGGACTGGACACTATCGTTCAACACACCTTGTAACTCCTCTGCAACAAAATATTGTACACCCAAGTACTTCTCTGCAGCTGCCACCCCAACATCTATTTTCTGTGATTTACGTTACATTTCTGCGGTACAGTTGACAACCATGGCTATGAATGCTAAGCACCCAACCTTACTGAAACCTATGTTATTCCTATCAATTCAATTCAAAAAGGCTTTATTGGCATGGAAAACATGTATTCCATTGCCAAAGCAAGTAAAATAAACAAAAGTGAGAAGACACAAAACAACAACAAAAACGATTTGAATTTTACAGTCAATATTGCATTCAAAAAGGTTTTAAAAAGATAAAGACATTTCGCAGTGGAGGCTGCTGAGGGGAGGACAGCTCATAATAATGGCTGGAACAGAGCAAATAGAATGGCATCAAACCATGTGTTTGATGTATTTCATTGCATTCCACTGATTCCGCTCCAGTCATTACCACGAGCCCATCCTCCCTAATTAAGGTGCCACCAACCTCCTGTGATTTCAAGTGTTAGTATATATTATCAGCCATGCACAGTGTTTTAGCACCGTTCAAATAGTTATAGTACAACTAGTAGGTAAAGATAAACATAAATATTGAGGGTATTTAAAACATATATGCTCCACATGGTTACCCTTTTCTCTTGGCAACAGGCCACAAATCTTGCTGCTATGATTGCACACTGCAGAATTTCGCCGAACAGATATGGGAGTTTATCAATGTTTGGTTTGTTTTCAAATTCTTTGTGGATCTGTGGGAAATATGTATATCTATACATTTGGCAGGAGGTTAGGATGTGCCACTCAGTGTCCACCTCATTTTGTGAGTTGTGGGTTCATTGTCTGTCTTCTCTCTCCCCTCAGCATTAGAGGCTGCTGAGGGGACAACGGCTCATAATAATGGCCGGAACGGCGCAAATGGAATGGCATAAAAAAAACTGGAAACCATATGTTTTGATGTATTTGATACCATTCCACTGATTCCGCTCCAGTCATTACCATAAGCCCGTTCTCCCCAATTAAGGTGCCACCAACCTCCTGTGCCCGAGAGCCAGGTCTGCCTATGGCGGCCTCTCTTGATAGCAAGTCTATGATCACTGAGTCTTTACATAATCAAGGATTTTCTTAATTTTGGGTCAGTCACAGTTGTCAGGTATTTTCTGTTTAGGGCATTCTAATTTGCTCAGTTTTTAGTAATTATTTCCAGTGTGTCAAATAGTTATCATTTTGCTTTCTCATAATTTGATTGGGTCTAATTGTGTTGCTATCCTGGGGCTCTGTGTGGTCTGTTTGTGTTGGAACAGAACCCCAGATCCAGTTGACCGAGGGGACTCTTCTTTAGGTTAATCTCTCTGTAGGTGATGGCGTTGTGGTGGAATGCGTGCGCATTGATTCCTTTTAGGTGGTTGTAGACTTTAACAGCTCTTTTCTGAATTTTGACAACTAGCGGGTATAGTCCTAATTCTGATGTGGTTTTCTGGGTCTCTGTGCTTTTGGTTGGACATGTTTCTCAATTTCTTTCTCAGGGTTTTGCATTCTTCATCAAACCATTTGTCATTGTTGTTCATTTTGTTAGGTTGTCTGCTTGACACTTTCAGACTTGATAGAGAAGCTGAAAGGTCAAATGTACAGTTTAGTGTTTTTACTACCAAGTTTATAGTTTCACTATTGTAGTGAAATGTTTTGTCCAGGAAGTTGTCTAAATGGGATTAGATTTGTTGTTGCCCAACAGTTTTTTTGGTAGATTTCCACTACTTTCCTTCCATCTATAGGGTTTCTTAATAGTATGCAGTTTGGTTGGCTTTGATGCCTCATGATAGTATAACTTTGTTAAAGTAGGCTGTGATGTTGATGTGATCTGATAGGGGTGTCATTGGTCTGACTGTGAACGCTCTGAGAGACTCTAGGTTGAGGTTTGTGATCAATCAATCTAAAGTACTACAGCCAAGGGATGAGCTGTAGGTGTACCTACCATAGAAGTCCTCTCGAAGCCTACCATTGACAATGTACAGACCCAGCGTGCAACAGAGCTGCAAGACTTGTGACCCATTTTTGTTGGTTGTTTTGTCATAGTTGTCATGGGGGGCATATTTGGGAGGGAATACTGTCACCTCCAGGTAGGTGTTTGTCCCCCTGTGTGCTGAGAATGTCAGGTTCTTGTCCAGTTCTGGCATTTAGGTCATCACAGACTAGTATGTGTCCATGGCCTGGAAATTTATGACATCTTCCTCACCACCACAGACAGGTGCTGGCACTAAGACCGCTGTATAAAGAAATAAGCAAATGGGAAACCACTCACCCAGAGGCGGCGCTCCTAGTGGCCGGAGACTTTAATGCAGGGAAACTAAAATCAGTTCTACCAAATTTCCATCAACATGTTAAATGTGCAACCAGAGGGGAAAATATTCTAGATCAACTGTACTCCACACACAGAGACGCGTACAAAGCTCTCCTTTAAACAGGTCACCATACACAAGGCTGCGGGGCCAGACGGATTACCATGTGCTGACCAACTGGCAGGTGTCTTCACTGACATTTTCAACATGTCCCTGATTGAGTCTGTAATACCAACATGTTTCAAGCAGACCACCATAGTCCCTGTGCCCGAACACAAAGGCAACTTGCCTAAATGACTACAGACCTGTAGCACTCACGTCCGTAGCCATGAAGTGCTTTGAAAGGTGGGTAATGGCTCACATCAACACCATTATCCCAGAAACCCTAGACCCACTCCAATTTGCATACCGCCCAGATCCACAGATATGCAATCTCTATTGCACTCCACACTGCCCTTTCCCACCTGGACAAAATGAACACTTATGTGAGACTGCAATTCACTGACTACAGCTCAGCGTTCAACACCATAGTACCCTCAGCTCATCACTAAGCTAAGGATCCTGGGACTAAACACCTCCCTCTGCAACTGGATCCTGGACTTCCTGGCGGGCCGCCCCCAGGTGGTGAGGGTAGGTAGCAACACATCGGCCACGCTGATCCTCAACACTGGAGTTCCCCAGGGGTGTGTGCTCAGTCCCGTCCTGTACTCCCTATTCACCCACGACTGCATGGCCAGGCACGACTCCAACACCATCATTTAGTTTGCAGATGACACAACAGTGGTAGGCCTGATCACCGACAACGACAAGACAACCTATAGGGAGGAGGTCAGAGACCTGGCCGGGTGGTGCCAGAATAACAACCTATCCCTCAACGTAACCAAGACTAAGGAGATGATTGTGGACTACAGGAAAAGGAGGACCGAGCACGACCCCATTCTCATCGACGGGGCTGTAGTGGAGCAGGTTGAGAGCTTCAAGTTCCTTGGTGTCCACATCAATAACAAACTAGAATGGTCCAAACACACCAAGACAGTTGTGAAGAGGGCACGACAAAGCCTATTCCCCTTCAGCAAACTAAAAAGATTTGGCATGGGTCCTGAGATCCTCAAAAGGTTCTACAGCTGCAACATCGAGAGCATCCTGACTGGTTGCATCACTGCCCGGTATGGCAATTGCTCGGCCTCTGACCGCAAGGCACTACAGAGAGTAGTGCGCACGGCCCAGTACATCACTTGAGCTAAGCTGCCTGTCATCCAGGACCTCTCCACCAGGCAGTGTCAGAGGAAGGCCCTAAAAATTGTCAAAGACCCCAGCCACCCCAGTCATAGACTGTTCTCTCTACTACCGCATGGCAAGCGGTACCGGAGTGCCAAGTCTAGGACAAAAAGTATTCTCAACAGTTTTTACCACCAAGCCATAAGACTCATGAACAGGTAATCCAATTGCTACCTGGACTATTTGCATTGTGTACCCCCCCAACCCCTCTTTTTACGCTACTGCTACTCTCTGTTTATCATATATGCATAGTCACTTTAACTATACATGCATGTACATACCACCTCAATTGGGCCGACCAACCAGTGCTCCCGCACATTGGCTAGCCGGGCTATCTGCATTGTGTCCCACCCACCATCTGCCAAACCCCTCTTTTACACTACTGCTACTCTCTGTTCATCATATATGCATAGTTACTTCAACCATATCTACATGTACATTCTACCTCAATCAGCCTGACTAACCGGTGTCTGTATGTAGCCTCGCTACTTCTACAGCCTCGCTACTGTATATAGCCTGTCTTTTTACTGTTGTTTTATTTCTTTACCTACCTATTGTTCACCTAATACCTTTTTTTGCACTCTTGGTTAGAGCCTGTAAGTAAGCATTTCACTGTAAGTTCTACACCTGTTGTATTCGGCGCACATGACAAATAAACTTAGATTTGATTTGCTGGAAAAGCTGTCTTCATTAAAGTATGGAGATTCAAGTGGGGGGAGTTAGCACACAGGAGGACATTTTACTCTGTTGAGGTAATTTCCTTTAGAAATTCTAGCCAAATGTAAAATGTTCCTGCTTTGATTCATTTAATAGAGTAGGTTAAGTCTGATCTCTGTGTAACACCTGGTAATTTGGTGGCTGGGACTACAAGCTCCCTGTAACCTAGAGGGTAACCAGTGGGTCCATTTTCTCTGTTCCATGTTTCTTGCAGGATGACAATGTCCGAATTTCTGATTACTCTGGTGATGTCTGGGTACCTGATCTTTAGACTGAAAGCAGATTACCTCAGACCTTGTATTTTCCAGGATGAGATAGCAACATCTTTGTGGTCCATAGTGCTGTGTTGTTATTTGTGTGGTTTAGGCTTGGACCAATAGTTGTGAGCAGAGCATGCTGAGCATCTGGTACATACCTCTTAGGTCACAGGATGGGGCTTGGGTGAGTGTAGGAGTGGGGGTTGTGCCTATCACTCTCTATTGGGGTCGGCCTACTCACAGGGAGCCACTTAGGATCCCTCGCCCTGGATCCATAGGAGTTTGCACTCCTTTCCACGGTACCCTACTCCAGAGAACAAAGCAAGTCACAGGTCTTGTCCTGAGGCACGTGGTGTGGATGGCCCGCACCCCTTGGACGGAAGACACACAGAAAATCATCACCAGTCCATTTCGAGTTATTTTCACTGATTCAACAGTTTCCAACTTCCTCTCAACCCATCCTGGCACCACATATGGTTCAGTCAGAAGGCAAGTATCCATTCTCTCCAAAAATCTCACTACCACTGGGCCAGAATCATCCTTGTCATCATCGAGATAAGGCTCGTACTCGACATCTTCACTGCACCTGCCACCGCAGGTAATTCATCCTCACTCTCGTCAGGTAAAATTTTAGAGCTACCGGTTGAGTTTTATTATTTTTGTACTTCACGCCAATCTTCCTCAACACACAGCTTCCCTCTACACTCAACTGCTTTCTTTCTTCCTCGCGGTCAATTTCCACATCTCCACGCTTTTTCCACTCTTAAACCCGCTGTAATAGCAAACTGTTTAAATGTTTCTTCTATCTTGAATCTGCTGCCATGTTGCGTCGACTCAAAAATCTCTACCAGCCGCCATTACTCATCACGGCTCGCAATATTGATGTAGCTATTGTGCATTATCACCAATATCTGTATATACCGGGACTTTGATCACCAGTCAACCTACTGTGTATTGACATTCATATTGCTATGCCTTACCTATGGATCATCATCTTGGGTCCATGAAATGGGGTATCAGCCTTCTCAGTGACACCCACAGAACACAAGTGTGAAGAGTTTACACAAATATTAAAGTCGTAGCTCTTATTGCAGGACTTTGACTGTGGGAAATCCCCCCGGTCAGTCTATTGTGCATATTGGTCATTCATATTGCAATGTAGCCTTACCCCATTTCATGGACCCAAGATCCATAGGTATCAGCCTACTCGGTGACACCAACATAACACCACTGTAAAGAGTGTACACAAATATTAGCATCATAGCACTTATTGCGGGACTTTGACACCAGTATGAACTGAGCCACATTAGCTCACTAGTCAACCTCCTAAACTCAACAAAAAAATAAACATCCCTTTTTCAGGACCCTGTCTTTCAAATATAATTCGTAAAAATACCCCCAAAAATTGGATTGTAAAGATCTTCATTGTAAAGGGTTTAAACACTTTCCGATGCTTGTTCATGAACCATAAACAATTAATGAACATGCACCTGTGGAACGGTTGTTAAAACACTAACATCTTACAGACGGTAGGCAATTAAGGTCACCATTATGAAAACCTAGGACACAACAGAGGCCTTTCTACTGACTCTGAAAAACACCAAAAGAAAGATGCCCAGGGTCCCTGCTCATCTGCGTGAACGTGCCTTAGGCATGCTGCAAGGAGGCATGAGAACCGCAAATGTGGCCAGGAAAATAAATTGCAATGTCCGGTACTGTGAGATGCCTAAGACAGCGCTACATGGAGACAGGCCGGACAGCTGATCGTCCTTGCAGTGGCAGACCACGTGTAACAACACCTGCACAGGATCGGTACATCCAAACATCACACCTGCGGGACAGGTACAGGATGGCAACAACAACTGCCCGAGTTACACCAGGAACGCACAATCCCTCCATCAGTGCTCAGACTGTCTGCAATGGGCTGAGAGAGGCTGGACTGAGGGTTTGTAGGCCTGTTGTAAGGCAGGTCCTCACCAGACATCACCGGCAACAACGTCGCCTATGGGCACAAACCCACCGTCGCTGGACCAGACAGGACTGTCAAAAGTGCTCTTCACTGACTAGTTGCGGTTTTGTCTCACCAGGCATGATAGTCGGATTCGCGATTATCGCTGAAGGAATGAGCGTTACACCGAGGCCTGATCTCAATTCCATTGAGCATGTCTGGGACCTGTTGGATTGGAGGGCTAGGGCCATTCCCCTCCAGAAATGTCTGGGAACTTGCAGGTGACTTGTTGGAAGAGTGGGGTAACATCTCACAGCAAGAACTGGCAAATCTGGTGCAGGCCATGAGGATGAGATGCACTGCAGTACTTATTGCAGCTGGTGGCCACACCAGATACTGATTGTAACTTTTTTTATTTTGACCCCCCCTTTGTTCAGGGACACATTATTCAATTTATGTTGGTCACATGCCTGTGGAACTTGTTCAGTTTATGCTTCAGTTGTTGAATCTTATGTTCATACAACTATTTACAAATGTTAAGTTTGCTGAAAATAAACACAGTTGATAGTGAGAGTACGTTTCTTTTTTTGCTGAGCATATGTGTATTGGCATTCATATTGCACTCTACCCCCTTACCCCATTACATGGACCGTAAAAATTTGCCTGATCCATAGGTATCAGTCTACAAAAGACAATAAGTAGTTAATTTGACGAACAGAAAAAAAGTGGAATCCGCACTGTGGATGTATTAGATTTCAGAACTGTGTTGGGGACATACTTATATGCCCTGTACAGCCTTACCTATTGATGTTGGGTCCATGAACTGGGGTATCAGTCTACTTGTGACACCCAGAACTCTGAAGAGTTTACACATATATTAGCGTTGTTGCTCTTCTTGTGGGACTAACTGGGAAATCATCTCACTATCCAGCCTATTGTGCATATTGACATGCATATTGCAATGTACAGTGTGAGCAAGACAAAGGAGCTGATCGTGGACTACAGGAAAAGGCGGAACAAACAGGTCCCCATTAACATTAACGGGGCTGTAGTGGAGCGGGTCGAGAGTTTCAAGTTCCTTGGTGTCCACATCACCAACAATCTATCATGGTCCAAACATACCAAGACAGCTGTGAAGAGGGCACGACAAAACCTTTTCCCCCTCAGGACACTGAAAAGATTTGGCATGGGTCTCCAGATCCTCAAAGTTTACAGCTGCACCATCGAGAGCATCCTGACCGGTTGCATCACTGCCTGGTATGGCAAATGCTCGGTCTCCGACTGCAAGGCACAACAGAGGGTAGTGCGTATGGCCCAGTACATTACTGGGGCCAAGATTCTTGCAATCCAGGACCTATATAATAGGCGGTGTCAGAGGAAAGCCAATAAAAGTGTCAGAGACTCCAGTCACCCAAGTCATAGACAGTTTTCTCTGCTACCACACGGCAAGCAGTACCGGAGTGCCAAGTCTAGGACCAAAAGGCTCCTAAACAGCTTCTACCCCCAAGCCATAAGACTGCTGGACAATTAATCAAATGGCCACCGGACTATTACATTGATCCCCCCCCATTTGTTTTCTACACTGCTTCAACTCGCTGTTTATTATCTATGCATCCCCCACACACTGAGTCGGTACCGGTACCCCCTGTATATAGCCTCGTTATTGTGTTACTTTTTATAATTTTTGACTTTCGTTTATTTGGTAAATATTTTCTTAACCAACAGTGCAGTTCAAGTTAAGGGCTTGTAAAGTTAGCATTTCAAGGTAAGGTCTACTACACTTGTTGTATTCGGCGCATGTGACAAAAAGTTAGATTTGATATATGCCTTACCTATGGCTCTTGGCTCCATGAAATGGGGTATCAGCCTAAAAATTAGCGACGTAGAATTTCATGGACCTAAGAGCCATGGGTAAGGCTGTACATTGCAATATGAATGTCAATATACAGTAGTTTGACTGGTGAGCTTAGACTCTTCACAGTTGTGTTCTGTGGGTGTCACAAGTAGGCTGTCATGGACCCAAAACAGTTCTGAAATCTAATACATCCACAGTGCGACTCTACTACTACTGTATTTTGTTGAATTTAATTATCAACATAATTATCTATTCCAAATACGGCATTATTCCACTATTTGTATCCGTTTGCATATTTCAATGGGAGCCTTTTATTTTGAAATTCCAGACACTTTTGTGGCAAATCCTTATTGTGGCTAGCTTCACACAAGTCCAGCAACCCAACCTCCGTGCCATCGAGAGTAAACCGACGAGTCGAGCTGGGTAAACAACAGTGGTCGCCTCGAAGAGGCAGGAATGGGGACTTCATCGAGGGCCCTGATGGCAAATGGAATGGAATTTCTGTTTTTTCGTAGAAAAAACAGTATGTATTGCGTACTGTGTTAATATGCCACATAAAGCCAGGAAAAATATTAAGTATTTTTCTCTCGGGTCTTCATCCAGGCGCTGATTTGTAACGACGTTGGTATTGCCACGGGCCCACTTCGATTTGGTTCCTGTTGTCAGTTTCACAACCCGGTGACTGTCGTTCGATCGCGATTTACTTGTGTCCCTTATTTAAGTTCATCCAGGGCATATGTAATTCAAAGGGAGCCACGAAATAACACAGAAGCCCACTTTCAAGAGAGTACAGGTATGTGTTGAGTCAATCAATATACGTTAGCTAGCTAGATAACTGTCTTTGTTTTTCTCTCGACGTTAGCTGGCTAACACGATCAGACAGTAGCCATCGTACTGTAGCTAGCTAACAAGCTATTGTTTGCTCTGAAGATTCAGTAGTTAATGTTAGCTTGGTACGGTAGTAGCTCAAATGTCTTGTTGTGAGCCATTTGGGGTTGGCTAGCTAACGAGTTAGGTAGCTAGCTACATTGGTTATTAGCAAATAGGATCTTATCAGCGAGTTCATGAGAAACCCAACCTTTGAATGTGAAGATTTGCAGCCTTGCCATCTTGCTAACTAAGTAAACTAGTAAGCCAAGGCCATGTAGCTATAGCCATTTCTTTATTACATTTTACGATGAACTCGGACGTAACCCAAATAGCGAACGTTAGGTTAACCAAATAAGACCACTCCGTGTGGAACTGACTTAATTAAACGTTAGCTTACTAGTGCTGGCTAAAGTTGGGCAACATCAAAATATGTTGTATCTGTGACTGACAGGATGAAGAGGATGATGTCGAAATGTATATCACAATATTTACAAGTAATGAAACTGCGATGTCAAATTAGCCTGCTAGCGTGTTATGTTTGTTGACTGACGTTAATATGGCTAGAGAAGAAAACAAAATGCTGAAGACACTTGCAGCAGTCTTTCATATTTGGTATGGCTTTGGTTGTAATATTTATGTGGCAGGTAACCTAGTAGTTTGAGCGTTGGACCAGTAACCGAAAGGTTGCAAGATCAAATCCCCAAATCTGTTGTTCTGCCCCTGAACAAGGCAGTTAACCCACTGTTCCTAGGCTGTCATTGAAAATAACAATTTGTTCTTAACTGACTTGACCAGTTAAATAAAGGTAAAAATGAAATAAATATGCTTTTTAAAAATAAAGATGAAATAAATAGACAGGCTTGGACAATTAGTAGGGTTATGTACCTAAAGAGCCAGAGACCAAATTACGAAATATCTCTGACTGAGGCCTAGTACACGCCAGAAAACATTAGGCAAATACTGTCACAATGGTTTAAATGTCGTTGTTTTTTTGCATAAAGGAGAACATTGTCAACCGAATGACTCATTATTAGAAAACTTGATGTGTACACTTGGGACCAGTCAATCGTTAAATATCCTGCCCTACATTCTCTGCACTGTTCCAGTATAAGAAGCACCAATACTTCTTCCCTCATGCCATGTTTTGGTTTATGTTCACGATGTTGATGCCATTCTTTTTGCGTTGATGCCACTCTTTATCTATGATAGAAGACACCTAGTCTCATAGTCACAATTTGGAGAACAATAACGCATCACTGGATTGATTTAAAGCTGCAATATGTAACTTTTTGGGTGACCCGAACAAATTAACATAGAAATGTAAGTTATAGATCTGCCATTCTCATTGAAAGCAACACCAAAGCCGCGTTTCCATTTGCACTTTGAATTCAACACAGGCTGGGCTGGCCTTGGTGGGATAGCTCAAATTACATTTCCACTCCCCCCAGAAATGATAAATGATGTCATGTTGGAAGGTAGCCAATATGTGACTGCAGCTGGCTTCGCTGATGTTGCTAGCTAGCAAGATGTTGAAGTGCCAGTCAACCATGTATTTAGCTTGCTGACGTTCGCTAACCAAACGTTAGCGTTGTTAGCATAACTAATAATTCCTACCTTGCTTGCCATGGTGTTGGCTATTAACTAGCTAGCAAACCAGGCGACCGGTTTGATATGATGTAGCTAGCTTAAATACGACATGTCCAGCTAAAATTCCTGCTAGCGCGTTTCTAATCTGATTTGGTAGCTAGCATTTGAGGGGTGATAGTTCTCATAAAAGTTGATTGTGTAGTGTACAAATGAATAAAGGATCCAGCTTTGGTGGTAATTTGTGTTATGTCTAGCTACTGCAGTACCGCTTGTTCATGTGCTAGCTAACAGCAGCAAGCCAGCTAAACGTATCCGCATCCAGCAGTGATCCACTTGGTGGTTGCATAGTAATGGCATCACCAACCCGAATTCGAATTGAGCTGGCGCCAGTTGTGAAATTGGGCTGCGCTGTCCCGGGTTTCCCTTGTTACTATGGCAGTTTCTAAAACCCACTGGATGCCATATTGCAGAGCAGTGACACAGTTATAGAATGATAATAGTGGGGCCTATTTCAGCATTTCCCCTCAGCACATCAGCATGGTTATTTATTTATTTGTCAGTTTTAGTTTGACTTGATAAAAACAGTGATATGACTGTTCATCAGAAGTAATCACATCTGTTCTGCCCACAGAATTGTAGTAGTATTGAAATACGCCTACATCATGGCACTATACTCTCAAGCCTGTATTTGAGATGTCAAAACCTTGTAGGATATATAGTACCATGCACGAATATGAAATCAATGCTTAATCACTCAAAGGTTGTCTAGGTGTTCATTCTTTGAATGATTTTTTTATATGTTTATACAAATGGCCATTCTTGTCAGCACATTAGGGGATTTTCATCCTTTCATCCCATTTGGAGTATGTAATGCTGTCAATGTTAGCAGTGCTGGTTGGTTCATACGGCATTAGAAGAACCCCTGTGATTGGGATGAGGATGACATCTTAGCTTCTCAGAAGGGCCAATCATAACGGCAATGTATGAAGCACTGTGCCCGCTTACTCAAAGCTGTTCGCTTTTTGTTTCTTGGCTAACATGTTGGCAACCTTTTTTTGTAGAGACATGAATGTGTAACTTCCTGTTCTGCAGTTCATTGCACTGTTTTCTACTATTATTGACTGGTAGAAGTACTGCATAATGAGTTCCGATTCACCCCACAATTTGAGTCACACCTTGCACAGAACACATTGACAAACCTGCACTCAAAATAGAAAAAGCTAAATTAGGTAAAGGTTTGGGATAGGTTTAATAATTTGTGTCCTTGCGTAGGTGTTAGATTTGGTTTTTCAGCAGCCATTGCTGAAACTGTGTGCCGAGAAGCTCAAGATAGGTCTGCGTTGTGCTCCTCAAGGAATGAATTAAAGCAGTTTCCCATAAACGCCCTCTCCTCTGAAATGTCTCCACCTTGGTGCCAGGGGGGATTGATTGCCAAGGTGGCTGTCCTCTAAGGCTGCTGTGTGTCATGGCGCTGCTCGCTCTGTGGCACAGGGACTCATCAGTGGTTCACAGGGGGAGCCTCAGAGGATCATGGGTCGGGGCTTTGGTTCCCTGGCAGCAGTTATACTTTGGAACCTAGGGAGGGCCCCCCCCCCCCCCCCCCTAGCCCCAGTTCCCTGAAGTCTCCACCTGCGGCATCCTCTTCCTTCTCTTTGCTCATGAGATGGAAACACAGTCATGATACACAAGTGTTTTCATGAATACTGTATCAGGTATTTGTCCAGTGCTACTCTCAATGTTTGTTTTCTTTAGTAGGCTAGGCTACACATTGAGGGCTCCTGGCCAGATACCCTCTCCTGTTGTCTAGTTTGTGAGGTGGATATCATGCTTTAATGGTACACAAACCCTCGAGTTGTGGAGGATTCGTGAGGATTTGATGATCCCTAGTGGTTGACCCACTCAGGGTTTCGTTGCAGTTTGAAGACCAGCACCCACACAATCCATATGTTTCCTGCATGCCTCAATCTACTTATGGGTCACTGGAGTTTAATATGCATATGGAGAATTCCAGCAGAAGGTCAACCTGAGAAAGTAATTTTGTCATTTTAAAGTGAAACCAACATGCCAATATTGTATACACTCCCCCCAAGGGGTTCTATAGACAAACACATCAAACTTTTCATTTATATTTTGTTTGTCCATTCTGTGAGACATTTTAAAGTTGTGGTTTTGCATGCAAATGTAACATCCATAACTATGGAATTACTCTTGTCCAAATAATGGGTGGGGGAAGTGGCTTCCACCCCAAGCACTCACTGACTGACTGGGTTTTGCAGTAGGTTTGCATTCTAGTGTATGCTCATGAACACACCAAATTACACTCTCCACTACTTTCCAGTGCAGGTTTTCACACACTTTATGATCATTAAAATAAGCTAATAGTGCTGCATGCTCATGTGTGGTGTTGTGTAACATCAAGATCTCAGGGTCAGCGAATGGAATGCAACAGACCGGATAGTATTGCAGTATTTGCTGTAGCTACGGCGAAAACACTGTGACCTGACCACAGTTGCTGGGTGCTTTTCTTTTTCTTTGCCTGAGATGTGCTAACATAGGGCCCTCTAAAATCTGTTATCATTTTTTGCCAATTCCTTTTCTCTCTCAAATTCTTTTCTCTTAGTTTTCCCAGGTTTCTGAAATGTTCCAGTTTTTGTCAGGTTTTCGCTCTCAACTAGAGGTCGACCGATTATGATTTTTCAACGCCGATACCGATTTATTGGAGGACCAAAAAAGCCGATACCGATTTATCGGCCGTATTTTATTTTTTCTTCTCCATTTTTTTAATTGTTTATGTATTTTTTAATTTTTTTTATTTGTAATAATGACAATTACAACAACACTGAATGAACACTTATTTTAATTTAATATAACACATTAATAAAAATCAATTTAGCCTCAAATAAATAATGAAACATGTTCAATTTGGTTTAAATAATGCAAAAACAAAGTGTTGGAGAAGTAAAAGTGCAATATGTGCCATGTAAAAAAGCTAACATTTGAGTTCCTTGCTCAGAACATGAGAACATATGAAAGCTGGTGGTTCCTTTTAACATTCCAAGGTAAGAGGTTTTAGGTTGTAGTTAATATAGTATTTATAGGACTATTTCTCTCTATACCATTTGTATTTCATATACCTTTGACTATTGGATGTTCTTATAGGAACTATAGTATTGCCAGTGTAACAGTATAGCTTCCGTCCCTCTCCTCGCCGCTACCTGGGCTCAAACCAGGAGGGCTCGAACCAGGAACACATCAACAACAGCCACACTCGAAGCAGCGTTACCCATCGCTCCACAAAAGCCGCGGCCCTTGCAGAGCAAGGGGAACAACTACTCCAAGTCTCAGAGCGAGTGACGTTTGAAGCGCTATTAGCGCACAGCTAACTAGCTAGCCATTTCACATCGGTTACACCAGCCATTAGGTTGTTAGGCTTGAAGTCATGAACAGCGCTGTGCTTGCGAAGAGCTGCTGGCAAAACGCACAAAAGTGCTGTTTGAATGAATGCTTACGAGCCTGCTGCTGCCTACCATCGCTCAGTCAGACTGCTCTATCAAATCATAGACTTAATTATAACACACATAATAACACACAGAAATTACAAGCCTTTGGTCATTAATATGGTCGAACCCGGAAACTACCATTTCGAAAACAAAACGTTTATTCTTTCAGTGAAATACGGAACCTTTCGGTATTTTATCTAACGGCTGGCATCCCTAAGTCTAAATATTCCTGTTACATTGCACAACCTTCAATGTTATGTCACAATTGCATACAATTCTGGCAAATTAGTTCGCAATGAGCCAGGCTGCCCAAACTGTTGCATATACCCTGACTCTGCGTGCAATGAACGCAAGAGAAATGACACAATTTCACCTGGTTAATATTGCCTGCTAACTTGGATTTCTTTTAGCTAAATATGCTGGTTTAAAAATATATGCTTCTGTGTATTGATTTTAAGAAAGGCATTGGTGTTTATGGTTAGGTACAGTCATCCAACGTATTTTTCACAAATACGCTTTTGTTACATCATCCCCCAGCGTTGCATCGATTATAACTAGTAATATCATCAACCATGTAACTAGTGATTATGATTGATTGTTTTTTATAAGTTTAATGCTAGCTAGCATCTTACCTTGGCTTATACTGCATTTGTGTAACAGGCAGGCTCCTCGTGGAGTGCAATGAGAGGCAGGTGGTTTGAGTGTTGGACAAGTTAACTGTAAGGTTGCAAGATTGGATCCCCCGAGCTGACAATGTGAAAGTCTGTCGTTCTGCCCCTGAACAAGGCAGTTAACCCACCGTTCCTAGGCCGTCATTGAAAATAAGAATGTGTTCTTAACTGACTTGCCTAGTTAAATAAAGGTATAAAAAAATTCGGCAAAATCGGCGCCCAAAAATACCGATTTCCGATTGTTATGAAAACTTCAAATCGGCCCTAATTAATTGGCCATTCCAATTAATCGGTCGACCTCTACTCTCAACCAAAAAAAAGAAAAACAACAATATTTGATGTTTTAAGAACACAAAAATGCTTAAAGCACACCAGGAGACAATTATTTGAGTCTGGGAAAAATGTAAGATATTTCAATTTTGGAATGTAATTACCCTTTTAACTCAAGTGAGCACCTAGCAAGAGAATGCTGTTTTTGTAGCAGACATGATGGTCGAGTTTTCTAACCAAATACTCATGATATCATTCTGCCAGGGAAGCATAGGCTACTTAGTAGTTAACATTAATTGAGAAAGTTTGGGAGAGCTTTTCCATCTATCAGACAGGTTTGAGTTAGCATCATCGCTAACAGCTACACAAAGTGGTAGACGCTCGCACCTCACACAGACGGGCATTCTCATTGCCTCTTCAGAAAGTTGCAGGAAATACAAATGACTGATGCTTTCTGTTCTTGTCTTATGATAAACTTAGGGAAATGTATTACTTTTCAATACATTTACTTGATTTCTACTAAGTTCAATATGTTTTTGAATATTGTTGAATTCCGTTTTAATGTCTGGATTCGGTGACTCTGCCATCATTCTCCACATTGCGGATTTTATAGGGCCCGTCTAACAGTAAATACATGTTTTTGATGCTTAGACAGAACAGAACCTTCACTTACTATAATGTGTGCTTGTGTCTTGTGGGTGCATTGTGCCTATGCTACTATCTTATGGTTTGAGGCTTAGTCTTATTACATGAGGATTTTGAACACTCAAAGTGACTGGGAAATGTCCATGGCAGCCATTGTTGTCACCTCAGCTTGCTACATGACTTCTGAGTGATAGGAAGCAGGAGCACCACCACCAATCAGCCTCCACTACAGAGCAAACACCTATTGTTACAATGACAACTAGCATAGCCATGTCAGCAAAATAATTTTGACTGAACTCCCACACATCCGATTTGGTCACTTGTAACTTGCTGTTTGGACAGTCAGTATTCCAAAGCAGTTTTGAAAAACAAAACTGATTTGAGCATTAAAGCCTGTAGTGTGAACAATGCTTTATACCATAGACTCCATTGTTTTCATACTGAACCTTATCAATACACAGGATATTGCAGGCTGGAGATTAGTATGTATTTTACACATTACTGTTTAATCAGTACGGCTTCATTAGGCCAACCATTATAAGGCTTCTAAAGGATAGTTTACAATGTCCAGTTCACTTGTGTCATTAAATAAAACATCTCATAAAGTGGGATTTTATTCTGAATCTTAGTTTGAGGTGTTTTACTGGTGGATCAAGTATAGGAAAACACCACCCTGCCAGCTGTGTGTGCACGTTATACCACTCCACCACACCAAGAAGTAGGCCAATGAATGGAGCTAACATGCCTTTTTAAACAGATGGCTGCTTTCATAATTCAAAGGAAAGGACTTGAGGTGACTCTACTGAAGCAGAAGACATTTTACTCTGTCTCCCCTTGGTGAAAGGCTTATTTTTTTAAATAGAAACTGTGTGATTAGACTAGACAATTTTAGGAAAGGAGGAAATGTGAAAAATGAAAAGGGATGGAGAGGGGAAGTGTGATAAATGGAGAGGGGAAGTGTGATAAATGGAGAGGGGAAGTGTGATAAATGGAGAGGGGAAGTGTGATAAATGGAGAGGGGAAGTGTGATAAATGAAGAGGGATGGAGAGGGGAAGTGTGATAAATGAAGAGGGATGGAGAGGGGAAGTGTGATAAATGAAGAGGGATGGAGAGGGGAAGTGTGATAAATGAAGAGGGATGGAGAGGGGAAGTGTGATAAATGAAGAGGGATGGAGAGGGGAAGTGTGATAAATGGAGAGGGGAAGTGTGATAAATGAAGAGGGATGGAGATTGGAAGTGTGATAAATGGAGAGGGGAAGTGTGATAAATGAAGAGGGATGGAGAGGGGAAGTGTGATTAAATGAAGAGGGATGGGGAGGGGAAGTGTGATAAATGAAGAGGGATGGAGAGGGGAAGTGTGATAAATGAAGAGGGATGGAGAGGGGAAGTGTGATAAATGAAGAGGGATGGAGAGGGGAAGTGTGATAAATGAAGAGGGATGGAGAGTGGAAGTGTGATAAATGAAGAGGGATGGAGAGGGGAAGTGTGATAAATGAAGAGGGATGGGGAGGGGAAGTGTGATAAATGGAGAGGGGAAGTGTGATAAATGAAGAGGGATGGATGGAAAGGAGGAAAGTGGTGAGATTAGGCCTATATGAAGGCCCAGAAGCTTTTATTTCGGTAAGAGTTTCTGCTAGGCTAGTGTGTTGATGCCAGCATGCTTGTTTTTATTTACAAGATCTATATCAAAGGGATGCATGCTTAGCATTGGTTGCTTGTAGCCTGGTACCTTCTGAAGATATCAATAAGCGAGTTCTCCAGTCCATTCTGTTCCTGTAATGCCATTATGAAGATGTCTCCTAATCTCCCCACGCAGCCTTTCCATGGTTTTAGCACTCTACAATAGAGAATTGAGCTGGAGACATTAAACTGGTCAAAGAGATGCTCCAGTGTTTGTTTCCACCTTTTCCATATTACCAGGCTGCATGACCTTACTTTGCTCATCAGTTTCCTTCATTACAGCATCAAGCCTAGCCAGCATACTGAGATTAGTCCCAGATTACCACCCAGTCTGAGTCATGCACTGCCAGGAATGGATAATAAAACAAATGCTACACAACTGACTCAGCCCAAGGCCTCAATTAATTTGCTCTCAAAAAACAAACCATGGTGCACTGTTTTTACACAACCAGATAGCGAGTGCCCCTATACTACCACCACATGTAAATATTATCATAATACATTTAGCCCATATTTCTGTTCATAAACTCATGAAAACACATTGAAAAATAATGATCGCACTTTGTTAGTGTCTAACGTTTATCTTCTCTTGTTTCACAGAACTAGGTTAGTTGCGGTGCCGCCAATGGACCTATAGGAGCTGGTGGAAGTGTAGTTGGCATTGCCTCTGCGTGGACCAGGCAGCATGAAGAGCGAAGTGCCCTCTGAGGCCCAGGGTAGACAGGAGCACCTGAAGGGTCCGCTGGCCAACCCAGAGCCCATGGAGACAGCCAAGAGCTTCCCTGCCAACATGGAGGTGATCGGCAAGGCAGGCAGCGAGTTTGCACAGCTGTGTGCCGAGACTAGGCACCGGCCCCTGAGCCACACAGGGGCCCGCAGGGACCCAGACAGGGGCCTGCCCGGACGCAAAAAGCGCAAGAGCCAACAGCCAGGGCCGTCGGACTGCTCCCTGAAGGAGGGTCGTGTCAGTGAGGGCTCTCTTCCCCTTCAGCGCCACCAGCCAGATCTCTTGGAGCGTCGCAGCGAGAACGAACGCAACCCAGAGTCCTCGTTCAGTGACTGTGCCTCCTCTCCCTCCTCCAGCCTGCGCTTCGGGGACTCGGACACTCTGAGCTCAGAGGAAGAGGTGGAGGCTGGAGGGACGGGAGCAGCAGGGGGACCGCAGCCCGCACAGCAGGCGCCGGTCTCCACCACAGGGGGCGGGACCGGGGTGGGTCTGCGCACCATTCTGGGTCGGACTCGGGGAAGCCGCTCTCATAAGTGGGCACGGTTGGAGATGGAGCCGGTGCCGGTGCTGCTGAAGCGGCCCTGTCTGAGCGGGCGGCGGTCGCTGCATAGGAAGCGGTTTGTGAAGCCTGGGCCCGGCGCCATCCAGCGGACTCAGAAGCAGAAAGAGCGCCTACTTCTCCAGAGGAAGAAGCGGGAGGTAATCGCACGCAGGAAATACGCGCTGCTCCACAGCACCAGCAGCTCCAGTGAGGAGCTGACCAGCGAGTCATCCTCACCCTCGTCCACAGAGGCAGAGGACGAGCTGTATGTCGACGTCAGCAGCAGTAGCAGCCAGCCAAGCAGCGCAGCTGTGGCCACAGGTAAACTCACCCTCCTTATGCACTCTGGTGCGTGCTTCAGACCTTTTCTCTTGCGCACGGGCACACACATTTTAAAAACGTTTTCTGAATTACACATTACAGTCGAGAAGGATTCAAACATTTCATAGGTCATGGATATATGGATACTTATGGATACAGAAAACACATCCTTCTCCATACAGCTAAGCTGCCCATGACTGCTGACAGAGGAGTACCTCGCTAGCTGCTTTGCCTTTGTTCTACGCAGGTCTGCAATCTGAAGGCCATGTACTGTCAGCCTATATACATGGCCGAAGCTCCCAAGTATCACCACTACAAAGTTTGCACTGATAGCCAAGGCTGTTTAGACGTGACACAAGGGGCTGGTATTTCAGCAACTTGTCAGTAAAGGTCTCCTCCATCTAGGAGTCAAAAGAGTAACCCACTTCCTAAATGAGCACCCCCGCCCCCACATCAACAGTAGCTGGCATTTTGTGAGAAAAAAACACACACACAATCCCCATAGAGAGGAACATCTTCCTCACTCCTCTGACACGGAGCTTGCAATGACTTATGACATGAAGCTGCTCTGGCCAGGGTAAATTGTACTGGTCCTTACACTTTAATAATTTAGCAGACTCTCTTATTCAGAGCGACTTACAGGAGAAATTTGGGTTAAGTTTCTTGCTCAAGGACACTGACAGAGTTTTCACTTAGTCGACACTGGGATTCGAACCAGCGATCTTTCGGTTACTAGCACAATGCTCTTAACTACTAGTCTACCTGCCAACCCACAAGTCAGACCAGAGTCAAAGGAGTCGCTCACTGTTAAATAGCCAGCCAGAGTTAAATCACAGATAGACTCCGTCCGTAGCACCGTTCACTCGTGTCCAACTGCTCTGTTTCCCAGCTGTCTGCTTTGCAGGCCTTGTTAGTATGGAGTGGGGGGGGGGGGGGGTGTCATGGACTTCATGATGTTGCAGAGCCAAACATGTCATATTTTTGTCCACATTAGCCAAAGTCAAAGTCTGTGTTGCATCACACCCCAGATATATGTTGTCAAATGAATGTAATGCAAGCTAATTTCTGTGAATCCGCTCTGCTCAGAATTGAGACCAATTCATATTTTTAGCCACCGAGAAAAGAAGGAATGCATGAATGCCTTTCAGAATGTACATTTACAGTGTGTATGTACACAGCCTATTCCTACAGTTTTATCCAGTCTCACTGTAACTGTATTGGGAGGAATATATTTGGCCTCTGTGGTGTTGTTCTCTAGAAATGAGATGTGTAGCCTAGAGGCCAAGCAATCATTACACTGGTTTTGTTCCGTCTTGCTGAAAGATGTCCTACCGGGGCTATTTGAAGACACTCAGAATTGGGATTTCTTTCACCAGGCCAGCAGCTCTTTCTCTCTTACTCTAGCCAGAACTGTGTTTTGTTTACTGTCTCCCTCTCCCCTTTATTTGGAAAGACACTTGATTTGAAAGTGAACATCAACCGAGTGCTCGTTACACTCTCAAACACATGACTCCAGTAAAATGTTATTTTATTCAGAGAAAATTATCCAAATAAAGCTCTCGTACATTACTCCTCTGATCGTGGAAGAGACCATTTTAATCCCTGAGCCAGGTTTGGTTTGTGTCGGACCTTGCCTGCTCTGTGTGCTCAATAGCAATGAGAAAAGCTGCCCATATATTGATTGATGAATTAGCTCACAGTCAGAGCTAGGCTATTTTATGAACAAAGCACAAATCACAGGACTAGGATGGGTGTGGGTGTCTGTGGGTGTATCAAATCAAATTTTATTGGTCACATACACATGGTTAGCAGATGTTAATGCGAGTGTAGCGAAATGCTTGTGCTTCTATTTCTGACAGTGCAGTAATAGTAATATCTTGTGAAATTGTTAGATTACTTACAACTACCTAATACACACACGTAAAGGGATGGAAAAGAATATGTACATAAATATATGGGGCGGTAGGTAGCCTAGTGGTTAAAGCGTTGGACTAGTAACCGAAAGGTTGCAAGATCGAATCCCCGAGCTGACAAGGTTAAACTCTGTCGTTCTACCCCTGAATAAGGCAGTTAGCCCACTGTTCCTAGACCATCATTGAAAATAAGAATGTGTTCTTAACTGACTTGCCTAGTTCAATAAAGGTAAAAAAATAATATATATATATATGTATGTGTATGTATATACAGTGGGGCAAAAAAGTATTTAGTCAGCCACCAATTGTGCAAGGTCTCCCACTTAAAAAATGAGAGAGGCCATCATTTTCATTCAACTATGACAGACAAAATGAGAAAAAAATTCCAGAAAATCATATTGTAGGATTTTTACTGAATTTATTTGCAAATTATGGTGGAAAATAAGTATTTGGTCAATAACAAAAGTTTATCTCAATACTTTGTTATATACCTTTTGTTGGCAATGACAGAGGTCAAACGTTTTCTGTAAGTCTTCACAAGGTTTTCACACACTGTTGCTGGTATTTTGGCCCATTCCTCCATGCAGATCTCCTCTAGAGCAGTGATGTTTTGGGGCTGTTGCTGGGCAACACGGATTTTCAACTCCCTCCAAAGATTTTCTATGGGGTTGAGATCTGGAGACTGGCTAGGCCCCTCCAGGACCTTGAAATGCTTCTTACGAAGCCACTCCTTCTTTGTCCGGGCGGCGTGTTTGGGATCATTGTCATGCTGAAAGACCCAGCCACGTTTCATCTTCAATGCCCTTGCTGGTGGAAGGAGGTTTTCATCAAAATCTCACGATACGTGGCTCCATTCATTCTTTCCTTTACACGGATCAGTCGTCCTGGTCCCTTTGCAGAAAAACAGCCCCAAAGCATGATGTTTCCACCCCCATGCTTCACAGTAGTTATGGTGTTCTTTGGATGCAACTCCAAACACGACGAGTTGAGTTTTTACCAAAAAGTTATATTTTGGTTTCATCTGACCATATGACATTCTCCCAATCTTCTTCTGGATCATCCAAATGCTCTCTAGCAAACTTCAGACGGGCCTGGACATGTACTGGCTTAAGCAGGGGACACGTCTGGCACTGCAGGATTTGAGTCCCTGGCGGCGTAGTGTGTTACTGATGGTATGCTTTGTTACTTTGGTCCCAGCTCTCTGCAGGACATTCACTAGGTCCCCCCGTGTGGTTCTGGGATTTTTGCTCACCGTTCTTGTGATCATTTTGACCCCACAGGGTGAGATCTTGCGTGGAGCCCCAGATCGAGGGAGATTATCAGTGGTCTTGTATGTCTTCCATTTCCTAATAATTGCTCCCACAGTTGATTTCTTCAAACCAAGCTGCTTACCTATTGCAGATTCAGTCTTCCCAGCCTGGTGCAGGTCTACAATTTTGTTTCTGGTGTCCTTTGACAGCTCTTTGGTCTTGGCCATAGTAGAGTTTGGAGTGTGACTATTTGAGGTTGTGGACAGGTGTCTTTTATACTGATAACAAGTTCAAACAGGTGCCATTAATACAGGTAACGAGTGGAGGACAGAGGAGCCTCTTACAGAAGAAGTTACAGGTCTGTGAGAGCCAGAAATCTTGCTTGTTTGTAGGTGACCAAATACTTATTTTCCACCATAATTTGCAAATAAATTCATTAAAAATCCTACAATGTGATTTTCTGGATTATTTTTTTCTCATTTTGCCTGTCATCGTTGAAGTGTACCTATGATGAAAATTACAGGCCTCTCTCATCTTTTTAAGTGGGAGAACTTGCACAATTGGTGGCTGACTAAATACTTTTTTGCCCCACTGTATATATATGGATGAGCGATGGTCGGGTGGCATAGGCAAGATGCAAGACATGGTAGAAAATACAGTTGAAGTCGTAGGTTTACGTACATCTTAGCCAAATACATTTAAACTCTGTTTTTCACAATTCCTGACATTTAATCCAAGTAAAGATTCTCTGTTTTAGGTCAGTTTGGATCACCACTTTATTTTAAGAATGTGAAATGTCAGAATAATAGCAGAGAGAGTGATTTATTTCAGCTTTTATTTCTTTCATCACATTCCCAGTGGGTCAGAAGTTTACATACACTCAATTAGTATATGGTAGCATAGCCTTTTAAATTGTTTAACTTGGGTCAAACATTTTGGGTAGCCTTCCACAAGCTTCCCACAATAAGTTGGGTAAATGTTGGCCCATTCCTCCTGACAGAGCTCATATAACTGAGTCAGGTTTGTAGGCCTCCTTGCTCACACACGCTTTTTCAGGTCTGCAGACAAATGTTCTTTAGGATTGAGGTTAAGGCTTTGTGATGGCCACTCCAATACCTTGACACAAAGTGTGCTTGGGGTCATTGTCCATTTGGAAGACCCATTTGCGACCAAGCTTTAATTGCTCCCAAGGATGAACCAGACTTGTGGAGGTCTACTATTATTTTCTGAGGTCTTGGCTGATTTCTTTTGATTTCCCCATGATGTCAAGCAAAGAGGCACTGAGTTTGAAGGTAGGCCTTGAAATACATCCACGGGTACAACTCCAATTGACTCAAATGATATCAATTAGCCTATCAGAAGCTTCTAAAGCCATGACATCCTTTTCTGGACTTTTCCAAGCTGTTTAAAGGCACAGTCAACTTAGTGTATGTGAACTTCTGACCCCCTGGAATAGTGATGCAGTGAAATAATCTGTCTGTAAACAATTGTTGGAAAAATTACTTGTCATGCACAAAATAGATGTCCTAACCGACTTGCCAAAACTATAGTTTGTTAAAAAGAAATGTGTGGAGTGGTTGAAAAAAGTGTTTTGATGTCTCCAACCTAAGTCTATGTAAACTTCTGACTTCACCTGTACATATGAGATGAGTATTGCAAGATATGGTAACTTTATTAAAGTGGCATTATTTAGATTGACATTTTATAAAGTGACTAGTGATCCATTTATTAAAGTGGCTAATGATTTGAGTCTGTATGTTGGCAGCAGCCTCTGTTAGTGATGGCTGTTTAACTTCTCTAGGGTAGGGGGCAGCATTGGGAATTTTGGATGAAAAGCGTGCCCAAATTAAACTGCCTGCTACTCAGCCATAAAAGCTAGAACATGCATATAATTAGGATAGAAAACACTCAGAAGTTTCTAAAACTGTTTGAATGATGTCTATGAGTATAACATAACTCATATTGCAGGCAAAAACCTGAGAAAAAATCCAACTAGGAAGTGGGAAATCTGAGGTTTGTAGGTTTTCAACTCATTGCCTATCGAAGAGGACAGTGGGATATTGGTCATATTGCACTTCCTAAGACTTCCACTAGATGTCAACAATCTTTAGAACCTTGTTTGATGCTTCTACTGTGAAGTGGGGGCGAATGAGAGGGGAATGAGTCAGAGGTCTGCCAGAGAGTCACGAGCTCAGTCTCACACGTTCACGTGATAGTTAGCTCTGTTCCATTGCAATTCTACAGACAAAGGAATTCTCCGGTTGGAACATTATTGAAGGTTTATGTTAAAAACATCCTAAAGATTGATTCTATACATCGTTTGTCATGTTTCTATGGACTGTAACTGAACTTTTTGACTTTTCATCTGCTCCCAGTGATCGCGTCGTGTGTTTGGATTGTGTACTGAACGCGTGAACAAAAGGAGGTATTTGGACAAAAGGATGGACATTTTCTAAAAGAAAAAAAAACATTTATTGTGGAACTGGGATTCCTGGGAGTGCATTCTGATGAAGATAATCAAAGGTAAGTGAATATTTATAATGCTATTTCTGACTTCTGTTGACTCCACAACATGGAGGATATCTGTTTGGGTTGTTTGGGCTCTGAGCGCTGTACTCAGATTATTTATTGCATGGTATGCTTTTTCCGTCAAGTTAAAAAAAAAATCTGACACAGCGGTTGCGTTAAGGAGAAGTGCATCTAAAATTACATGCATAACAGTTGTATCTTTTAGCAATGTGTTATGAGTATTCCCGTAAATTGATGTGGCTCTCTGCAAAATCAAAGGATGTTTTGGAACTTCTGAATATAAGGCGCCAATGTAAACTCAGATTTTTTTTATATAAATATGAACTTTATCGAACAAAACATACATGTATTGTGTAACATGAAGTCTTATGAGTGTCATCTGATGAAGATCATCAAAGATACATTTTTTTCTATATTTCTGCTTTTTGTGACTCCTCTCTTTGGCTGGAAAAATGGCTGTGTTTTTCTGTGACTTGGCTCTGACCTAACATAATAGTTTGGTTTGCTTTCGTCGTAAAGTCTTTCTGAAATCGGACACTGTGGCTGGATTTACAACAAGTGTATCTTTAAAATGGTGTAAAATTATTGGATTTCTGTTGTTTTGAATTTGTCGTCCTGCAGTTTCACTGGCTGTTGACGAGGTGGGATGCTACCGTACCCTAGAGAGGTTAACAACCTGATGACCTTGAGATGGAAGCTGTTTTTCAGTCTCTCGGTCCCAGCTTTGGTGCACCTGTACTGACCTTGTCTTCTGGATGGTAGTGGGGTGAACAAGCAGTGGCTCAGGTGGTTGTTGTCCATGACAATCTTTTTGGCTTTCCTGTGACATCGGGTGCTGTATGTGTCCTGGAGGGCAGGTAGTTTGCCCCCGGTGATACATTGTGCAGACCGCACCACCCTCTGGAGAGCCTAGCGGTTGTGGGTGGTGCAGTTGCTGTACCAGGCTGTGATGCAGCTTGACAAGATTTTCTCGATTGTGCATCTGTAAAAGTTTGTCAGAGTTTTGGGTGACAAGACAAATTTCTTCAGCCTCCTGAGGTTGAAGAGGCACTGTTGCGCCTTCTTCACCACACTGTCTGTCTGGATGGACCATTTCAGTTTGTCTGTGAAATGTGTACGCGGAGGAACTTAACTTTCTAGCTTCTCCACTACTGTCCCTTCGATGTGGATAGGGGGGTGCTCCCTGTGCTGTTTCCTGAAGTCCACGATCTTCTCCTTTGTTTTGTTGACTTTGAGTGAGAGGTAGGTCTCATAAATCAATCAATCAATCAATCAATCAAATGTATTTATAAAGCCCTTCTTACATCAGCTGATATCTCAAAGTGATGTACAGTAACCCAGCCTAAAACCCCAAACAGCAAGCAATGCAGGTGTAGAAGCACGGTGGCTAGGAAAAACTCCCATGAAAGGCCAAAACCTAGGAAGAAACCTAGAGAGGAACCAAGCTATGAGGGGTGGCCAGTCCTCTTCTGGCTGTGCCGGGTGGAGATTATTACAGAACATGGCCAAGATGTTCAAATGTTCATAGATGACCAGCAGGTTAAAATAATAATAATCACAATGGTTGTCGAGGGTGCAACAGGTCAGCACCTCAGGATTAAATATCAGTTGGCTTTTCATAGCCGATCATTCAGAGTATCTCTACCGCTCCTGCTGTTTCTCTAGAGTTGAATACATTAGATCTGGAACAGGTAGCACGTCCGGTGAACAGGTCAGTGTTCCATAGCCGCAGGCAGAACAGTTGAAACTGGAGCAACAGCACGACCAGGTGGACTGGGGACAGCAAGGAGTCATCAGGCCAGGTAGTCCTGAGGCATGGTCCTAGGGCTCAGGTCCTCCGAGAGAGAGAAAAAGAGAGAGAATTAGAGAGAGCATACTTAAATTCACACAGGACACCGGATAAGACAGCAGAAATACTCCAGATATAACAGACTGACCCTAGCCCCCTGACACAAACTACTGCAGCATAAATACTGGCGGCTAAGACAGAAAGTGTTGGGAGACACTGTGGCCCCGTCCGACGATACCCCTGAACAGGCAGGATATAACCCCACCCACTTTGCCAAAGCACAGCCCCCCTACCACTAGAGGGATATCTTCAACCACCAACTTACCATCCTGAGACAAGGCCAAGTATAGCCCACAAAGAATTCCGACACGGCACAAACCAAGGGGGGACGCCAACAAGCCCACTACTGTTGTGTCGTCTGCAAACTTTATGATTTAGTTGGAGGGGTGCTTGGCTGCACAGTCATGGGTGAACAGGGAATACAGGAGGGGGCTGAGCATGCACCCTTGTGGGGCCCCAGTGTTGAGGGTCAGCGACGTGGAGATGATGTTTCCTACCTTCACCATCTGGGGGCGGCCCGTCAGGAAGTCCTGGACCCAATTGCACAGGGCGGGGTTGAGTCCCAGGGCCTCAAGCTTAATGATGAGTTTGGAGGGTATTATGGTGTTGAATGCTGAGCTGTAGTCAATGAATAGCTTCTTACGTAGGTATTCCTCTTGTCCAGATGGGATAGGGCAGTGTGATGGCAATTGCATCATCTGTGGACCTATCGGGGCTGTATGCAAATTGAAGTGTGCCTAGGGTGGCAGGTAAGGTGGAGGTGATATGATCCTTGACTAGCCTCTCAAAGCACTTCATGATGACAAGTGAGTGCTACAGGTGGCGATAGTCATTTAAAAACTGCATAGTTTCCTAAGGACTCGAAGCGAGGCGAACATCTCTGTGGATGTATCTGTGGGTATTGAAGACTCAGTTTAATTTTAAAAAAAATAATCTTCAGTGTTTAAGCTCTGCATCTTTGTAGGTGCCAGGGGTAGATGCAGTGAGAAGTCCAGCATTTTCCATTCTTTTGACATAGCTCTTGTGTAGTGGAATACACACAAATAAGTTAAGCCCAAGGGATTGCTGGAATATGACCCCTGGGCATGGCCAAGCCTGTTAGGATTTTTATACATTTACATAGGCTGAAAATGCCTGAAACAAAGAGGGCTATGTTCAAGAGACATTACAGTTTTTTCCCCCTCATATTCATACGCCTCTTTAGGAACCTCTGAGGCCAGCTCTTCTGCAGTTACCATGAATATGAATGCTTTGATGGAGCTCTAATGTATGTGTTTCACTTTGAGACATCCAAATGAGGGCGTGCGTCGCTCGCTATAAAAGGCGCTATAGAATGGCCCGGTACTGAACACACACATTTCAAGTTTGACTATATATGCACATTTGAATTTCCTGTTGAGTAGCAATAGCACCTTCCCTCCCACATATCTCAGTCTTGTGCACAGTCATTATTATGAAGCACATTCTCTTTGTTCTACTGAGGTCACTCACTGGCTCCTCTCTCTCACACCCCTGAGTCACCCTGACCTGTGAATATGTGTGAAAAATAGACTTTGCACGCAAGGTGGGTAGGTACTGCTGATGGGGGGGCTAACCGACCTCGCACCAAAAGGGCATGTGTCTCCGCTCTGCTACCAGGAGCGCCAAACCTGGCAGCCCAGAAACCTTTCCTCTTCCTCGGTCTGAGCTGCAGGTGTCTGGGTTTATGCACCCTGCTTGTCCTCCCACAACACACCACAGTAAAGCAGAGTAGAGCAGCACAGCACTCCTGACAACCACCCGCTGTTTCCCGAGCTGCACCGCTACAACACAAGCCAAAGAACACACATTTTCAAGGAACTCTTCATTTTCCATTCCTGCCTGACCCTTTTTCACCTCTCTCAGTTTAATGTCTTCATGTAGCTAAGCTGTAATAGTGTTTCCACTCAGTGGCCCTGGGGAAGGATCGAGGGGGTCATGGGGCAAGGCTGCCTCTCTCTGTGTCTTTTGCTATGGGAAGTAGGTGGGTGGAGAGGACTGACTCAAGTATTGAGCTCTAATCCCCACTGTAGCCTGCTAACAACAAGGGCTCTGAGGAGAAACTATGCCATCGTTCAGCAGATGAGAGGCGGGGGGGAGGCAGTCAGTGGAGATGGATCTCTATTGGCCAGAGGAGGGGATGAATGTAATGGACATAAAAAGGCCCAATCACAAAGCTGCCTATTCACAAGACTTTAAATACATGGACATGACAGGAGTGTTTTAGTACTGTAATTCCTGTATTCATGTCGCAATATAAACATATGCCATGCAGTAGGGTACGAAAATCATGACAGTTCTATATATTACATTTCTATCTGCAACTGACCATACTGTGTGTTAGGCCAAGCTGCATACACCCCTGAGGTCACAATCTGCCTTCTCTCAACTGCAAAATGGAGAATGCAGACACTACACACTGAAATAGATCTCTATTCAAAGCTAGCAGCCAGGACATTTCTCTTACTTGTTCATGTCAATCGTCACATCGGCCATTGTTCACAGTTTAGATGTGAGGTCATATAGTCTTCTTATTTACATTGTCTAAACCAGGAAGTGTTTGTGTAGAGCAGTATGTTTCATGAGGGAGAGAGGTAGCTAGGTTAGGAGAGGGTGCTTAGCAGCAGCACCCAGTGGACCACTGCAATAGAACTCACTCGGGAGTGCTGATGTTCACGAGAGCAACAAGCCACTGCTCACTACACAGAAACACACAACACAGCATCTATGAGGCAACACATGGCACAGTTGAACCTAATGTTAGAAAATAATTTCAGTATAGTAATAATACACTGGACTAGAATGAGTTTAGTTGTTGAACTGTAAGTTTTAATCTTGTAAAATATGTCTGTAGATTAAACTGACAGTGAGTTTAAGGGCCACATTTAGAACAAGCTGTTTGGGGTGGTGTGACAAAAACAACACACCTCTTGCCTTCCTGGTTGCGATGTGATGAAATGTTAAGTGTATTGAACACACTCCAGGCCTCTTCCTGACCGTGAGGCCAGGTCAGGCATGGCTGAAATGAGAACTGGAACGAGAGACCGTGGACAGGGGACCAATCGGAGTGCAGATGCAGAGATTGCACTGCAAATCCTGCAGACAGTGGAGAGCAGAGCAGCATTTACTGACCTACATTTCACACAGGCCCAGTACACAGACTGTTAGCCTGCACACCCACACCACAATCACTATTCATTTATACTGATACTAAATACTCCTATTTAGCTTTGTGTGTGTTTCTCCCCTGGTGAGGAAGAACCACCAGAAGATGCTGGTGGAGGTTGTTTATGTTGCTGCGTAACACACATGAGCTGATGTGTTGTCAACCAGCCATCTTAGCAACAGAGCCTGCTATATACAGCAACAGACATGTACAGTATAACCTCTCTGGAATTAACTGTGTACTAAAATGGCTGCAATTTTATTTACGTAAAGATAATTTCTGGCCACTTTATATGACTACAGTCCAAGGTTCTCACGTAGCAAAGAGTCTCATTTGATCATTATCAGTTCAACAATGTTTACATCAGGACTTACAGGTCAAATTGCTGGATGTCTCCCCCCCAGTATACTCTTATCTTTTCGGATGCCTAGTCACTTTACCCTGCCTTCATGGACATATACTACATTACCAAAAGTATGTGGACACCTGCTCGTCGAACATCTCATTTCAAAATCATTGGTTATTTATATGGAGTTGGTCCCCTCTTTGCTGCTAGAACAGCCTCCATTCCTCTGGGAAGGCTTTCCACTAGATGTTAGAACATTGCTGTGGGGACTTGCTTCCATTCAGCCATATAAGTATTAGTGAGGTCAGGCATTGATGTTTGGCGATTATACATGGCTCGTAATCGGCGTTCCAATTCATCCCAAAGGTGGACGATGGGGTTGAGGTCAGGGCTCTGTTCAGGCCAGTCAAGTTCCTCCACACCGATCTCGACAAACCATTTCTGTTTGTACCTCGCTTTGTAAGGGCCTTCCCCAAACTGCTGCCACAAAATTGGAAACACAGAATCGTCTAGAATGTCATTGTATGCTGTAGCGTTAATATTTCCATTCACTGGAACTAAGGGGCCTGGACCAAACCGTGAAACAGCTCCAGATCATTATTCCTCCTCCACCAAACTTTACAGTTGGCATTATGCATTCAGGCAGGTAGTGTTCTCCTGGCATTCGCCAAACCCACATTCGTCTGTCGGACTGTCAGATGGTCGGTTAATCGGTTACACCAGCCATTAGGTTGGTAGGTTTGAAGTCATAAACAGCGCTGTGCTTTCGAAGAGCTGCTGGCAAAACGCACTAAAGTGCTGTTTGAATGAATGCTTACGGGCCTGCTGCTGCCTACCATCACTCAGTCAGACTGCTCTATCAAATCATAAACTTAGTTATAACATAATAACACACAGAAATACGAGCCATTGGTCATTAATATAGTTGAATCTGGAAACTATCATTTCGAAAACAAAACGTTTATTCTTTCAGTGAAATACGGAACCTTTCGGTATTTTATCTAACGGCTGGCACCCCTAAGTCTAAATATTCCTGTTATATTGCACAACCTTCAATGTTATGTCATAATTACGAAAATTCTGGCAAATTAGTTCGCAATGAGCCAGGCTGCCCAAACTGTTGCATATACCCTGACTAGCAACTTACTTTGGCTTCTTACTGCATTTGCGTAACAGGCAGGCTCCTCGTGGAGTGCAATATGAGGCAGGTGGTTAGAGCGTTGGACTAGTTAACTGTAAGGTTGCAAGATTGAATCCCAGAGCTGACAAGGTAAAGATCTGTCATTCTGCCCCTGAACAAGGCAGTTAACCCAACGTTCCTAGGCCGTCATTGAAAATAAGAATGTGTTCTTAACAGACTTGCCTAGTTAAATAAAGGTGGGGGGGAAAAACGGTGTCCAAAAATATCGGCCCTAATTAATCGGCCATTCCGATTTAATCGGTCAACCTCTACTCCAGAGATCGCGTTTCCGCTGCTCCAGAGTCCAATGGTGGGAGCGTTACACCACTCCAGCCGACACTTGGCATTGCTCATGGTGATCTTAGTCTAGTGTGAGGCTGTTTGGCCATGGAAACCCAATTCGTGAAGCTCCCGACTAACAGTTCTTGTGCTGATGTTGCTTCCAGATGCAGTTTGGAACTCCGTAGTGAGTGTTGCAACCAAGGACAGACAATTTTTTTTATGCGCTTCGGCACTTGGCTATCTTGTTCTGTGGCTTGTGTGGCCTACCACTTTGCGGCTGAGCCATTGTTGTGCATAAACATTTCCACAATAACAGCACTTACAGTTGACCGGGGCAGCTCTAGCAGGGCAGAAATTTGACGAGCTGACCTGTTTGGGAAGGTAGCATCCTATGACTGTGCCATGTTGAAAGTCACTAAGCTTTTGGCTCCCGAGTGGCCCAGCGTCGTTAGGGTTTGGCCGGGGTAGGCCGTCATTGTAAATAAGAATTTGTTCTTAACTGACTTGCCTAGTTAAATAAATAAAGGTTAAATAAATTAAAAGATTGCATGGATGTGTGCTCGATTTTATACAACTGTTAGCAACCAGTGTGGCTGAAATAGCAGAATCCACTAATTTGAAGGGGTGTCCACATACTTTTGTGTGTATATAGTTTATCTGGTACTCCCTGTATAAAGCTCCACACTGATATGGTACTCCCTGTATATAGCTCCACATTGATATGGTACTCCCTGTATATAGCTCCACATTGATCTGGTACTCCCTGTATATAGCTCCACATTGATCTGGTACTCCCTGTATGTAGCTCCACATTGATCTGGTACTCCCTGTATATACAGTGCCTTGCGAAAGTATTCGGCCCCCTTGAACTTTGCGACCTTTTGCCACATTTCAGGCTTCAAACATAAAGATATAAAACTGTATTTTTTTGTGAAGAATCAACAACAAGTGGGACACAATCATGAAGTGGAACGACATTTATTGGATATTTCAAACTTTTTTTAACAAATCAAAAACTGAAAAATTGGGCGTGCAAAATTATTCAGCCCCCTTAAGTTAATACTTTGTAGCGCCACCTTTTGCTGCGATTACAGCTGTAAGTCGCTTGGGGTATGTCTCTATCAGTTTTGCACATCGAGAGACTGACATTTTTTCCCATTCCTCCTTGCAAAACAGCTCGAGCTCAGTGAGGTTGGATGGAGCGCATTTGTGAACAGCAGTTTTCAGTTCTTTCCACAGATTCTCGATTGGATTCAGGTCTGGACTTTGACTTGGCCATTCTAACACCTGGATATGTTTATTTTTGAACCATTCCATTGTAGATTTTGCTTTATGTTTTGGATCATTGTCTTGTTGGAAGACAAATCTCCGTCCCAGTCTCAGGTCCTGCTGAAGAAAAGCAGGCCCAAACCATGATGCTGCCACCACCATGTTTGACAGTGGGGATGGTGTGTTCAGCTGTGTTGCTTTTACGCCAAACATAACGTTTTGCATTGTTGCCAAAAAGTTCAATTTTGGTTTCATCTGACCAGAGCACCTTCTTCCACATGTTTGGTGTGTCTCCCAGGTGACTTGTGGCAAACCTTAAACAATACTTTTTATGGATATCTTTAAGAAATGGCTTTCTTCTTGCCACTCTTCCATAAAGGCCAGATTTGTGCAATATACGACTGATTGTTGTCCTATGGACAGAGTCTCCCACCTCAGCTGTAGATCTCTGCAGTTCATCCAGAGTGATCATGGGCCTCTTGGCTGCATCTCTGATCAGTCTTCTCCTTGTATGAGCTGAAAGTTTAGAGGGGCGGCCAGGTCTTGGTAGATTTGCAGAGGTCTGATACTCCTTCCATTTCAATATTATCTCTTGCACAGTGCTCCTTGGGATGTTTAAAGCTTGGGAAATCTTTTTGTATCCAAATCCGGCTTTAAACTTCTTCACAACAGTATCTCGGACCTGCCTGGTGTGTTCCTTGTTCTTCATGATGCTCTCTGCGCTTTTAACGGACCTCTGAGACTATCACAGTGCAGGTGCATTTATACGGAGACTTGATTACACACAGGAGGATTGTATTTATCATCATTAGTCATTTAGGTCAACATTGGATCATTTAGAGATCCTCACTGAACTTCTGGAGAGAGTTTGCTGCACTGAAACTAAAGGGGCTGAATAATTTTGCACGCCCAATTTTTCAGTTTTTGATTTGTTAAAAAAGTTTGAAATATCCAATAAATGTCGTTCCACTTCATGATTGTGTCCCACTTGTTGTTGATTCTTCACAAAAAAATACAGTTTTATATCTTTATGTTTGAAGCCTGAAATATGGCAAAAGGTCGCAAAGTTCAAGGGGGCCGAATACTTTCGCAAGGCACTGTAGCTCCACATTGATCTGGTACTCCCTGTATATAGCTCCACATTGATCTGGTACTCCCTGTATATAGCTCCACATTGATCTGGTACTCCCTGTATATAGCTCCACATTGATCTGGTACTGGTACTCCCCGTATATAGCTCCACATTGATCTGGTACTCCCTGTATATAGCTCCACATTGATCTGGTACTCCCTTTATATAGCTCCACATTGATCTGGTACTGGTACTCCCTGTATATAGCTCCACATTGATCTGGTACTCCCTGTATATAGCTCCACATTGATCTGGTACTCCCTGTATATAGCTCCACATTAATCTGGTACTCCCTGTATATAGCTCCACATTGATCTGGTACTGGTACTCCCTGTATATAGCTCCACATTGATCTGGTACTGGTACTCCCTGTATATAGCTCCACATTGAGCTGGTACTGGTACTCCCTGTATATAGCTCCACATTGATCTGGTACTGGTACTCCCTGTACATAGCTCCATTCTTGTGTATTTTATTTTCTTCCTCTTGTGTTAAAAAAACAAACATTTTTTCCTCTGCACAAATTGGAAAGGTTCGTAAGCAAGCATTTCACTATATAGTCTATACCAGTTGTATTCATTTAACAACCCTACCTGCATGTACATAATTATCTCAATTACCTCGACACCGGTGCCCTCGCGCATTGACACATTGACTCTGTACTGGTACCCCCTGTATATAGCCTCCACATTGACTCTGAACTGGTACCCCCTGTATATAGTCTCCACATTGACTCTGTACTGGTACCCCCTGTATATAGCCTCCACATTGACTCTGTACTGGTACCCCCTGTATATAGCCTCCACATTGACTCTGAACTGGTACCCCCTGTATATAGCCTCCACATTGACTCTGTACTGGTACCCCCTGTATATAGCCTCCACATTGACTCTGAACTGGTACCCCCTGTATATAGCCTCCACATTGACTCTGTACTGGTACCCCCTGTATATAGCCTCCACATTGACTCTGTACTGGTACCCCCTGTATATAGCCTCCACATTGACTCTGTACTGGTACCCCCTGTATATAGCCTCCACATTGACTCTGTACTGGTACCCCCTGTATATAGCCTCCACATTGACTCTGTACTGGTACCCCCTGTATATAGCCTCCACATTGACTCTGTACTGGTACCCCCTGTATATAGCCTCCACATTGACTCTGTACTGGTACCCCCTGTATATAGCCTCCACATTGACTCTGTACTGGTACCCCCTGTATATAGCCTCCACATTGACTCTGAACTGGTACCCCCTGTATATAGCCCCGCTATTGTTGTTCACTGCTGCTCTTTAATGATTTGTTTTTCTTATCTCTTACCTTTTTCTTAATTTTTCTTTTTTAGTTATTTTCTTAACTGCACGTATGGTTAAGGGCTTGTAAGTAAGCATTTCACTGTAAGGTCTATTGTTGTATCCGGCGCATGTGACAAATAAATAAAATTTGATCTGATTCGGCGCATGTGATGAATAACTTTGATTTGACTGTGTTGTGTTCCAGGTTCTCTGGATGAAGACGTGGTGGTGATCGAGGCGACCCCTGCACCCCCTGTCCCAGCCAGCGAGGAGATCAACGTCACCTCCACCGACAGCGAGGTGGAGATAGTCAACGTGGGAGATGGCTTCAGGTGAGCACCTTCCCCTGTCTCCTCTCTGACGAGATCAACGCTGTACAGAGCTAATGAACCACAGTGGAAAATCGAATGAAGTGACATGGTAAAGTACTTTGGCTGTGAAATTCTCTCTCTCGGGAGAAAAAACATCCATCTCAATATTTCCCCCCATCTTTAAGCTGTGAAAGCAATCTAAATGGCACCGGCCTTCATTTGTGTCCTGAGACAGCCTGGCCCTGCAGTACTGACAGTACTTTATCCTCGTGGCTCTGTCAATATAATCACAGTCAACTGTGGTGTGTCATAACATTTACTGAGACTGTCACATTGTGCTGGGGCAGTGTTTTTCCAGGATACCTCAGAAATGCAGTGTAGGCCCTTGGAGTGCTATTTGGCCCCTATGGAGAAGTTGCTGGTATCGCTATGGCATGGGAGATAATGCACATCTGGGATTGGCCGTGAAGCTGGCAGGCTGCAGCATTGCACTGGCATTCCACAGCTCTCCCAGCTGTTGCTATCGCTGTCTTCTTCAAGGGCAAGGCTTCCATACAGTAATACCCAAGCTCTCTCACCACTCTCCATGAACAATCTAACGAGAGACCCTCTCTTCCCCCAGGGCATTCTCATCTGACCCTCAGTTCACTCTGATCCAGGTCCAGTTACTTCTGATCCCCCTGTCAGATAACTCCAGGTCTGGTTTGAGGGTTTCTCTGGTACAGTCTCTGATTTAGAGAACCAGGACATTAGATCCAGGTGGATTTGCTTTTCTTCTCGCGGCACGATCTCCTGAACCGATATGATTACTTAAACATGGGAAATAAATGCCAGCTGGTTACAGGTTACCAGGGCTTTTGGCAGGCTTTGTGAAGTGGGTACCCATAGTGTAGTCTTTCTCCATAGACCTAGGCCTACATGATTTCTCTATCTGACTCATGTGGGATGTCTTCTGAAAATCCTCTCTGCCATGACCTGAGGAAGGTTGATCTCATTCATTGGGATTTTAAAGCAGTGCCAGTGTGAGAGCGCTATGTTACAGTATATCGGTACTGTTATAGTGGTGTTCCTCTCGGATTTGTTTCTAGTTGTCTCCCCTCGTCTTTCTCTCCTTGAACCCCTCTCCTGTCTTTAATTGTTATTAAGGTGTATTGGTGCATAGCGCTAAGAATCATTTCCACCAGCTTGATTCCATTATCTCACCCTCTGCTGCCAGAAATAGGAAGGCCTGTGAATTTCACTCCTGCCAGAAAGTCGCTCTGTCAACCCAAATGAATTGCTCTCTGTTTGTGATATGCGTTGTCTCTTATGAGACAAATGAGCAGAATTCCAGCAGAAATTCTGCTCCGGCAATCAAATGGTCAGTTTCAGTTACTGTAGCGTTTATCTTGTAGAAAACTTGTATACATGCCAGCAAAGCCACAACACTAAACAACACATTTATTGCACTATAACGGTGACAAACGGTGCCCACAAACTGTTAGTGCTTTCGGAAAGTATTCAGACCCCTTGACTTTTTCCAAATGTTTTTATGTTAGAGCCTTATTTTAAAATCGCTAAAACATTTTATTTATTTATCTACACACAATACCCCATAATGACAAAGCAAAAACAGTTTTTTAGAATTTTTTGAAATGTATTAACATTTTTTTTTTTTTAAATGTCTTATTTACATAAGTATTGAGACCCATTACTATGAGAGCCCAAATTGAGCTCAGGTGCATCCTATTTCTATTGATCATCATTGAGATGATTCCACAACTTGATTGGATTCCACCTGTGGTAAATTCAATTGATTGGAGAAGGGCCTTGGTCAGGGAGGTGACCATAAACCTGATGGTCACTCTGACATAGCTCCTGAGTTCCTCTGTGGAGATGGGAGAACCTTCCAGAAGGACAGCCATCTCTGCAGCACACCACCAATCAGGCCTTTATGGTAGATTGGCCAGACAGAAGCCACACCTCAGTAAAAGGCACATGACCGCCCACTTGGAGTTTGCCAAAAGGCACCTAAAGGACTCAGAACATGAGAAACAAGATTCTCTGGTCTGTTGTCCTGTTGGAACAGGAGCAGGTTTTCATCCACATCCCCACAGCATGATGCTGACACCACCATGCTTCACCGTAGGGATTGTGCCAGGTTTCCTCTAGACGTGCTGCTTTGCATTCAGGCCAAAGAGTTCGATCTTGGTTTACAAATGCACTGTACATAAAGCTGTCCCAACAGCAGTCCCAACACCTTACCACTGCTAGTCCTGGCTATCAGCGGAGCCTTGTCTGGCAGCGAAACAGTTCATTCAGCCTAATTTACTGAATTTAAAAAACATAGCTGATATGGCTGACTGCTTAAAGAAATGTGGTTTCTACTGACAATTGTTGTTCAAACTATGGCGTAAAGGGACGACGTGAGGATGAGGCAATCTGTTAATTTGATTAAGACATTCAATTAATGAGCGAGTTAGGACAGATGTTTTCAATATAACTATTTGTTTAGCACTTTTGAAATGGGCTGTTCTTACAGTATTCTCCCTGTACACCAATTCAGAACCATAGGATAAATAAAGGCGGCATATAGGCAGACAATGAAAGCTCTTACAACATTCAATGATTGCATTTCTCTAAAACAGGCTATAGGCACCACCAAGTCAGAACAGTAGGTTAAATTAAGAGGTGAAAATAGATAATATAAATATTATTAGAGTGAGGCACATGGGCTACAAACAGCTTACTACACAACATACATTTAGTATTACTTTCTTAGCTACAGTATACATATCTACATGGCATATTACATTTATGCAGCAGCATACAAGATATTTGTGGACTCAGTCTTATGCTGTGCTCACTTGAACAGGAAGGTGGCGCAGCGGTCCTTTGTAGGCAAATTTTGGCATCAAACTCTATCATCAGTCTGGCATACTCTGGATTTATGGTGCTTTCAAGACAACCAGGAACTCTAAAAAAACAACAAAAAACAATGGCGAATCATGATGACGTCCGTGATCTTGAGGTCGGAGCTCTAGAAATAGGCCCGAGTTCCCAACTTGCAATTGTGCGTTGGATTACCATTCAAAATGTATATTCCCATTTGGAGCTCGTTTTCTTCTGAGTTCCCAGAACTCACTGAAGTCTGAGATTTCCCAGTTAAGAGTTCCCAGTTTTGAGCACGGCAGTTGAATGTTTATCCTTTTTAATCTTGAAAAGAGACCCTTAAACGCAGAGTTGAAAATACTTCAAGGTTTACCACAGGTTTTCTGAATAGGCAAATTCTCTCAACCCTGTGCCTGTCACCAGTCTCTAGATGTGCACAAAGCATACCATAGGTCTAAAGATATCAGGAGTGGCCAGCCTAATGAGCCCAGTGCATTTTCATGTTTTTTTCCATTTAATCTGAATGACATGCAGATGTTCAGGGTGGCAGTAAGTAAGGCCTATTGATCAGGGGAATGGATGGCTGACTGGAGAGGAGATAGTTTGCTAGTAATCACAGGTGAGCCTCCCAGCTGCTGTGTCCTTGAATGAGCCACTAATTTGCTTCAGTAAATACTCAGCTAGCTACATAAGTGCAAACTTAATGAGGCCGTGTCATTCACTTGCATGTTAGTGGATTGGTTGGTTCCTGTCGCTGTATAGTGTGTTAACTAGCTAGCTAATCCACCTTGTGTAATTATGCTCCTTACCAATGTAATCCTTGGCATAGCATGCTAGCATTGTTATTGATCAGTTTATGGTTTGTTAAAACCGGTTATTATGCTTTCAGGAAGATAATCAGCCAAATATGGCCGCCTCTATGATGGTTAGAGAGGAGGTACACAGCCATGTCATGGAGTGCTCTGTCTAAACAGGCCCTTTGGGGCCAGAGAAGGTTCTAGAAGCCTCCTGTCTCTCTGGTATGACCAGTCATGTGGCATCACTTCCCATTATTTTCAGGATGAGAGGAGCCCCCTCCACATTCTACAAACACTAAAATAGGCAACTCCATATCTGCCCAGTTAGAGTCCTATGATATTGGCCTACAGTATCTATCGTATAATAGATTTAGTGCCTGCAAGGATTGTGATTAGAGGTCGACCGATTATGATTTTTCAATGCCGATACCGATTATTGGAGGACCAAAAAAAAGCTGATACCAATTAATCCATTTGTTTTTGGTAATAATAACTATTACAACAATACTGAATTAACACTTATTTTAACTTAATATATATCAATCAATAAAATCAATTTAGCCTCAAATAAATAATGAAACATGTTCAATTTGGTTTAAATAATGCAAAAACAAAGTGTTGGAGAAGAGAGTAAAAGTGCAATATGTGCCATGTAAGAAAGCTAACGTTTCAGTTCCTTGCTCAGAACATGAGAACATATGAAAGCTGGTGGTTCCTTTTAACATGAGTCTTCAATATAAGAACTTTTGGATTGTAGTTATTATAGGAATTATAAAACTATTTCTCTCTATACCATTTGTATTTCATTAACCTTTGACTATTGGATGTTCTTATAAGCACTTTAGTATTGCCAGTGTAACAGTATAGCTTCCATCCCTCTCCTCGCCGCTACCTGGACTCGAACCAGGAACACATTGACAACAGCCACCCTCGAAGCAGCATTACCCATGCAGAGCAAGGGAAACAACCACTCCAAGTCTCAGAGCGAGATACGTTTGAAACGCTATTAGCGCGCTAACTAGCTAGCAATTTCACATTGGTTACACCAGCCTAATCTCGGGAGTTGATAAGCTTGAAGTCATAAACAGCGAAGAGCTGCTGGCGAAACCCACGAAAGTGCTGTTTGAATGAATGCTTATGAGCCTGCTGATGCCTACCATCGCTCAGTCAGACTGCTCTATCAAATCAGACTTAATTATAACATAATAACACACAGAAATACGAGCCTTAGGTCATTAATATGGTCGGATCCGGAAACTATCATCTCGAAAACAAGACGTTTATTCTTTCAGTGAAATACGGAACCGTTCCGTATTTTATCTAACGGGTGGCATCCATAAGTCTAAATATTCCTGTTACATTGTACAACCTTCAATGTTATGTCATAATTACGTAAAATTCTGGCAAATTAGGTGGCCCAAACTGTTGCATATACCCTGACTCTGCGTGCAATGAATGCAAGAGAAGTGACACAATTTCACCTGGTTAATATTGCCTGCTAACCTGGATTTATTTTAGCTAAATATGCAGGTTTCAAAATATATACTTCTGTGTATTGATTTTAAGAAAGGCATTGATGTTTATGGTTAGGTACACATTGGAGCAAGGACAATCCTTTTTTGTGAATACGCACCGCACCGCAAGATAAACGAGTAATATCATCAACCATGTGTAGTTAACTAGTGATTATGATTGAGTGATTGTTTTTTATAAGATAAGTTTAATGCTAGCTAGCAACTTACCTTGGCTTACTACATTCATGTAACAGGCAGGCTCCTCGTGGAGTGCAATGAGAGGCAGGTGGTTTGAGTGTTGGACAAGTTAACTGTAAGGTTGCAAGATTGAATCCCCAAGCTGACAAGGTAAAAATCTGTCGTTCTGCCCCTGAACAAGGCAGTTAACACACCGTTCCTAGGCCGTCATTGAAAATAAGAATGTGTTCTTAACTGACTAGTTAAATAAAGATTAAATAAAGGTGTAAAAAAAAATCGGTGTCCAAAAATACCGATTTCAAGTTTCATAACAATTGGAAATCGGCCCTAATTAATCGGTCAACCTTTAATTGTGATCATGTTGTTTTCAAGGGTAGGTTTTTAGATGAAGGATATTTGTTCTGTATGTAGGGCAGTGCAATGAAATGTTGAGTCGTGTCTGGCTGTTCCCAGAATGGGACCCTCTGTGTGAAACCTAAGGTCAGTTGGTGGGGCTCCCTCTCTCAGGCTCTGACCGTTGACATGACTCATCTCCAGGCTCCCAGTTCTCTGTGTGTATGTGCTGTGTGCTGTGAGTGGAATGCGGGGAGTGGGGGAAAACCGGGGGGGTTTTCTAGACAGGGGGATGGGGTTAATAGCACCAAGTCTTCACATCTCAGGAAAATGCCGGACCTGTGTGTGTGTGTGTGTGTGTGTGTGAAGAGGAACCAGAGCAGGAACAAGAAGAGTAATAACATACTGTTGTTTAGTAGCGTGGATGAGCAGTTAAAGAACCGGGTTAGAGACCAGTTCAGGCTGCTGTGGAGTGGAATAGCGGGGGAGTCTCTCTATAGCTCTGCATAGTGTATAGCATACCCAGAGAAGAGCTGCACTGGGGATCAGGCCACATGCCTCCGGTTGTTTTTAGCAGTGAAGCCAAGCCCCCCTTCCAGAGGCCAGCTCATCTGACCACTCTCTCTGGGCTCACCATCTCAGTGAGCCCATTCTTCAGGTCTGGAACCCCAATGGAGGATTTCACCCACTTGGCTTGACTGACTGGAGCTTCAGTGGCCCTGTTAATTTCTCCCATGTTCCATCTGTCCCACAGACACGCGATTAGCTTGCCCGTGATTGATTGTTCCCTGACGGTGCTCCTCTGTAGATTTATTCAGGCTGTGCAGTGTGACTTATTTTAAACGGTGTTATCCAGGAGTTGATAAAGCTAAACGTGCCTGGCCTTTCTCAGAAATATTCAGGGTGGAAGAGATCAGTAAGGGGGGGGGGGGAGATCAGTAAGGGGGGGAGGAGATCAGTAAGGGTGGGAGAGCTCAGTAAGGGGGGGGGGAGATCAGTAAGGGGGGAGAGATCAGTAAGGGCCCTCTAAGAAATAGAAAAGGGCTGTCTTTTTCAGAGAACTTGTAAATATTTGGAGTGTGATACAGATGGGTTTACATAAGCATTGCTCTCTCCCTCACCCCAGCCCTTGCTCTCCCTCCTCCCTCTCTGGCGCTCCCTCACTTGCTCTATCACTCTTCCTCCCACCCCCTCGCTCTCTTCCTTAATCTCCCTCCCTCCGCTCTCTTACTGTATCGCTCCCTCTCTCCCTGTAGATATCCCTCACTCCCTTATCTCTCTCTCCCCTTATCTCTCTCTCCCCTTATCTCTCTCCCTCCCTCCTCTATCTTCCTTCTCTCCCTCTCTCTTCATGCTAGGTTGACCATATTCTCCCTAGGTATTTCCGGGAAGTGAATGAGCAGAGTAGTTAGTTACGGGAGGGTGTGTGTTTTATTTCCACATCTCTGCCTGCACCTCCCAGAGCTGCCCTGGCTTGCAGGAGAATGCAGAGAAGGGCTGTTTCTGAAGGGGGAGGTGTAGCGAGGAGTACTGGATGTGGAGGTTAAAGGGCAGCAGGATGAGCAATACCGGTTTTCCGCTGAAAGATCCTTTGTTTACTGTGCAGAGAGGATAAAGGTTGGGATAGAGGGTGTGAGTATGCATAAGTGCCATATTCAGTATCAGTGAAGGCTTTGGATTTTGGTGCAGAACATACAGCTTGCGCTTCTGTCTTGCTGTTAATGTAGTACCAGGTGCTTCATATTGTTTGTTTCCACACACATTCTATTTAGTCTCTTAATTGTGTCGCCCTCCCCAGTACCATAGCCTTTATACACAGTCCATAGATCCTGTCCCTGCAGTTAGCCCCACATTACCCCACTGTCGAGCCCTCTCTAAGCCCTCAGGCATTTGGCAGATCTGCGTGGAGATGGCAAAACCCTGGTCCTGCCAAGCCCCCAGTTCCCACAGTGTTCATGTTTACTGTGTTCTGTTTTCCCCTCGCCTCCACCCCTCAGAGGCCACTGTGGTAAACAGGTATTTACAAAATAATCCCAGGTCTACGTTGTGGGTAATTAGGTGCTTGTCCCTGGTGGGCTAGCCTGTTCCCTGGGCCCCGAGGTGAGCTAGCCTGCTCCCTGGGCCCTAAGGTGGGAGAGAGGAGGAGGAGGAGCAGGTGCCAATTACAGTGCAATCAAGCCACACCTCCTGTACTGGCTCTCTGTGTGTACCACCTTCACTGCTCCACATGGTGTGTGTGTGAACTGCCCCATGGGACATGCCATGGAGGCTTTTCTTCCTCTATTCTGCATTGCCAACATCAGAAGTTGCACTAATAGGTTTTTGTTGCCTTCCGTTCTTTTTCGTTTGTTGTAAAGTGTGTCCATCTGACAGGAAATGGAATGGACTGCAGTATGAGCTAATGGGAACCCCCCCCCCCCCTCCCACACACACACACACACACACACACACACACACACACACACACACACACACACACACACACATCACAGCACCAATGCAGCCCACAGCAGTTAGGCATTTCTTCTGCTGAATTGTGTGAGTGGACACACTCTCTCACACGCCTGCTTATTAGAAGGACTTCTTAGGTGTGTGTGTGTGTGTGTGGCGTTGCTATTGTTGTGCACACACACACTGGTCTCACTGGTAAAGCAGCAGCCCACCATGCTTGTCTGTAATCTTATTGTTTTAATGATGCATCCTGTGGTTTAGAGGTTCCAGCAGCAGCCCTGTGTTGAGAGGAGCAAGAGTCTCTCTGCTCCTGGCTCTCCCCTTCCCTCAGCCTGGTCTTGGCCCTCAGGCCTGGTTCACTGCTCTCCCTCTCTTCCACAGCCTCATCTCTCCATGACAGGCTGCTTTACGGCAGGCACTCTATCCCCTAGGCTCCCCCCTCTCATCCTGCTTTACGGCACACTGACACTCTCTGGACTCCCACATCACACGAGAGAGCGGAAGGCAGGAGGAAAGAGTGAGGCAGTGAGATGGGGAGAGAGGAAGACTGCGAAAGGGAGAGGAAAGAGAGCACAGTCAATGATGCACAATGTTTGTGACTTGAGAAAATGTGTGTGGTAGCTGAGGCCAAATGAGGTAGAGGTGTTTCTGTGTGTTGGATGTTGAATTGTGTTTTCCACAGGGTTGTTTTGGAGTTTGTTAGTGGGTGGTGTGGAAGAAACTATGTGTGTAAAACAAACGTGATCTTTATATATGGTTCTCAAAGGTTTGCACAGCTGTGTGTGTCTCTCATGCGCACGGCTGTGTGTAGACTGTCTTTTTGAATTAGCTGCAGCACCAGCACTCATGTCAGCTGGCTCTTATTTACTTTCCAGCCAGGCGTTCCAGCAGCTCCCAAAGTGAGCCCGATTTGTGCTCATTTCACAGAAAAAGCCGTGTGGACCATCTCCTGCCTCCAAATGACGACGTTTCAACTTTCCCTTTTACTACATAAATTACATCATAAAATGAACTGTTGTTCATATATTTATTTAAAGGACAATCAGGCTGAGAAAGCAAGAGATTTGCTTTGGGAGGACAAATGGGCTGAATTGCCTGGATTTTCTCACTTCTCCATGAAGTCTTATGGACTGGGTCTCATCCACTGACCACTGGTCTCCAGTGAGAGGGCTGTGTGATCAGCAATCTCATAGAATTGTTACAATGTTACAATACCGTAGCCCAGGGTCCAGATAACCTGGCATTATCAGTGTGGTCCCAATCAGTCTGAAAACTGAAGCCTTGTTTAATCTGGTTGTTTACCCCCCTCTCCTCTCCTTCCTCTCTAACTGGCTGTGTGTTTGTGTCCACAGGCCTCGCTCGGTGGGGGGCCACGGCAGGATGTACTGGGGCCCCAGCTGCTCCCAGAACCGACCCCAGGAGCCACGCAGCCGCCACCGCCTCTCTACCGTCATCCAGCCTCTGCGCCAGAGCGCCGGGGAGGTGGTGGACCTCACAGTGGATGAGGATGGTGAGCATGAGGACGTGCCGACCCCCAATACCACTCTGAGATGAACTATATGATGTAACAGTCACATAGACGTCCTAGACTTAAGACTCAGGCCTCTGTTTTTCAAAGCTAGGCTCATTCGTCTTTCAACACAAAGGCGAGTTTAAGTAGTCCTCTTAAGGACAGTCATTTTTACATGAGCAACATACAAATGGTTGCACGTTTTCTCTCTGTGTGTGTGTGTGTGTGTGTGTCAGTGTCACACACACACACAGAGAAACAAGTTTACTCTTGAGGCAGAAAGAAAATAGATCTGGTGAATCTATGTGTAAAAATCATTTACGTTGGGGAACAGCTTTTTCAAAGATGCTGCTTACGATAGCCGGGCTGTCGCACAGCATGTGAATGTGGGCGTCCAATGCTTGGATTTAGATGAGTTTCATGCTTTCTTACATGATCCAGCTCGACACTGCGTAGGGGGTTGGGAAATATTACATGTCAAATGAAATACTCTCATTTACACTCTATTGTTTAATAGGATTAGCTAGCTTCTTCCACACATCTCTCCAAACCTGGGAGCGAGTGGGTGTCGTTAACTTGAAATAAGAATTGTCCTGTCATCACAATTCAATTTGAAATGTTCCCGTAAGCGAGCACTGTTTAAATAATGATTCATCTGTATTTTTTTCATCAAATGGAGGGATATTAATAGCGACCGTGCCCCTGAGAGTGTCTGCTCTTTCATTGGTTGGCTTTTACACATCAACCCAATGCATTTCTGATGCATGTCGTTTCATACTGTCAATCCTATCATGTTTGTAACATGATAAAATGTCACAGTTATGCCAGCCACTGGAGCAGTAGCCAGAAGCATGCTCTTCATTGTAAAAATGGAGGCATTAGGCACAATGAATGAAATACACCTGGCAGTATTAAAGCTTATGTGGGTTAAGGGTTTCACTCTGGATTTAGGGGACATACAGCCGACTCCTGATGAGTATAGCCTACATTGAATTACAAAGTCCATTGAAGAGCTGTGTATTTAATCATCCCCAATTCATATACAGTTGAAGTTCAAAGTTTACATACACTTAGGTTGGAGTCATTAAAACTAATTTTTCAACCACTCCACAAATGTCTTTTTAACAAACTATAGTTTTGGCAAGTCGGTTAGGACATCTACTTTGTACATGACACAAGTCATTTTTCAACAATTGTTTACAGACAGATTATTTCACTGTATCACTATTCCAGTCGGTCAGAAGTTCACATACACTAAGTTGACTGTGCCTTTAAACAGCTTGGAAAATTCCAGAAAAGGATGTCATGGCTTTAGAAGCTTCTGATAGGCTAATTGACATAATTTGAGTCAATTGGAGGTGTACCTGTGGATGTATTTCAAGGCCTACCTTCAAGCTCAGCGCCTCTGTTTGACATCATGGGAAAATCAAAAGAAATCAGCCAAAACCTCAGAAAAAAATGGTAGACCTACACAAGTCTGGTTCATCCTTGGGAGCAATTTCCAAACGCCTGAAGGTACCACGTTCATCTGTACAAACAATAGTACGCAAGTATAAACATCATGGGACCACGCAGCCGTTATACCGATCAGGAAGGAGATGCGGTCGGTCTCCTAGAGATGAACGTACTTTGATGCGAAAAGTGCAAATCAATCCTAGAACAACAGCAAAGGTTATTGTGAAGATGCTGGAGGACACAGGTACAAAAGTATCTATATCCACAGTAAAAACGAGTCCTATATCGACAACCTGAAAATCCGCTCGGCAAGGAAGAAGCCACTGCTCCAAAACCGCTATAAAAAAAGCCAGACTACATTTTGCAACTGCACATGGGAACAAAGATCGTACTTTTTGGAGAAATGTCCTCTGGTCTGATGAAACAAAAATAGAACTGTTTGGCCATAATAACCATCGTTATGTTTGGAGGAAAGAGTGGGAGGCTTGCAAGCTGAGGAACACCATCCCAACCATGAAGCACAGGGGTGGCAGCATCATGTTGTGGTGGTGCTTTGCTGCAGCAGGGACTGGTGCACTTCACAAAATAGATGGCCTCATGAGGAAGGAAAATGATGTGGATATATTGAAGCAACTTCTCAAGACATCAGTCAGGAAGTTAAAGCTTGGTCGCAAATGTGTCTTCCAAATGGACAATAACCCCAAGCATACTTCCAAAGTTGTGGCAAAATGGCTTAAGGACTACAAAGTCAAGGTATTGGAGTGGCCATCACAAAGCCCTGACCCCCATCCCATAGCAAATGGGTCTTCCAAATGGACAATGACCCCAAGCACACTTTGTGTCAAGGTATTGGAGTGGCCATCACAAAGCCTTAACCTCAATCCTAAAGAACATTTGTCTGCAGACCTGAAAAAGCGTGTGTGAGCAAGGAGGCCTACAAACCTGACTCAGTTACACCAGCTCTGTCAGGAGGAATGGGCCAAAATTCACCCAATTTATTGTGGAAGCTATTGGAAGGCTACCCAAAATGTTTGACCCAAGTTAAACAATTTAAAAGGCAATGCTACCAAATACTAATTGAGTGTATGTAAACTTCTGACACACTGGGAATGTGATGAAAGAAATTAAAGCTGAAATAATTCATTCTCTCTACTATTGTTCTGACATTTCACATTCTTAAAATTAAGTGGTGATCTTAACTGACCTAAGAGAGGGAATTTGTACTTGGATTAAATGTCAGGAATTGTGAAAAACAGAGTTTAAATGTATTTGGCTAAGGTGTACATAAACTTCCGACTTCAACTGTACATACATTCTTCTCACCAGATGTATAGGCTTACTCCAGTTCAGTTCATACATTTATGACAGCCCCAAGCCATTACATATACACCTTTTAAAAATGACCTGAAATCCCTCCTCTTTAGGAAGGTCCTCCATTAGATATATCTGTGTTCCATGTCCCTTGTTGTGTCATCTGGGTTCTTTGTTTCAGTTTCTCTGTCTAGTTGTTTATTGTTTTATTTATTTCAATGAAAATCAAATTATACATTCAATTTATTGTTATTATATATCAGGTGTGGACTGACTGTTTTTGTAATGGCTTTACCATTCCAACATCCTGCATATCTCTGGCTAATGGCTATGTTTTCCCAGACCAGTTTGCCCTCTAACCTGAGGCATTAGCAAACCAGACCGAAGCATTAGTGTGACTTAAGTCCAATTTGGTGCATTCTCTTTATGGTCTCGCACTGTGTGACTGATAACAGAATAACAGAGCAGTGTGAGATATGAGCCTATTTGCATTTCTTTGGAGGAGGAGGAGAAATTAATTTGTGAGTATGAAAAGCAGATGGAGCGCACACTGTGGAATGCTAATGAGGTCTCTTCTCCCTGGCTGCCAAGCCACTGCAGCCAGTCTACACACCAGGGTTTCCGTTCACCGGTAATAGCCAGCTTTTGGCCGATTTGAAAAATAAATAAATAGAAAGCAGATAACATTTCCGTGTGTATAGTAGGCTTACACTGAGTGTCCAAAACGTTAGCAACACCTTCTTAATATTCAGTTGCAACCTCTTTTGCCATCAGAACAGCCTCAATTCGTCGGCGCATGGCCTCTACAAGGTGTCGAAAGCGTTCCACAATGATGCTGGCCCATGTTCACTCCAATGCTTCCCACAGTTGTCGAGTTGGCCGGATGTCTTTTGGGTGGTGGACCATTCTTGATACACACCGGAGACTGTTGATCGTGAAAAACCCACCAGCATTGCGGTTCTTGACACAAACCGCTGTGCCTGGCTCCTCCTACTATACCCCATTCAAAGCCTCTTAAATATTTTGTCTTGCCCATTCACCCTGTGAATGGCACACATACACAATCCTTGTCTCAAGGCTTAAAAATGATTATTTAACCTGTCTCCTCCCCTTCATCTACACTGATTTTGAAGTGGATGTAACAAGTGACATCATAGTTTTCACCTGGATTCACCTGGCCAGTCTTTCATGGAAGGAGCATGTTTTGTTCACTCTGTGTATATTCGTTATGGAGGCATATCTTATTTATCACACGCCTACAGCATACAGATACAGAGCCTTTGAGTGGAAAATGTGTCAGAGCGCGAGAGCTGCTGCTACAGCATCTTAAACAGCAGACGCAAAGGCAACGGAAGTCACACACCACTTTGCAATTAGCTAGAGGTGGTATGCATTTTGAAAATATATACTTAATTGTTTGAAACCTGAACATTTTAATACATACAGTGCCTTGCAAAAGTATTCATCCCCCTAGGGTTTTTCCTATTTTGTTGCATTACAACCTGTAAATTAAATAGATTTTTATTTGGATTGGTGATGTGAAATGAAAAAAATAACTTGTTTCAAAAAATGTATAAAAGGAGAAGTGGTGCGTGCATATGTATTCACCCCCTTTGCTATGAAGCCTCTAAATAAGATTTGGTGCAACCAATTACCTTCAGAAGTCATATAATTAGATTTCACACAGGTGGACTTTATTTAACTAAGTGTCACATGATCGGTCACGTGATCTCAGTATATTTACACCTGTTCTGAAAGGCCCCAGAGTCAGCAACACCACTAAGCAAGGGGCACCACCAAACAAGCGGCACCATAAAGAGTAATGAGCTCTCCAAACAGGTCAGGGACAAAGTTGTGGAGAAGTACAGATCAAGGTTGGGTTATAAAAAAAAAAATCAGAAATTGAACATCGGAGTATCTGTCCATAGGACCACTTTAAGCTGTACGCTCCACAGAGCTGGGCTTTACGGAAGAGTGGCAAGAAAAAAGCCATTGCTTAAAGAAAATGAATACGCAAATATGTTACATGTTCGCCAAAAAGCATGTGGGAGACTCCCCAAACATATGGAAGAAGGTACTCTGGTCAGATGAGACTAAAATATAGCTTTTTGGCCATCAAGGACAGCGCTATGTCTGGCGCAAACTCAACACCTCTCATCACCCCGAGTATACTATTCCCACAGTGAAGCATGGTGGTGGCAGCATCATGCCGGGGGGGGGGTGTTTTTCATCGGCAGGGACTGTGAAACTGGTCAGAATTGAAGGAATGATGGATGGCGCTAAATACAGGGAAATTCTTGAGGGAAACCTGTTTCAGTCTTCCAGAGATTTAAGACTGGGACAGAGGTTTACCTTCCAGCAGGACAATGACCCTAAGTATACTGCTAAAGCAACAGTCGAGTGGTTTAAGGGGAAACATTTAAATGTCTTGTAATGGCCTAGTCAAAGCCCAGACCTCAATCCAACTGAGAATCTGTGGTATGAATTAAAGATAGCTGTACACCAGCAGAACCCATCCAACTTGAAGGAGCTGGAGCAGTTTTACCTTGAAGAATGGGCAAAAATCCCAGTGGCTAGATGTGCCAAGCTTATAGAGACATACCCCAAGAGTCTTGCAGCTGTGGTTGCTGCAAACGGTGTCTCTACAAAGTATTGACTTTAGGGGGGTGAATAGTTATGCACCCTCGGGTTTTCTGTTTTTTTGTCTTATTTCTTGTTTGTTTCACAATAGAAAATATTTTGCATCTTCAAAGTGGTAGGCATGTTGTGTAAATCAAATGATACAAACCCCCCCCCCCCCCCCAAAAAAAGAAAATCCATTTTAATTCCAGGTTGTAAGGTACCAGAATAGCAAAAATGCAATGGGGGGTGAATACTTTTGCAAGCCATTGTATGAGGCATGTCTTAATTTGCTTCAAAGTGGCCTATCCAAAATCAGACCAAATCCGTGAAGGCAATCATTTGATATAAACGTTCTTTCATTGTCCGGTAGCCGAAGGCACAATCCTAGTCATATTAGCAAACCATGCAGGTTGTTGCATATTAGATCTCCCCCCTTTCTAAATTTCTGCAATCATGTGCCCTTTTAACCAGTGTTTTCCCGCTAATTGGGTTATGGAACAAAAATGTGATCGTAGCTTACTGCCTTGTGCGCAAATAATAGTTTATCAACATTTTAAGCTAAACGTGCTAATCTGTTGCATCGGACTCATTGCTTTGTAACGTTTGTTTTATGTAGCCAAGGCATACTGGTTGTATGAATTTGGGATCTATCGTTCCTCAATTGTCCCAGAGTTTTTGGAATAGGCTATTTCTTTCTCGACAAGCTGACCAATAAAATAGGTCAATGTTCTACTATGGGGGATAGTAAATTGACATAGGCTAGTGAGTTTGCTGTTCTTTACTTGTCTTGTTAGCTGAGGAAAATGAAATGTGGACAGTTATTCTAACTTCTTTAAAGTGCACATCAGAGTTTTGGTAAGAAGGACTGCACATCATTGCATTCTTGACTTGCATGTTTAGTTTTTATGAATTACCATAATATACATGTGATTTCTGTCACTCTGAGCACTTAGGGTGGATGTCCTAATAGGTTATGCATCCAATGCGTATGGGTCCGGTAAATTAAAATGCTGCCGGTCGAATGCCCGGCGCCACATTTTCCTGACAGAAACCCTGCTTCACATACACAGATATGTGTGCTACATAATAAATTCCCACCCATTTACTCTGTTTACTTGTCTGTCTTCCCTACCTCAGATCTCTCTGTCGTGCCATCCACCTCTGACAGCATTCACCCTCAGACTGTCAGCTCCTCGTCTTCATCCTCCTCTCATCATACCTCTACCTCAGAGCCCCACGATGCTCCGGGCCCCTCCCCCAACTACCCTAGTCAAGGCCCAGCCCCAGACAGCACGCTGGCACAGGGGCCAAGGGGTACCGCAGGCACAGAGGGTAAGTCAGACCATAGACTCTCCAGAAAGCCATGATCTCAACCTTTCTAAGTTTATTCATCTTCCCTGTGGGTCATCTATGAATAATGAGTGAAGCTTAAAGGTGTTTTCCATCTCTATCAGATGAGAGTAGAAGAGGATCGACTGGCGTGGCAGGAGAGAGTGGGGGCACGGCCATGCCCAGGTTACCCTCCTGCTGCCCGCAGCACTCCCCCTGCGGAGGGCCCTCCCCTGGTCACATGACCCTGGGCCATTCCAGCTGCCTGCAGGCCCAGCCCTCCCAGCAGCCGGGCTCCCAGCAGCACAGCCACGCCCACCACTTCCACCACCACCATCACCACATGCCTCAGCACCAACCTCCACCCACTCTGCCCTTTCCTGAGCCCAGCTGCCCCCTAGAGAGGCCCACTGCCCTGCCTGCACCATGCAGAGGGGGAGGGATCAGCAGCAGCAGCTCCACCCAATACCACGACCAGGTAGGCCTGAGCATCAACACCCTGTTATGTTTTTTACATTGTAGCATTGTTGGAGGTTTGGCTGTTACTTCTGCTTCCTGTTTTGGTTTCCCCAACTTTAATATATCGACCAGAGAATTTATGCATTTCTTATAGCAGTAACATTTTATAAATATAGTCCATATTAAAAATGTTGATTTCTTAAATCTTGAAAGTATTTTCTTTTTTGCCCCAAATCTATAAAAGTAGGCAAAATGAATCGAATTTGAGGAGATAAAAGGCTGCCTTTTCCCCCCACAATAGCTGGAGATAAATTAGAAATAATTTATAGTTTTAGTAAACTATGTAAGCCATGTTCTCCCTGGCAGATGGCACCATCGCATTCAAATGTATCTTTGACCAAGTCTTTGTGTAGCTAAACAAAAGGCTCCGTCAATATCTGCACTAGTCAATGAATCAGATTCAAGGTGATTTAAAAAAAAAAACAGAATAGGAACTGAAACAGACAAATAACTGGTATCTTAACAAAAACGTTACAAAGGATCTAGCTGGCAGCCTCCCTTGAAGCCAGATTCACCGCTGAATAGTTACAATTCTGCTAATTGTTAGGAGCTGCTGGATTGTATTATTTACCGTCAAAGTGGAGCAGTGTGTGGTTAAAGTGTAATGAGTTGGGTTGGGGTTGAGAGGGCTGTGTCTGCAGGTCAGGTTAGGGGCTCCCTCCATAGACCTCCGTCTCTCTGTCTTGATACTCTCTGATTCCTACATAATTCATGCAGGGCTGGTGCCATTATTCAAAACTGGGCCGTAAGGTCTCTACCATGAAAAGGAGGAAGTAGTTGCATGGGTAAGGCAAAATGCTGTGCCCTTTGATGGGCTTGGCCTACATGTAGGTACCGCCCTCAGCTACAGCTCAGAGAAAGGAGACATACTGCCTGAATAAGGTGAATAAGTCATGTTTTATGCATCAGTCTAAATATGATTATTTATTCGAATAATTCAACGAGGGATGGCTGCTACTATGATTTGAAACTCCATCACTTAGATTGAATTTTCTCAGACGGTTTACTGCAGTCTAAACTGTGAAGCCCATTGTCTTGTACTTGTATCTTGTACTTTGTGCTGGCTGAACCATGAAGCCCTGTGGTTTTAGTTTAGTGTTTTACCAGTTAGTTATATATTCTGTCACTACAGAGATCAAAGTCAGACAGTAGCACCATAACATCATCGTCTGGTTCTACTCTCTCCATACCTCCCCTCCCTGTATCTCTCACCCCTATTCTTTACTTTTCATTCCCCTCCTCTCCAACCCCCCTGTCTCTCTCTCCCCTCCCAAGCAGACTCTGCCCGTCGACCTGAGCAACAGTGGCTTGCGGAGCGGCGGGGGCAGCGGGGCCGGTAGTTTCCATGGCACCTCAGCCTTTGACCCGTGCTGCCCAGGCTCCACGTCGCGGCCCGCTGCCTACAACTCCCAGAATGCAACGGGGCCAGGGCCCAGCCAGCCCAGCACAGTGGTGGACTCCTTCAGCTCAGCCATGGTGGCCCAGCCTCAGCCACAGCCACAGCTATCCACCTGCAGGCACTTCATGCACCCCTCCTGTGAGTAGACCTACATCTGCACCAAAAGGGAAATGGCCTTTTATTTTGGGAGGTGATATTATTTTATGGTGTCTTTTGTTTAAGTGTTGATTTGATAGGAAAATGAAATGCTGCAGTAGTAACTATAGTGTATTATTCCCATGCAGAACCTGCATACTACTGTACTAAACACGTTAGCCTTTAGTATTTATACAGTAACTATTACCACCAGACCTTGAAAGATTATGCCGACAACAGCACTCTTGAAACCCAGTGCTAATAGTAATTAAGAGAAACACCTGATGTTTAATGTGCTAAGTGCTGCGGGTGTGCTACCAAACAGGCCTTGTTAATTGCTGGTTCTCCTCAGAATAGCTCTATGTGGAATGAGAAGGAGTGTAGCGGGGCTCCAGGAGGGAGGGAGGGAGGGAGGGGCTGGGTCTGTCCGGGGTCTCAGGTGGGAGACCTGCTCAGCACAGGGAACAGCCAGGCAGCATGTTTCAGTGAGGAGAGTCATAACTGATGATGATCATTAGGAAGGGGACTTAAAGGCGATCTGGTAAGGTGTTACTAACTACTTCTCAACTTTCTCCCACCATTCTCACTCTGTCTCTCTGACACCCAGACGCTCCCCTGGCACGCTCCCTGCACCACCAGCCCTCTAACACCTGCCCCCATTCCCATGGTAACCCTCCTCCCCCTCCTCAGCCCACTCCACAGGGTGACTACGTCATCCCCCACCCCGTCCATCCCTTCCACACGCCCCTGCCTTCTCACCCCCCTGGCCACGCCGTGCCCGCGCCCCCCCCTGCCCCTCTGCCTGCCCACCACCTCACAGGCTCCAGTGCACCCCAACACCTGCCCGCAGAGCACCAGGCCCTGCAGCACCACATGCCCGCGCTGGGGACCTCTGTGCAGAGGCTGCACCAGCACGAGATGCTACAGAGGATGGAGGTTCAGAGACGCAGGATGATGCAACACCCCACGTGAGTGTAGCCTCTGGCCCCGGTCCAACCCGTCTGATGGCAGCAACACAACTGCTAGCACAGACAGTAGCTTCCAATTGTCTGATTACAGTGACAATATTATGGTATTTTCCATCTCATGTTTCTGATACACCTCTCTTTCTTCTCCTTTCTCCAGACGAGCACATGAGCGCCCCCCTCCACACCCCCACAGAATGCACCCCAACTACGGCCATGGCCACCACATCCACGTGCCCCAGACCATGTCGTCCCACCCACGCCAATCTGAGCAGAGGACTGCATGGTTAGTACCATTTAGAGCAGTGGAGGGCCAGTGCCTTGCGTGTAGGGCTGAGAGTCTTTTTTTTTTTTTTAAATACCAATGTACGTGTGGCCTGCTGTGCGCAAAGGATATTGTCAGTCATGCATGCCCTCATCTTCACTGTTAAAATGGCCCCTGTGATGTCAATGTCTATGAGTTGATGAGGACTGTTGTTGGTCTGGTTTTCTTCTGTAGGGAGCTGGGTATCGAGGCTGGAGTGACTGTGGCGCCATATCCTTCAGGACACCTGCACCCTCACCTGCCCCACTACCACCCTCCCCCAAGACTGCACCACTTCCCCATCCCCTTCATGGTGAGTGCACGACTGGCACCCTCACTCTAAGCACACGTGCCTACGTTAGAATACATGAGAAGTATGGCTTAGATGAATGATGCTAGCCCTCTATTTATAACATCTGTTATTTCAAGGATGGTTTGTTGGGCCACATGAATAATGCATTGGCAATTAATGGTGGCCCGTAAGGCATTTCAAGTGCATATTCAACATAACCAGCAGCCTGAAATCAATGGATGCCCCTTTGAAAAGATGTTAAAATTTAATGCACAATGTCAGAAGATATGAAATTGTGAGGCTTCTGTGGTTATTAAAAATGCAGTTTTTGGCAATGCTAACCGGACTTCATACCCAAGTCAAGCAGTGTCAGCAGACTTAGTTGATAATGCTATATATCCCTATATGTGCTTCATGAACTGTAGCCTATAGAAACAACTGACTGTACTCCATTGAAGTGAACATATTTCCATGGAATTGTTTTGCCTCCCTCACAGCACACTGGCATGTCTGAAGTAACCTACCCGCACATTCGTTACATCTCATCCAGAATGACTGGATTTGGACGAACTTATGAGGTAACACTCAATTGGTGAAGATATAGTAACTAGGGCCTGGAGTTTTTCCTGCACATGTCAAGAGGTGAGGAAACTCTCCTGGCCCTGGTAATTAGTTATGAAGGAGCTGAGAGGGTGTTATGGCTGTGGCTTATGAGCTGTGTGGAACTGAGTTGACACAGTCTCATGTTGGGTTGTTTTCCTGCCCTATTTCCTCAGGATCTGCTGCATTTAGAGGAGAGATTGGGGACTGTGAACCGAGGGGCCTCTCAGGGAACCATAGAGAGGTGCACTTACCCACACAAGTACAAAAAGGTGAGAGCACTCCTATAAAAGTGTGTGTCTGTGTGTGTGTTTCAGAACATATCCTGTTTAATGTAGTTTGCTGTGATGCATTTTGCGCATGTCTGCACAAGATTTTATTCTGGGACAGAGTGCACACTCGGTGGTTATTTTGTGCTCCTTTCAAAATATGAATGTATTGCTATCGTTAAGTCTGTAGAAACTAGAAGGTGTCCCTTTCAACCAACGTTGCAGCCTTAGAAAACATTGTAGGGAAAGATTCCATCTAGTTTTCCAAATGTATTTAAATAAGTAACCTAATAACCTGCTGCCCAATACAGAAGGTGTTGGAGACTGAGCGAGACATTGACGAACAGTTAACCCCTGAAGCATGGGCAACTATTGGGAAAAATATGCACGCAACCTCAGACTCGGTGAGAAAAAAATGAACAAATTCAATTTGGAAACATGTCTCTGCTCATTTATAGTTGTTAATGGTAGTAGGTTTGGGGGCAAGGGGATTCGGCAGTAGAAACATTTGATAGATTTTTAAAAAATATATATATATATATTTATTTTAAAAAACTATTTTAATCCACATTACCTTGATCCATAGGGATGACATGACATGTTTTGTAGCCAGGACAAAATGACCATTCTCTCTGTCCTCATAGGGATATGTGTTCACCCTCATAATGCTTGTACTGTATACAGTAAGCCCTCTATCAGTCATAAAGGATAGTTTATTCGCAAGTTGGTCTGTACCTGTAATGTTTACAGCCTGTGAACCCTGAATACATTTATTGTGTTTGACGGTAACCCTCATAGAATGGTCTCAGCCTTCCCTGTTTGTAATGCGTCTTTATAATGTGAATACAAGTTGTCTTTGTGGAAACAGTGATGCTGTGTATCTATAATGGTGTTTTCCAATGTTTCCATTAACAGAGAAAGCTGCATGGTAAGCAAGAAGAAGATGAGGGGGCGGACGAAGACACAGAGGAGAAATGCACCATCTGTCTGTCAATACTGGAGGAAGGGGAGGACGTCAGGTACCGTTATACTGTAGTGTGTGTGTTTTAATGCGGGGCTGTTTTTGTGTGAGAACGAACACTCCTTTTCCCACATTTTCTCTTGATATGCCGTGGAGATTTTCTCAACACCCAAAAGTATAGTAATCAGCAGAAAAGCCAGTCCTTTGAGTGTCTGAAAATGACTGGTCTCAGAGGACATTTCTGGAGCTCAACATATGTGCTCATGTGATCAAGCGAGTTTAAGAGTTTCTGCCCTCTGTTGGTATAATGTAAGAACTGTAATGTATGAATGATCATTTTCCATCTTTCAGCAAACCAAATTAAAAAGGATTTTTTCATTATGAAGATGAAATTCAAAGTCTATGTCTAACAATATATTCTCTCTTCCACAGACGCCTACCTTGTATGCATCTCTTCCATCAACTGTGTGTGGACCAATGGCTCCTCACCAATAAGAAGTGCCCCATCTGCAGAGTGGACATCGAGGCGCAGTTGTCTGCCGTTGAGAGTTGATGCTGTTTTTCTAACAACTCTTTGTTGGAATTTTCTTTATTTGTTGTTTTGTTTTGAATTTTTCTTCAGTACTGCAGTCAACCAAAGAGGGCATGAATTACCTGCGCAGATCCACTATGAGAAAATAAAAAACTTCAGGCTAAAGAAGTGTTGAGCCTAGAGTGCCAGCTATCACACAGTACAATACTGCTCGAATTGACATCTCCATTAAGGATTTAAAATGTTATTGTATTTATAAAGCTTTTATGTAGCTTTTGATTGTTTCCTCGTGTCATATTTTCTTTTTTTTTCTTCTTTTTTTGCATGGCTCCTCGCAATGCATTTCTTTGCACATATATTGTGGGCTTCTCACGGCCTAACAACTTGCAGGTGAGGATAGCTGCTCTAGTAAAGAAGCATTTCTATATACCTAATGCCTTGCTTTACTGGAGTAGAACGTTAACCTCCATTTAAAAACATTGCAGGACTCATTTTACCGATCATTGTATTGATTAGTTCATGTTTAGACAATGTGGTTTGCTAGTGGAAGATGTTTTATTTCTAAGAAGGTAAATCAAGACATTCCTTAATTAGGAAAATATCATGTTAAACTGATCAGCTGCTGTATTCATGTTCACCCAGTATTTCTAGAGTGGGAATAAACTCAAACTTCACCTCACCTCCCAGAAAATGCACAAGCGTGTCTTACACCTCCCCTGCACCGCCTTGATTTGACTAAACACCATTCACACGTCATCTAATGTATTTTAGAGAAAAAGAAAATGAATGTCACATTTGTTCTTGACTGTTCTTTTTCAATGGAATGATTGTTGAGGTCTGCTGAGGATACAGTCTGTGTTCTGTTTGGATTTCTCCCTCAGACAGGCCCCAGATGGAAAACTGGGTTCTATAAGGGGATCTCAGGCCCACAGATGCAACCAGTTTCACATGAGCCTACAACCTGGGGATATCTGTTGTTTGGAAACTGGGAATGGCGTTGGTTTATCCTTGCTTTTCATTTATCCTCCGTTTCTTTTTTTTCAGAGGGAAATACGCAGCACTCAGCTCAGAATAATAAATAAGTAGCTGAATATTCTTATGTCCCAGATCATTGTTCTTACCCACACTTTCTCTCTCTCTCTCTCGCTCTGTAGCTGTGCAGCAGCAATCTCTCTTTGCTGCCATTGAAAAGATAACACTAATATTATTCTCGACTTGCTAACTTGCATATACTTGCACAGGAGAGAACAGACAGGAGTGTTGTAAAGAGAGTGCGCTGAGGCCATGTATTTCCACTCTGATTGCTGAGTTTTGGAAAAAAAAAAAAAAATGAATGGAGTGTTGGAATGCAGTACTTATGGCAGGTATCCATGCATTCATAGACTTAATGGCACCAGGATGATATTCCATGGGATTTATATTAGTTTTAAAATAATATTAATAAAGTTAGAACTCTTTCCTGTGTCTGTTTATTTGTGCCTTACCATTATCCTATGCATGTTTGTCCATATTTCACAACTGCACATTCAGAGGGATCTACTACTGACAAAAATGTTAACACTTGGTATTCACACCCCTAGACTTTTTCCAAATGTGTTATAGCTTGAATTTAAAATGTATTACATTTAGATTTGCTTGTCATTGGCCTCCACACAATACCCCATAATGTTATGTTAAAGTGGAATGAATAAAGTTTTACTTTTTTTTTTTTTTTTACGAATGAATTAAAAATGAAAAGCTGAAGTGTCTTGAGTCAATAAGTATTCAACCATTTTGTTATGGAAAGCCTAAATTTCAGGAGTAAAAATATGCTTAAGTGACATAAGTTGCATGGACTCTGTGTGCAATTCTAGTGTTCATGTGATTTTTGAATGACTACCTCATCTCTGTACTCCACACATAAAATGATCTGTAAGGTCCCTTAATTGAGAGTGAATTTCAACCACAAAGATCAGGGAGGTTGACCGAGGGAAAAGAAGTCTGTACAGAATAAAACATTTCTAAAACATGCATCCTGTTTGCAACAAGGTACTAAATTAATACTGCAAAAGATGTGACAAAGTAATGAACTACTTGTCCTGAATACAAAGTGTTATGTTTGGGGCAAATCCAATACAACACATTACTGAATACCACTCTCCATATTTTCAAGAATAGTGGTGGCTGCATCATGTTATGGGTATGCTTGTAATCATTAAGGACTGGGGGGGGGGGGGGGGGGGGGGTTCAGGATAAAAAAAAAATTAAAAAATGGAATGGAGCTAAGCACAGGCAAAATCCTACAGGAAAATGGTTGTCTAGCAATGGTCAACAGCGAATTTGACAGAGCTTGAAGAATTTAGAAAAAAATAATGTGCAAATATTGAACAATCCAGTTGTGCAAAGCTTTTAAAGACTTACCAGAAATACTCTGTAATTGCTGCCTTAAAGGCTGCCAAAGGTGATTGTAACATGTATTGATAGATATTTATGTATTTTGTTTACAGTAAACTAGCAAAAAATTATAAAAACATGTTTTCAGATGGGTGAGAGAAAAACATATTTAATCCATTTGGAAATCAGGCTGTAACACAAAATGTTGAATAAGTCAAGCGTAAAGTATTCTGAAGGTACTGTGGATGTAATATAGCAGTACTAAAGTACTATTCAACCCCCCCCCCCCCCCCCCCCCCCCCCCCCCCCCCCCATGTGCCATGACAGTAAAGTGCATATAAACTGTTTATAATCCTAATCAAGTAAAGATTAACTGAAGTATCCATCCATGTATCCAAAGAGCCTGCAGCAAGAATATAAATATATATTTTATGCATTGTAAGTAGATTCCCCTTACTTATTACTACTCATCAATCAGGGAAGACCATGTGTAGTGTTTCTTAATTAGAGTAGCCAAGATTAGCATTTTGGTCAATTCATAGAATGTTATTTTGGCCAATTCATAGAATGTTATTTTGGCCAAGTGGATTTATCAGCAATATTGAGATGTGGCCTCTGCTGAGCAATAAATCCATGCTGCAGACATTTTTTTGTTTCCTTTATTTAACTAGGCAAGGCAGTTATGAACAAATTCTTATTTACAATGACGGCCTAGGAACAGTGGGCCTTGTTCAGGGGCAGAAGACAGAATTTTACCTTGTCAGCTCGGGGGATTCGATCTGCAACCTTTCGGTTCCTGACCCAACGCTCTAGGATACCTGGGGCCTAAGGTTGTGCAACTGGTAAAAAAAAGAGAAATGGAGAGAAAAGAGAAAATAGTTGCATTAATGTTTGCAACGTTGCAAACATTAATGCAACTATTTTCTCTCTTTTCTTCAAATGGCATTGCTTTTTGTAATTTAAAAGGAAAGTGTCGTTTTTGGATGAGTTGTGTCAATTTCTCTTTGATTGGGTCGTTACTAGCTAGCTACCCCAGCCACAAAGTCATAAAACCCGCCTATTTCTACAATTGATCTTCTTAAAATGTCATTTGAAACATAACCTTAACTTTAAACACACTGCTAACCGTATGCCTAAACCTAACCATTTGTATTCATGAATTTTGACTGTATAGCCAATTGTGAACTTGTAGCTGTGGTAACTAGTGGAAACCCTTTTATACGGGTGATCGTTGTCTAATCGGGTGGGGGTTCTTATCATAGATTTTTTTTAATTTTTTTTATTCATAATACAGATCAACAACTTACATTGCTACATCACACAAAACAGAACGCAGGTACTAACAATAAAATACTAAAACATACAAAAAAAATCAGTGAAATAATAAATAAAAAAATACAATAATAATTATGATGATAATTATGATTATAATTATGATTCAGGAAATGTTATTCTTGTTGTTGTTCACTAGGGATAAGGTTTTAATAAGATAGTTAAATTCAATCAAAAATATTTTTGTTCTTATCATAGATTTTATTTTGTATTTTTTTCCTTTTTACTTTATTTTTTAAGATTTTATTTTTTTAATCTACTTACATTGCTACATCAAACATGTCTAACAAAACAAAACACAGGTATTTTAACATGAAAATACTCAAACATACAAAAAATATCAATAAAATAATACAAAAAATAAACAATTTTAGTGCAATTGTATTCACTCTGAAAAAAATCTTATTATAATGATTCAGGACGATGTTATTATTGTTGTTATTCACTAGGGCTAATGTTTTAATAAAATAGTTGAATTCAATCAGAAAAATCTGTAGTTTTGGTATAGAATTTTGGAATTTTTGTTTGTGTATGAAGTATTTGGCAATAAAAAATTAACAATCATTTCAGTGGTCTTGTTATCATTGCAATAGTAACATATATCTTTCATGTCAAAAACATAGGCAGTGTTCATAATAGTAAATAAGTATTTGGCAAGGTTTTCCCAAAATTCTGACACAAAGTTACATTCAAAGAACAAGTGAGACAGATTCTCACCTTCTTTTTCACAGAAAACGCAGATATCATCAATAGCCACAAATTTGGATATCATATGGATATATTTTATGTAAAATTTTGAAGTGCACTTCCTTAACTTTGTTTGGTATACAGTATTTGTAAGGCCTTAACCATGCATTTTTCCAGACAATGTCTGGAATAAGCATGTGTTGGATTTTGTTGACATAACATAACACTTTCAAGATAAACTGGTTGAAAAGATGTTTGATCAATACTGATTCAATATGGTATTTCATTCCAAATAATGTTTTTAGTAAGTTGGGAGGTCTTCAATTTTTACTGAAATGTAATTATATTCCTGAAAGATTACCTGCTAAATTGGCTAGGTTTCACCAACAAGCTTTAATGGCCTGGAAAATATGTTTCCTGCACAATTTTTCCCCACATAAAGCTCCTTTGGGGAATAATTCAGACATAACTATAAGGAATAAGTCATTGTTCTACACCAGCTGGCATGAGAGGAATATTGACTTTGTTCTTGATATTTTCGACAACAAGGGTAATATTCTCACATATGAACAATTTATAACATTGAAAGAGTTTCCAATACCTTTCAGATACTTTATTTCTGTGATCAAAGCCGTTCCCAGTGGTCTAACTACACGAATGAAAACTCATCTTAGTTTTGGGAATGATCACAAGGTTTATCCATTACTCAGATTGGAAGGCGTGGGCTTACTTGAGAGATCTTGTTGTAATAAATATATAAGACAAATTCTTCATTCACAAAACCAATTTACACCGAGAGGAACGTTTTTCTGGTTCTTTATCATAGATATCCATTCTGATTGTGACTGTGCGACGTTATTCGTGATTCCTCTTTGGCAACCAATGAAAGAGATGCATTCTATGATGCGGAATCCAATTAGAATCAACAGAGCGGTATTTGAATGACTGTGGAATGGTTCTTTGACACTTCTCACTTTGGCTTTTTGCCGATTATAGCTGGCCATCTAGCTGCCTTGGTTTTAACCAAGCGTGACGATGTCATTAGAAGTTGGTTCTGCGGTAACTTTTTACAATCTGGACTAGCTAATGTGTTTTTGTGTGCATGTTACTCACAGCTAACGTTACTGGCGATATGTAGTTAGCTAGCCAATTTGCTATCTAGTAGGTAACGTTAAGCAACTAGGAAATAAATGCTGGAAAACGAGCGTATGCTTTGCCTAAAATAAAGTTACGTAAGCGGGCAAAACATTTAGCTAGGTAAGCTAAGGTTACCTAGTGTAATTGCGCATGGCTAAATAATGTCATTAGCTGACGACGTTAGCCTTCGCTTGCTAACTAACATGACAAAACTGCAGACTTTTAATTAGATATGTTTTATGTTCACTTTTTTTTGGGGGGGGGGGGGGCGTCTTCAACAGTTAAGGAACGCAGACAACCCAACACTAATGGGAAAAGCAAACGTAGCTGGAGCAGGAAGGGCTGTGCTTGGAGAGCTGTCCAACTTTCCCAATGCTTGCAAAGCGGTGCCGTTCAAGGTATGTTGTCTTACCCGGCGTTGTTTGGTCCATTGTCTGTCTGATTTCACTAGTTACTCTTTTGCACACTAGTATTTCTACTTGCACATCTATCAAACCAGTGTTAATTTGCTGAACTGTAATTACTTCGCTACTATGGCCTATTTATTGCCTTCTCTCCTTGCGCTATTTGCACACACAGTTAATAGACTTTTTCTATTGTGTTGACTGTACGTTTGTTTATTCCATGTGTAACTCTGTTTTGTCACACTGCTTTGCTTTATCTTGGCCAGGTCGCAGTTGTAAATGAGAACTTGTTCTGAACTGGCCTATCTGGTTACATAAAGGTGAAATTTTAAAAAAAAGTTCTCAAACATGCTTCTCTATACTCTCTACAGAAGACCGTTCCTGCCAAGGCCTCAACCAAACAATCTATGAACCAACAAGACCAGCCCGCAGCTGTTTGGCCTAAAGTTCCTCAGCCTGAAGTGTATGCTAACGTGTCCATGAAGGAAGAGGAATTGTGCCAGGCGTTCTCAGAAGCTCTGCTTGCTGTAGAAGACATTGATGAAGGGGATTCAGACCTGCCACAACTGTGCTCTGAATATATAAAGGATATCTATGGATATCTGCAGCGCCTTGAGGTAACTTGTGTTTTCTCTAGGCAACATGGTGATGACTTGTTAAATATTTGGACTGGTCTCTAAGACAATCTTGAAATGTCTCAACAGACCCAGCAGTCTGTTCGGGCCAAGTACATGAGTGGCTATGAGATCAATGGACGCATGCGTGCTCTCCTGATTGACTGGCTGATTCAGGTGCACTCCAGGTTCCAGCTATTGCAGGAGACTCTCTATCTGACGGTGGCCATCCTGGATCGCTTTCTTCAGGTAAGCCTTGTAAAAAATAAAATGGTGTATCCGTGTGTCATTTTTTTTTACCCCCTCTACTATCTAGGTGCAAACTATTGGCCGCAAGAAGCTCCAGCTGGTTGGTGTGACTGCCATGTTGTTGGCGTCTAAGTATGAAGAGATGTATTCCCCGGAGATAGGTGATTTTGTTTACATCACAGACAATGCATTCACCAAGGCCCATATTCGGGAGATGGAGCAGCTGATTCTGCGAAGTCTGAACTTTGAGCTTGGACGGCCTCTACCCCTGCACTTCCTCAGGAGAGCCTCCAAGGCTGGCAATGTAGGCTACTCAATGACATGCATGTTTTCATACAATTTTCTTTATGGGTGTGGTTATTCAAATCGCCCCATCAACATTAACTCCAACTATTTGTTAGAGGTGGAAAAGCCAACCACTGACGGGTTACCAGAAGGTTACAGTAATACCAGTCGTTGTCTTTTCAGGCTGACGTTGAGAAGCACACATTAGCCAAGTACCTCATGGAACTGACCCTCCTTGACTATGACATGGTGCACTACCATCCTTCTGAGATTGCTGCTGCTGCCTTGTGCCTCTCCCAGCTGCTGCTTGATGAGCTCAACTGGGTAAGGTTCTGTTTTGTGGCAATTATTGGGATGGTCCACTCAGTGTATCAGAAATAAATTACAGAATTCAACCTGGTTTGGTGCTAGCAACAGATATGGTCTGTTTTTACTATTGTGTCCACTCCCTGTGCAGACTCCAACACAGGAGCACTACTCTACCTATAATGAGAACCACCTCAAGCCAATCATGGAGCACATTGCCAAAAACATAGTTTCTGTCAATGAAGGGCGAACAAAGCTTCAGGTAAGTGGTCCTCGATGGCTTGACGTTGTGATCTAATCTTGTACAATTTGGGTAAATTGATACATGTCACCTCTTGGAAAAAACCATTGAGTAATTGTGTTCCAGGCTGTCAAGAACAAGTATTGGATCAGCCTCATCCCTCAGCTGAAGTCTACCTTTGTAAATTACATGGCTCTGCTCTCATGACGTGAATGCCGCACTTTATTTTTAAGAAAATCCATTGTGAGATGGCCTTTTGGACTGCTGCTTTTAAGTACATGTAAATATTTAACTTTTTACAAATAAACATCGATGTGTAGCAATGAAGTTTTAGTCGCTGTTAAATGGACATTAAAAGCCACGCAGCCTGGTGGTTACAATTTTATTCTTACGGAGTATCGATGGGTAAAACACCACCTACAGAAGTATAACTTTATGGGCCTGCCATTTCTATTCAGACTTAACTTTAGTACAGCTTGTTCCTACTGCAGGATTTATAGCCCAGTGTTCCTGAACACAGCTGCACCAGGATGTTGCAGCTTGTAATGTAGCATAGTCCCAGATCTGTTTGCATGTACAGTTGTCGACACTTAAGTTGCCAAAGCTACAAACATCTGGGACCAGGTGATAATTAGTAGGGAAAGGAGTTTCCTGACCAGCTAGGGCAGAACAGGATAGAAGCCAGTTAAAGCATTTATGCAGATTAACTACACAACTCTGCCACAGTTCAAGCCTGAAAGAAAGCTTTTTTTTTAGGGCTCTTCAATCCATAGCGCTAATGATTGGAAATTAGACAACATTCATGGTAAATGCGTCATGTCAGCTCAATGTACCATTATTTCAGAGCGTCCAATGGATTGAATCCAGACCTAAATGATTATGCACAGTGATACAAACATTGGAAACCAGAAAGAAAATATTGTTCAGTGCCATAAGCATGTGAAGTCAGTGGAATTTTTACTTTCATTTGAAAGGACATGCCATTCACCCATACTGTGCACTTAAATCTACATGGAATACAATATCAAAAGCAGAGACCTTTGAATTAAATCCTGCAGTGAAACACAAATTGTAACAAAGTATTGACTTAATTCCTAAATGTCAAGAGATGCACATACAGTATATCTATGTAAACAAATTATCCTCTAGTTTGGCAATCTTTCAAAACATCCAAGGATTACTAGCTGTGGCAGGAGTTACCAGTCTGTCCAAGTTAGTACCTGTAGCTACTGATAAAGTGCTTATAAACCAGACCATGCACAGTGTGGCCCTAGAGTTCTGGGGATATCACTTGGATTTTGGAAATAAGAGCAGGGGGATTCCTGAAGACAACCTTGGTCACACTGCATTTCCTTTTCCCGAAAGTGATTGCATCCGTTTAGTTGACTAAGAATTGGTTATCAAACACATTCGATCATAGTTTTTCTAGGGAAATGCATTGCCGAAGTTAATAAAATCACAGTGCAATGAACTTAATGTCCATTTTATGTAAAAAATTTGTCAACATTTTTCTATAGCCAATACCATCTGTAAATTCATCTTAGCAGCACAAATCCCCATTGAAAACCATATTGAACAGAGACAGTGGCTTCTTGGAAACAACCCCGAACTCATGTTAAAACCATTCATTTCCAAAATGAGAAATGTAATTACAACCTGGTTCCACATATCATGCATCCAAAATATCACCATAAAACCATAGCGAAGTGAAAAGGGGGAAGGGAGACTGTAGAAAGCTATATAAATACAATAAATAGTTTTGTTCAGTGCTCACAGGGATTGAGTAGCGATTTGCCCCTGGACAAAAGTATTGTCCTCAGATCCCCATAAAAATAGAACTTCATTGCAAGCCTGACGCTCCTCTTGCCTGTCCAGAATAACAGGAAGTTACATCCAGAAGAAGGCTACAATTGCAGGAGTGGAGAAAATGTCAGTTTCTCTTCTCGGGTCTCACAAAATCTCTTTTATTTGATAGCTCTATCTCCGGTCTGTAGAGGTGTGTACTTCTCTCCTGGTGATTGACATGCAGCTCCTAGATCTTGCTGACGTAGTTGTTGGGGAACAGGCCTTGCTTTGCCCGTAGCCTCCCCATCCACCAGCCAGAAGCATCTGATCAAGAAAGAAGACTTAGTTTACAGTGGGATTTTTTTTTTTTAATGTTAAAGAGTTAAATTGCAAATGTTTTGTGCACCCCGCACCAAACCAAATTCAATAATTGTCCCTTTGTGCGATGATGTGATTTCTGCCTCCTGTGTATTACCTTCCTTAATGATGTCGATGACGTCGTCTGCATTGAAGCTGAGCTCATCTGTGTCCTGAGCATCATAGGCATAAAGGGCTTTGCACTGGGGCACCTGGGGCTTGGGTTTGGGGGCAGGTTTGGGTCGCCCCCCTCCTGGGGGTGGTCTACTGACCGACTGTCTTTGGACACTGAGGAATAAAGAGAAAGACAACAGGAGCGAGCTTTAGTTATCAAAGAAAAGGTCTTCTATCCTTCATTAGTGTGACACTATTCTACTGGCCGACTGGAACACTACAGTCAGTCATTAGGAAAGCTTCTGGTTATTGTGGCTTTAGCAAAGGATGTGAAGTTATCGATATTGGGATAAAAGAACATACCATGTGAGTTTGTGGTAGTTATTATTGGATTGGTGCTTACTCCATTGTTTCTTTCAAAGACACATAACTAAATAGAAGTTGATATGCTCAGTTCTACCACAAGATGGCGAGCCATCCCATAAATTTGTCTCAGTACCAACACTATTAGTGCCTTTCCAATTAGGGTTTTACCCAGAAGGCTCAGACTTTTCTGTTTCCATCCAGCACCCATGTCTCACTGGGCGGGCCATGGCTCTGGCAGACCTGCTCTGCATGGGAGCCAAGGCAAGGCCCTGGGTACTTTTCAGCTGGTACTTACAGTACATAATAATGGCTAACAGTGAACTTTAACACCTTCTCACAAAGCAATAGTTTTGAAAGATGCAGAGGTGGTTGATTATGCGCAACACAAGTCTTTGGTGTCATACTAAAGGCTAGTTATTGTGGAAACACAATAACATTAGAGCTGACATTAGCATAACACACTGGTAACCCCCATGGTGTGGGGGTAAGTCTCATTGGAAATCACCACATGGTATTATGGAGTGTAAAACACTGGTAACCCCCATGGTGTGGGGGTAAGTCTCATTGGAAATCACCACATGGTATTATGGAGTGTAAAACACTGGTAACCCCCATGGTGTGGGGGTAAGTCTCATTGGAAATCACCACATGGTATTATGGAGTGTAACACACTGGTAACCCCCATGGTGTGGGGGTAAGTCTCATTGGAAATCACCACATGGTATTATGGAGTGTAAAACACTGGTAACCCCCATGGTGTGGGGGTAAGTCTCATTGGAAATCACCACATGGTATTATGGAGTGTAAAACACTGGAAAGTTGTTTGTATATACAGTGAATTAACTTGAGAAAGCTAGAGATGAAAAATACACACACCTTCACGAAGTCAACCAACAAGCAAACTATCACACCAAATGAATCACCAATAAAAAAAGTTATATCTTGCTTCCCCAAGATTTGTATCCAGGATATCTCAAAATCATTGAGACATACCCAATCAGCTTACACCAGAGCTAATTTTGGGAGAAAAAAGTAAGCCCAGTAATTTGCAAGCAGCGGGATCTAGCGATATTATATGAGAATAGATTCCAAATCATGCCTTTGAAGGTATAGTTCTGGAGCAAAATGACTCTTCAACAACAGAATGATTGATAGCATGTTACTGGGCTCAGACTTTTTTCTGTAGTTTCGTCCAATCAGATGATAGGTTTTGCCTTCTTCTGATTCAACACCAGCTGTTAGAGAGATGTCTACAAGCAAGAAGGAGAGCATCTAGCTACAGGAGAGCCAGGGAGAGATATACACATCATGCCAGTGAGCTGCGCCTGGCTTGGCTAAGGTCTGAACCATCACCCACCACCGCAAACACTCAGACTCACATTCCTCCATTCGAAGCTGTCCGGGCGCCTCCGTTACTATAAAGGAATACATCATCCAAGTTACAGCAGGACTGTGTGTGTGTGCGTTCTTGTGCGCTCACACACTGAAACAGCACTGCACAATACACTGACACAAACCACGTTACACACCAGACTCATCCTCAGTATTTACATGTTTATGTAAGAGCAAACGTATCTGTATAGAAAGTCATTATAGTTATCAGTTCTTAGGGCTCTGTATTGGGAGGTAATCAGGGCTGTTGGTGCCAGTACTCACCCTGCCGCCCCCTGGTCAGGGACCTTCAGACAGTCCAGGTTTGGCTGGTTGGGCTTAGGATGGCTGCTGCCTCTCTCCCTCAGAATGACGTTGTTGGGCAGGAAGGGGCAGGACCCATTGCCTGTTGACGGAGGCCTCTGATTGGAATGCTGTGAGGCGTTCCTCTGATTGGCTATGTGGTTGGTGTTTTTCAGACCACCATTCTGATGGGCAACTGTGACAAAGAGGAAGATGGTTGTCATCAAGTGGAAACAGCTAACTGTTGCTAACTGCTTTATTATGTACAGGGGTGAGGGCCTACATCAGCTAATGATTATTCTACCTGGAGGCCCAGGGGGAGCACGTGTGGGAGTGTTCTGATGGGTTCTGGACACGTTGGAGCGACTCTGAGTGAAGCTTTTCTTGGTGGGACCTACAAAGGGGACTAAGTCAGTAAACAGCATGTTTCAGACAACACTAAGAAAACACCATGTCTATTGAATCCTGATGTGGAGGGAGGGTACACACTACTCCTGTAATACTCACGTGTGTTCTTGGGCAGACCGGCTCCAATGCTGACCTGCAGCGTCTTACTGGAGGGCTTTGTGACAGCCACGTCCCCCTGGCCCTGGACAAACATCACCTGTCTGGAGCCGCCTCCACTCAGGAAACCCCAGTTCTCCTTCTTCAGCTTCAACTCCAGTCTGAGAGACAGAGCAGAGAGCATCTCCCTTACAACCACTGACTCAAACCACCCACTGGAAACTGCCAGAGAAATGTAATCTGTTATCTCAGTACCAAATCAAAAGCAGTATTTCCAGAACTACCCCAGAGTATTGTAAATCATGTTGACCAAAGCTTTGTCTACTTCCACTCCACCCATATATCACACTGTCTGTTTAAAATGCATGTTTGTGTTTACAGCACGTACGTGGTGCCAAACTTGAGCGGCAGCTTCCTCTGGGTCCTCTCCTCGAACCTGCGGGCCAGCAGGCTGATGAACTCGGTCTTAAAGGTGCACTCCAGCAGGCTGTCATACTCCTGCTCATGCAGGATCAGCAGGTCGTCCTGCATCGTGCTGAGGGACAGGGACAGACCAATCAGTTGGGACTGGGGAGCAACTTTGTGACATGCACTGTAATGTGACAGATATGAATAAAGTTTGATTTGAACTGATATGTTGGAGGAGAGTGATTGTGAATTCGACATTCGATTCTATTGTCAGAACACAGATTCTCTCGTCAGGTAAATATAGTACATTTGCATGTAAACGGCCCAGATTAATTATTTTATTTTACCAGGCCGGTCCATTAAGAACAAATTCTTATTTACAATGACGGCCATTTGTTTTGTTGAAGTCATCAGTAAAGACAAATAATACTGACAGCATCAGCCCAGAGGTCAGGTCAATTATTACGACCCACATTACCTCATGACCCACTAAGCTTGACATTTGCATATAACCAGTGAGTGACAAAGCAGCAGGTAACTAAGGAGAGAGGGAAACCTGTTCCTCCAACTGACACAGCTGATGCACTGTTTCCCCCAATGAACTAAAGTGTTCTCCAATAAGCTTTTTACAATGCCTGCTTTCCCTCCCAGCACCACCTGGTTCATATTACCCACAACCCCCCAATCACACAGACTCAAAAGCCTCTACAAAGTCTTCTATAATGTCCCCACCAAAAACAAAGCCCCATGCAAATCATGTGCAACATTCAACAAGCTATATGATCATACAAGTCCCACAGTTACACTCATAATCTAGTTGAGTGTTAAACACGGCTTTGACCAGGCAAGTTTTTTTTATTTTGTCCCTCGCTGGTTATATGCAAATGTCAAGCTTAGTGGGTCATGAGGTAATGTGGGTCGTAATAATTGACCTGACCTCTGGGCTGATGCTGTCAGTATTATTTGTCTTTACTGGTGACTTCAACAAAACAAATGGCCGTCATTGTAAATAAGAATTTGTTCTTAATGGACCGGCCTGGTAAAATAAAAGGTAGAATAAAATAATTACTCTGAAGCGTACTTTGTAGTTGTGTTCATATTCATATAGCCTTTACACACCCACAAGAGCAGACATATAAAAGAAGAGGTTTGAATCTTTTCCATGTTTGTAATACCCCATGTGTGACATTTAAAGGAACATGGGGACTTGAGTGATCGTACATCCAGACATTGCAGCTTAACATGGTGGGTTTCTGTGAGCTGACAGAACAATCTCATGTGTAATGGGGAGCTGATTCTTGAGCTGTTCATCAACTTCCCCATTGAGACCCAGTGATTAGTATCTTTGTACTTGAAAATACCGAAACCCAGATACCATGAATGTACAACCGTTTGGATGACATCACTGACAAGACCAATAGTCTCTATGTACAGTACATTGTGCAACTATCTATTTGTGACCACTGGTGAAAAGTGTTACACTTTAACTAGCTGGCTTTGCGAAGCCTGGAGTCTGCTGGTCCTGTGTGTTCTTACTGCCTAAGGGGAATAAACACTAAACAGTCAGTATGGGGCTAGTCAGACCCTGCCAGCATCTCCTGGTGCCTAGGACCTGCGTCATAATACCTGAGAGACACAGCCAGGATCTTCTCCACATCAATCCGCCTCTTCAGCACCTCAGTCACCTGACCTTTCTCAGGGCCCTGCTTCACCTTTTCTCTCCCAATCAGGTACATACACTTTGGGGTCAGGATCAAGTCTCTCTTAATGCCCTGGAAACACATATGGACAGAGAGGAGACAAATGGTCATTGGACTAACAATATCGGAAACAAACAAACAGAGAATTCTTCTGTTCAAGACACCTACTTTGAAGCGACGGTCGTATTTTGTGACTTTGTCAGCGAAGTCAATCTTTTCCCTCTTGGCCAGGAACTGTCGTAGCTCAGGCCTGTCGTCCATACCGAGGTAGTCCCCCACAAAGTTCCTGTTGAGGCTGTGTCTCCTCCTCTCCTTCCTGTTCACCAGCAGGTCAGAGGCTGGGGATGGACACACAGGGACAGGCAGTCAGACAAGAATGCATACATACAGTCTCAATTCAGTTCATTTTTAGAAGCATTAGACCAAAACCTTGACACTGTTTGACATCTAAGTTTGAATATTAGTCATGATAATTAGACTATTTAGTTTTTTCAAAACGTGATTGTCACTCACCTTCCTCCCTCATCTGAACGTATTTCTTGCGGGCCACATATTTGCGCCAGGCTTTCTGGATGGCCCTGGCATGGCTGTCAAACTTACGTTCCCTCGTTTCCTCCAACAGGAAGAGCTGTAGAAAGAGGCACAGATATGAAAACATTTATACCTGAACAACCTGTGACAGCAAAACATTCTGTGCCTACCTCAGTGTACAGACCCACCCAAATACAATGACAGGGATGACTGAACAGACATACTGTTAATGCTTGAAGAAATCTGAATAGACAAACACAATTCCAAGTTGTCAGGTTTTTTCAAATTCCTATCAGTATATAATAGCATAAAACTATAATGCATAATAACACTTTGACTAAAAGGGTTATGGATAGATAAGCCATCCAGTGAAAGGAGCCTTGCCTAATACACTATTTTCTCCAATGTCCAGACCCATATACATTAGTAACAGTGCTATGGGTGGGTGGGCTATCAAGTCCTAAGCCCACCCTGGCTCTGATCCCTCCTTCTCATTTCCTGATGGCCCCCCAGACACCCAGCATCAAATCTCCCCATGCCCTGTCCCAGACTAAACACCATGCCCACTCACACGTGCCCAATGCAGCCCTGGCACTGCCACACCCCTGGCACAGGCCACACCGCAGGCACAGGCCACACAGGCTCGGTCTTGTCCTATCACTTGACATCAAATTACCCTTTAGTTACTAAACACATTCAAACTAGATCCAAATGTCAAATCAGATTGAAGTTTATTGGTCACATGCAGACGGAACAGTGAAATGCCTGCTTGTTAACGCTCCTCAACAATGCAGTAAAATAACAATCAAAAATGTAAACATTTAATTTAAAAAAAGAGTAATAAAAACAAGTATGAATTCATAATAGAATATAAAGCATGATCGATTTATAAAAATGAAGACTGCTTTATACATGTTAAAATAAAAATGGGGAAAAAAACCAAAGTGAGGATAAAAATGACTATGAAAGGAAGGAGATGACCGTTAAAGAGAATGTGGAGCCAGTGTTTAATCTGGGATGGGAGTGTGTTTAAGCCACCCAGACCTTTAACTCTGAGCAGCACCTGACAGTGTGACACCTCTGACAGTGTCTCACAGGGTTATCCATTAGCACCTTGTGAGATGGTCTACTCTGAAGAGAGAGTGATTCTACTCTTGGCCTGGACTCAAACTATGTCATCTAATTGTATGAAGAGAAAAAAAAAATGATTTAGCCATGAACTAATGACTTTGTGTCAGCGTCTTATCAGAGGGAGGTTTGTTTTGAGAAGCCTGGCAGCTGGGTAATCGCAGGGTCCGCCCCTGTGTGATATTTGTGTTTCATAAGCACACATCAGTCACATCGGCTCAGGAGGGCAATGAGGGGGAGGGGGGATGGGGAACTTGGCAGTCTGCTGCTGAAATCACACAAGGCCTGATTCAGGACTATGTAATGTATCTTCATGTATGTGTGTACAGATGTCAATAAGTGATCTCACAGGCTAGCCACAAGTACTGCTTTCATTGGAGCAGTGGGAAAAAGTGCAGCTACGGTGGAAAAAACACCCTCCAATGTCCCACCACCTCCTTGACCACAGACTCGCACTTGTGTATGAGTTCCAGTGTAGTGTTGACTCAACAGCTCTGACGTGGGCACCAGAGCTGTGTCTAACCCGCTCCTTCCTGCTCCCCAATCACAGATATACTGACATGTTCCTGCATACTACTTTACTACCTTTTATGGTGTGCAGTCTAAAAACTCTTGAGTCTTGGATTTCTCTCCCTGACAACAGAATTATTGCATGCCAACGCACATGTCAACAACACCATGGCAGCCTGCAGCCTATGAGAGGTCTAATTCTACGCCTGTTCTAACCTATTAGAAGAAAGTTAGGTAGGTGGTATTTTCATTGGACGAAGGCAGGTTGGTGGTACAGTTTTATGGAATGGGTATACTTACTGGAAGAGGCCAGTTTACAGTACATATTCATTGTACATACTCCCTGTATGTTGGCAGGTCAGAGAAGAGTAGTCTAACTGTATGTAGGCAGGTCAGAGAGAGGGGCGGTATAACTGTATGTAGGCAGGTCAGAGGGGAGTAGTCTAACTGTATGTAGGCTGGTCAGAGATGAGTAGTCTAACTGTATGTAGGCAGGTCAGAGAAGGGCGGTATAACTGTATGTAGGCAGGTCAGAGAGGAGTAGTCTAACTGTATGTAGGCAGGTCAGAGAGAGGAGTAGTCTAACTGTATGTAGGCAGGTCAGAGAGAGGAGTAGTCTAACTGTATGTAGGCAGGTCAGCGAGAGTAGGTCTAACTGTATGTAGGCAGGTCAGAGAGAGGAGTAGTCTAACTGTATGTAGGCAGGTCAGAGAGAGGAGTAGTCTAACTGTATGTAGGCAGGTCAGAGAGAGGAGTAGTCTAACTGTATGTAGGCAGGTCAGAGAGGGGCGGTGCAGGTCAGCGAGGGGTGGTCTTACCGACTCAGGTGCTTTGATGAAGACCTTTGTGCGTCCAAGCTGGAACTGGTCCTGGTCCATGTTGACTGCACGTAGGAGATGAAGAACACCCTGCTTCTCATCTCCACGCCATGTAGGCCACGACTCCTTAGTCAGGATGGCATACCTGAGGAACATAATGAGGGAGAGAGAGAATTAGATGAAGAGAAAAATTGAAAGAAAAATCCACAACTAAACCCTAATTTAGAAAATTTGGAGCATTTGCGAGAGATTAAGCATATACTATTGCTATCCTTGTCCTAGATGATGCAAGGGAGAAGAAAGAGGCCTGGGGCATATTAAGAAAATACACTGCTCAAAAAAATAAAGGGAACACTTAAACACAATGTAACTCCAAGTCAATCACACTTCTGTGAAATCAAACTGTCCACTTAGGAAGCAACACTGATTGACAATACATTTCACATGCTGTTGTGCAAATGGAATAGACAACAGGTGGAAATTATAGGCAATTAGCAAGACACCCCCAATAAAGGAGTGGTTCTGCAGGTGGTGACCACAGACCACTTCTCAGTTCCTATGCTTCCTGGCTGATGTTTTGGTCACTTTTGAATGCTGGCGGTGCTTTCACTCTAGTGGTAGCATGAGACGGAGTCTACAACCCACACAAGTGGCTCAAGTAGTGCAGCTCATCCAGGATGGCACATCAATGCGAGCTGTGGCAAGAAGGTTTGCTGTGTCTGTCAGCGTAGTGTCCAGAGCATGGAGGCGCTACCAGGAGACAGGCCAGTACATCAGGAGACTTGGAGGAGGCAGTAGGAGGGCAACAACCCAGCAGCAGGACTGCTACCTCCACCTTTGTGCAAGGAGGAGCAGGAGGAGCACTGCCAGAGCCCTACATAATGACCTCCAGCAGGCCACAAATGTGCATGTGTCTACTCAAACGGTCAGAAACACACTCCATGAGGGTGGTATGAGGGCCCGACGTCCACAGGTGGGGGTTGTGCTTACAGCCCAACACTGTGCAGGACGTTTTTCATTTGCCAGAGAACACCAAGATTGGCAAATTCGCCACTGGCACAGATGAAAGCAGGTTCACACTGAGCACATGTGACAGACGTGACAGAGTCTGGAGACGCCGTGGAGAACGTTCTGCTGCCTGCAACATTCTCCAGCATGACCGGTTTGGCGGTGGGTCAGTCATGGTGTGAGGTTCCGTTTTAGGACCACTATTGTTTTCACTATATATTTTACCTCTTGGGGATGTTATTCGAAAACATAATGTTAACTTTCACTGCTATGCGGATGACACACAGCTGTACATTTCAATGAAACATGGTGAAGCCCCAAAATTGCCCTTGCTAGAAGAATGTGTTTCAGACATAAGGAAGTGGATGGCTGCAAACTTTCTACTTTTAAACTCGGACAAAACAGAGATGCTTGTTCTAGGTCCCAAGAAACAAAGAGATCTTCTGTTGAATCTGACAATTAATCTTAATGGTTGTACAGTCGTCTCAAATAAAACTGTGAAGGACCTCGGCGTTACTCTGGACCCTGATCTCTCTTTTGAAGAACATATCAAGACCATTTCAAGGACAGCTTTTTTCCATCTACGTAACATTGCAAAAATCAGAAACTTTCTGTCCAAAAATGATGCAGAAAAATTAATCCATGCTTTTGTCACTTCTAGGTTAGACTACTGCAATGCTCTACTTTCCGGCTACCCGGATAAAGCACTAAATAAACTTCAGTTAGTGCTAAATACGGCTGCTAGAATCCTGACTAGAACCAAAAAAATTGATCATATTACTCCAGTGCTAGCCTCTCTACACTGGCTTCCTGTCAAAGCAAGGGCTGATTTCAAGGTTTTACTGCTAACCTACAAAGCATTACATGGGCTTGCTCCAACCTATCTCTCTGATTTGGTCCTGCAGTACATACCTACACGTACGCTAAGGTCACAAGACGCAGGCCTCCTAATTGTCCCTAGAATTTCTAAGCAAACAGCTGGAGGCAGGGCTTTCTCCTAAAGAGCTCCATTTTTATGGAACGGTCTGCCTACCCATGTCAGAGACGCAAACTCGGTCTCAACCTTTAAGTCTCTACTGAAGACTCATCTCTTCAGTGGGTCATATGATTGAGTGTAGTCTGGCCCAGGAGCGGGAGGGTGAACGGAAAGGCTCTGGAGCAACGAACCGCCCTTGCTGTCTCTGCCTGGCCGGTTCCCCTCTTTCCACTGGGATTCTCTGCCTCTAACCCTATTACAGGGGCTGAGTCACTGGCTTACTGGGGCTCTCTCATGCCGTCCCTGGAGGGGGTGCGTCACCTGAGTGGGTTGATTCACTGATGTGGTCATCCTGTCTGGGTTGGCGCCCCCCCCCCCCCCTTGGGTTGTGCCGTGGCGGAGGTCTTTGTGGGATATACTCAGCCTTGTCTCAGGATGGTAAGTTGGTTGTTGAAGATATCCCTCTAGTGGTGTGGGGGCTGTGCTTTGGCAAAGTGGGTGGGGTTATATCCCTCCTGTTTGGCCCTGTCCGGGGGTGTCCTCGGATGGGGCCACAGTGTCTCCTGACCCCTCCTGTCTCAGCCTCCAGTATTTATGCTGCAGTAGTTTGTGTCGGGGGGCTAGGGTCAGTTTGTTATATCTGGAGTACTTCTCCTGTCCTATTCGGTGTCCTGTGTGAATCTAAGTGTGCGTTCTCTAATTCTCTCCTTCTCTCTCTCTTTCTCACTCTCGGAGGACCTGAGCCCTAGGACCATGCCCCAGGACTACCTGACATGATGACTCCTTGCTGTCCCCAGTCCACCTGACTGTGCTGCTGCTCCAGTTTCAACTGTTCTGCCTTATTATTATTCGACCATGCTGGTCATTTATGAACATTTGAACATCTTGACCATGTTCTGTTATAATCTCCACCCGGCACAGCCAGAAGAGGACTGGCCACCCCACATAGCCTGGTTCCTCTCTAGGTTTCTTCCTAGGTTTTGGCCTTTCTAGGGAGTTTTTCCTAGCCACCGTGCTTCTACACCTTCATTGCTTGCTGTTTGGGGTTTTAGGCTGGGTTTCTGTACAGCACTTTGAGATATCAGATAATGTACGAAGGGCTATATAAATACATTTGATTTGGTATTTCTTTGGGGGGCCGCACAGCCCTCCATGTGCTCGCCAGAGGTATTCTGACTGCCATTAGGTACCGAGATGAGATCCTCAGACCCCTTGTGAGATCATATGCTGGTGCGGTTGGCCCTAGGTTCCTCCTAATGCAAGACAATGCTATGTGTCAGCAGTTCCTGCAAGAGGAAGGCATTGATGCTATGGACTGGCCCGCCCGTTCCCCAGACCTGAATCCAATTGAGCACATCATGTCTCGCTCCATCCACAGACTGTCCAGAAGTTGGCAGATGCTTTAGTCCAGGTCTGGGAGGAGATCCCTCAGGATACCATCCGTCACCTCATCAGGAGCATGCCCAGGCGTTGTAGGGAGGTCATACAGGCACGTGGAGGCCACACACACTACTGAGCCTGATTTTGACTTGTTTTAAGGACATTACATCAAAGTTGGATCAGCCTGTAGTGTTGTTTTCCACCTTAATTGTGAGTGTAACTCCAAATCCAGACCTCCATGGGTTGATATATTTGATTTCCATTGATAATTTGTGTGCGATTTTGTTGTCAGCATATTCAACTATGTAAAGAAAAAAGTATTTAATAAGAATATTTCATTCATTCAGATCTAGGATGTGTTATTTTAGTGTTCCCTTTATTTTTTTGAGCAGTGTACATTGACCACAAGTCTAACAATACAGTAACCAAACCCGAAACTCAGCAGTGCTTTTTCACGATGACTCTTATACAGTATGTGTATAAATCTGACAACAGAAGCCATGAGCTCTCCCTGTGTTCTATAGCAGTGGTTCTCATCAGCAGGCTCAGCACACCCCACAGCCTGTTCCTTTGAGCCTGCCAACACTAACATTAGCAAAGTGAACACTTCCCGACTGCCTGCAAATGCCGACCCTGTGTCCTTTTCCTGAGAGAGATGAGAGAGAGACCGCCCTACTCTATGCTGCTGACTGGGATAGGGGCATACAAAAACCAACCGCTGTTCTTATTCTGGGAGGGCAGGGAAGATAGTGTCACACGAAAGAGACGCATACAGTTGAAGTCAAAAGTTTACAGACACCTTAGCCAAATACATTTAAACTCAGTTCTTCACAATCCCTGACATTTGATCATAGTAAAAATTCCCCGTCTTAGGTCAGTTAGGATCACCACTATTTTAAGAATGTGAAATGTCAGAATAATAGTAGAGAGAATGATTTATTTCAGCTGTATTTCTTTCATCACATTCCCAGTGGGTCAGACGATTCCTCCTGACAGAGCTGGTGTAACTGAGTCAGGTTCGTAGGCCTCCTTGCTCGCATATGCTTTTTCAGTTCTGCCCACAAATTTATTATAGGATTGAGGTCAGGGCTTTGTGATGGCCACTCCAATATCTTGACTTTGTTCTCCTTAAGCCATTTTGTATGCTTGGGGTTATTGTCCAATTGGAAGACCCATTTGCGTCCAAGCTTTAACTTCCTGCCTGATGTCTTGAGATGTTGCTTCAATATATCCACATAATTTCCCTTCCTCATGAGGCCATCTATTTTGTGAAGTGCACCAGTCCCTCCTGCAGCAAAGCAGTGTTCTTCAGCTTGCAAGCCTCCCCCTTTTTCCTCCAAACATAATGATGGTTATTATGGCCAAACAGTTCTATTTTTGTTTCATCAGACCAGAGGACAAAAAGTACGATCTTTGTCCCCATGTGCAGTTGCAAACCGTAGTCTGGCTTTTTTATGGCGGTTTTGGAGCAGTGGATTCTTCGTTGCTGAGCGGCCTTTCAGGTTATGTTGATATAGGACTCGTATTACTGTGGATATAGATACTTTTGTACCCGTTTTCTCCAGCATCTTCACAAGGTCCTTTGCTGTTGTTCTGGGATTGATTTGCACTTTTCAGTACGTTCATCACAAGGAGACAGAACGCATCTTCTTCCTGAGCAGTATGACGGCTGCGTGGTCCCCTGGTGTTTATATTTGCATACTATTGTTTGTACAGATGAACATGGTACCTTCAGGCATTTGGAAATGGCTCTCAAGGATGAACCAGACTTGTGGAGATCTAAAAAAATTTTTCTGAGGTCTTGGCTGATTTCTTTTGATTTTCCCATGATGTCAAACAAAGAGGCACTGAGTTTGAAGGTAGGCCTTGAAATACATCCACAGGTACACCTCCAATTGACTCAATTTATGTCAATTAGCGTATTAGAAGCTTCGAAAGCCATGACATTTTCTGGAATTTTCCAAGCTGTTTAAAGGCACAGTCAACTTCTGACCCACTGGAACTGTGATACAGTGAATTCTAAGTGAAATAATCTGTCTGTAAACAATTGTTGGAAAAATTACTTGTGTCATGCACAAATTAGATGTTCTAACCGACTTGCCAAAACTATAGTTTGTTAACAAGAAATTTGTGGAGTGGTTGAAAAACTAGTTTTAAATGACTCCAACCTAAGTGTATGTAAACTTCCGACTTCAACTGTACATATAAACTCAGCAGAAAAAGAAACGTCCTCTCACGGTCAACTGCGTTTATTTGTATAATATTTGTATGAACATAAGATTCAACAACTGAGACATAAACTGAACAAGTTCCACAGACATGTAACTAACAGAAATTGAATAATGTGTCCCTGAACAAAGGGGGGGGGTCAAAATCAAAAGTTACAGTCAGTATCTGGTGTTGCCACCAGCTGCATTAAGTACTGCAGTGCATCTCCTCCTCCCTAGCCTTCACCCTCTGATCCAACAGGTCCCAGACGTGAGATCCGGGCTCTTCGCTGGCCATGGCAAAACACTGACATTCCTGTCTTGCATAAAATCACACACAGAACGAGCAGGCCTCGGTGTAACGCTCATTACTTCGACAATAAACGCGAATCCAACCATCACCCCATGTGAGACAAAACTGCAACTCGTCAGTGAAGAGCACTTTTTGACAGTCCTGTCTGGTCCAGCGACGGTGGGTTTGTGCCCATAGGCGACGTTGTTGCCGGTGATGTCTGGTGAGGACCTGCCTTACAACAAGCCCTCAGTCCAGCCTCTCTCAGCCCATTGCAGACAGTCTGAGCACTGATGGAGGGATTGTGCGTTCCTGGTGTAACTCGGGCAGTTGTTGTTGCCATCCTGTACCTGTCTCGCAGGTGTGATGTTCAGATGTACCGATCCTGTGCAGGTGTTGTTACATGTGGTCTGCCACTGTGAGGACAATCAGCTGTTCATCCTGTCTCCCTGTAGTGCCGTCTTAGGCGTCTCACAGTACATCTGCAGTCCTCATGCCTCCTTGCAGCATGCCTAAGGCACGTCCACACAGATGAGCAGGGACCTTGGGCATCTTTCTTTTGGTGTTTTTCAGAGTCAGTAGAAAGGCCTCTTTAGTGTCCTAAGTTTTCATTACTGTGACCTTAATTGCCTACCATCTGTAAGCTGTTAGTGTCTTAGCGACCGTTCCACAGGTGCATGTTCATTAATTGTTTATGGTTCATTGAACAAGCATGGGAAACAGTGTTTAAACCCTTTACAATGAAGATCTGTGAAGTTATTTGGATTTTTACAAATAATCTTTGAAAGACAGGGTCCTGAAAAAGGGACGTTCCTTTTTTTGTTGAGTTTATATATTCTTAGTTCCATTGGGTATATGTATTGGGTATATGTTATGAAATTGTTAGATATTTCTTGCTAGATATTGCTGCACTGTCGAAACTAGAAGCACAAGCATTTCGCTACACTCGCAATAACATCTGCTAAACACGTGTATGTGACCAAATAAAATTTGATATACACTGAAAGTGTAGAATTCATTAATTCCGTTATGCCACTCTCCCCCAGAAGGAAGGGCCTTACCTGTTGAGGAACTTCCTGAAGACTCTGCGGTAGGCATAGCCAGCACGCCTCACCCTGATGTTCTCCTTCAGGCCCAGGTACTCCACTTGGTGCTTTACCCTGAAGAAAGAAGAGAGAGGGGAATACAGTGTCAGTCTGGCTGGGATGTATGAAGAAGGTTGGTCAGATGCTTCAACCAACCCTTCACCACAAAGATTTAGCAGTAAAGACATTCATCTGTCAGCATCTACCTACCTCCATTTCTAAGATAAATCTAAATAGATAAATTCTATATTTTATGTTGAACCTCATGGTGGGGCTAGAACATAATTGATATGTTCCAACACTAAGGAACTAAAGAATGCACCCAGGCTTCCTGTGAAAACAGCAGTTCTGGTGCTAATTAGGCAGTCCGACCTGAGCCTGAGCCCAGCTCACTGCTGCTCACAACAGGAAGACCATTAGGCCCAAACACAGCACCCTGCATCAGTACATCTTGTACCCAGCCAGGGAAGGAAGAGCGGGAAGGAAAAACAGAGGGAGTTGGAGTGTCTCAGAGACTTCCTCCATCACCCAGTCATAAAGAGGCCCGAACAGGGAAATACAATACCAGTGAGTGATTCAACAAGCAGACCTAACAACATTGAGTTGAGTAATGTGATATCCTGCTCAATATCAATTGACAATCTCCAGAACGGACTGTAAATTATGTAATAAAAAACGGTTTAGTTTAGACACTTTCACACACATCTCAAAGACTTGTGTATTTTGCAGTTCCCTGACATTTCAGTGTTCAGACACTCACCGGCTCTCCTCCCAGTCCTTGGGCTTCTTGGTCTCATTGGGTTTGATGCAGCGGATGTAGTGAGGGGTGCACTTCATCAGCGTCTGGACCAGGTCATTCGCTTGTTTCTGAACGGAGAAGGAGGAGGAAGAAGAGGAGGGAGAGGATGAAGAATAGTGTGTGTTTAAAACATATAAACTGTATCTACATGTTGTTGCTGAATCACTGTTTGTACTCCAAGCTGTAGTGTTCAGGGACACAGCACAGACGCGACTGATTACAAGGTGGTATCTTTGTGCTTAAGAGATACTGATGGGTGTTAGAGAGAGAACATGGCACCACGTCGCTGATTAAAACTGCCATCACTGGAACACAGAGACGACACTAAAACAACACTGGAGTGAATTTTCTTTTCATCTGCAGGCTCTGGATTTGCACCTGACAGAGAGTGATAAGGTCAGGTAGCTGCATGGCCCATAGATACACCCATGTCACTGATGTACGGTGTACAAGCACACGTCTCACAGCAGCTCAACACACCTTGATTTTACTGCCCGCTGTTGTTGGCCTGCCTTTCTTTTCGGCGTTGAGGTTATCTGGAAACAGGGCCCTGATGAAAGCTCTGTAGAGGAGAACCAGGGTGTAATAAGGACTGATAGACAACATTGGCAACGTATTAGGAAGAGCAGGCTAAGACTTTTTTCCACTTGAGTTTTCTTAGAAGCAGCAAACTCAGGTCTATGGAATCTCTGCACTGGCTGCCAGTGGCTCAGCTCACATTGTTGTTTAGCTTCAGGGAACTGAGCTGAAGTTTGAATAACTGTGGTTTTTAGCGGCTCTCCTGCCAAACTGTGACTTTCACTTCCTCGAAATGTGCATTTTTATTGCACTGTGACTGGAAAGTTATACCAGCAAATATGGTATTTCTTCATACTCATTCCTTGTAATCATGCTACAGTCAGAATGTCCTCACTCACAACATGGTCTCTAAACCCATGATGGATGTGTGCTGGTCAGAATGTAGCACATAGTTGCTGGGATTCCAGAACCTCTCAATAGTTCTGATCTCAACCTTTCTGTTTATCACTTGAAGTGCTCAAAGTGCTCATTTTGCAGTCCTCAAATAAACCTGTTGTAAATAATAACTAACAAGGTTCAAGTTCAAGAAATCTACTGCTTAAGGAATTATTTATTTGTTGTTGACAAACATATTAGTCACGTAAAACAAATACAAGGACTGTCAGGACACAAAATGTGCAAACGTTTACACATGAGAGCTACCATCTTTCCCTGCATGAGTATTTGTCTGGTCTTAAACTTTTTAATCAAGGCCATGTGGACATAAGGGAGGATCAGTGGGCTTTGTGTGTGCAGATGGACCAGCAGCACACTAACAATGTCCAGCTGACTATAATGATATTTTCTTTCTTCTCTGAGCAGACCTGCTGCGCTAAGGAATGAGGCTCCTTTCCCTCCACACATTTGTGTCTGTGTGTGTGTGTGTGTGGGGGGGGGGGGGGGGGGGGGTTTGGGATCTGAATGGGGTTTGGGGGTCTTGGCATGGCCCACCCTGCAGGCCCCCCTGCAGGCTACACACAAAAGGGCTTTAGAGGCTGTGGGGGCTGTTTGCACAGATGGCCACTGGCGGCTCAAAGGAGGCCCAGGAACACACAAGGCGGTCAGGGGAGTCTACTCCTCAATGTAGCTCCCTAGGGAGACAGTGAGACACTCGCCAGACCTTAGAAGTCCTGAGCAAACCCCCAAGAGAGGGGAGAGCACCTCCAGCCCTGCACACGCCTATTGATCTGCCTTTTCCAGCTGCACTAGTCATCTGCAAGTCTCCTTCAGATGCATCCATTTATATAGATCATAATAGAAGATGTCTCTTTGTGGACTTAAACTAAATGCTCGGCCCGGTCTCAGAAAGAACAGCTAGCTGCATATGCTCTCTAATGCTCGCATAAGTGATGAGTGGATTACATTTCGCTGCTTTGCATCAACTCGATGAGGTCACTGAAGAGGACGTCACGGTTCCTCTCACAGAAACCCTCTGCGTCGTAGGACACCTGAAGGAGAGATGTTAGAGGGTTAGTGACGATCACAGCACACAGTTAACCCATTCAGACAGCAGTTAGGGCACCTGGACTGAGCTGACGGTACTATCAAAATGAACAGAGAATGTTAAGAGCAACAACAACAAAAAAATTAATTGACAAAAGAGAATCGATTGATGACAGGTTCTCTGCAAGACCACCAATGTTACATTTTTAAGCTTGCTTCCCAACTCCAGCTTCATATACATAGAGTGTGTATAGATCATCGGTATAGCCACTATAGTCTGGGGTGGTACTGTAGGAATGTTCTAAGCCATGATGACTTAGGACCAGGACCCCTCCAAGCCATTATGACATGGTTAATTAGGACTTGTGGCATGTGTACCAGACTGAGACCCAAACACATCTGAAGCAAACAGCACAGACCAAGAGAATGAAAGGGTGAGAGAAATTGAGAAAGAGTGAGAAAAGGACTGGAAGAAGAGAAAGAGACGACGTGAGAAGAAGAAAGAGCACAACAATATGAAAGACAGAATGAAAGAAAGATAGGGGGAGAGACGAGAGGAGAGAGGGACAAGGAGAGGAGAGGAGAAACGGTATACTGCAGTGTTGCAGACCTTGCCAGCGTAGTGGTGGATGATGAAGCCTTGGTTCCAGCTGTTGAAGTGTTCATGGGAGTTGATGGCCACCCTCAGCTTCTGCAGCATGGTCTGGTCTGCCCCCTCGCCCACCGCGTGCATGGTGGCACACACGTCATCCAGGATACTCATGATGCCAGGGGGGTTCTGGGAGGAGAACCAAAGAGATAAGCACAGAGAATAACCTCAGCCACCACATCAGATCTAAAACCTTAACATATCCCCCATGACCATCTTGATTATAACTGACAATGCTAACTTTCTTCACACACTAAACACTCTTTCTGAATTCCACATAAATACATCAATGTCAGGGATAGACTAAAGTGATAAACAAGGGTTACAATATTCATTGTGTACTCCACCAGCTCAAAGCATAACAGCAGAGCCAATTCACAATTAGCTACCGCGTTGCATCCCAGAACATCACACACCCACACTGAATGATGTCATCACAACACTGCTGCCCTATCTGGCTGGACACGGCGGCCAGTGGCCTTCACTGATAACAGTCACTGCAGTGTCTCTGGCTCTTTAGTTGTGGCAAAGTCACAAACAGAGAACACAGGTTTTTTGTCACTAGTGGAAATGCAGTTGTGGTAAAGTTACCACAGTCACAGATGTAGCCAACTGGGCTTGGTCTAAAACAGAGTAGTCAGAGACTGGACACAGACTCCCTGCTTGGCTGCCTCAGATCACAGCTTGTTTAAGGGTCGCCCTTGTTGTGGATTTCATGGATTAAGCCTCTCAGCGGGACGGATAAATCAAATTAAGAGGCATGTCGGCACGTTTGAGGATGTTAGACTGCCGGTCATGGGAAGAGTGGGGAGGCTTCAGTGGCCCTACTGTAACTCAATTGGCAGAGTGTTTGCTCTTATTTGGAGCATTTTGACAGCAGGCATAACAAACTACAGATTTATCTAAAGCAGTTTCACAACTGTTTCCTGTTATCCCATTTATATGTGACTTCAAGGTATGCATTAAATTAATAGTGGGCACTGGGGACTCTGCTTACCAGTTTGCTCTCAATGAGATCGCAGACAATCTTGTTGTTAAAGTATTCGATAGGAGTCCATCGGATGCCTTCTTGTACATACTCCTCCTAGAGAGAGAGGGGGAAGAAGAGTGATTGGTCTGACGATGATTCTCTACTTAAACATGAGACAAGTAACTTCTGCTGGTGTAAGAACAATGAGTGAAAAGCCCAAAACATTACCTGCTCAGCTTTAAGCGTGAGCTCAATGAAGATCTGTTGCAGTTTCTCATTCACAAAGTTGATGCAGAACTGCTCAAAGCCATTTTTCTACACAGAAAGAGATGATGCATTAGTGATAAACCAGAGAGGCTGTGAGAGTGAAGTCATCCGTACGGACACAGAGAGCTGGGGAACTCCTCTGGGCTTCCTGAATGGGCCCCGTTTATGAGGTGAGGTTATCTACCAGTCAGCCTGGAGTGGCTGGAGGAAAACATCTACACAGTACTTTACACCACAATAGACCTGGGACCTGAGACTAATGTTTTATCTAAAGAAACCCGATATTTCCCTTCTCAGGCCCTCTGAGCACTGAGGTTTATTTTCTCTGTGCTTTGTTAGTAATAGGCCTGTGTATTAACATAAGGACTGTGGACGGACCCAACCACTGTTTAGATAACAGTTGTATGCTATCTAAACATACAGCTTAACATTAGCTCATGTTAGTTATCATAGGACAGGTACATCATGGTTTGAGACTGTCGCCACGCTACGACACTGCAGCTGTCCCGTTTCATTATTTAATCAAGGCCAGTCCTTTTCAGGGGGCATCTGTGAGACCCCCAATAATGCAACCTAAACAAACAGCTAATCAGATTAGAAAAGTCCATTAAAGAATGCTGTCCCAATCAAGAGATGGGACATAATCCGGACACTTTACAAAATCGGTCTGATCCGGTGTCTTTAAGCTGTTTAACTACCCAAACTGTACTATGATTATTGAGATGTAGTGACCATGTATCACCTTATGCTAAGATTTCCATATGTAAATCATAACATGAAAGGGCAAATCTACAGAAAACTTACTTGGAATATTTCAAATCCATAGATATCCAACACACCAATATTAAACTCTTGATGAACCTTCACGATGGCTTTGTTGATGGACTGAAACAGGAAAAAAAATGCTTTGTTACATTTGGCCATTTAAGATGGGAGAGGACCGGGTATTATTCTAAAGGTCAACAGGTCAAGGAGGAGGAGTGTCCATTCATACCTCTACTAGGAAGTCAAAAACACGTGAGTGCAGGGCCTTGGACAGGGCGTCCCGTGTGTAACACGCCTGCTCCACATTCAGTGTCACGTCGATGGACTCCATAGAACTGCCCCACTTGCTGTCCATCTTCCTGCTGGTCAACTTCTCCTTCAGCCGCTTCTGGTCAATCCTCAGCAGAAACGCAGGGAAGGCCAGGACTGTAGAGAGAGAGATGAGAGAGAATGAAGAAAGAGACATTCTACAGATGTGTGGCACACACCCTCATGAGACAAAACACCAGTACATTCTGAATATGTTGGATACAATGAAACAAAGGGTTCAACAACAAAACGGAATGCAATCAAGTCTGGTGATGACTCATTGCTCACTCCTCCCTGCCATAGCCACAACAACTGGGTTCTCCTAGCAGAGGCCTGAGCATGTGGAGGGCCATTAGGACTCTCCTGAGAGCCCCTCCCTGCCTCATTACACTGAGTCACTTCCCCCAGAAGGAAACTGCTCTCAGTCTCTGGGTCTGACGGTGTCTGAGAATGCATCAGATGGATCAAATAGCCCCCGTTTGGGAAATGAGGGTGTGACTGACTGTACTCCATACCACAGCACAGGCCAAGTCTATCCTCAGGACCATGCTGCATCTCCTACTGTAGCCCTCTCCCTCAAAGAGGATATAGATAGTATCAATGACGAGCAGCCAGTTCATCTATACCCAAAAGAATGATCCATACCAGTCTGATGGATGGTTATAGGTTTATATGTACAGTACAAGGGAGTGTTTTTTCTAGTGGATCTGGGGCAGGGATTTGTTTGGCTGAGTGTGAGCAGATGTTTATGTCGACTTGTGTTGGTGTGGTTTTATATGGAGCACCAGGGTTCTTGATATGTGAAACACATTGCAGTCAGACAGGAAGTGAGATAGGGGGGAGAGGAAATGCAGAGACCCTACACAACGCCGCTTTGTACCCTGGGCTAACCAGAGGTGCTATATTGCATAATTCAGCCTGGATGGGTGGCTGTGAGGCGGGCAAGGAAGTAGAGAAGAAGGGAGGGAAGGAGGGAGGAAGGGGAAGAGAGGGGCGGGGGGGGAGAGTAGGAGTGGGGCAGGAAAAGGCTGCATTTCTCTGAGTAATTTTAGTCTGTGATGTTATGTGCTCAGACATTGAAAATGTTTTTTTATTTTCTCTGGTAATTCAGCGTGGCCTGGATCTTGGCTGCAGCCCTGCATTAACACAATGAAGCTTTGGGGAGTGAAAACAGTCAGTGCAGCATGCTGAGAAATGTGCTTCCTAACCCGTCCCATAAAGGGCAGCCCAGGACACTGGAGAGGAACGCCAGGGGGACATGCCAGTCTGCAGGTTGGAGACAGAGAGACAGTCTGACCCCTTTCTCCCATCCCACACCCTGTTGACTCCCCTCAGATGTGAAAGGACTGGATTGGTGCAAGTAACAAACTCTACCTAGCCCTCTACATAAACAAAGTTACAAGGGTTGGTACGTACACTCCTCGCTCTCAACAGCGGCGTAGTTCCCTGCTTCCCTGAAGTTGATGTTCCCAAGGTGCAGGACTCCGGCTACGATCTGCAGCACCAGGCCACGGTCCTCCCCTGAGATGCCAATCACCTCCATGGCATGCTGGTAGAGGACAGAGACAGAACAGGAGGCATGAACCAAGGGTTGAAAAACAGGTTTACAGTGGCTTGCAAAAGTATTCACCCCCCTTGGCATTTCTCCTATTTTGTTACCTTACAACCCCCCCCCCCAAAAAAAACTATTTTAATTCCAGGTTGTATCATTTGATTTACACAACATGCCTACCACTTTGAAGATGCATAACTATTCACCCCCTCCCCAAAGTCAATACTTTGTAGAGCCACCTTTTGCAGCAATTACAGCTGCAAGTCTCTTGGGGTATGTCTCTATAAGCTTGGCACATCTAGCCACTGGGATTTTTGCCCATTCTTCAAGGCAAAACTGCTCCAGCTCCATCAAGTTGGATGGGTTCCGCTGGTATACAGCAATCTTTAAGTCATACCAGAGATTCTCAATTGGATTGAGGTATGGGCTTTGACTAGGCCATTACAAGACATTTAAATGTTTCCCCTTAAACCACTCAAGTGTTGCTTTAGCAGTATGCTTAGGGTCAGTGTCCTGCTGGAAGGTGAACCTCCGTCCCAGTCTCAAATCTCTGGAAGACTGAAACAGGTTTCCCTCAAGAATTTCCCTGTATTTAGCGCCATCCATCATTCCTTCAATTCTGACCAGTTTCCAAGTCAGCTGCCGATGAAAAACATCCCCCCCCCCGGCATGATGCTGCCACCACCATGCTTCACTGTGGGAATAGTATTCTCGGGGTGATGAGAGGTGTTGGGCTTGCACCAGACATAGCGGTTTCCCATGATGACCAAAAAGCTATATGTTAGTCTCATCTGACCAGAGTACCTTCTTCCATATGTTTGGGGAGTCTCCTACGTGCTTTTTAGCGAACACGAAACGTGGTGGTTCCATATTCTTTACATTTTTCAATAATGGATTTAAAATGGTGTTCTGTCAGATGTTCAAAGTTTTGGATATTTTTTATAACCCAACCTTGATCTGTACTTCTCCACAACTTTGTCCCTGACCTGTGTGGAGAGCTCCTTGGTCTTCATGGTGCCGCTTGTTTGGTGGTGCCCCTTGCTTAGTGGTGTAGCAGACTCTGGGGCCTTTCAGAACAGGTGTAAATATACTGAGATCATGTGACCGATCATGTGACAGATCGTGTGACAGTTAAATAAAGTCAACCTGTGTGCAATCAAACTAATTATGTGACTTCTGAAGGCAATTGGTTGCACCAGATCTTATTTATGGGCTTCATAGCAAAGGGGGTGAACACATATGCACGCACAACTTTTCAGTTTTTTTATTTATTTAGAAACAAGCTATTTTTTAAATTTCACTTCACCAATTTGGACTATTTTGTGTATGTCCATTACATGAAATCCAAATAAAAATCCATTTAAATTACAGGTTGTAATGGAACAAAATAGGAAAAACACCAAGGGGGGTGAATACTTTTGCAAGACACTGTACTTACTGCTGTGGTACCTAAACTATGTCCTCTAATTACTCCCGTTGTGGTTTGACTGGTAAAATAAAAACAGGTGCAGTACAGGGTGGAGAATGGAAGAGAGGCCGTGAAGAAGAGAAAGGCAGAGAGAGAGAGAGAGAACAATAACAATGGAAAGATACCAAGTAAAACGTACCACAGTTTCCTGAAAATCACTTTTGTCGTTGATGTCATCCACTTTGTAGGATCCAGACTGATTGAGGTAATTGTAGTAATCTAGGCTTGTGATTCCGAGGCTGCTCTTCTGTTCTCCAGTGGCTCCCTCTATCAACTGCACAAACAGAAGACAGTGATACATGATTATACTTCTGTCAAGTAAGAACCTGTATACAGTAATTCTAGACTCAAAAGGTCAACAGGAGCTTTCAACCTGTAAACTCACATCGTCTTTCCTCACATTTCTACATGACAGAAGTATTTTAGACAGGCAGCACAATACGCACATGCTCATTAAGTGATCAGAACCACATGTTTTACACCCAATTTAGAGTTGTATGCTTTATTCTCCTTTCACGTGTCCAAAAGTTTCATTATGGGAGTTTGACCGCCACCTCTCTTCCAGAGACCTCAAGTGGTACACAGTGAGAACAACTCGACCAGCTTTCAGGAGCCAAATAGCACATCAAATCAAAGTTTATTTGTCACGTGCGCCGAATACAACAGGTGTATAACTTACAGTGAAATGCTTACTTACAGGCTCTAACCAAGAGTGCAAAAAAGGTATTAGGTGAACAATAGGTAGGTAAAGAAATAAAACAACAGTAAAAAGACAGGCTATATACAGTAGCGAGGCTATAAAAGTAGCGAGGCTACATACAGACACCGGTTAGTCAGGCTGATTGAGGTAGTATTGTACATGTAGATATGGTTAAAGTGACTATGCATATATGATGAACAGAGAGTAGAAGTAGCGTCAAAGAGGGGTTGGCGGGTGGTGGGTGGGACACAATGCAGATAGCCCGGTTGGCCAATGTGCGGGAGCACTGGTTGGTCGACCCAATTGAGGTAGTATGTACATGAATGTATAGTTAAAGTGACTATACATATATGATAAACAGAGAGTAGCTGCAGCGTAAAAAGAGGGGTTGGGGGGAGGCACACAATGCAAATAGTCCGGGTAGCAATTTGATTACCTGTTCAGGAGTCTTATGGCTTGGCGGTAAAAACTGTTGAGAATACTTTTTGTCCTAGACTTGGCACTCCGGTACCATTTGCCATGCGGTAGTAGAGAGTCTATGACTGGGGTGGCTGGGGTCTTTGACAATTTTTAGGGCCTTCCTCTGACACCATCTGGTGTATAGGTCCTGGATGGCAGGCAGCTTAGCCCCAGTGATGTACTGGGCAGTACGCACTACCCTTGGTAGTGCCTTGCGGTCAGAGGCCGAGCAGATGTTGCAGCTGTAGAACCATTTGAGGATCTCAGGACCCATGCCAAATCTTTTTAGTTTCCTGAGGGAGAATAGGCTTTGTCGTGCCCTCTTCACAACTGTTTGGACCATTCTAGTTTGTTGTTGATGCGGACACCAAGGAACTTGAAGCTCTCAACCTGCTCCACTACAGCCCGTCGATGAGAATGGGGGCGTGCTTGGTCCTCCTTTTCCTGTAGTCACGAATAATCTCCTTAGTCTTGGTCACGTTGAGGGATAGGTTGTTATTCTGGCACCTCCCGGCCAGGTCTCTGACTTCCTCCCAATAGGCTGTCTCGTCGTTGTCGGTGATCAGGCCTTCCACTGTTGTGTCATCTGCAAACTTAATGATGGTGTTGGAGTCATGCCTGGCCATGCAGTCGTGGGTGAACAGGGAGTACATGAGGGGACTGAGCACGCACCCCTGGGGAGCTCCAGTGTTGAGGATCAGCGTGGCAGATGTGTTGCTACCTACCCTCACCACATGGGGTCAGCCTGTCAGGAAGTCCAGGATCCAGATGCAGAGGGAGGTGTTTAGTCCCAGGATCCTTAGCTTAGTGATGAGCTTTGAGGGTACTATGGTGTTGAACGCTGAGCTGTTGTCAATGAATAACATTCTCACATAAGTGTCCAGGTGGGAAAGGGCAGTTTGGAGTGCAATAGAGATTGCATAATCTGTGGGTCTAATTGGGCGGTATGCAAATTGGAGTGGGTCTAGGGTTTCTTGGATAATGGTGTCGATGTGAGCCATTACCAACCTTTCAAAGCACTTCATGGCTACGGACGTGAGTGCTACGGGTCTGTAGTCATTTAGGCAGGTTGCCTTTGTGTTCTTGGGATTGAAACATGCTGGTATTACAGACAGGGACATGTTGAAAATGTGAAGACACCTGCCATTTGGTCAGCACATGCCTGGAGCACACATCCTGGTAATCCGTCTGGCCCCGCAGCCTTGTGTATGTTGATCTGTTTAAAAGGTCTTACTCACGTCGGCTACGGAGAGCGTGATCACACAGTCGCCCAGAACAGCTGATGCTCTCATGCATGCCTCAGTGTTGCTTGCTTCGAAGCCAGCATAGAAGTCATTTTACTCGTCTGGTAGGCTTGTGTCACTGGGCAGCTCGCGGCTGCGCTTCCCTTTGTAGTCTGTAGTAGTTTGCAAGCCCTGCCACATGAGACGAGCATCGGAGCTGGTGTAGTATGATTCAATCTTAGCCCTGTATTGACGCTTTGCCTGTTTGATGGTTTGTCGCAGGGCATAGCAGGATTTCTTGTAAGCTTCCGGGTTAAAGTCCACCTTGAAAGCGGTAGCTCTACCCTTTAGCTCAGTGCGAATGTTGCCTGTAATCCATGGCTTCTAGTTGGGTTATGTACGTATAGTCACTGTGGAGACGACGTCCTCAATGCAATTATTGAGAAAGCTAGTGACTGATGTGGTGTGCTCCTCAATGCCATCGGAAGAATCCCCGAACATGTTCCAGTCTGTGATAGCAAAACAGTCCTGTAGTTTAGCATCTGCTTCATTATAGATCGAGTCACTGGTGCTTCCTGCTTTAATTTTTGCTTCTAAGTAGGAATCAGGAGGATAGAGTTGTGGTCGGATTTACCAAAATGGAGGGCGAGGGAGAGCTTTGTAAGCGTCTCCCTCGTGTGTGTGGAGTACAGGTGATCTATAATTTTTTTCCCCTCTGGTTGCACATTTAACATGTTGATGGAAATTTGGTAGAACTGATTTAAGTTTCCCTGCATTAAAGTCTCCGGCCAGTAGGAGCGCTGCCTCTGGGTGAGTGGTTTCCTGTTTGCTTATTTCCTTATACAGCTGAATGACTGTGGTCTTAATGCCAGCATCTGGCTGTGGTGGTAAATAAACAGCCACGAAAAGTATAGCTGAAAACTCTCTAGGCAAGTAGTGTGGCCTGCAATTTATCACAATATACTCTACTTCAGGCGAGCAAAATCTAGAGACTTCCTTATATTTCGTGCACCAGTTGCTGTTTACAAATATGCACAGACTGCCCCCCCTCGTCTTAACGGAGTGTACTTGTTACTGTCAGTGTCCTGAAAGCTGAATTTTACTCATGGACACTGCAAGGCAATTCCTGTACACATAAGTGCATAAACACTCTTATTAGACAGGAAAATTATAAAAACACCATGTTACTGGAGTCCCTCACCTGATAGAATATATGGAAGCTCCTCTCTCCAGGATTCCTCATGACGACGCGTGATTTCTCCAACAGGAAGTTGGAGATTTTCCCTCCATCTGGCTCGCCGCCGGAGCTGAACTGGATCTCAAAGTATTTCCCCTGAAGGAGGAGAGTGTGGCGCTTTAGTATCAGCGAAGGCCTTGCTAAAGCTAAAACCCAGACTTCACAGAGCAGGAAATAACAACCATCACATGAGTTGTACTTCGGGTGCACACCTGCAGCCCAGTGGTGTGTGTACTAAGGCTTGAACCCTTTCTCTCTCTCCCTTTCCTTCTTTCCTCCAGACAGGTCTGTCCTCCGTAATGTCTATCCCATTCCCAACCAGTCTGAGGCCCCAGAGTGCACTGAGACACTATTCATACAGGGAGACTTCCTCAACCATTTCTCAGACCATGAGTCAAACCTAATTTACTTTCCCCAAACTAAACCAGGAAAACTAAGAACAGAGACAATACTGCCTTGTCTGTCAACCTGAATACAATACTTACCACTAAGCTCTGTTGTGAATGCTATAAGTGGGTAAACTGGCTTTAGAGGACACTAAAGTCTGCCTTTAAAACCTCTCTCCAAGCTAACTGTCTTTAAAGTATAGTATGTTTTTTTCTATGTGCATCTTTACTAGCAGTGGAGTGCCCACTCTTTCTGGACAGTGTGTCCCCACAGCCCTGGTAAACCAGGCCACACGAGGCTAGCAGCCCCAGCCAAGAGGAGACGGGAGAAGGCAGTAACATAGCTTATAAAAAGAGGAGCACACTAATTCACTATCTCCTTTTTTTCTCTTCTCTATTTGCACTGGACGTCCTTGTGTTTGCTTTGGTTCCAGAAACAACCGTGAAGCAGCTTCAAATCATTCCAGGGCAAAACACAGTGCCAACCATATGATGTTAGGCGCCCCCATTCCGGTAATAATATATATATATATTTTTTAAAGAGAGATTTGGAAAGACGTGGGACCCTTACAAATCTGCTGGAGTTGTTGTTCCTCACTGTCTTGGCGTTCCCGAAGGCCTCCAGGAGGGGGTTGGACTGGAGGATGATGTCTTTGACGTGCTGTGAGGGAGCAGACAGACAGTAGGCTCGTTTTAGGGACTGACAGGTAGGGTATAGAGACAGTGGGTAGGGAGACACTACTACACTCTGCAGTGATGCACATCCCTGCTGGCAGATTCAACATGCACCGTCTCTGGAACTTTCCACCGTCGCTCCGCTCTCATAGCGTCTGGAGCAAATTATCTTTCCCATGAGCCATCTGCATATCAGGAGCCCATGAGTTTTAAAATCAGCACAGCGTCGTGGAGGCCGAACTATTATCCTCTCTATTATTCAATGTGAAATGGTAGCATTTCTTTGAATCCTTTTGCATCCCTGAACCATTGTCCTCTATGAAGAAAAAAACTTTAGTGGCATGGCGGTTCGAGTGTAACAGATTATTGAACTTACCCCAAGGCTCAGTTAAACCTTACATACAGTTGAAGTCGGAGGTTTACATATGAGTTTTAATGACCCCAACCAAAATGTATTTCACCACTCCACAAATTTCTTGTTAACAAACTATAGTTTTGGCAAGTTGGTTAGAACATCTACTTTGTGCATGACACAAGCAATTTTTCCAACAATTGTTAACAGACAGATTATTTCACTGTATCACAATTCCAGTGGTTCAGACGTTTACATACACCAAGTTGACTGTGCCTTTAAACAGCTTGGAAAATTCCAGAAAATTACGTCATGGCTTTAGAAGCTTCTGACAGGATAATTGACATCATTTGAGTCAATTGGAGGTGTACCTGTGGATGTATTTCAAGGCATACCTTCAAAATCAGTGCCTCTTTGCTTGACATCATGGAAAAATCAAAAGAAATCAGCCAGGACCTCAGAAATAAAATTGGAGACCTCCACAAGTCTGGTTCATCCTTGGGAGCAATTTCCAAATGCCTGAAGGTACCACGTTCTTCTGTACAAACAATAGTACGCAAGTATAAACACCATGGGACCATGCAGCCGTCATACCGCTCAGGAAGGAGACACGTTCTGTCTCCTAGAAATGAATGTATTTTGGTGTGAAAAGTGCAAATCAATCCAAGAACAACAGCAAAGGACCTTGTGAAGATGCTGGAGGAAACAGGTACAAACATATCTATATCCACAGTAAAACGAGGCCTATATCGACATAACAAGAAAGGCCTCTCAGCAAGGAAGAAGACACTGCTCCAAAACCTCCATAAAACAGCCAGACTACGGTTTGCAACTGCACATGGGGACAAAGATCGTACTTTTTGGAGAAATGTCCTCTGGTCTGATGAAACAAAAATAGAACTGCATGGCCATAATGACCATCTTTATGTTTGGAGGAAAAAGGGGGAAGCTTGCAAGCCGAAGAACACCGTCCCAACCGTGAAGCACAGGGGTGGCAGCATCATGTTGTAGGGGTGGCAGCATCATGTTGTGGGGGTGCTTTGCTGCAGGAGGGACTGGTGCACTTCACAAAATAGATGGCCTCATGAGGAAGGAAAATGATGTGGATATATTGAAGCAACATCTCAAGACATCAGTCAGGAAGTTAAAGCTTGGTCGCAAATGGGTCTTCCAAATGGACAATAACCCCAAGCATACTTCCAAAGTTGTGGCAAAATGGCTTAAGAACAACAAAGTCAAGGTATTGGACCTCAATCCCATAGTAAATTTGTGGGCAGAACTGAAAAAGCATGTGCGAGCAAGGAGGCCTACGAACCTGACTCAGTTACACCAGCTCTGTCAGGAGGAATGGGCTAAAATTCACCCAACTTAGTGTTGGAAGCTTGTGGAAGGCTACCTGAAACATTTGACCCGAGTTAAACAATCTAAAGGCAATGCTTCCAAATACTAATTGAGTGTATGTAAACTTCTGACCCACTGGGAATGTGATGAAATAAATAAAAAATGAAATGAATCATTCTCCTACTATTATTCTGACATTTCACATTCTTAAAATAAAGTGGTGATCCTAACTGACCTAAGACTGACCTCCTTTTACTAGGATAAAATGTCAGTATTTGTGAAAAACTGAGTTTAAATGTATTTGACTAAGGTGTAAGTTAAATTCCGACTTCAACTGTATGGAACTAATCAAACTGCTCTGTGAGAGCCACCTGAGACTTCAAAACACATACAATTCCCAGGTTAAAAACATGCTGTATCTGTCACTCACATCCATTTGCATGCATATGATTCAGGGGCATGGTAATCTGATATGCATCCTTCAGTCAGAAACCGATACAGGGTGATGATAATCAGATACAACAACTCTGCTGTTCAGTCTGTCTCCCCCCACATACACACACACACAAAGCACGCCTTCCACAAGCCCATGCACACAGGACTTGGGGAGACCATGTGAATGAGACATGTGGACAGAGTGATTGACAAAGCTAAATTAGGCAGGAAGGGTATTGAGAGAGGTAGGGGGTTTCCAACACAATGGAGACCTTATTCAATAAAACAATAGAAATTCCAATGTCTGTAATATACTACATAAACCGCAGACTTATTTTAAATACATTCTTCAACAAAAGTTACAAGCACACTTTTTAATACATCTTGAAATGATTTAAAAGATGCAAGGCACATAAGACTCATAGCCAGTAACAATGCAGAACCATGTACAGTACATTCAAAAAGTATTCAGAACCCTTACTTTTTCCCCATTTTGTTACATTATTCTAAAATGGATTGAATCATTTCCCCCCCCCCTCATCAATCTACACACAATACCCCATAATGACAAAGAGAAAACAAGTTTTTAGAAATATTTACAAAATTAAAAAACAGAAATACCTTATTTACATAAGTATTCAGACCCATTGCTATGAGACTTGAAATTGAGTTCAGGTGCATCCTGTTTCCATTGATCATCCTTGAGATGTTTCTACAACTGTATTGGAGTCCACCTGTGGTAAATTCAAATGATTGGACATGATTTGGAAAGGCACACACCTGTCTATATAAGGTCCCACAGTTGACAGTGCATGTCAGAGAAAACACCAAGCCCTGAGGTCACAAAGGAATTGCCCGTAGAGCCCCGAGACACGATTTTGTCGAGGCACAGATCTGGGGAAAGGTACCTAAAAAAATTCTGCAGCATTGAAGCTCCAAGAACACCGTGGCCTCCATCATTCTTAAATGAAAGAAGTTTGGAACCACCAAGACTCTTCCTAGAGCTGGCCGCCCAGCCAAACTGAGCAATCAAGGGAGAAGGGCCTTGGTCAAGGAGGTGACCAAGAGCCCAATGGTCACTCTGACAGAGCTCCAGAGTTCCTCTGTGGAGATGGGAGAACCTTCCAGAAGGACAACCATCTCTGCAGCCCTCCACCAATCAGGCTTTTATGGTAGTGGCCAGATGGAAGCCACTCCTCAGTAAAAAGCACATGACAGCCCGCTTGGAGTTTGCTAAAAGGCACCAAAAGGACTCTCAGACCATGAGAAACAAGATTCTCTGGTCTGATGAAACCAAGATGGAACTCTTTGGTTTGAATGCCAAGCGTCACTTCTGGAGGAAACCATGCATCGCTCATCACCTGGCCACTACGATCCCTACGGTGAAGCATGGTGGTGGCAACATCATGCCGTGGGGATGTTTTTCAGCAGCTGGGACTGGGAGACTACTCAGGGTCGAGGGAAAGATTAACGGAGCAAAGTGCTGAGAGATCCTTGATGAAAACCTGCTCCAGAGAACTCAGGACCTCAGACTGAAGGCGAAGGTTCACCTTCCAACAGGACAACAACACTAAGCACACAGCCAAGACAATGCAGGAGTGGCTTTGGGACAAGCCTCGGAATGTCCTTGAGTGGCTCAGCCAGAGACCGATCGAACATCTCTGGAGAGACCTGAAAATAGCCATGCAGCAACGCTTCCCTTCCAACTTGACAGAGCTTTAGAGGATCTGCAGAGAAGAATGGGAGAAACTCCCAAGGGATAACAGGTGTACCAAGCTTGTAGCGTCATACTCGCTGTCAAAGGTTTTTCAACAAAGTACTGAGTAAAGGTTCTGAATACTTATGCAAATGTAATACATTTTTTTTTACTTGCAATACATTTGCAAAAAAATCAAGAAACCTGTTTTTGCTTTGTCATTTTGTGGTATTATGTAGATTGATGAGAAAAACAAACAATATAATCCATTTCAGAAAAAGGCTGTAATGTAACAAAATGTCTGAATATTTTCTGAATGCACTGTACATTGAAAATGTACAGTAATTAGTCATACACCCTTTCCCACATGACTCAGAGCGTGATAGCTAATATTAGCTTTGAACTTGAAACCTTGACTAAAGTACAATAATTCCAGGGTGGAAAAAGCACTATACTAATCAGACTGAAAAAATGACTACCATCACAATTGCGTCTGAGTGGAAGCATCTTGTGATCCAGTTTATATTCCTACAGACTGGAAATTCCAAGCCCTTTTGAGTGAGCCAATAATACCAGGGAGGCTGGTGGAGAGGGGTGGCTTGTGGACAGGACATCTGCTAAGTAGTGTAGGGGCCAGATGGCTGCTGGGGGGTTGGGAACAAGGGTATTTGGGGGTTGGATGGGCTGCTGATGGACTGATAATGATAAATGGGAGGTTGGAGGAAGGGATGGCAGGAGATAGTTTGGGTGGTGCGGAAAAGGGAGGTTTAGACAGGAAACAGCAACCGGTCATTAGGATGGACTGGCGTCATAAGGTACATTGTAAATGACAGTGGATGTGTGTGTGATCGTCTGAGATGAATCACATTTTCACAACTGTAGTTGAGCGGTGTTTACCGGTGTAAAATGGAAGTAGCTTCTCTGGGCTCACCTGCACTTTGGGTCCTCCTCCAGATACTCTGGAGATGTAGCCCATGATGTATTTGGCTGCTACCGTCTTCCCTGCACCACTCTCTCCACTGAAACACAAAGTAGAGAGGTTAGAACGGTCCATATAACAGGGCAGTCCTCTGAAACACAAGGTAGAGAGGTCAGAACGGTCCATATAACAGGGCAGTCCACTGAAACACAAAGTAGAGAGGTCAGAATGGTCCATATAACAGGGCAGTCCTCTGAAACACAAGGTAGAGAGGTCAGAACGGTCCATATAACAGGGCAGTCCTCTGAAACACAAGGTAGAGAGGTCAGAACGGTCCATATAACAGGGCAGTCCTCTGAAACACAAGGTACAATTCAAGGATGCCCACGTTGTTAGTTAAAGGCTGTCAGTAACCAGATGCTGTAATTACTCTGCTTGCCTTGCTATTCAAGAGGACGTCCCTCTTAGCAACACACAGTTCTGGAAATAACAAGTAAATGAGAGTATACACTTTCTCTGTGGAAATTCAACTGAACCCCGAAGCTGAAAAAGCAGTTTTAGATTTATGGTACCAGACAGTTGCATGTTAAATAACACTCCATGAAAATCTCCTCTAAGCCTGGTTTTAAGAGGGTCAGTAGGGGTTTACCCAAATGCTCCTTTATTGTCTCTTCTTATCCCCAATTAGCATGAAGGTGGCCTACTATTGAAGGAGGGGATTTCTCAATTTGACCCATGGCTCTTTTCTCTTCTCTTCAATGTGTGATGTAGGAACAGAAGTTGAGCCAGTCAAAATGCTCTTCCTTTAATTCTCCCAGCTGAGCCAAACCCTTCACTTCAAATAAACTTTTTTCAAACATCCAGAATTACCAGGTGAAACGCCATCTCTGGACTTCCTGTCCACAGAGACTCCACTTCCTATGTTCACTCAGCTCTCCTTCTCTGTGGTTGATGCCAACCAAAATCAGACTCATCTCAGCAGTAAACCTCCCACTCTAGAAGGGGCTATTAACACGAATCCTGTTTTGTCACATTTGCCCAGTTTCTTTTCTTCCTTCTCTTTCCTCAACCTCTCCTTGTATTTTTCCTCCTGTCCTTTCACTTCACCAGGGTCATACTTATTTAGACATATGTGGTTTGGCAGTGGATGACAGAGGAGTCTGTTTTTTTATTTCATTTTTGAAGGGGAGTCATGTCGGTAATGCCCTTCTGAGACGACCCAGCTGCAGACCGTTAGAGGAAGCCATAAGAAGTCATCAAAGCAACTCTATATGCTTATTCATCTCACTAAGGCCGATACTGGACTCTGCTCCTCTATAGTATTCAGTCTAGCTTGTTACACAGCTATTCAAAACAACTATAACAGTTCTAGATATAGTGGTCACTACAATGCACTCAAAAACAGTCAGTACACTGACTAGTGACCAAATGTGATTCAATGTTCCCTCTAATCTTTGCCAATAAGCATTTGTAGGACCTTCACCCTTAAGAGAACCCATCTACACATGTGAACTTATGGGCATGTTCTTTTCAGCTGGAGCAGGCTAGTGGCTGGAGTTTGAATCACATCCTATTTTTACCCTCCTGAGGGGTGTGCCCATTGTTGTAATTACACAGCACGTAGATGCTTAACACATTGTTGACTGCCTCTCCCATTTATTGGCCAAACAAGGACAGAAGGAGAGTCATGTCGTTATAGACAGCTTACTGTAAAGTACTACATTCAGCACTGAATCACTGATGTCACTCACAGCTCAGCTTGACAAAGAAAGCACCTGAAGTGATCATTACAGACATCAGCTATGAGTGAAACGGAATGCATGCTGAGTATAATGTGGAACGATGGATACCAGTTACGGCAGATTTGTATGATTAGGCACATTGTGTTCCCAAGCCACGACACACACACACACACACACACACACACACACACAGACTGAAGTCTGGCTTCATTTCAACTTATTGGATAGCATAATTTCCTGCAACTGAAAGGTCCTTCCATTAACAGTGACAAAAAACTTAGATGGATTCTCCATGTCATTGTTTCAACAATGACCCATTACCAAGCCTTTCATATCAATGGGGGAGAAAATAACCTTCCCTACAGAACTAATAAGCAGAAGAAAACTGTTATATGAACAGAGGGTAGAATATAGTGTGTCATCAGACACTACATTTCAGGCCACCCTTTGCGGGATAGAGCTGTAAACTCATTGGCCAGAGTCTTGGTAAAGAAGGACGGCAAAAACTGTGCACAACACAAATGGTGCCATGTGATTTGAAATATTGCAGCATCAGTGTTTGTAGAAGTGCAAGCGCTTCTATATTTCATAAGGCATCATTTGTTTTTTAACCACTCAGGGAGATAGTTAATAAAAATTTTATAACTATTTTATGATAATACTCTACATCTTTATTGCCCTTTGTAACTTAGCTTTCCTCTCCCAAGAATTTGAGTGCAGAAAAAGTGAAGTCAGACATTGACAAATAGCCCAGTCAACACCACTTGACCACGTCAGATGACTCATGTCATGTTGAATGACTTCTTTAATAAGTGGGGAAGAAAAAGGTCCAACACATTACAGTGCTGACCACACTGCCTGGACAGCAATTTCATGAAGGGCTTTGTTTGCTGACCTGGTGCATCACAAATCCACTTCCATTCCTTTTATGTGGGTATCTGTACTGGCAGCTGTCTAAACAACGGGAGGAAAGTGCTGAACCAGGGGACATTCGCCATGAGGTAAGCACTACAGTAACCGTCCGGGCCCCGGGCCTCAGGTGACTGGCCCACAACATAAAGCCTCAACTATGAGACAACACTTTTCCCTTGGGAGGCCCCCTCCCACGGGAACCCATTGTACAGTCATGTTATCCACTATAGGCTTCACAACACTAGGGAAGGATCTCTGGACTACCACTAGCTTCCAGGAATCCAGGGCTGTGACCAAACACATTTTAATAGCCAGTTAAACCATTTTACATTTCCTTCTTGACCACTGTTTGGTAAGACCGACTTTGGTTTGGTTCGATCATATTGCTTTCAAATGTCAAGTATTTTCAGCTGAGCGGTCTAAAGAGGAAAGGAAGCTGTATTTGGGGCATGGCCAAAGAGTCCAGAACATTTTCTCTGTGATCATCGGTCTGTCTGAGGCGAATAATCCGTATCCCAGTGTAATATACAGCATACTCCCAAATGTGTTAATTGTCACTACTCATCCTCTCTCAATCCATAACAGCAGAGGAACAGTCCCTTCCTGTGCCGTGAGAGAAGACTCATGCATGAGCAACAAAGTACTATGCAGGTGCAATTCCTGTTTTATAAAAGCAGGAAGCTAATGCATAAATAGACACTGTGCTTTGTTTTCATTCTACATCCTGAGAAATGTTTTAAAATCAACCATTTGCCACAAGAAAAGAGCCTTGAGGCCATATATTTAGACTTGAAAGTGTATTTTCCCAGTGTGCCTTTCCCAGCAGGCTGTGATATGAGGAGGGTGGATTAAGACTGGTTGAAGAACCCAGACTGAGCAAGGCACTGTCAATCACCAGCACTCCTCCCAGTCAGGTGGTGGATCCTGTTGGGTCTGTTGGTTCCCTTCCCATCTATTATCATCACATTCAACAGTAGCACTCTTCCACCCGTGTCACCATGCAGTCTCCTCATATCCCTCCCTGCCTCTCGACTTCTGCCTCATTCACAGGCATTTCCCACATACCAGCTCTGTTGTTATGGTTGTCAGTTGTCACCCTTTCTCCCCATACAAACACTGAAAGAGAGGGGAGGTGCCTGAGACATAATAACGAGAAAAGCAGGCAGGCAGACTCACCTGATGATGACACACTGGTTCTCCCTGTCGATCATCATGTTTCTGTACATGTTGTCTGCCAGGGCGTAGATGTGAGGAGGGTTCTCATACTGGGCCTGGAGGTTCAACAGAGATTATGATCCAAGAATATCTTGTTAAAAAAAAAACTGGGTGGGTCCAATTTCTTGGTCCTAAGTGGAAAACTGACTGTAAAGGCAAGACTGTAAAGAATTAGGAGTAATTCATGTAATGAAGTAATAACGTCAGAGGGCTAACTGTTTTTATCAAGCATAGTTAACGTCTGATTTGGCAGCCAAGGCCACTTCCAGTACGCTGGCCAAGAACACTTTAAACAATACAGACTTGAACAGGCTGTACTGAAGGTATTGCCAGGCCTTTTCAACGGGCACGTTTCTAAATCTGCTCCAACTGAGGGGTGCTGCTGGAAAAGGTATTCGAAGCACACCTAACCCAGTTCATTGAAAACGTTGTTCTTTCTACTGATAACATCATCTTAAAAACATTAATTATTTTTACTTTTCCAAGTATGAGGTGACGTTGTGCAAACAATTAGGATACAAGTTGAATACATTGATAGCAGAGTTTTATTTTTACCCAAATAGAAAAACCTATTGGTACCCTGTCTCATTGTCTCATACTCCTGTCGAAAGAGAAAAGGCTGCTCACCGCGCCCTGATACATCTCCACTTCCTTGTCCCCAAAATATGGCATCTGCTTGAACGGGTTAACAGAGATGAGCACAGGGCCAATGTAAGTCTGTGGAGGTTAAGGATCATACTAACATGTGTACCAGTAATAAATCAACCGTTCAGGTCCCTGTGACTCACATGGTCAAAGGAAAGAACAACACTAAGAATTCCCAGAGCTCATTAGTCATCTGCATCGAGCACCAATAACAACCCTCCCCTCATTTTACTCTTTAAGACAATGCAGTTTCAGAACATGTTTATAAATCTTGACGTCGTCCCTCTTGGAGAAAAATGACCTAACTGTGAGTAATTGGGCCCATGATGTCATTGCAATGTGCATCTGTGTGGTAGCACTGGAGTGTCTGGTGATTGGACCCAAGCCTTGTAAATACAGTGTTCACACATCAGAGTGAACAGCCCAGCAGTGTAGTGATGTGAGGTTTAGGCCCTGTAGCCCAAAGCAGCTCCCGGCACATAAAGCTGGTATTGAGGGCGCCCTGCAGTGACCCCAGCCCCAGTACGCCACTGGCTGGAACACTCTTTGTTGATGTTATTTTCTGACCACAATCAGAGGATTGAGTTTTCAATCTAAAATGGCCAGCATCCGCTCAACTCTATAATCCTAAAGACTGCCAGGACACAGATGCGGTTTTAATTAATGAGCTCTTTCGAGAACTTTCAACATCTTCCATCAAAAGGGTTATTCAGAGGCCCAAACATTTCAACACTACTTGGATACATTATATGGGCACAAGAACAACACTTTAAACCTCAATATATTCTTGAGGTCTGTAAGAGTGAAGCTGAATACTCTTCTTATGGATTGTATAGGCCTACAGGCCTGGGGCATTTACAGATCTGGCCCGGAATGCTCTCAGCACAGCCAAACAAAACCATTACTGTTGTAGGAAAGTAGCTGCAGTGCTCACATTCACCATGCATTTCTCAGCAACCCTTCCCCCAACCTCTTTCCATATTGCTGCATGGTGAGATTAAACCAGAGTAAACCTGATTAAGATCCATTCCAGCCTGGAGGTGAAGGAAGCTGAAGTCAGGGGTCCAGATAGGGGCGCAAAGAGGCCCGTCTCCCCCTCGCCACTGGCGATACATGGTGGGAGTAGCCCAGTGTCTGGAGCCTCAAACACTAGATCATTAATCTGAGTTATTACAGCACTGGGAATGGTCACTCAGCTATTCTGGGAACGGTGGGAGTGTGTCTACGGCAGGGCTTAGCCATTCTTCATCGAGGTGTGAACGGTGTGTGAATGTGAAGGATACAAAGATGTAGTCGTCCATGTATCTCTTCTTGAGGTTGTCCACAATGGCGTCCTCGTTGATCTTGGAGAGGAGCACCATGTCGTCCACTCCACTCTGCTTGACATTGTGGCTCTGCCAGTGGTACCGGTAGTGGCCCCGGCTCCCCTGGAACACACAGAACACAATACACATCTGTTAATGCCTTCAGACTGGTGCCTTCAGATTGCTTGCAGCCGCATCAAACTATAAAACTATCAAACTATGACCGCGTGACCTGACCAGGGAAAAAAAACGATGGCCCTATAGTCTCATAGAAACTTCATTATCAGAAGCTTACCTTTACCTAGGACTGAAATCATCACATTTGGTGAGAGTACTGGGGTAGGCAGCAAAAACTTTTAGCAGAAAACTGAAATGAACTTGGGCTTCCCCCTGAGTAACTCATTTTCACCCATGCAGAGTTTTGATATTTTTTTTAACTTCTAATAGGTGCAAGGTCAAGATTCCCAAAAGTGCTTTCAGTGTGTTTTTGGCTCTTTGATGTTGTGTTCTGACTGCTGTCAGACCTTTCCCTTTACCTCCCTCCCCCTCTCTTCCTCTTCTACCTCCGTTCCAGTTGGATTTTTTTTTTCTGAGAGCAGGTCTCCAGAAAGCTTAGGGCATTCATCATGTGCTGTGAGTCAATGTCATCTGGCTGCTGAGGAAAGGATTACAATGTGCTGTGAGGAATGAGTCTTATTCTCCTCGATGGAGAACCAATCAAAGCCACAGACCAGATCCAGAACATTAGTCAACACTGGACACATCTCAATGCCATTTAACGCTCTGTTTGCCTCCTGATTCCACTGAGAAAGAGCATTTTAAATCCTATTCTATTTTAGTTTACCTTTGAACTGGAGGACAGCTTTACATACTGTACAGCTGAACGATTTGTATTTCTACGCCTGTTTTTTCTTCCTGGTTCTGGAATGCTTTGTTTCAACTTTTGAAGTGGTTCAGATTGGAAAGGGCTGGTGCATAGATTAGATGGCAGCAACACTTCCATATTTCAGATTCCATAGGCTACAGCAGACTGAATGGTGCAATGTGACAATCACTTGTTAAATGTCAATTTGTGGTTAAAGACAAAAAGTACATTTGCACTAAGATGTACTTTCTCTACCAAAGCAACACAGAGCAAAACCATGGTGACATTACAGTAAAATAAAGTAACACCACAGTAGATTTAATACACCAATGGAAAGCCATGGTAACTTTCAATAGTTGACTTGTACAAAGTCAAGCAGAGAGACTGCTCAAATGAACCCTTAACGTTCTCCGGGGTGGCTCAATTGTTTTTTACACCAACAAAATAAATACCACAACCTCTCTTTACAGACTCACTCTTAGCATGGAACATAGTGAGTAATGTTAATAGCTTCTCAGACTATTTCTATGTGCATTTTCACTCAGGAGCCAAGACATAAATTACTGCTCCATTAATTTTCCCAGACGGTTCCCATTATCATGTTTTACTGCTTTTTTTAAAAACAGAAGAAGAAAAGTCTGATTTCTCCTCTCATTGGCTAAGCAGGGTGCATTACATGTGATTCCATACCCTGGGAGCTCATAAACACCTCGCTGGAGATGATGTGTGAATGAAGAGAATATTGATGGGACACTGGGAAATTGGTGTCTCAGGAATTTGAAGATAAACAGTGCATTCGGAAAGTATTCAGACCCCTTCCCCTTTTCCACATTTTGTTATGTTACAGCCTTATTCTAAAATAGATTAAATCATTTTTTAATAATAGGTGAAATAGACTTACCCGCCTAAATCTACCCGCATTTGGCACGTGGCAGGTGTTCATTTTAGTCCCTGCTTCCAAGTCAAGGTAAACTTTTGGTTTTATTAATTTATTACCACGAGGCCCACCGGTGTAACTGCTTGCTGACTGTACTGCATGATTATTAACATGTTAGTTCTAGTAGTTATGTTGACTATGACGTTAGCTAATATGCTGACAAGGCTGTGTGTAGCGATTATGATATGAAGGTTGGGCTTAGATAGATTTGTTCACCTAGTCACAGACAGCTGATTTGTTTTACTGCATTTCCATGTTTGAGTACATCACAATCAAAGTATGTGAGTCCGTCTGAGTAAGGGTGAGTCAGACTCTTGATAAAGCATGAGCCAAGTCAGAGGATCACAGAGCCCTTTACACAGGAGAAACAGTCCGGTCTTCCAGGCAGCGATCCTAAACATTCAGAAAAAAAGGACTAGTTGATCAATAACATGTAATAATGTCATATTATACTGAGCTTCTCTGTTATATTTCCATACTCATCTGAAATCCAACACATCAGGTTCATCTCATTGTCTTGCTCTAATGCAGTAGTAATGACATTAACTGCATTGAGCTTGGAATCTACTACAGATGTCGCAGTTGAGCCCACCACAAATACACATAAAAACAGCCCAGATCTATAGCACAACTCCAGGCAAATCCTACACCATGTATGCTGTAGGACACAACCCTACATCAAATGAAAATGAAGTACCACCCTAAGCTATTTAGAGTGCTATATTTATCCTGTTGCTGCTTTGTTGGGAATGATAATGTTCTACTTGAAGAGGGAGAGGACATAAGCCGGAAACACAGGAGCCAAAAGTTCAGGGTATTTTCCATGGGGGTTAGAGGAGAACATTGGGTACTTTGAGATGTTTTCAATAATTTTCTAACACACCAATAAAATTGTTTATAAACATTGATAAGAATGTATAATGGCTTATTGATGACAGTGGTTATAAAGCCAATCACTGACTGCTTGTTGGATGCTGTGCCATAAACTGCTAATATATGGCTCTGGTTGAAACCTACCTATGTGTTTTGACTGAGATCTAGCCTAGAGCAGGATGCTGTTCTCTCTGGTAAGTGATTCCCCAGGTTAGTGGAAAAGTTGAGGTGAGTCAGTCAGTGCTGGAGGTCGGCGAGCATACAGTCCCTTAGGGGGACAGATGGAACTGGGAGCTACCAATAATATCTGACTTCACTTTGAGCACATCTTAACAACCACCTTCTCCACACAGACCGCCCTTAGTAACAGCATACTACAGAGCATCAGTCATAACTAATGATCTTTGCTTCTGTACAATTCCAGTCACATATTATGTGTTTCACAGATGTCAAAACAACCTTGATCCCAGGAAGTATGATTGGGACCTCTGTCCAAAGAGATCTAGGATTAACCTGATTCATGACTTGATCTCCTTCACTCTCTGAAATAACAATCAACTCCTTATAGTCTCCTAGGTTTGGGACCAGACCTTTTCCTTAAAGTTACCCCGACAGCAGTTGAGGAATTTCTGCACCAGCCCCAGATTCATAATGTCAGGCTTTTTTTCATGCAAATACCATTACCATAAATGGATAGTGCTGAGCAGAGCTGAGTTCGAGAAATGGCTGGGTTTGATTCAGTACAACAGGCGGCACCCCCTCCCCCCCCCTTCCCATTCCCCACTGTTACTCTGTTCTCCTTTTCCAACCTTGGATTTGACACAGAGCCCACCATGTGTTAAGAAGACCACTTTCTGGTGCTGCACTCTACTACAGAACTGGATCTCTTTCCAGTAACAATCTTGGTGGATATTGCTTGGGATGTGACCAGGATCAGGCTACAAATGGATTTTGTTCATGCAAGGGTTTTACTCAGTGTTGGATAAGTGCATTCATGTGCTACCATGTAGTAGTTCAGTTGACCTGATTTCTGAAAGCAGCTCCATTCTGAGTCAGGTTTCCCTTCCCAGAGAAGGATTAGGATTTTATAAATGATTTTTGATTTAATTTAAACAGATTTGAGAAGCTTTGGACAGATGCACATATACTAAGTCTTACAGTATGAAATGCCATCATGCATTTTGTTGATTAAAAAATCCCAACCCCTCCCACCACCCCAAACCTTGAAGAAAATACTCTGATCCTCCACACCAACCACACTATATCTAGCATTGGAAGGTATGATGTCAGTTAGTACTTCCTGTCTCCATGATCCCGGGTCACAGCCAGGTCAGCCATACATCAGCTATGACCTTTGCAGTTGTAACATCCATCTTTGGTGTGTACTAATTGATTCTTGAAGACTGTAACTTATAAATGCCTCATGAGCTTAGTTAAACTGTCATACCCTTTCAGAACCCAGGATATCAGCTTGTTTTACTTCAATGTTTGTAAACAAAGTAAATGTAAACAAACACTGTATAGCCTCAAAACATGGTTAAAACTATAAATGTTGAGATCATGGATGTCAACATTATATTTGATAGTGGTTTCTCCAGCCATCTCTCAAGTTTATACTGAAAAAAGGGGCGCATTGTTATTATTTCAACTCTGGATTGCCCCTTTAACAGACAAACTAAATAGAACCAAATCAAGGCCAACACTAAGCAGTGCTTCCACCTGGACTCTATCACTGCTCTGGATCAACTGCTGAATCTGCACTTTTAAAAACCCACTCATTTCAGCAGTGCCAGGAACTGAGTGCTGACAAGAGAGTAAACCTTCCACAAATCAAGAGGAGAAAACAAAGCAATCAAAGAGAGAGGTTGAAAAACCCTGGATGCTGATTGAAAATACTGTGGTCTCTCTAATATTAGAGACAGTAGTCTGAACAGTCTGAATCATCATCCAGGGCATTTCAAGATGGGAAAAGAGAAGTAACAATAAGCAGCAGTGTGGGGCTGTTGCCATGCACAGCTACTCCATGGGATGGGATATTCATTAGGGTCACAGAGCACCCTAGACAGCAGCCTCTTCCTCAGCTGGATCTGGACCCAGACTGGACCATGGTCACCATGGCAGCAACACCCAGGGTACAGCCAACTTCACCACTGCTCAGCACCATGCCAGTAGAGGAGACATCCATGCCAAGCCTAAGAACACTACCCAGACTTGGACTAATAGTTGTCTCGCGTCAATAAGTAAAAACATTTCTGACCCTGTCTGAGTCTCTTAGCCTGGCAGCCATAACTCCCCATTAATAAAAATACCCAGAGCCCAATGCCAGTGGAAACAGTCCCCGCTACCAAAGCTCATGGGCATGAAAATATGACTTACACCGATTAGTCAATTCAGTGTTGGTCTGAGAGACATTAACACCTGTAAACATGCAGTTTGGTCTATATCTATTAGGTGTAGGTGGTAGACATGAGAATCCAGGCTGCAGTGCTTCTCTCATTCTGCTGTGCAACTTACCCTGAAGTCACCTGCTTAGAAAAGAGATATCAACATCAATAATGCAGAGAAAACCACCCCTACTCCTTAACTGTCTAAGTTCTTATGCTGTTTATCTGGGCCAGGGCTGACGTACATGTTGAATAAGCGTTTACGTAAGACAAGGCCCTATTTTTCAAAGAGTTTGTTACACAATTGTACTAAATCAACTCTAGATAGTAGCTGAGGGTAGTGTGAACTGGAGAGAGCTGTAGCCTGCAGGGCAGGGCTAGGTAGGGCTGGGTAGCTGGGTGCCTGTGTCCTCCCCAGGGAGAACAAACAGAGAGGTAAGGAGAGGTGTAAGCTGAGACAGGAGGAGAGGTTTCAAAAGAGAGAATCCTCCTATGTACTGAATCCATGGAAACTCATGTGAAATGTCATATTTCTCGAGAATACATCTACGGTTTATAAGTCCCCCTTAAATACATGACAATGTTTATGATAAGATTCACTTCTAGCCACACAAAAATAATAATTAAATGTAATATCACATGCTATGGTATAGGGTGGCTAGACGTCACTGTGGGTGGGCCTACTCTTTAAAGAACAGCCACACAATTTTTCTTGCAGCTTGAACGTAAACAAACCATTTGCAGCAGGCTCTCATTCATACCAATGATTTTCTGTGCCACACAGTGGCTGCTATTTGTCCAGACCAGTCTCAGGTTTCAGTTACACAGCTTCCAGCTAGGAGCCCTCCTATAGGAAGGGAATTTTTGCACATGTTCAGCACCTATAATAGAAATTATACATTTTTGCAAAGACAATATCTCCCTGGTCTCAGTTTTTGTATGGCGGTTTGCTCTCTCTGTCAAAGAGAACATCCCATCCTTCTTTTTCAGCTTGCCATACATTACCGGGTAGATGCGTGCCAGACATAGAATTTCCCTGAACTAGATCTCCTAAGTGGGTCCCATGCCACTGCCTAACATTGCCGTGGCAACAACCTTCACTCTCTCTAAAATCAGGTAGACCTCAATTATCTCCTGCAAACATGGCTGATAAGAAAATGCCATTGTGTGAGGTGTGACACCTGCAGGGATACCCTCCCATTCCCAACAAGTAATACCATACTGCAGAGTTCCCCAAAAGTCACCCCCGTGGGCCAAATTCGGCCCCTGGGTGATTTTAGTTGTCCCCCCCAAAAAAACATTTGTTGTTGGACATAAAAGACTAAAAATATATATATATATATATATATATATATATATATATATATATATATATATATATATATATATATATATATATATATATATATATATATATATATATATATATATATATATATATATATATATATATATATATATATATATATATATATATATATATATATATATATATATATATATATATATATATATATATATTTTTAGTCTTTTATGTATATATATATATATATTTTTTTTTTTTTACAATCACCAGGAAATCAGCTCGAAGTCATTTTAAATTTAGGATATCTGTTCCCAAGTTTCCTACGCATAAATAGAGAGGCATATGTGGTTTTATCCCAATGTAATCAAGGTTTGAAATCTTTTTGTTTCTGTCAAATACTATCTGTTTGGGATTCTTGCGGTGTTCCGGCCCCCCAATCATCCACTCAAGGATAAATTGGCCCACAGCTGAATGTAATTGGGGACCCCTGCTATACGGTCATTCAATATCCCTTTACTGTGGAACACATCTGGGTGGTCTGACATTCATACTCATTCATAAGGGATATGGGTAGCACTTTCTAGGAGTCAGTATTGGAATAAAATGTCAAGCTACAACACTGCCAGTTAGCAAAGTGTTTTTATAGTATAAATTACCACTCTAAATTATGTTTTTTCAAAAGAAAACCCCTATGACTGAAGGATTATACCAAATACTGTTTCTCAGCTGTGAAATCACCTGCTAGTCAGGAGCCAACCACTTCTCATAAATCCATTGCACCCTTCAATATCCACTGGGTATCTTGAAGATAGACCTTAGAAATCTTTCATGACATGGTAAAGCCTCCATCCTCAGGGTCTGAGACACCTCCTGTATCAGTAAGAAGTATGGTATCTCCTCTTGTGATAAGACTGTTACCAGGAGGAGAGTCAATTGCCATAAACAGAAAAACCATCCTCTGAATTAGTGAGGCTTTAGCCCAGAAGCAGTCATGGGTTATGGCCTGGACTAATTGGCCCATTGAAACAGATATATGACAAAACACCTCCCAGGCCTTGACAGGAGAACTCCTGAATGGGAGAAGGGGAAGAGGGAGGGCCAATCACTCGAAAACATATCAATGCAGCAGGAGTTGCTTTTACAATGTGTACCAAAACTGTCTGGGTCCTGGGCCCAGTACTGCTGTGGCATAACACGGCTGAAATGAGCACAGATGCCTCAAGTTACTGTGGGATAGGTCTGGGAAGATCAGACACTGTTAAATGGTGTGGCTGGAGCAAAGATAGGTGGATGTATATTCTCTAAGACACATTGAGTGCTTTCAGCGTCTGGATTTTTATCACCGCAACAGAGAGTGAGAGAGATATCTTCGACAGTGACAGAACAGGAGGGATACAGGCGGTGGTGGTGGTGTGACGCGTAAGAAAGAAATGTGAAAGAGAACCTCGTCATAAGGGGTGTGGCTGGCTGGGTGTGTAGAAAAGCATGCCTTATTCTATTTATACCATGAACAAGCACAAGGGCCCAGTTTATACATTGGATGTATGGTTCATTTTCCTCCTTTGGCTCCACCAAGTTCATTCCTCTGCTTATGAACCAGTCCTTTCAGGGGGAAAATATATGCCTGACAATAGAGGTCGACCGATTATGATTTTTCAACGGCGATCCAGATTATTGGAGGACCAAAAAAAGCCAATACCAATTAAAATAAAAAAAAATTGGCCCATTTAGATAGGATAGTAATAATGACAATTACAACAATACCCAATGAACAATTAACACTTTTATTTCCACTTAATATAAATACATAAATAAAATATATTTAGTCTCAAATAAATAATGAAACATGCTCAATTTGGTTTAAATAATGCAAAAACAGAGTGTTGGAGAAGAAAGTAAAAGTGCAATATGTGCCATGTAAAAAAGCTAACGTTTAAGTTCCTTGCTCAGAACATATGAAAACTGGTGGTTCAATATTCCCAGTTAAGAAGTTTTAGGTTGTAGTTAATATACGTTGAGTATTTCTCTATACAATTTGCATTTTATATATCTTTGACTATTTTATGTTCTAATAGACACTTTAGTATTGCCAGCCTAATCTCAGGAGTTGATAGGCTTGAAGTCATAAACAGCGCTGTGCTTCAAGCATTGCTAAGAGCTGCTGGCAAACGCAGTAAAGTTCGAATGAATGCGTACGAGCCTGCTGCTGCCTACCACTGCTCAGTCAGACTGCTCTATCAAATCATAGACTTAATTATAGTAAACACACAGAAATAAGAGACTTAGGCCATTAATATGGTCTAATCCGGAAACTATCATTTTCAAAAACAAAACCTTTATTATTTCAGTGAAATAAGGAACCATTCCGTATTTATCGAACAGGTTGGCATCCCTAAGTCTAAATATTGCTGTTACATTGCACAACCTTCAATGTTATGTCATGATTATGTAAAATTCTGGCAAATTAGTTCACAACGAGCCAGGCGGCCCAAACTGTTAAATATACCCTGACTCTGCTTGTACTGAACGTAAGAGAAGTGACACAATTTCCCTAGTTAATATTGCCTGCTAACAGGAATTTCTTTTAACTAAATATGCAGGCTTAAAAATATATACTTCTGTGTATTGATTTTAAGAAAGGCATTGATGTTTATGGTTAGGTACATTTGTGCAACGATTGTGCTTTTTTCGCAAATGCCCTTTTGTTAAATCATCCCCCGTTTGGCGAAGTAGGCTGTGATTCGATGATAAATTAACAGGCACAGCATTGATTATATGCAACACAGGACAAACTAGTTAACCTAGTAATATCATCAACCACGTGTAGTTAACTAGTGATTATGTGAAGATTGATTGTTTCTTATAAGATAAGTTTAATGCTAACTAGCTACTTACCTTGGCTCCTTGCTACACTCGCGTAACAGGTGGTCAGCCTGCCACACAGTCTCCTCGTGGATTGCAATGTAATCGGCCATAATCAGCGTCCAAAAAAAATGGCGATTACCGATTGTTATGAAAACTTGAAAAATCGACAATGCAGATTAATTCGGTCGACCTCTACCTGATGTAGTGAGCAGTCCAACAGGGCAACAGCAGAGAACGCATTAATTTCACTAAGAGGACACAAAGACACATAAACCGCCTGTGTCAATAACATCAGCTGTGTGATAAGCTGTCCGACAGAGGTGAACTAACACAAAGCGACTTCTATACAAATCAATATTTGTTTTTTGGGCCCTGCTGCTGCTGTGTACGTATAGAGAGAGAAAGCCACACTAGGTGCAAAATCTGTATAGTAAGTCCACTACTAGAGTGCACAAATTACAGCCTGCCACAAAACTGCTCTGCCTAAACCAAGTTTGACAGATTCATACAGAAGCACAACGGCTTTTAAGAGATAGCAGCCCACAAAAGGGAAGCATAACTGAGAAGTTAATCAAAGCCAGACATGTGGAAGCTTTATTAAATATTCTGCCATCAATTTTTGGCATGAATAAAAAAAAAAAAAGATTATTCACCATAGTCAAACTCAAAATCAACTGGGTGCATGAAAAAAAAACAGATGTCCTGGGAACCGTAGAGCCAGATTGGCATGGCTCCCAGGACGGTAGCATCAGAGAGATGAAAGGCCGTGTGTACACCTGATGGTATAGAAAACAGGCAGACTAACGATGCTGGCTAGAGCATCTTACTCCCAGCCACTCAGGGAAATGGGTGCTGGCTGACAACCAAGAGCAGCACAACTCCCATCTGAGCTGACGTTAAACACTCAGGAAGTCATCAACAACGGCCTCTCCCCAGAAAGCATTCCACCCTCCAAGTATGGCCTAAAAACCTGGCTCACCCAACAGAACACTGGTAATACCCTGGCTCACCCAACAGAACACTGGTAATAACCTGGCTCACCCAACAGAACACTGGTAATAACCTGGCTCACCCAACAGAACACTGGTAATAACCTGGCTCACCCAACAGAACACTGGTAATAACCTGGCTCACCCAACAGAGCACTGGTAATAACCTGGCTCACCCAACAGAACACTGGTAATAACCTGGCTCACCCAACAGAACACTGGTAATAACCTGGCTCACCCAACAGAACACTGGTAATAACCTGGCTCACCCAACAGAACACTGGTAATAACCTGGCTCACCCAACAGAACACTGGTAATAACCTGGCTCACCCAACAGAACACTGGTAATAACCTGGCTCACCCAACAGAACACTGGTAATAACCTGGCTCACCCAACAGAACACTGGTAATAACCTGGCTCACCCAACAGGACACTGGTAATAACCTGGCTCACCCAACAGAACACTGGTAATAACCTGGCTCACCCAACAGAACACTGGCACAGACCTTTACTTTACACACCCATCCATTTACAGTCTGTCTGGGACTGGGTATGAGGCTGCTGTCTATCACTGTGTTTCCACACCACATGCCCAGAGAGAACTAATATAAAATACTTATTTTTGGAATACTTTGTTTTGGTCACCGACTTACTTTGTGTCTGAACAGCCCAAGCAGCTGACCAGGTCTAAAAAAAAGAAATGGAAGAGAGCTCAAACTCCGTCACTGCTACAGACACACACACACACACACACTGAAAAGTGATCCCAAATACAGCTTCATGACTTACTGTTCTGAATATACACAATGAATCCAATGACAAACATTTACATTCCACAAAGACAACCTTAAATGAATCACAATCAGCTTCACTGTCACAAAATCACATACCAGATTTCACTGCAATCCTTTAGACACATTTCTCATAAAATGTTCTTTCAAAGGGTTTTGGTGCAGTAAAAATGTGAAATGAATAAAAAAATGATAGATGTTGCAGTAGGCTGTTTGTAGTCCTCTCCAGCTTTGAAGGGAATAATATAACACAGTTCCAATGATTTCCAGCTGACGATCTCTTGATTCTCTGATATTAATCTTATATTGTGTTGATCACTATAGTATTGCAGAGCTACATCACACTATTTAGATATTTTCATTGAGGGTTACAGTTGATGTTTGGTTCAGTGATACGGACAGTTAAGACATATATACACACACACACACACACACACACACACACACACACAACCAGTCAAAAGTTTGGACACACCTACTCATTCAAGGGTTTTTCTTTATTTGTACTATTTTCTACATTGTAGAATAATAGTGAAAACATCAAAACTATGAAATAACACACATGGAATCATGTAGTAACCAAAAAGAGTGTTAAACAAATCAAAATATATTTTATATTCTTCAAAGTAGTCCCCCTTTGCCTTGATGACAGCTTTGCACACTTTTGGCATTCTCTCAACCAGCTTCATGAGGACTGCTTTTCCAACAGAGTTCCCAAATATGCTGAGCACTTGTTGGCTGCTTTTCCTTCACTCTGTGGTCCAACTCATCCCAAACCATCTCAATTGGGTTGAGGTCAGGTGATTGTGGAGGCCAGGTCATCTGATGCAGCATTGTCCATCACTCTCCTTAGTCAAAAAGCCCGTACACAGCCTGGAGGTGTGTTTTGGGTCATTGTCCTGTTGAAGAACAAATGATAGTGGGACTAAGCGCAAATCAGATGGGATGGCGTATCGCTGCAGAATGCTGTGGTAGCCATGCTGGTTAAGTGTGCCTAGAATTGTAAATAAATCAGACAGTGTCACCGGCAAAGCACCCCCACAACTCCTCCCCATGCTTCACGGTGGGAACCACACATGCCGTTCACCTATTCTGCGTCTCACAAAGACATGTCGGTTGGAACCAAAATTATCCCATTTGGACTCATCAGACCAATAGATTTCCACCGGTCTAATGTCCATTGCTCGTGTTTCTTGGCCTAAGCAAGTCTCTTCTTATTATTGGTGCCTTTAGTAGTGGTTTCTTTGCAGCAATTCAACCATGTATCCTCTGAACAGCGGATGTTGCGATGTGTCTTAACTCTGTGAAGCATTTATTTGGTTTACAATTTCTGAGGCTGGTAACACTAATGAACTCTAAAGCAGAGGTAACTCTGGGTCTTCCTTTACTGTGGCGGTCCTCATGAGAGACAGTTTCATCATAGCGCTTGATGAGTTTTGCAACTGCACTTGAAGAAACTTTCAAAGTTCTTGAAATTTCCCGGATTGACTGACCTTCATGTCTTAAAGTAATGGACTGTAATTTCTCTTTGATTATTTGAGCTGTTCTTGCCATAATATGGACTTGGTATTTTCTTCTGTCACAACACAACTGATTGGCTAAAAACGCATTAAGAAGGAAAGAAATTGCACAAATTAACAAGGCACCTGTTAATTTAAATGCACTCCAGGTGATTACCTCATGAAGCTGGTTGAGAGAATGCCAAAAGTGTGCAAAGCTGTCATCAAGGCCAAAAGGGTGGCTATTTTGAATCATCTCAAATATAAAATATTTTGAATTGTTTAACACTTTTTTGGTTACTACATGATTCCATGTGTTAGTTTTTGATGTCTTCACTATTATTCTACAATGTAGACAATATCAAAAAATAAAGAAAAACCCTGGAATGAGTAGGTGTGTCCAAACTTTTGGCTGGTACTGTAGCTAATGAGATTATGGGTATTACTGGCACAATACAGTGGGAAACTGTGTGGCACAATAGTATACAATTTATGATTATAGAAAAGCCATAATGAGCCATTAGACTTAATCTAAGAAGTGATGCAGGGTGAAAACAATGGTGGCCTAGGGTACGGTAACAGACTGAGATGGGTTGATAAAGTCTCCATGGGGCAGTGCTGGAGCCCAAACACTGAATCAGAGGCCTATGATCTTTTGACATAATGCAACAGTGGATAGGAAACAAGCTGAACAGATAAATGGAACTCCGCTCTGACAGAGCGTGACATTTTTCCATTTCCACAGCTGTCCTAACGGGTGACAAAACACATGCAAATAGAAGTTTCAGACTTTGTTTACTTTTTTGTTAGGTCAGAGCTTGCTGAACAGAGTTCCACCTCCTTAGTGTGGGAGACTGCAGACAGTGGATATCTGTTGAAAATTACAAAAGTAAAGCAACCAACCACAAAATAAGGAAAAACAGATCATGCAAATGAGGACATCTATCTAGAGCATGTACTTGTCTCTCACTATGGTGTTACTTGCTTATAATTAAGCAATACGGCTCGAGGGGGTGTGGTATATAGCCAATATACCATGGCTAAGGGCTGTTCTTACCAACTAAAGAATTCAGAGTGCCTGGATACAGCCCTTAGCCTTGGTTAGTTGGCCAAATATCACAACCCCCCCGAGGTGCCTTACTGCTAATAGAAACTGGTTACCAATGCAGTAAATAATTTTTTTGTAATACCTGTAGTATACGGCCTAATATACCACATCTGTCAGCCAATAAGCATTCAGGGTTCAAACCACCCAATTAATAATAAAAATGATTAGTTATGCACCTGCAACACTAGTGACATTAACATGCGACTGATGATTAATAATGTGTACCCAGGAAAGAGATGGATAGACCTGGGAGATGAGCTATCCTTTTACTGGAATGCAGGCATCCCCCATGGAATTCAGGGCATGTTTGTCTGTATGCTAGTGAGCAAACAGAACCCTCTCAGAACCCTGCTCAGATCCACAGACAAGACAGAAAAAATCCAGAGGCAGACAGAAGACTCCAGCTGTGCCCAATGGGGCTGATATCATGGTAACTACTATTGGAAAATATGAAAATTATAGTGACAAATGTTGTGAAATCTTTGTCTCACAGCATGAAATTGCCTAAAATATGTCAAACCTACATACTTCAAGGAAAAACATGAGTTTCCATTTACTACACATGACACCTATAAAAAAACTTAGCAGCTGTTTAATTGTGGCCCAGACTAGAACAGGTGGGTATTGTCTGAGCGAGAGAAGATATCACATCAGCCTAGAAGTCTGATCAAAAGTGGCCTCCTCTGCATGGGACCAAAGAGCTGCCTGGCACAGTCCTCCCCATCCCTCACTGGGGTAATGGGAGACATTCGCTGTGAGAACAGACTGTGCTCTCCATTGGGCTGCAGCCCCAGCCTGCTGGGCTCCCAGTCCTGCGGGTAGTGGTGCGAGAGCCAGGCTCACAAATGGTGTGCTGTACCAAGGGCTGGGCAGCAGTAAACCTGGGAAAGCCAAAAGACAAGAGGGGAGCTGACAGTGAGCTGGCCGGGACACACAGACCCAGATCACTTTACAGAGGGGAAAATGCAGATGGCTGTTCCTCACATGACCACCACATTCACAGCTGGCCCAGGTTGCTGAGGGATGTGTTTCAAATAATATTAAAGGCCTGCATTAGGGAAAGTGGGATACCTAGTCAGTTGTCCAACAATGTATTCAACTGAAATGCGTATTCCACATTTAACCCAACCCCTCTGAATCAGAGAAGTGCGGGGGGCTGCCATAATCGACATCCACGTCTTCGGCGCCCGGGAAACAGTGGGTTAACTGCCTTGCTCAGGGGCAGAACGACATATTTTTACCTTGACATCTTGGGGACTTGATCCAGCAACCTTCCAGTTACTGGCCCACTGTGCCATCACTGAACCGACTGAGGAAAGCAGAAAATAAAATAATGATTTATGGAAACGTTCACTACACAAAGGTGAGACAGAAAATGGGTATACAATTGGATCTAAAAAGGAGAATCCTCTATATTTTTGCTTGCTCCAAAACCAATAGATTGACACATTTTATAATGTAGGGTTACCTGTCAATGGCCACAGTTAGCAGGTGGTATTAGTTTGCACAAAGGTAACATTTACTCGTCATTGAAGAACAATGGGGTTTGGTTTGGAGTACAAACTGCCACCATGATCAACTACTGAGGAATACTAAGTAAGTGCCAAACAGAGGAAGTTGCTGTGTTAATGGCATCATGAATGGACACCATGAAGTGGTATCCTCTAATCAGATGCACTTTAAAAGACATGGCAGGATGTGGCATCACATCAGACAGCATATCTGTTTGAAGACAAAGGTCAACAGCAGCTCTTTATAAAACGAATGAAAATGTTAAACTTTCAATAAAAAGCTCAATTAAAGAAATGCTCATTTTAACCAGTTTTATGTTTAATTCATCCTTTTAACTTTTCATTTTGCACAAACAAACCACAAGGGGTTACAACCAATGAGTAAATATCATTCAGAGGAGCTTCTGTGGGAACATTGTCAGAATAGTTAGGCTAAGACAAGCGTTTAACATCCATTAATAAATCTGATTCTTGATCCAGTCTGATTCTGCCATCTGTTCTGGAAGTCAGTGAGTCGGAACTTAGAACCAGTGTGATGGCTTACGGAACGCCACGAACATGAAGATGGCGCTTTGTAACAAAGACCAATATGCGTGGGATTGATAAAGAGGAGAGTGTATGTTTACTGGATCTCTGTGAACAAATTGAACAAGTTCTCCAGAAGGGGTGTTCGCCCTGTTCTAGAGAAGGGCTCGAATTCCTGCAAAACTCTTTTCAGCATTGCAGGGTGGAAAAAAATGGAGCACAGGCTTTGAAATGGGGGGATATTACTGAGCATTCACCTCCCTGCAGAAAAAGCTGATAAAAACCATATGCTGTCATACTGACCTAGTATTCAGCATCTGGCAGAGTGGGGACTGTGAGTGATGCTACCGCCTGGTGCTCCAGACAGTCAGAGTGACAGACTGCTTCTCTCCACACAAGCCAAATATTAGAGTTCCCTCAATGTGACCCCAAAAAGGCTTTTTTTTTAAATTTTTTAAAGGAAGAGTTGTGCACTGAGTAACTGCGGTGTGTTTCATTCTTTATCTCTGACATCAGACTAAAGAGAGGAGAATATCTGGGGAAGGTTTATTATTTGACAGAAAGTCTGTTTATGACGAGCCAGGTTCTGACACATCCAGATGACGTACTATGATCTTGCACGCAAAACAGCTACCTACTTTTGGAGCAAACCTGGAAAAACAATTGCTTCTTTCATGTCCAATTATTCCAGTGCTGCAAAATGTTAAGATGCAAGACGTATTAAATGTTTTCCACCTGGTTCATTGAAAGGATACATTCAGTTGTGTCCAACAGTTTCACATTGTTCTGAATTCAACCTTTCCATTCTCTGCTTACTGAATATTGTGCTCAATAAACCTGTCACTGATGAAAGGATCTGTATATACAGCACATATGTTCTACTGTCATTAAAGCTACCTCACCAGAAGGAAACCAGTCCATTTCCTTCTGGTCATTCAGCATGAAATTCAGCACCCATGCCAGGGATCCGCCCACAAGCGCTAGTCTAAATAAGAATATCTCTTAACTTCAGCAGATCTAGGGGACTTGGGTTCACCGCAGCATATTACCTCTGAAGTGAGTCAGAATGTGCCTCAAGGCTAAAAGTTGTCTAATGTTGGCTCAGCAAGATGTGTGCACAGCATGCTAAATCTATCTATCCTCATATCTGGGTCTACTACAGAAGGATGAAGATAATGTTTTTAAAACCATCATGAGCCTACAGAGAGGGGGACGTCCAGTCATCAAACAATCTATATGCATGCATTTTATGGTACCCTCATACAGGAGGACAATGGGTAAACCATTTAAATTCAATCAATTTGGACAGCACCTCTTTTGATTTGAACTTAACCTTCCATACGTATTTGCCCATTGTAGAAATGGTCAGAAAGAGAAAGTGTGCTTCAAAATATAAAAGGTGTTCAAAGTTGACCTTTTTTGCATACCCCACCATACTATTAGCTATCCATGTCTTCATCACTGGAAATTATACAGTTGAAATGTATAGAATTTAAAATCTTGCAAACAGGGTTTTTTGTGTTGTGCCATCAGTTGAGACACACATGCTCTTGAATACAGGGTGTCATGTTGTGGTTAATAAACGTACTAAAATGAGAATACAATTTAAAAAAATGCGACTTTCAAATGGTATCACAAAGATGGTTGGAGGTCCACAAATCAGACAACGTTGACTTAAAATGGTAATATATTAAAATGGTGCGTGGACCGGCGGTCCTCTTTGTGGTAGTAATTAAATTAGAAGTAAAAATTTAAATTCAAATTTCAACGGTGTGCCAGTTAAATTGCAGTTATCTGAAGGGATAAGATTGATATTTCCATGATCGAGCACAACACAAAAAATATCAGATGTAGGGTCTAAGAAATGATCAAATAGTTTGACAACCCCGTTCGTACGTTTTTAAATGATATCAAACTAAACCGTTTTATCTTTTCCAGTGATGAAGACATGGACGTCACATGGTATGGTGGGGTATGGAAAATGGGTCAAATCTGAGCACCTCTAGAACCCAAATGTTTTGTCATTCAGGTCCAAAAAGTCACTTTCTGACCACTTCTTCCATGGGCAAACATGTATGGAAAGTTTTGTTTAAATCAAAAGGGTGATTGAAAAAGTGATTGAATTCATATGGATTTACCCCAACGGAAGGTCACATAAAATAGTTATATTGGAACTCCTGTAATTGTAACATGTTCTAATACAGTGCATTAGGAAAGTATTCAGACCCCTTGACTTTTTCCACTTTGTTACATTACAGATTTATTCTAAAATGGATTCCATTTTTTTTCTCATCAATCTACACACAATACCCCATAAAGACAAAGTGAAAACAGGTTTAGACATTTTTGCAAATGTATTAAAAAACAGAAATACCTCATTTACATAAGTATTCAGACCATTTTCTATGAGACTCAAAGTTGACCTCAGGTGCATCCTGTTTCTATTGATCATCCTTGAGATGTTTCTACAAGTTGATTGGAGTCCACCTGTGGTAAATTCAATTGAATGGACATGATTTAGAAAGGCATACACCTGTCTATATAAAGGTCCCACAGTTGACAGTGCATGTCAGAGCAAAAACCAATCCATGAGGTCGAAGGAATTGTCCTTAGAGCTCCGAAATAGGATTGTGTCGAGGCACAGATCTGGGGAAGGGTACCAAAAAATGTCTGCAGCATTGAATGTCCCTAAGAACACAGTGGCCTATATCATTCTTAAATGGAAGATGTTTGGAACCACCAAGTCTCTTCCTAGAGTTGACCGCCCGGCCAAACTGAGCAATCGGGGGAGAAGGGCCTTGGTCAGGGAGGTGACAAAAATCTGACAGAGCTCCAGAGTTCCTCTGTGGAGATGGGAGAACCTTCCAGAAGGACAACCATCTCTGCAGCACTCCACCAATCAGGCCTTTATGGTAGAGTGGCCAGTCCTCAGTAAAAAGCACATGACAGCCCGCTTGGAGTTTGCCAAAAGGCACCTAAAGACTCTCAGACCATGAGAAATAAGATTCTCTGGTCTGATGAAACCAAGATTGAACTCTTTGGCCAAGCGTCACATCTGGAGGAAACCTGGCACCATCCCAATGGTGAAGCATGGTGGTGGCAGCATCACAATGTGGGGATGTTTCTCAGTGACAGGGCCTGGAAGACTAGTCAGGATCGAGGGAAAGATGAACAGAGCAAAGTACAGAGAGATCCTTGATGAAAACCTGCCCCAGAGCGCTTCGGACCTCAGACTGGGGAGAAGGTTCACCTTCCAACAGAACAACAACCCTAAGCACGCAGCCAAAACAACACAGGAGTGGCTAAAGGTCTCAACGTCCTTGAGTGGCCCAGCCAGAGCTCGGACTTGAACATCTCTGGAGAGACCTGATAAAGGCTGTGCAGCGACACTCCCCATCCAACCTAACAGAGCTTGAGAGGAGCTGCAGAGAAGAATGTGAGGAACTCCCCAAATACAGGTGTGCCAAGCTTGTAGCGTTATACCCAAGAAGACTCGAGGCTGTAATCACTGCCAAAGATGCTTTAACAAAGTCGTGAGTAAAGGGTCTGAATACTTATGTAAATGTGATTGCTAAAAAAAAAATAGAATAATTAATACATTTTCTAAATGTTCTAAAAAACTGTTTTTGCTTAGTAATTATGGGGTATTGTGTGTAGATCGTTGAGGGAAAGAAAACAATTTAATCCATTTTAGAATAAGCCTGTAACGTAACAAAACGTGGAAAAAGTCAATGGGTCTGAATACTTTCCTGAATGCACTGTATAACTTTACGTTTTCAGCTCGACTGCTAGCCAAGGTACAGAGCTCAGTTACGTGGTACTGAGGGTTTGTTCCTTGGATTCCTTTGTGGGAAACCAGATCTACAGGCTCCATTCACTGAGCACTGGGAGCAGAGCAGACTGCATAACAGGGTTGACCTGTTCTAGACAACACGTGTGATATGGACCTTCCTAACACCTTCCTAATGTTTTGTACACTGTGTAAATACTGTCATTACCAACCCCGCCCTATGTCCATATCCCACATGTTGTCTCTCTAGAACAGGTCAACCCTGTTATGCAGTCTGTGCACTGGGAGCAGAGCAGTGTATGGAGCCTGTAGATCTGGTTTCCCACAAAGGAATCCAAGGAACAAACCCTCAGTACCATGTAACTCAGTACCATTTTGCCCTCAGAACAGCCTCAATTCACCGGGACATGGACTTCACAAGGTGTCGAAAGCATTCCACAGGGATGCTGGCGCATATTGACTCCAATATTTCCCACAGTTGTGTCAAGTTGGCTGGATGTCCTTTTGGTGGTGGACCATTCTTGGTACACATGGGAAACTGTTGATTTTGAAGAACCCAGCAGTGTTGCAGTTCTTGACACACTCAAACCGGTGCGCCTGGCACCTACTGACATACTCTGTTCAAAGGCACTTAAATCTTTTGTCTTTCCCATTCACTCTCTGAATGGCACACACACACAATCCATGTCTTAGTTGTCTCAAGGCTTAAAAATCATCATTTAACCGGTCTTCTCCCCTTCATATACACTGATTTAAGTGGATCAATAAGGGATCATAGCTTTCACCTGGATTCGACTGGTCAGTCTATGTCATGGAAAGAGCAGGTGTTCCTAATGTGTTGTACACTCAGTGTACATGACATTACAAGTCAAGCAAAGTCATTCAGTGGATTTGGGCAATTATTTAAAAAAAGATTTCTCCTTAATTAAATCAACAGCAGTTGACTTGTTGGATTCAATAAACAGTACTTTAGCTGATACCCACAGTGGGATATCTGCCACAATGGCAATGGCCTCATGATCTGTGATCTAAACACAAAGGGGCCACGCAACAGGGACAACTTTCTCCATAACTCTCTCCAGTGCGCTTAAGCTGTTGGGATGACATTCAGTAAGCAGGAGAAACCGATCTCCATGTGGATATCACACAGGCTCTCACACTCTCTGTCTCCTCTTCCATGACCAACCTGTTTTATTCAAAGTAGGGCTGTGCCAACACTGTACCTAGGAAGTGGGAGCTGCATGTGACTGTCCGTCAGTATAGGTGGTTGCTATAGGGACTGTATCTGCAGGCCACCTTTCTTTTACAACACCCCCGAGATGTATACTTTTATGGTAAGTGAGATGAAAGTTGTTGAGTAGACAACAATTAAAAATGTGACGTTTTTTTCCATTATGCAATATTGGCTTAGTTGTGAGCAGTGTGAACCACCTGTATCACAGAGAGTAAACAAACAAGTTTAACAACAAACTGGGCAGACTGTTTCCACTGGGCCCTCTAGATCTCAAGAGATCCAATATCCAGTTTTCATCTTTAGCATGTCTCACTAAGGCTTTGATATCAGATACACACTGTTGTCAAAAACATTTTGGTTTAATGTTTTACCATATCTCTGTCCACATACAAAATCCTGCTCAGTTAGAGAGGGAGGACGAGAGAGAGTGTGAGAGAGCACTTTTATCATAAACATATGGTAGGTAGGTTACTCCTCAAATAGGAGAGGGAAAATAGTGGATTGGATTGTTGTTGCATTCTTATCAACATTCCATACAACCTGCTAGATCAGATTGAGACTAGAAGAGGCATTTAGTCCAAGTTGTTCTTTGAATTGAACTTTACACTGTAGCAAAACAACATCTAATGATTTAAATTCCTGTCTACTTAAATATATAATTCTGTGAAATAGGCACCCATACATCTCGTTATGTTATTATTCTCTATGACAATTAATACCATAACGGCTATTGGTTGCAAAAATAGGCAACTTCACATCAGCCTGTAAAAATGACTCTTGCAGCACCTCAGTAGGCTATGACTAATGACGACATTACCTTGTTGAATGACTAGCTAAACATTTCTTAAAATATTCTGGTGACAATTTACAGGATGCAATTTCAACCTTATTTGACAATTTAGACAATTGATATGGTCATTAGACTAAAACCTAAGAATATATTTAATAAAAGTACATTGTCCCCTTGCATTGACCATTTCATCTGTGCAATAGGAATATGTTGAACATGTTGACATGATACTTAACGTCATCGTGTCACGAATCCATTAGACCTCCATATATTTAACAATCTATAAAAGAACTTTCACGTCCCTTTCAAGAAGAGACATTATCGTGTTCCTTCATATGAATATGTTATCCAGAAGAAAATGGTCTGTAAAAGCTAAGTTATCTTACCATTCTTTCTCCTTCCCCAGACAGTTACAATGTATCCTTGTATTCCGTATTGAACAGGGGCTGGCTGTCTCAGTAGTCGTCTATTATTAAAAAATGTAAAACGTTGTTTTGCAGTTGGCCAGCTAAGAAAAAAAACAAGACAAAGTCAAAATAAAAAATAGGATCGCAGACGCCTTCCAAGCAGGAACACACAGATTCTCCTCAGGACCAGCTTCCTCTGTCCATTCTGTAGCTATAGTCTAAACATGAATAGACATAGGAACTGAACTCAGGCTCCCGAATGCTGCTGTTGTATGTTTGAGAGGTAAAGTTCAACTTCGAGGCTGGTAGCTGACTGAACAGCCTGACCAAACAATCCATAAATGGAAAATTCGTCTTTAGCCCTCAGCCAATAGGAGAGGGGTCTGGAAGCGTCACTCCAGAGGGAATCACACCAGATGATTTTGGGTACGTTGGAGAACGCATTTTCTGTGGCTAAAAATTGTAGGATATCAAATCAGACAAAGAGTTTTGAATTTGATAAGAATTTATTCTAAAAGAGGACCATATTGTACACGCATTATACACAGTATAATACTTTTAGGTCACTTTTGGGAAAGCTTTTACAAGTTTATCTTTCCTTCTAAATTGAGCAGAAAAAATGTCATGTTCCTTTGATGTTGCCATTCCGTTTATTTTTAATCCTGAAAAACTCCCCATTCTTTAACGATTAAAAGCATACTCATAACATCATGCAGCCACCACTATGCTTGAAAATGTGGAGAGTGGTACTCAATAATGTGTTGTATTGAGGACAAAAAGTTAATTGCTTGGCCAAATTTTTTGCAGTATTACTTTAGAGCCTTGTTGCAAACAGGATGCATGTTTTTGAATATAACAAGCTTCCTTCTTTTCACTCTGTCTATTAGGTTAGTATTGTGAAGTAACTACAATGTTGTGGAGCCATCCTCAGTTTTCTCCTATCACAGCCATTAAACTCTGAAACTGTTTTAAAGTCACCATTGGCCTCATGGTGAAATCCCTGAGCGGCTTCCATTCTCTCGAGAAACTGAGTTAGGAAGGATGCTTGTATCTTTGTAGTGACTGGGTGCATTGATACACCATCCAAAGTGTAATTAATAATTGCACCATGCTCAAAGGGATATTCAATGACTTTTTTTGCACCCATCTACCAATAGGTTCCCTTCTTTGTGAAGGAATTGGAAAACCCCTGGTCGTTGTGGTTGAATCTGTGTTTGAAATTCACTGCACGACTGAGGGACCTTACAGGTAAGAAATGAGGGAGTCGTAAAAAATAATGTTAAACACTATTATTGCACACAGAGTGAGTCCATGCAACTTATTGTGTGACTTGTTAAGCACATTTCTACTCCTGAACTTCTTTAGGCTTGCCATAACAAAGGGGTTGAATACTTGACTCAAGATTTGTAATTAATTTGTAAAAATGTCAAAAAACATAATTCCACATTGACATTATGGGGTATTGAGTGTAGGTCAGTGACAAAAAAAATCTACATTTTATCAATTTTAAATCCAGGCTGTTACACAACTAAATGTGGAAAAAGTCAAGGGGTGTGAAAACTTTCTGAAGGCACTGTAAGTAACATAACGCAAATAATAATCATGTGAATGACATTTAATGAGTTCTCATGTGACAGATAAGACCACTGTGTGAACACAAATAACTGGAGCAGCGGGATGAAGACAAAGCTGTGTCAAATATAGAAATAGTTCACCCAATTAATTTATTCCAAGTATTGAATATAAACCATTATATAGGGTGCGACTACCCAGGCATCTCAATTCTGATATTTTTCCACTAATTGTTTATTTAACCAATCACATCAGACCTTTTCATATCAGCGCCAGTTCAGAGCTAATCTAACTGGTCAAAATATCAGAATTGGGCTTCCTGGGGAAATGCAGTCTAACATGGTGGACCTGTTGAGTGGTTGAACACAGCCTTGTGCCTTGTCAGTGCCAGGTGTGGGAGATTAATTGTAATTAAGGGTATGGCCTTCAGTATATAACCTGGATGTTTTCTGTGGCAGATTCCAATTACCATGAGACGGTTGGAGTGCATAGGGAAGATGAGATTGTCCAAATTCAGATGGGGTGCTGCTCAGGTCATCTATAAGTCTTTGCTAGGTAAAGCCCCACCTTATCTCAGCAACGTATTTTATTTTTCACTTATTTAACCCTTATTTTACCAGGTAAGTTGACTGAGAACACATTCTCATTTACAGCAACAACCTGGGGAATAGTTACGGGGAGAGGAGGGGGGATGAAGGAACCAATTGTAAGCTGGGGATGACTAGGTGACTGGGATGGTATGAGGGCCAGATTGAGAATTTAGCCAGGACACCGGGGTTAACACCCCTACTCTTACGATAAGTGCCATGGAATTTTTAGTTACCACAGAATCAGGACACCCGTTTAACCTTTAACATCCCATCCAAAAGACGGCACCCTACACAGGGCATTGTCCCAAATCACTGCCCTGGGGCATTGGGATATTTATTAATAAAAACATTTAAACCAGAGGAAAGGGTGTTTCCTACTGGTCCTTCAACATCACTTCCAGAAGCATCTGGTCTCCCATCCAGGACCACCTCTGCTTAGCTTCAGAAGCAAGCCAGCAGTGGGATACAGGATGGTATTCTGCTGGCGTAATATTGATCAGATCTGTGGGTGTCATGGCTCAGGCCTTTATTGAATTGTGGATTTAAAATGTTGTCTTGTTGTTCTTGTCCCTGATCATATGATTGCACACAGTTTCTCATAGCCACATTTCTAATGGAATTTGGTTAATGGATATTTGTAAAGCTTTTGCAAGTCCACTCCGTGTCTGCAATGTGGGAAGTGAGGTGAGGCGACAGGTAGCCTAGTAATTAAAAGCATCAGATTTGACTCCCTGAGCCGAATGTGAACAATCTGTTGATGTGCCCTTATTCGTCCTGTAAGTCGCTCTGGATAAGGGTGTCTGCTAAATTTCTAAAATGTAAATGAGGGTGCAGGGAGGGGTGTGGTCAGACTGCTCGCTCTGTAACCTGTCTGACAGGCTTAACAATGGAATGCAGGCTGCCCATGACATTGGCTGTTTTGAGAGGATCAAAACTGCAATGTATCATGGGTAAATTGTAACTGACTGATATATAAATAAGTAGTTATTTATAATGCAAGGTGATTTATAGATCAGGCAGTTGCCTGCAGTCATTTTGATTCTCTTAAACATGGCCAATCTGTAACAGGTCATGCTGCATTTCCAACATCCTTGTCAGACACGTGTGCGTGTCAAAAACCTGTAGAACCTCATTGGTGAAAGACAACAATCGCTTATGAAGAGCAAAGATTATACACTCCTCAAAAAAATAAAGGGAACACTAAAATAACACATCCTAGAACTGAATGAATGAAATATTCTTATTAAATACTTTTTTTCTTCACAAAGTTGAATGCGCTGACTACAAAATCACACAAATTATCAATGGAAATCAAATTTATCAACCCATGGAGGTCTGGATTTGGAGTCACACTCAAAATTAAAGTGGAAAACCACACTACAGGCTGATCCAACTTTGATGTAATGTCCTTAAAACAAGTCAAAATCAGGCTCAGTAGTGTGTGTGACCTCCACGTGCCTGTATGACCTCCCTACAACGCCTGGCCATGCTCCTGATGAGGTGGCAGATGGTCTCCTGAGGGATCTCCTCCCAGACCTGGACTAAAGCATCCGCCAACTCCTGGACAGTCTTGGTGGATGGAGTGAGACATGATGTCCCAGATGTGCTCAATTGGATTCAGGTCTGGAGAACTGGCGGGCCAGTCCATAGCATCAATGCCTTCCTCTTGCAGGAACTGCTGACACACTCCAGCCACATGAGGTCTAGCATTGTCTTGCATTAGGAGGAACCCAGGGCCAACGCACCAGCATATGGTCTCACAAGGGGTCTGAGGATCTCATCTCGGTACCTAATGGCAGTCAGGCTACCTCTGGCGAGCACATGGAGGGCTGTGCGGCCCGCCAAAGAAATGCCACCCCACACCAAGACTGACCCACCACCAAACCGGTCATGCTGGAGGATGTTGCAGGCAGCAGAACGTTCTCCACAGCGTCTCCAGACTCTGTCACGTCTGTCACATGTGCTCAGTGTGAACCTGCTTTCATCTGTGAAGAGCACAGGGCGCCAGTGGCGAATTTGCCAATCTTGGTGTTCTCTGGCAAATGCCAAACGTCCTGCACGGTGATGGGCTGTAAGCACAACCCCCACCAGTGGACGTCGAGCCCTCATATCACCCTCATGGAGTCTGTTTCTGACTGTTTGAGCAGACACATGCACATTTGTGGCCTGCTGGAGGTCATTTTGCAGGGCTCTGGCAGTGCTCCTCCTGCTCCTCCTTGCACAAAGGTGGAGGTAGCGGTCCTGCTGCTGGGTTGTTGCCCTCCTCCACGTCTCCTGATGTACTGGCCTGCCTCCTGGTAGCGCCTCCATGCTCTGGACACTACGCTGACAGACACAGCAAACCTTCTTGCCACAGCTCGCATTGATGTGCCATCCTGGATGAGCTGCACTACCTGAGCCACTTGTGTGGGTTGTAGACTCTCATGCTACCACTAGGGTGAAAGCACTGCCAGCATTCAAAAGTGACCAAAACATCAGCCAGGAAGCATAGGAACTGAGAAGTGGTCTGTGGTCACCACCTGCAGAACCACTCCTTTATTGGGGGTGTCTTGCTAATTGCCTATAATTTCCACCTGTTGTCTATTCCATTTGCACAACAGCATGTGAAATGTATTGTCAATCAGTGTTGCTTCCTAAGTGGACAACTTTAGTTTTTTGAGCAGTGTATATATACTGAGAAGATGCATATCTCTTCGCCCCAACTATGGGAGTCAATGTCCACAAAGCAGCACGGTGGGCTGTTTAGCTCCCGCCTATCCTTTCTTTGGATAGGTGGATACATCTCATTATGTTTTTAAAAAATATATATATTCGATGAGTGTTGTTGACATCAACCACCTGTATTTCAATAGGGACACTACTAGCCTCATACCACTTCTGTGGGACATCAAATATATTGCTGTTAAAAACAAGTCTGTTCTTTGAAAGTGTTTTGAAAGAAATAGTATATTTGTGTTTGATTTATTTGATAAAGAAGGAAATATACTCTCTTATAGAAAGTTCTTAAACATGCCCAATACATTATAAATAATGTAATTATATATGTAAAGCAATACCTTCAGGACTTATCAATTAATGAAATCTCATTTGTGTTTTGGAGAGCGTGTCAAGATAGAGGCACAATTTATGTTAGGTTGCCCCCTGTTGGAAAATAAATGTAATAATACATTCATAAGAACTTTTTAACTCAAAGAACAAGATCTCTCTTAGAGGGCAATTCTTCTGGAATGCATGCATTACTGAAATTGAATGGAGGAAAGCTTTGTTGCTCCGTCACAAATTTTGTATATCAAATAAAATAAAACAATTTCACTTTAAAATCTTGCACAAAATATACCCTTGCAATAACTTGTCTAAATTCATGGACTTAGGTCATTAGCCTTTTCTGTGATAAAGAAGGGGAATCTATATTACACATGTTTTATGAGTGTGACTCTGTGAAGTTATTTTGGCGCGAGTTAATTATTTACATTTTTAATTTCATCAATAAGTCCAATGTATTTACAACGAAAGATGTAATATGTTATTATTTAAATGAAAACAAAACTACTGAATTAGTCACTAATTTCCTCAGTCTGTTCAATTTTATATACACAAAAACAAATATTTGAAATCTGTCCGAAAATGCTCAATATTTTTACTTGAAATCCAATATTTAACATTTTATTTTAGGTACCTTAATAACTTTTGAAAATCAATTCTTGTGATGTTCATTTTTTAATTTTAATGTTATTTTATCTTTCTTCAGAGAAAATATACGTGTAGGGATGTCCTATGTTTGTATTATATTGTAATTTAAAATGTAATAATAATAAATATTTATAAATGACACAACAAAAAAAACATACTAGCCTCATACCGACAACTGATATTGTTTTTTCTCAAAGTTGCCGGGATGTCACGTCCTACTTTCCAGTACACTCGTAACAACTTAAGCATTACGAAACTTCTCTTCGATCAAATAAACCTTACGTAGCAAATAAGCCATACATTTTTTGTTGTCAATTCGACACATTGAACTCCACAAAAACTCATTGCTTGGTGGACGAACTGATTTTCCGCAGTTGGGCCCTTCTGAACAGCTGGGTGCATGGCAATTACAGGAAAGAAAGGTAAGTAGCGCCATCTGCAGGGTAAAAGTTTTAAGCACATACTTTGCCCAGAGAAATTTGGGTCTGGGGATTTATAGATGTTTTTATTGTTACATATTTACTTTGAGAATATTTGGAATCACGACTCTGTCGTATCCAAAAACAAAAGTTTTAGTCTTATCTACAGTACATTGCATGGAATAGTATATATTTACATAATGGGAATTGTCCTATGCTGATCATTAATGGACAGGATTTCGAGACTTACATGATTAACTCTTAAAATAAGATTACATTTTTTACTAAATGTATAAGTACAACTAATCAGCGAAATAGTTTACTTCTTTTAACTATACCAGTCACATTACCTACTCACACCACACACGTCTGTTCATTCTGTATTCCTGTCACAGGCAGCTCTATTTCCTCATTCTGTAAATCAACAACAAGTTATTATTGTAAGTGCAACAGCCATGGATGTGTTAAGTATCATCATGCTGATTATCTTGGGGAAATGTCAAGATGGGCAATTATTTTCACAAGCTAGTCAAACTTGATTGGGTTTGTTGGATACAATCAAGGAGCCTGATTCTTCTGTAACTTTGGAAAAATTATTTTCTCAAAGGGAAAACATATCTAATGTATCAAGAAGACAAAGAAGTAGAGATACCACTGCAATGTGAAGAGGGTCTAGACAACAAAGTCGATTAACTGCACTTCTGATGTCAATGAGAAGGAATGTGATGGCTTTAAGGGCAAAACACCAAGTACCAAATCATATATCACATTTAAAAATGTGCATCATTTGCATGTGTTCGCAATTTTACTTCAACATTTCTATTTCCTTTTAATTTCTTAAAAGATCCTTTATTGTGGCATTTTCTAAATCAATGAGTGAGTTCACATTTCCATTTCCACAAATTCACATTTCCTAAATGATCCTGTATGAGGAAACCAACTCATGTCAAATCTGATAAATATACACATGTATTCAATACAAGTTATTTGCTTGGTATTATATTCAGATCAATAGTTTAATCATTCTCTATTTCTGTTTAGGAAGATACGGTTAAAATGAAAATGTCTTCTTTCTCCATAGTAGTGAAAGATGTGCCTGATCTGGAAACTCAGGTCACCAAACAGGAACGAGAATCAATCAATCAATGCCATTTCACAGCTGCAAAAGATTATTCCGACAAGCCATTCTCCGTGTACTGGATCAAGACCATCAGCAAAGAAAGCACTTGTCTTTATTCCTTTTCTTATGAAAGCCATGACGCACAAACCTATAACCATCACTGTCTCACTGATAAGGACTTGCTTAAAAGAGTGACACATACTTCATATCCCTCCCAAAATGGACGCAACTATCATCACCTTAAGATGAACAATGTCACACATTCGGACAGTGGACATGTGCCTTAAAAGTACAAGTACAAGGTGAAAAATGGTAGTCAGGTAATCACTAATATGACAGTCACTGTGAAAGAGAATGAAGAATTCAACAACCACACCTCTAATAATGAAATAGCTCTGTAAAATAGTGAGTTACAGTGCATTGTTAGCACTAAACAATCTTATGCTCATGAGTGAATAAATAAAACCTAATTGATCTTCATTCTAAATGCTTTGTGTTTTAGATCCTTTCATACCACTGTATGTGGTGGGAGCCCTTTACTTTTGCTTATTTCTTACTACCATTGTTATTGTCATGAGGAAAAATACCAAGATTTCCCAACGTGTGTAAAAAACAACCTACTGTATGTACTATCATGAAGTATGTATTTTTTCAATCATAGTCATTGTTATTGGCCTTCTCTTTTTCCTCTCCAGCAAAATCTCACACTCAGGATGAAAAGGTATGTTTAAGTTTTAAAAAAAACATTTCCTATAAACCTCTTATCATTACATGACACAAGACCCAAACTGTTACAGACCTATATCCATCCTGTCCTGCTTTTCTGAAGTCTTCGAAAGCCAAGTTAACTAACATATCACCGACCATTTCGAATCCCACCACACCTTCTCCAAAATGCAATCTGGTTTCCGAGCTGGTCATGAGTGCACCTCAGCCACGCTCAAGGTCCTATACGACATCATAACCACCATAGATAAAAGACAGCACTGTGCAGCCGTTTTCATCGACCTGGCCAAGGCTTTCGACTCTGTCAATCACTGCATTCTTATCATCAGACTCAACGGCCAACATCTGGCCCGTCCTTGGACACTGTTTTAACAAACATAAATGAGCTTCAATGCCATACAACACTGTTTCCGTGGCCTCCAACTGCTCTTGAATGCAAGTAAAACTAAATGCATGTTCTTCAACCGATTGCTGCCCGCCCCTGTCTGCCCGCCCGTCTAGCATCACTACTCTGGACGGTTCTGACTTAGAATATGTGTACAACTACAAATACATAGGTGTCTGGTTAGACTGTAAACTCCCTTTCCAGACTCACATTAAGCATCTCCAATCCAAAGTTAAATCTAGAATCGGCTTCCTATTTCACAACAAAGTCTCCTTCACTCATGCTGCCGAACATACCCTCGTAAAACTGACTATCCTATCGATCCTTGACTTCAGCGATGTTATTTACAAAATATCCTCCAACACTCTACTCAGCAAATTGGATGTAGTCTATGACTGTGCCATCCGTTTTGTCATCAAAGCCCCATATACTACCCACCACTGCGACCTGTATGGTTTCGTTGGCTGGCCCTCGCTACATATTCGTCGCCAAACCCACCGGCTCCAGGTCATCTACAGTTGAAGTTGTAAGTTTACATACACCTTAGCCAAATACATTTAAAGTCAGTTTTTCATAATTCCTGACATTTAATTTGAGTACAAATGCCCTGTCTTAGGTCAGTTGGGATCACCACTTTATTTTAAGAATGTGAAATGTCAGAATAACAGAGAGAATTATTTATTTCAGCTTTTATTTCTTTCATCATATTCCCAGTGGGTCAGAAGTTAAATACACTCAATTCGTTTTTGGTAGCATTGCCTTTAAATTGTGGGTCAAATGTTTCGGATAGCCTTCCACAAGCTTCCCACAATAAGTTAGGTGAATTTTGGCCCATTCCTCTTGACAGAGCTAGTATAACTGAGTCAGGTTTGTAGGCCTCCTTGCTCACACACGCTTTTTCAGTTCTGCCCAAAAATGTTCTATAGGATTGAGGTCAGGGCTTTGTGATGGCCACTCCAATACCTTGACTTTGTTGTCCTTAAGCCATTATGTCACAACTTTGGAAGTATGCTTGGGGTCATTGTACATTTGGAAGACCCATTTGCGACCAAGCTTTAACTCCCTGACTGATGTCTTGAGATGTTGCTTCAATAAATCCAGATCATTTTCCTGCCTCATAATGCCATCTATTTTGTGAAGTGCACCAGTCCCTCCTCCAGCAAAGCATCCCCACAACATGATGCTGCCACCCCTGTGCTTCACGGTTGGGATGGTGTTCTTCAGCTTGCAAGCCTCCCCTTTTTCATCCAAACATGACAATGGTCATTATGGCCAAACAGTTCTATTTTTGTTTCATCAGACCAGAGGACATTTCTCCAAAAAGTACAATCTTCGTCCCCATGTGCAGTTGCAAACCGTAGTCTGGCTGTTTTATGGCGGTTTTGGAGCAGTGGCTTCTTCTTTGCTGAGCGGCCTTTCAGGTTATGTCGATATCGGACTCGTTTAACTGTGGATATAGATACTTTTGTACATGTTTCCTTCAGCATCTTCACATGGTCCTTTGCTGTTGTTCTGGGATTGATTTGCACTTTTCGCATCAAAGTACGGGGAAATTGCTCCCAAGGATGAACCAGACTTGTGGAGGTCTCCAATTTGTTTTCTGAGGTCTTGGCTGATTTCTTTTGATTTTCCCATGATGTCAGGCAAAGAGGCACTGAGTTTGAAGGTAGGCCTTGAAATACATCCACAGGTACACCTCCAATTGACTCAATTTGCCTATCAGAAGCTTCTAAAGCCATGACATAATTTTCTGGAATTTTCCAAGCTGTTTAAAGGCACAGTCAATTTAGTGTATGTAAACTTCTGACCCACTGGAATTGTGATACAGTGAATTATAAGTGAAATAATCGGTTTGTAAACTATTTTGGGAAAAATGACTTGTGTCATGCACAAAGTAGATCCTAACCGACTTGCCAAAACTATAGTTTGCTAACAAAAAATTTGTGTAGTGGTTGAAAAAACGAGTTTGAATGGATCCAAACCTAAGTGTATGTAAACTTCTGACTTCAACTGTAGATGGAAACAGAAAAGTCTGAGACTTCTGGGTAAAACACTGGGGTAAATCCTGTATGGAAACGCACCACTTGTCAGGCCAGGGAGTTTGGAAAAACTCCTGGTCGTCCCCAAAGCCAATTCCTTCTTTGACCGCCTTTCCTTCCAGTTCTCTGCTACCAATGACTGGAACGAATTGCAAAAATCACTGAAGCTGGAGACTTATATCTCCCTCACTAACTTTCAGAATCAGCTGTCAGAGCAGCTTAACGATCATTGTACCTGTATATAGCCCATCTTTAAATAGCACTCCCAACTACCTCATCCCCATAATTGTATTTTTTTTGTTTGCTCTTTTGCACCCCAGTATCTCTACTTGCACATCATCCTCTGCACATGTATCACTCCAGTGTTAATGCTAAATAATAAATTATTTTTCCGCTATGGCCTATTTATTGCCTTACCTCCCTAACCTTTACGACATTTGCACACACTGTACATAGATTTTTCTATTGTGTTATTGACTACATTCATTTATCCCGTGTGTAACTCTGTGTTGTTGTTTTTGTCACACTGCTTTGCTTTATCTTGGCCAGGTCGCAGTTGTAAATGAGAACGCGTTCTCAACTGGCCTACCTGTGTCAAGCCCTGACCTTAGTTCCTTTTTATGTCTCTATTTTGGTTTGGTCGGGGCGTGAGTTGGGGTGGGCATTCTATGTTGTTTTTCTATGTTTTCTATGTGTTTGGCCTGGTATGGTTCCCAATCAGAGGCAGCTGTCTTTCGTTGTCTCTGATTGAGAACCATACTTAGGTAGCCTTTTCCCACCTAGTGTTTGTGGGTAGTTGTTTCCTGTTTTGTGTTGTGTCACCTTTCAGGACTGTTTCGATTTTTGTTGTGTCACTTTAGTTATTTTGTATTTCGTGTTCAGTTATATTACATTAAAATGGACACTTACCACGCTGCGTTTTGGTCCGATCTTTCCTGTTCCTCAGATGAAGAAGATCATTACAACCTGGTTAAATAAAGGTGAAATAAACATTTAAAAAACATGCTACTAATGATTTAATGCAATTCATATTTATTCTCGAATGACAATACTTATTATTGATCTATTACAGAGATCAAGATGGAGAGGAGACGCATGACTCAGACTGTGAGTGTGCATTGTGCATGTTTATTCCATAATAGGAATGTGTGAATTTGTTCATAGAAATACAGTGCTGCTGACTGCAGCTCAAACACATCTAGTCCCACTACTTCCTCTTTCTGGGTGTAGTTTCCCCATATGCTGTGAGCAGAAGAGAGGAGGAGGGTCCCTAATCACTTCTGAAGATGACTGAAGTGAGAGATCCTATTACTGCACAGAACAGGGCTGAGGAACATGCTGATGTTGCTGCCAAGCCCTATTCTGTGGTCATGCTCAATACTGAATATGAGGCCTTTGACCCCCAGGCCACACAGACGTCATGCACCTGACCACCTCAGGATTGGAACGAAAGTATGAATTACTAACAACCAATAGTTACTCATATCATGTAGATATTGTGTTTAGACCGGGGTTGGGGTGGGGCCACCAGGGGTTTGTTTGGGATGGGGGTCAAATCAAATCAATGTTATTTGTCACATGCACCGAATACAACAAGCCCTTAACCCGCAATGCAGTTTTAAGAAAAAATACAAAAAAAAAATAAAGAAATAAAAGTAACATAATTAAAGAGCAGCAGTAAAATTACAATTGCGAGGCTATATACTGGTAAAGAGTCAATATGCGGGGGCACCGGTTAGTCTTAAGTAATTGAGGTAATATGTACATTTAGGTAGAGTTATTAAAGTGACTATGCATAGATAATATGCTGCAATTGTTTATGTTTCGGGGGGCTAGGATCAGTCTGCTATATCTGGTCTTATCCGGTGTCCTGTGTGAATTTAAGTATGCTCCCTTTAACTCTCTCTCTTTCTCTCTTTTCTCTCGTAGGACCTGAGCCCTAGGACCATGCCTCAGGACTACCTGGCCTGATGACTCCTTGCTGTCCCCAGTCCACCTGGTCGTGCTGCTGCTCCAGTTTCAACTGTTCTGCCTGCGGCTATGGAACCCTGACTTGTTCACCGGACGTGCTACCTTGTCCCGGACTTGCTGTTTTTGACTCTCTCTACCTGTCTCTAACTCTGAAGGATTGGCTATGAAAACCAACTGACATCTACTCCTGAGGTGCTGACCTGTTGCACCCTCTACAACCTCTGTGATTATTATTATTTGACCCTGCTGGTTATATGTGAACGTTTGAACATCTTGGCCATGTACTGTTCTATTTTCAACCCAGCACAGCCAGAAGAGGACTGGCCACCCCTCAGAGCCTGGTTCCTCTCTAGGTTTCTTCCTAGGTTCCTGCCTTTCTAGGGAATTTGTCCTAGCCACCGTGCATCTTCATCTGCATTGCTTGCCGTTTGGGGTTTTAGGCTGGGTTTCTGAATAGGGGGGTGGCAATTCAAATAGTCCGGGTAGCCATTTGAATTAGATGTTCTGGAGTCGTATGGCTTGGGGGTAGAATCTGTTTAGAATCCTCTTGGACCTAGAATTGGCACTCCAGTACCGCTTGCCGTGCGGTAGCAGAGAGAACAGTCTATGACTAGGGTGGCTGGAGTCTTTGACAATTTTTAGGTCCTTCCTCTGACACCGCCTGGTATAGAGGTCCTGGATGTCAGGAAGCTTAGCCCCAGTGATGTACTGGGCCATACGCACTACCCTCATTAGTGCCTTGTGGTCGGGGGCCGAGCAGTTGCCATACCAGGCTGTTGCAGCTGTAGAACTTTTTTGAGGATCTGAGGACCCATGCCAAATCTTTTCAGTCTCCTGAGGGGGAATAGGTTTTGTTGTGCCCTCTTCGTGCTCTCTTGTCTTGGTGTGCTTGGACCATGTTAGTTTGGTGGTGATGTGGACACCAAGGAACTTGAAGCTCTCAACCTGCTCCACTACAGCCCCGTCGATGAGAATGGGAGGCGTGATGGGTACTCTTTTTCCTGTAGTCCTTTTCCGTCGTTGTCGGTGTTCAGGCCTACCACTGTTGCGTCATCGGCAAATTTAATGATGATGTTGGATCCACTCATGCTGGATTGAACATTTTCATTAAATGGTGGTAGTGCTCAGTCCTACAGTTGTTCTTAATGTTTCTCTGATATTGTGTGATACTGAATGTTTGATTGCCTAATTATTATGTAGCATTGAATAAACATTTCATAAATAAAATTAATGGGATTTTTTATTTTGATATGCAATCTTTGCAATATCAATTTGATTATCAATTGGGGATAGTGTATAATGAGCCCTAAGTCGACATATGGATGGATCAGACGATGCTTGAGGAATCAAGAGCTTGAGAGAAATCACTTTATGGGGCCTTTTGACCCCAGTTGTAGGTCAAAAGGCCCCTACGTTTTATATAGTCTGGATAGCAGTCAGTTAAAACTGGTCCCAGGTCTGTACTTGGGGGTGCAACATAGCCCGCCCCGAAACTCCTCCCCTGTCTGTCTCTGTCTCCTCCCGAAGGTAAACATGGCCGCTGTGCCTATAAAGCGAAACGATAGCAAAGCTTTGGATATAATGCTGCTAGCTAGCTAAATAAATACCAAAGTTATCACTGCTGTATGCCATCAGGGTTTACGTTGTGGAGTTCTTCTCCAGCAAGCTAATGAATGGACCAACGTTCTGCAAATGGAATGCTTGCTAGATAGCTTTCTCTACCAAGTTGTTTCACGAACTAAAACTTGCTTGCTAGCAGCGAACTGCAATGTTAGCTTACTAGCTCGCTAGGACACCCATAGCTCGCCAGCACAGCACAACAGCTGTGTGTTGACACGAAAGGGGATCGCCAGCCAGCTTTCTCAGCCTGATCCAAATGGAGAAATCTATCTCGAAAAATGGATTGTATTTGACTACTTGACATATTCAGCAGTTTATTTTTGAGCTGTTGTGCTATCGCGCTTACACGTTAGCTACGTTTTGACATTAGTTTCTCACTGAAGTCTTGGAAGTAACCATTGATCAACTTTAGTTGTTGGACTCGAGCTATTAATAATGTTTTCTGTGAAGCCCATGAAACCAACCTTTAAATCCTACCTTCCGCCTTTACAGGTGAGTGACCTTACTTTACTAGCTTCGTTACTTTGCCCTCGGTATACTATAACTTGTACTACTGAGTAGTTAGTTAGCTAGGTAGGATTACTTGTTACATCCTCTGGCTACTGTAAATGTTGTGCATTTAGTTTGCTTATTATAGACTAACAAACTGTCTCTGTTTTACCTTTCATGCAGACTGATCTGAAAAAAATTCCACAGCCACCTATCAAGAAGTTAGAGGCCAGGTTACTTCCAGGTGAGTTTACAGTTCCCTCTGCCACAGCTAACTTGTTGCCTCTGCCTGTTCTATTTAACTAACAACTATGTTATGAGTATGTAGAGGCCACATAAATTAAACCACCCATCAAAATATTTCACTCCTGAAAAATAACCAGTAAAGGTTGATCTCATCCAGTTATACTCTTTCTTCTCATACTAAGGTAGAAGATCACTGGCTGGTCATTGAAATATCAGTTAACTCCTGTATCTCTTCAGCTAAATGTAATTGGTTGTTTTGAATGTGTACTCTGTCAGTGCACCTCACTTGTGGTTTTGCCCACAGGTCATTTGCATCCTTAATTGTCACATTAGGCTGTGGTAATCTAATCCAATTGAGTCTCTTTTTTTCTCTGGGCTGTTTCAAGTCACCATGGCAATGCAGTGCCTGCCTGGCCTCCTTTTCATCACTGCAACTAACGGTGCATAATTTAGCCTTAGTTAACAATGGGCTGGTTCATATATTCCTTCCTGCCTTTGCAGTCAAATCCCAGCTCAGAGGGGATGCAAGTTGGTTAATGACTGTCTTAAGGAGAATACAATAAGAGATTCACAAGGGTATTTTTCCTGTTCACAGGGCATCAGTCACTAAAAGCTATTGACCACGTTTAGTGTGTTTTTCTCCACCAATTAGTTTTTAATGTGTGGCAGGACCTCAGGTTTTTTATTTTTTTATTTTTTTACATTAAGTTGACAGTTATTGTGTGAGCTAAACTGACACCCAACCTCTCCATATTACATTTTGCTCCAGTATATTAAGATATACAAGGAGACATTATAAATAAAATGAAAATTCTGTGTATGTATCTAACCATCACTTATCAAACTGTATACAGGGAGGGGCCATGACCCTCCCACTCAATTCATGTTACCCCCCCCCATAAACTATTGTTCCAAAAAAGCCAGGATGTGTAACAACATTCTTTGGCATTTCGGTTCATTCATGGCTGTTATGGAGGCAGAATCTCACTGATATAATGGAGCAAGATTGAGAAACACTTGACCATATAACCTTGAAGTATCATTAGGCCTAATCTGAGTCTAAGGACAAGTAATGAACCAGAGGTTGTGCTGTGGGACAAATTTCCCTTTGAGGCGTTCACTCCTTATAATTAAGCAACAGAGGATAGACCTTCCCTCATTCTAGAAGCAATTAGCATGTTTTTTTTACGCTGCTGAAATAAAACCAAAACGTTGTATTTTATTGCTATTTTCTCTGCTTTGCAGGGCTCTACGCTGATTTTTAAATATTTTTTACAAGGAACACGTGCGTCTAAGTTGTAAAATGTTTGCGTACACAAAGAAATTTAGGAGCGCAGTGAAAAAATATTTGATGTAATAATGCTAGAATCCTTAATTTTTAGGATCGCACAGTAAAATATTTGGGCGCATATGTGAGTAAAACAGGTGCACTGTATAGCCCTGCTTTGGTTGTATACTTCTACTCTTATCTATTTCTCTGCTCTATTTCAGCTGATCATTTTAAGATGCTGGTATGTTTTTATAGAGGGATGGCCGCTGTTCTTTGACTGGAGGTTTAGCTAGCGTTATTGCTGGGTTCTGCCAGTGTCTTTAAATGAATGCTGGCAGTGAACGTAAACATGAGGCCCTCATGCAGTGCCACCTGGCCTTGCTTTACAAAATAAGGTAGTCACCTCCTCTCCCTCAACTGGACTACAAACAGTTTAGCCTACATTGAATCTCAGGTTTGATTTTACACCATGGCCTATGTTCTGATCTTTAGTTCATGGCACTGTGAAGGTGGCCCCGAATGGGGAGACTTTGGCTTTGTTTGTGGGCTTCCCAGCTCCTTGGCAGTGTTGCTATGCAACTTGAATGTGACCCATTCAAAGGGGTCTCTGATTGAATGAGCCATTCAAGTCTACACCAAACTGACCCGACAGAGGACCACAGTGGAGCTAACTCATCTCAACAAATAATCTCAACTGTGCTCTCTTCTCTCTCTCTGTGTTCATCTGTCCTACCCCTTTAATTTCTGTAGCCCTCTGTTTATCTCTCTGTCCTCCTCAGATTCTCTCCATCCCTGGCTGGTCCTTTGCTGGCTGCCCACCTCTTAGTGAACTGTCTGGTTGAGATTCTCCCTCTTCTCTGAATATTTTTTTTTCCTCCTCTAGGCCTAGTTCTCTCTCTCATCCCCCACTCTCTTTCTCTCTCTCCTACTCTCACTTTGTATGTGACTTGTGTTTCTGGAGTGTGTGGGTGTCCAAACATAGACCACCAACATTGACTGTCTTGTTTAGGCTCCTCGCTGACACATTGTCACCTTTATGACACATGTTCATCTCAACTGTAGGCATCTGTAATGATAGTTAGACAGGTACTTTAATAGATGTCCCACTGTTGTTTTCTCAGTAGGAGAATGTGAGCTGAGGCCTCTCCTGAGGCTGTGGAAAAATGTGCCTGGCAGTGGTGTTTGCATGAGACAAAGCGCACTCTCTGTACTCCCAAACACATTCTCACCTCTCTGGCCACATACTAATGCTGTCCTCTGTCTCTCTTCACCACGTAGTTTGTCAGCACGGGAGTTCTGCTCCATTAATCACACAACCTAGGCTAATATGGGCAAAGTCATGAGTTTCTCAGAATGACATGTCTTATCGCTATCCATCAACAATGTCAAATCAAATGTCATTTGTCACATACACATGGTTAGCAGGTGTTAATGCAAGTGTAGTGAAATGCTTGTGCTTCTAGTTCCAACCATGCAGTAATATCTAACAAGTAATATAACCTAACAATTTCACAACAACCACATTATACACACAAGTGTAAAGGAATGCATAGGCAAGGCATAAAAAAGGCCATGGTGGCAAAGTAAATACAACATAGCAAGTAAAACACTGGAATGGTAGATTTGCAGTGGAGGAATGTGCAAAGTAGAAATAAAAATAATGGGGAGATGAGTTGAGTAATGTACGGTATGAGAACATTATAACATGGCATTGTTTTAAAGTGGCTAGTGAAACATTTAATTACATCAAGATGCAGTAGATGGTGTTACTGGTGCACTGTACTCCACTATTGTACAGGTGGAATGCTGATGTATATCTGTCCCTTTTAACTGCCATCTTTGTTGTAACTGAGGCATTTCTCCCTAGTCTCGTGTGACTCAGAGGGGATTGTGATAATCACTGTATACAGAGACCGTGTTGCGTCTCTGAGCCTGTGTCCCTCGCCACCAGCTGTCCAAACTGTGATCTGGTCTGCTAGGTGCTGTACATAAACACAGGCGGCCTGCTTTGAAAGCTACAAAACCCCAGGAAGCAAAGCCAGGTTGTGGCTAGTTGGGTCAGTTGGCCTGTCTGATCACATTAATAGCCCTATTGGATTTAGGGGCTTGTGGACTTAGTCAAAAAGGAGAACCTCATCCTTGGAAGTGTTTGCTCCCTCCAGTATGATTACATGATATACATGTTTTTGACTTGCCGATCACACACCGGATAGGCCTTGTGATTCTTTTGGATCTGTGTTACCACGACCGTGGCCAACTGCCTTTTATCTGAATAGGCACTGAAAGTAGCCAACTCGGTGATAATAGCGAGTGCTATGATGTAAGCGGTTGATGACATGACCACAGTACTGTTTGTTAGATGTTGTGGTAACCCAGGTTACTTACTGGCAGAGTTGCTGTCCAGTGGGGGTTCAAGGCTGTGTGTGGCTGTACTGTACTCTTGTGTCAGACCCGTCAGCATTCTGCCTCCACAAAAGAGTTGTTAACTCATCAAGCCTGCAGATTATTAGACCCAGCTTTTAAAATAAATACATAATTTTTACCTATTTAACTAGGCAAGTCAGTTAAGAACAAATTCTTATTTTCAATGACAGCCTAGGAACAGTGGGTTAACTGCCTGTTCAGGGGCAGAATGACAGATTTGTACCTTGTCAACTCGGGGATTTGAACTTGCAACCTTCCGGTTACTAGTCCAACACTCTAACCACTAGGCTACCCTGCCACTTTGGAAGTGTACACTGTAGTGTTGGATGGGGGTGATGGTGGACGCTTGCTGACTTGTCCCACAATTACAAGAGCGGCAACCTATTTCTTCAGTCTCTCTCTCTCTGTTCCTTGTCTGCTCTTAATCCATGCTGAGAAACATGACCGTTGATCTCCACCTTACTATCCCCACTATCTTCAATAAGTCTCACAGGCCGTAGCGTTTTATTGTTACATTAAATAACTTGTAATGCGGTGACACGGGTCATATAATGTAGCTTGTAAACAATGTTTTACATGGATTACAGGCAAGAACAAATAAGCCTAGCCTTGGGTGAAATGTCCTATACAAGGAGTAGCCTACACAGTGCCTACACAGTGCAAGATTAACCTGGAAGTCAGCATTTCATTCCACTTTGTACGCCATCTTTATATCAATGTACGGTCAGGCTGTAATTTGGATGTACGGTCAGGCTGTAATTTGGATGTACGGTCAGGCTGTAATTTGGATGTACGGACGGTCAGGCTGTAATTTGGATGTACGGACGGTCAGGCTGTAATTTGGATGTACGGTCAGGCTGTAATTTGGATGTATGGTCAGGCTGTAATTTGCTCATAGACAATGCAGTGTGTATAATGAATGCATCAAAAGAAACCAGCTAAATGGAAAGTGACAGATTACTGTTGGGCTGAATGGGTTAAGCTCACGCTGACTGAGGAAAATCTGTCATTTTGACATGTGAGGATCCTGTTTGCAGTGCTGGGCCTGGTTCTCTTTGGCTGTTCCCTGCCTGTCCTACGGTAACCCTCTGCAAAGCAGCTCCAGCTGTTATGGATGGGCTGGCCTATAGTCTAGTGACGCTGCAGTGTCGCTCACAACCATACTGCCACGATATAAAACAAGAGGGAATCACAACTGCACTGCATTCATGTAATGTACTAGTCTATCATAGTCTCTTCTACTTTAGGTCTTCACTTCATACATAGATTAAGCATGCATTTACCAATCATGAAATGCCAGGAACTTTGCACTATGCCAAGGTACAGCTGCATTCATTGAACTGGTCATTGTTTAGATTTCAAATGTTTCAGAGAGACAACGGTTTGTCATAAACATTCATGTCCATCAAAGTTGCCAGCGAGTTTGCGAGCTCGTTACTGTCAGACCTCTTCGGTTCAGTGACACAGGAAACGGCAACATCAATAAATACAACATTCATGGTTTAGTCTAGAAAGTTACGGTCTAGTTTAAGACTGGGTACACCGGTCTTTGATGAAGAGGGGTTTTGATCTAGATGTAAAACTTGAGAGGAGGACCTTGATCCATCAAGCAGCCTTACTAACCAAAGCAGTCTGTCCGTTTGAGGCTGTGCTCAGTAAAAAGTTTATGCTGGGTTCTCAGTTCTCCTCATGGCAGATCATTTTCCCGGGAGGAGGACAGCTAGGCCCACCTGATCCCCATTCTCTGGCTCATGGGGTTTCCCTGGCAAGCCTGTAGTGCATGGGCTGAGTCTGTGAACTCCCACTGAATGGCCAGAGAGCGAGAAGGATCCTGGAGTAGAAACAGTCAGCAGTGTATGTGACTCATGAGCTCTTTTTTTTTTAATTGAAAAATAAATACCTCTTGGAGCTGTGTGCATCTGGGCTATGGAGGTAATTACAAAACATCTGTTTGTGAGGAGGAGAGAGAAGTCGTGTAAATGGAGGGAATCCTCTTGAGTTCAGACACCAGGTTGTCAGGCTGTGGGTTTTTGTGTTGTGTCCTGAGATGCTACTGGAACCAAAGAGGGGTTAAAGTGTAGAGGTCACAACGGGCTATAAGGCCTATAAGTTAGGTAACAGAGTTTTGTGTTGACCTCCTTTGTCATGAAGCAGTCTAGCTATTCTCTGACAGTTATTTCCATCACCCTGACCCAATGCCTCAGACTGGAATGTGGGATCATTAGAGCCAATTCGAGGGCCTGAGAGGAGAAATGCACAGATCACTCTCCAGCAGTGTAACAGGATGCCTCTGGCTGGATGGCAGAAGCCTGAATGAGACATTTTAGTACGTGATCATTCCACTTCCATAGCATATTTCCCCCCAGCTTCATTCATGTCATATTACTCAGCCATCAGTCCCTGTTTTGTTTCATCGCTATAAGACTTAAAATAACTGTGTGGTTAACACTCATCTTCTATTTATGTCCCTTTTTAGGTCTATGTTTTCTACCTCTTTTCTTTGAAACCTAAATGTCATAGTTCATGTTACTTCCTGTTTGTCATCCTCAGGGGAGATTGTGGTGAACGAAGTGAGCTTTGTGAGGAAGTGCATTGGAGCAGATAGCAGCCATGGTGACCTGTGGGGGAAGCTGATATGCACCAACTTCAAGGTTTCCTTCATCACCCATGATGCCCTCCCCATGCAGGTATGTTTTCAAGAAGGCTGCTGAGGGGAGGACGGCTCATAAAAATAACTGGAACGGCACGAATGGAATGGCATCAGACGCATGGAAACCGTGTGTTTGATGTATTTGATACCATTCCACTGAATCCGCTCCAGCCATTACCATGAGCCCGTCCTCCCTAATTAAGGTGCCACCAACCTCCTGTGGTGCACTCTGTGTGCCCCTCTCCCAAAAATGACCGTAGCTCTATGGGCTGGTTACCCAGATTAATCTGAGACAATCTCCATTAAAATGTTTTTTTATTCCACGACTAGTCTTAATCTGTGTCCCGGGAGACTGACCCTACATGATCACACCTGAGTTTATTGGAGAAAGTGTGGTCAAGGTTTTCACACGATAAGCAACATGTGGGATAGGCCTGTTGTCTGTTGTAAAATACCCATCAACAAAAAGGTTTCTAGGACACTGCTGTCTTTCTTCCAGTGTCAGATGTTTTATGTAACCTCCCACCCTGTGCTTTTAGACCACCTGTTTTGTGTTAAGCTTATTTTGATGCCTTCACCTCTTAAACAACTTAAGTGAGTCATCCCAGATCTGTTTACTTGAAAAACAGAAGTTTATAGGACTCATGGAAGGATTGCACTACTCTTGGAAATTTAGCCTTGATTGTCATTGATTGCAAAGTTGTGGATTTGCCTTTCAGTTCGAATGGGTTAACTTTTAGATTCACACATTTGCTCAAAAGTTGTCAATGATCTCCATTCATCAGCTGATTCCATGTTAATCATTACATTTCACTGAAATGCAAAAACAACAGTATCATCATCATCAGTGTTCCTGGCAGAGCATTTCCAGATGGTTCAAATGTTTTCCCCTCAGCTGTTGATAATGTGGTGCAGTCTCACGCTGCTGCAGTTAAAACCTCTTGTCTCCCAGGAACTATTGTGTGCTTTTTCCCCAAGATACCTCCTCTCCTCACCATGTTCATCTGTGTTGTGTTCTCTCAGAGGTTCCAGGTTGCCAACCGGCTGCTTGGAGAGCACGATGTTCCCCTGGCGTGTGTGGAGCAAGTGGTGACAGGTAAGACCATGTGCCATTATGCTAACCATGGTGACAAGATGGCAAACAAACTCAAACAGAATTCTCCACCAAAATAGAACTCAGTGGAAAGTAGCCTACATATGATGCTGACAGTCCCTTTAGTCCAGGAAAAAAGAGCAGGTTAGGTTCCTGACAGGTAATGTTTTTTTTTTTTTTTTAAACACCTGTGTAAAATAAATTACCTATGAAACGCATTGCCCCTCACGAATCTGTCTCTGACCAATATAGTGGATTTTGTCAGACACCCCACACTTGGACCGCTACAGCCATAATGCTTCATCTACACCCAGCTGTTAAATTATGAATGCACAATGGGCAGGTTGTGCTCTCCTCCTTTGAAATCCCCTTGAATGTTTTTTCTGTTGGCTGAGGGACCAGTCGGATCTCTCAGATCCAATCACATCCCATCTGTGTGACCTCAGTTTCTGTGTTCAGGTTTTATCTGACTGTCCTCTACCGGGCTGATTTTTAGATACACACCATTGACTTAAACCAGTTTTGGTGACTGCCTGCCTGCTCCCCCTGGTCACCGATCTGTTTTTAGTATCTCCATAGATGAGGTCATAGCCCAGACAGAGGGCCCTGGCTGAAAAGCCTATTCCGGATTAACCTTGTTTGTGTAACTCATAGCCTCACTCTCTGCTGACATGGCTGGGAGCGTGGGGCTCTTGTGCTGAGCTGATAGAGCATGAAGCAATGTTTTTTACTCAGTACGCCCTCAACAAAGGTCCTTTATGAGAGCCGTGGCTTGGCAAAAACACTGACCCAATGCTCCACCCACCACAAACCGAGACGAGGCATAGGTCTTATCCTTGTCTTGTAAGGTTGAAAGTGTGTGCAGGTGGTGGTACACAGGCCAAGACTGGATTCCTGGTGTACCATGGAAACATGCATATCATCCTCTTCCTGTTGTAAGATCATTAGATACTGAACAAAAATATAAACGCAACAGGCAACAATTACAGTTCATATAAGGAAATCAATGAATTGAAATAAATTAATTAGGAAAATTGTCTTACTTGAGGAAAAGTAAAGATACCTTAATAGAAAATTACCCAAGTAAAAGAGTCACCCAGTAAAATACTACTTTAGTAAAAGTCTAAAGGTATTTGGTTTTCAATATACTTAAGTATCAAAAGTAAATGTAATTCCTTATATTAAGCAAACCAGACAGCACCACCTCGTTTATGTATTTACGGATAGCCAGGAGCACGCTCCAGCCCTTAGACATAATTTACAAATAAAGCATGTGTTTAGTGAGTCCTCCAGATCGGGAGCAGTAGGGATGACCAGGGATGTTGTCTCGATAAGCATGTGAATTAGACCATTTTCCTAAACTTTTGTTTAGGAATGTAGTGAAGTAAAAGTTGAAAAAAATATAAAATACAGATACCCCAAAAAATGACTTAAGTAGTATTTTTCCTTAAGTACACCACTGGGCAGGGGCACAGCCACGGGTGGTGCCAGGCCCAGTCAATCAGAATGAGTTTTTCCCCACAAAAAGGCTTCATTACAGACAGAAATGCTCCTCAGTTTCATCAGCTGTCCGGGTGGCTGGCCTTAGACAATCCCGCAGGTGAAGAAGCCAGTTGTGGAGGGGCTGGCGTGGTTACACGTGGTCTATTGTATTTAGTGTGGTTGGACATACTGCATTCTCTAAACGACATTGGTGGACATTGTCAGAGAATGGTAACGTTCAATTCTCTGGCAACAACGCTGGTGGACATTGCGTTTCTTCATCGTTTTATGCCAATAACAAATCCACATACTGTATCAACACAGAACCCTCAAATTGACACCCTTTAGGGATTGTTTTTCCGCTACCACCGCAATATTCATATGATAACAACTCCCGCACAGACTCAGAAGAGGCGAAGGTCGAGAGCCACGCGTCCTCCGAAACACAACACAACCCAACCAAGCCGCACTGCTTCTTAACACAGCGCGCATCCAACCCGGAAGCCAGCCGCACCAATGTGTCGGAGGAAACACTGTACACCTAGTGACCTGGTTAGTGTGCACTGCGCCCGGCCCGCCACAGGAGTTGCTAGTGCGCGATGAGACAAGGATATCCCTACCGGCCAAACCCTCCCTAACCCGGACAACGCTAGGCCAATTGTGCGCTGCCTCATATTCCTCCCGGTCGTGGCCGGCTGCGACAGAGCCTGGGCTCAAACCCAGAGTCTCTGGGTTCTGCATCGCGATGCAGTGCCTTAGACCACTGCGCCACCCGGGACACCAAAATATGTACACATTTGATCAATATACTCACATACCCATACTGTGTTCAAATACCCGTAATAATATACTGTATACTACATACTTGATTTTTATATACTTCATACTATATGCTATTAGTTAATTTTAGTACATTGTAAACAAGCCGTAACCTTTCAGTTGAGCTTAGCATGTCTACCGGACGTTGATGCTGTTGCTATGCAGCCTCTTACTAGCTTGTTAGCATAACAAATTACTAGTTTTGTTATTTTACAACTTCAGGTGTTTGGATTCAGACTGTTCAGAGCGCACACTACCCGCTCTCGACTAGGAGCAGGGTTGATCTGAGCGTTCTGACCTCACAACCGTAGTCAAGCACCCAAGCTGTCTAAAGTTGGCTAGCTTGTTAGCTACTTCCAGACACACATAAGAGAACACCTCACTCTAACCATTTTACTCTCCCTAGCAGAGCTGGTTATCCAAAGTGTTGGTGACTGTAACTGTGCTGCTGGCAACAATGGCCAGAATTAAATGTCTGTTGAGAACGCACAACGGCTATACCATTTAACTAAGAATGACGTGAATAATCAAGTTAATAAACGTTGGGTAGTTAGTTAGATTATAGTTAATATACTGCCATGGCAAGTTCGAGTATACGCTGCCAACTAACATTAGGTAATGTTAACTATCTAACATACTGCTGTAATGTTGTGCGGTTCATAAGGATAGCATAACTAACATTGTCAGCCAACATAACGTATAACGTAACATTACTTTAGAACGTTGCTCAACATTTTTTTAACATTTGTCATAATTATTTAAATGAATGAATTTGTATCTTGAGACCAATAAGCATACTACATACTCAATTGAATACACATAGAATGGTTAGTGTGGTTATGCTGAGTAAATATACTAATGTTGATTTGTGAACCACTGCTGTATTGAGCTTGGGATTTTTTGTTAGCCAGTTTAGGGGTGGCAGGTAGCCTAGTGGTTAGTGTTGGGCCAGTAACCGAAAGGTTGCTAGATCGAATCCTGACGAGGTAAAAATCTGGCATTCTGCCAATGAGCAAGGCAGTTAACCCACTAGCTAACATACCGGTGTATACTGCTTTAATGCTAGGCTAAAATTTAAATGTGCCAGTTCACAATAGCATATCTGAATTCTTTATTAGATTGGAGTTTTGCCGTCAGCAGGGAAATGCTACCCAGTTTTATCCATGATTAGATTTTTTTTCCCATATTCGAGCCAAATTGGTAGAATGCTCTTGCGCTTCTTTTAGTGCCTCTATTGCTTTGCTATAGTTGACCTTTTCTATGATGGTTATTTCTGCGCTTCTCTCAAAGGTGTCAAGAGTTTAGATTTTCTCACTCACAGGTTTCAATGTGCCAATTAAAAAAACAAAATCCAAGATAGTGTTACCCACTTCCCAGGAGAGAAGTTATGGTATTTGTGCCTTTCAGTTGGTCACGGCACTTGATTCCTTTGCATTAGAACTAATAGTGAAGCGTCTACCAATGTTCTACTGGAGAATATGGAAGACCTAATGTCTTATACCAGTGTCCCACTTCAAATATAACTGTTGTTGACAACACATATTACCAAAATGAGGGTAATCATCATATAAATCTCTCGTCAATACACACACTCAGGAAACATAAACACACAAAACAAACAGTATTTGGTTAAGAACGTCTTCCTTTGATATAATTTAAAAAATGAGTTATTTCTTCTCCATCAAAATATTTTTTATTACTATATGTAATTTTACATTTTGTAGCAACTTGGTAGTTTATCCTATGCACATTTCAGTGTAAGGTTTAAAGTTATAGCTGGTATGACCTTTTTAAAAAAAAAATATATATATATATATATATATATATATATATAAATAAATAAATAAAATCTACGTCCTTCAGAGAACAGGATTTTCGAAGTGTTCTTAGAACAGGTTTTTATAAGTTCCCAGAACTTTCCCCTATTGGAGGTTGTGTTGAAGAAAATCAGTCTCACCCTTAATTTATTTAGTCTGTTTGGAATGGCAAATCCACTCACTGACTCTCCCTGCCGGTCCGAGAGGGTCCCTTTTCTGCTCTGCTTAGTTGGAGTGTGGGGCTCCCTGCCATGTCTAACGCAACCTCGGTCTCCTCGGGAGCAATCAGGAAACGGAGTTAGCCATCACATCCGTGTCGCCAAATTGTCAGAAATTCTATAGGAAGAGACTGCAGATTCTTTCAAAGAACAATTTTATTCTTAGATTTGCAGAAATGAAGCAATCAACCATCACTAAGAATAGTCAGAGTTGAAAGCTCTACAGACCGAGTTGGCTCTCAGCTTTTATAGAAAAGTCCAACCTCATTTTTATGTGGCAGTTAGCAGATGTGTGCAAACAGGGGTGCGTAACAGTGTATAAAAGGCGTTTAGTTTGTCTCTGTAGATAGCTGACGTTGCCACTATTGTCTGTTCCTTCCTGCATGTTTCCATACAGAGGAGTTCCTACAGATAGTACAAACGGGATGTTACATACTGCGGTCGCACCCAGCTCTTATCTGCACGCCCAGACTTAACTGTCCCACAAGACAACAAGCCTGCATCAGGAGAAAAAAAACATGAGCATATAACAATGGACAATTATCTAAGTAAAAACGGCATAGTGTGTCTAATTTAGTAATTTTCCACTACAACATTACTACAGTCAGCATGCCAATTGTACACACTGTCAACTTGAAACATCTGTGGTGTTGTGTGACAAAACTGCACATTTTAGAGTGGCCTTTTATTGCCCCCAGCGCAAGGTGCACCTGTGTATCAATCATGCTGTTTAATCAGCTTCTTGATATGCCACACCTATAAAGTGGATGGATTATCTTGGCAAAGGAGAAACTCACCAACAGGGATATACGTTTTTTTGTGCGTATGAAAAATCTCTAGGATCTTTTATTTAATCTCGTGAAAAATGGGACCAACACTTTACATGTTGCGTTTTATAGTTTTGTTCACTATATTATAACTGAAATAAACAGTTGAGTCTTGTGGAAGATGTTTTATCATATGTAATACTCGAGGAACCTCAAAAGATTATTCTGTATTCAGAGTATTACCCCATAAAGGGTCATCCGAACATGAAGAATGAAGTTCCTCATTTGTTTTTACACAGCTGAGGTCTGGTGGATCAATTTAAGTTCCTACTTGGTTGAATTTCTCTGAAGCTCTGTGGTGACATAGATAATCAGTTTTTCTGTGGAGTCTTTGGTCACTCAGTTTCCCACTTCCCACATATACATTACCCCTCACTATACTAGCCTTGTCCCAGATCTTTACTGTATGTGCTTTATCCCAACTCTTCTAAAGAAAAAACATTAGTCCTACAGACCTGGGACCAGGCTACTACTGTTACTATTTGACTATCCATTAGCCCTAATAAGCACTGTCTCGCCCCTGGTCTTTGTTTTGTGTTTGTTCCTCTCAGTGAACGATGCTAAGGGGAAGCAGAAGGTTCTGTGTTCCAACCAGAAGCTGAAGTTTAATCCCACCGAGCTCATCCTTTACTGCAAGGACTTCCGAATCATCAGGTTCCGCTTCGACGAGGCTGGGCCCCAGAGCGCCAAGAAGGTTTGTGATATAAGCTTTCTGAACAAAATGGACACTGTTTTGATGTATGAACACTATATAAATTGACATGGTGTTGACTCTTGAATTGAACCTGAGGCGAGATACCAGAAATCTAGCATGGTAATCCTCCAACTCAACTCTGCCTCACCACTACAGTGGATTAGTTTCTAAGAGGATTTCACTGGTAATTCACTGTGGAATGCCTCTGCTGTCAGTATAGCTGTTCCTAAAAGACTGCCACTGTTAGGTTTTAAATATTTTTAAAATCATCTCTTGTTAGTCTACATGATTATCAGAGTTCAATCCCATTATGTGAGTATGAGAGCAAACATGCTGGCAATGACACTAGTTAATCCTTTATTTTGGATGAGTAAAAATGCCATGTAGCATGTCCTCTCCCAGAAATGGTAACACCATTGACAAACACACCAAGGAGGCTTTTGTAGAGCTCGTCTCCTTGGAGCCTTCTGGGGCCATGTAGGCTGCCCTGTATCCTCCTCTCTGTCTTTCCTCTCCTCTCCACCCTTCTTCTCCCTCCTCCTTTCCACTTCTCTCCTCCCCTCTCCACCCCTCTTCTCTCCACCCTGTTGAGCTGCTCTCTGATGAGGGGATTAGTCTGTCTCCCTGGTCGGTGTTTCTTTCATCCTCCCTTCCATCTGGCTGGCTGAGAGCCTGAGATTGGCCAGAATTAGCTCAGCCTGACTCAGGAGGAGTCAGGGTGGCATTGTCAGCATGTTGTTATTATCAGCATGTATTGCTTTACATTTGTATTGCCTTTTAATGGTACTTTTTTTTCTTTTTTTTCAAGTAAGAAAACGAAGTCAATGAGATTATGCTTAGATATGTGTACAGGATGACTTGATACACATGTCACGGAGTGCTGCACAACAGCTGTTGTTGCTAGGCAACCTATGTAGAAATGAGTGTCAAATGAACATTCCGCATTGACTCTGACTCATCTCTCTGAGCGAGTGGTGGATTAAAGTCACAGATGTATCATGTCTTTAGAGTGGAACCAAAGCACTGCTCAAAGGGCCCCAGGACCCCCATGTGAAGAGTTGTGGGAGAGGTGTGTTGGATTGTTTTACTCACTGCTTGTTTTTGTTTGGTGTGAAACAATGACTTCCCTAATTTCTGACAGCAAAGCCAACAAACTAACAGGCCTGGTAAGAGCATTCACCTGGAGTTACTGAGCCCTGTGGGCCTGTTGAGCTCATGCTGGACAATGTGAGGCTGTGTGCAGGGAGAAGGGAGCCAGGTAGGAGGGAGAAGGAGCCACCCTGTGTATAACCTGCAAGCCCCTTGGAACATGTGAAGCCTGGATAGAGGTGTTTTTAAAGTCCCCACAAAAAACAACCAGGGAACAGAACATCCATTCAGCCCTCTAGTTTCTGATCACTCTGCAAACACACATGTTGTTGCACCCTGGGTTCTGGTCCAAGGTCTCAGAAGCCAGGGGGCTGTAAGTTCATTCTAATGTGTTATGCGGAGGAAGGCCTCCAATAGTTCTTAGCAGCAGCCCTGAGTCCTCTGCATGGCCGTGGCAGGGAGACCGCAGACCTCAGTATATCTTCCTGACAGCCTGCTTCTATGTACACACGTAACCTTAGATCTCCAGCCAGAGCGCATGCCACATGGGAGCAGTTTGTCAGCGAAGGGGGGAGCTAGCACTTGAAGCGCCTCAACACACACCTGAAAGATATTGAACTAAGAAGTAACTATCAACATTACCTGGCTACTCTACCTTCCAGGGAGGGGAACCCATGACAATTTGATTTGTTGTGTCTTGGGCACTGTTATGACCGCTGTTTTGAAGTCCAATGGTAACTCCTGGTTGTTTCTGATTACACATGGTGTTTTTTATGAATGGGTGTTTCTGCTGTAAGTATTGTAATGGTACATAGTGGGATTTAACTGCATTCCCTGTGCCTGTTTCTATATGGGGACACAGTGTAATTACTGTGGGGAGCTAAACCAGGGCTCGGTCCTTGTTTTTCTTTGTGACATATGGAATGAAGCCATTCTATAATAGCTTATTATACCGAAGGAAATTACAGAGTTGGGAGCAGTCTCTCTCAAATGCACACGGAGACGCTCGCACACACAAACATGAACACAAAAGTTCCTTCCTTGCATCCTGTGTTTTGGTTGCTGCTCCTCCAATGAATGGACAGCATTGTGTAATTCTAGGCCACTGCCACTGATGGAAAGTTTCAAACGCCAGACTCCGCCCTCTATCCCAATAGAAATAGGCGTTCTGCTAAGGTTTGCTTTCCTAGGTTTCACTTAAATGAGATCCTGGCTGCCACGCTTAAGTCTGAATTCTTGGTGCAACTTAGCTACCCAGATAGTCCCAAGGCACAATTACAAATACGTATGAGTATGGTTCAATGGTTGAACTTTGCTTCTCAAAGTTTGCCTTTCATTAGAAATAGTGAGACACAAATTGAATGTCTTCGTCACTCACTTAAAATGAAATGCATCACGTGGTGAAATTACTTGGGTTTTTTTTAATGGTCAAATTCAAGGTTGACAATCTATTTTACTCTTCATCGTTCAATCTACCCTTCAAGGTGCAGAAAACATGACATAGTGCCTCAGCTGTTGAGGATGTCTGGGCTAAATAATACTTTCAGCTGTTTAAATGGTGGAATCATGTAGTAAAGGTAGAGGCCCCTTGTAGCGAAGGCACAGCTTGAAGTGTTATTGAAAGTTTCCATGCAGGTTCCTGAGTCTTTAGCCAATAAAAACAACTCCTGTGAAATGTGGACAGAAAAAACACTGGCTGTGGTCAGTAGACTCCGAGGCAGCCAGAACGTGCCTCAAAGAGCATTTCAAAGACACAACTCATTGAAAAGGGACGTCATATCCTACAGAGTCACCGACACCTCTCTCCATTCACAATACAGAATGATCTGCCGTCACATCTTAAAGATTCTAGCAGACCATCTCCCTTAGATTGTATTGTTGGGGCCAGGAGTTTTTCCAGACTCCCTGACCTGACAAGTGGTGCAAAACCCCAAACCGCAAGCAATGTACAGTGCCTTGCGAAAGTATTCGGCCCCCTTGAACTTTGCGACCTTTTGCCACATTTCAGGCTTCAAACATAAAGATATAAAACTGTATTTTTTTGTGAAGAATCAACAACAAGTGGGACACAATCATGAAGTGGAACGACATTTATTGGATATTTCAAACTTTTTTAACAAATCAAAAACTGAAAAATTGGGCGTGCAAAATTATTCAGCCCCCTTAAGTTAATACTTTGTAGCGCCACCTTTTGCTGCGATTACAGCTGTAAGTCGCTTGGGGTATGTCTCTGTCAGTTTTGCACATCGAGAGACTGAAATGTTTTCCCATTCTTCCTTGCAAAACAGCTCGAGCTCAGTGAGGTTGGATGGAGAGCATTTGTGAACAGGAGTTTTCAGTTCTTTCTACAGATTCTCAATTGGATTCAGGACTTTGACTTGGCCATTCTAACACCTGGATATGTTTCTTTTTGAACCATTCCATTGTAGATTTTGCTTTATGTTTTGGATCATTGTCTTGTTGGAAGACAAATCTCCGTCCCAGTCTCAGGTCTTTTGCAGACTCCATCAGGTTTTCTTCCAGAATGGTCCTGTATTTGGCTCCATCCATCTTCCCATCAATTTGAACCATCTTCCCTGTCCCTGCTGAAGAAAAGCAGGCCCAAACCATGATGCTGCCACCACCATGTTTGACAGTGGGGATGGTGTGTTCAGCTGTGTTGCTTTTACGCCAAACATAACGTTTTGCATTGTTGCCAAAAAGTTCAATTTTGGTTTCATCTGACCAGAGCACCTTCTTCCACATGTTTGGTGTGTCTCCCAGGTGGCTTGTGGCAAACTTTAAACAACACTTTTTATGGATATCTTTAAGAAATGGCTTTCTTCTTGCCACTCTTCCATAAAGGCCAGATTTGTGCAATATACGACTGATTGTTGTCCTATGGACAGAGTCTCCCACCTCAGCTGTAGATCTCTGCAGTTCATCCAGAGTGATCATGGGCCTCTTGGCTGCATCTCTGATCAGTCTTCTCCTTGTATGAGCTGAAAGTTTAGAGGGACGGCCAGGTCTTGGTAGATTTGCAGTGGTCTGATACTCCATCGTGCGAGGTAGTCCTAAGGCATGGTCCTAGGGCCCAGGTCCCCTGAGAGAGAGTGAAAAATACAAACACTTAGGTTGGAGTCATTAAAACTATTTTTTTCAACCACTCCACAAATGTCTCCTTAACAAACTATAGTTTTGGCAAGTCGGTTATCTACTTTGTGCATGACACGTAATTTTTCCAACAATTGTTTACAGACAGATTATTTCACTAATTCACTTATTTCACTGTATCACAATTCCAGTGGGTCAGAAGTTTACATGCACTAAGTTGACTGTGCCTTTAAACAGCTTGGAAAATTCCAGAAAATTATGTCATGGCTTTAGAAGCTTCTGATAGGCTAATTGACATAATTTGAGTCAATTGGGGGTGTACCTGTCGATTTGTATTTCAAGGCCTACCTTCAAACGCTGTGCCTCTTTGCTTGACATCATGGGAAAATCAAAAGAAATCAGCCAAGACCACAAGTCTGGTTCATCCTTGGGAGCAATTTCCAAATGCCTGAAGGTACCACGTTCATCTGTACAAACAATGGTATGCAAGCATAAACACCATGGGACCACGCAGCCGTTATACCGTCTCCTAGAGATTAATGTACTTTGATGCGAAAAGTGCCAATCAATCCCAGAACAACAGCAAAGGACCTTGTGAAGATGCTGGAGGAAACGGGTACAAAAGTATCTATCTACAGTAAAATGAGTCCTATATCAACATAACCTGAAAGGCCGCTCAGCAAGGAAGAAGCCACTGCTCCAAAACTGCCATTTAAAAAAAATCCAAACTATGGTTTGCAACTGCACATGGGGACAAATATCGTACTTTTTGGAGAAATTTCCTCTGGTCTGATGAAACAAAAATAGAACTGTTTGGCCTTAATGACCATCGATATGTTTGGAAGAAAAAGGGGGAGGCTTGCAAGCCGACCAACACCATCCCAACCGTGAAGCACGGGGGTGGCAGCATCATGTTGTGTGGGTGCTTTGCTGCTGGAGTGACTGGTGCACTTCACAAAATAGATGGCATCAAGTGGGAGGAAAATCATGTGGATTTATTGAAGCAACATCTCAAGACATCAGTCAGGAAGTTAAAGCTTGGTCGCAAATGGGTCTTCCAAATGTACAATGACCCTAAGCATACTTCCGAAGTTGAGGCAAAATGGCTTAAGGACAACAAATTCAAGGTTTTGGAGTGGCCATCACAAAGCCCTTACCTCAGACAATTTGTGGCCAGAACTGGTAAAGTGTGTGCTAGCAAGGAAGCCTATAAACCTGACTCAGTTACACCAGCTCTGTCAGGAGGAATGGGCCAAAATTCACCCAACTTATTGTGGGTAGCTTGTGGAAGGCTACCCAAAATGTTTAACAATTTTAAAGGCGCTGTTGCGCCTTCTTCACCACACTGTCTGCATGGGTAGACCATTTCAGTTTGTCCGTGATGTGTATGCAGAAAAACTTAACGTTCCACCTTCTCCACTGCTGTCACTTCGATGTGGATAGGGGGTGCTCCCTCTTCTGTTTCCTGAAGTCCACGATCATCTCGTTTGTTTTGTTTACGTTGAGTGAGAGGTTGTTTTCATGACACCACACTCCGAGTGCCCTCACCTCCCTGTAGGCTGTCTTGTCGTTGTTGGTAATCAAGCCTACTTCTGTTGTCATCTGCAAACTTGATGATTGAGTTGGAGGCGTGCATGGCCACCCAGTCATAGGTGAACAGGGAGTACAGGAGGGGGCTGAGCACGTGCTCAGTATTGAAGGTCAGCGAAGTGGAGATGTTGTTTCCTACCTTCACCACCTGGTGGCGGCCCGTCAAAGTCATGGACCCAATTGTACAGGGCGGGGTTGAGACCCAGGGCTTCCAGCTTGATGGTGAGTTTGGAGGGGATTATGGTGTTGAATGCTGAGCTGGAGTCAATGAACAGCATTCTTACATAGGTATTCCTTTTGTCCAGATGGGATAGGGCGGTGTGATGGCGATTTGCGTCGTCTGTGGACCTGTTGGAGCGATATGCAAACTGAAGTGGGTCTAGGGTGGCCGGAAGGTGGATATGATCCTTGACTAGTCTCTCAAAGCACTTCATGGTGACAAGTGAGTGCTACGTGGAGGTAGTCATTTAGTTCAGTTCTTTGCCTTCTTGGGTACAGGAACAATGGTAGCCATCTTGAAGCATGTGGGGATAACAGACTGGGATAGGGAATGATTGAATATGTCCGTAAACACACCAGGTGGTGTGCGCATGCTCTGAGGACACGGCTAGTGATGTCGTCTGGGCCAGCAGCCTTGCGAGGGTTACACGTTTAAATGTTTTACTCACATCGTCCACAGAGAAGGAGAGGCGGGAGGGAGGGGGGCGCAGTCCTTGTTAGCAAGCCACGACGATGGCATTGTTATCCTCAAACCGGGCACAGAAGGTGTTTAGTTTGTCTGGAAGTGTGACTTCCTATAGACCCTGCCACATTCATTGAATCAAATGGCTCATTCATCACAAAGCCCACTGATATTGCCAACTACTTGAATTACTTTTTCATTGGCAAGATAAGCAAACTTAGGGATGACATGCCAGGAACAAACGCTGAGTGGGTGGAAAGGAATAAGTTAGCCTAAAAGCATTATTTGGAACAAAACACTCAATAAACCCTAAACCTCAACTAAATCTTGTAATAAATCATGTGGAAATTGACCAAGTTGAGATGACTAAACTGCTTGGAGTAACCCTAGATTGTAAACTATCATGGTCAAAACGTATTGATGCAGTAGTAGCTAAGATGGAGATAAGTCTGTCCAAAATAAAGTGATGCTCTGCCTTCTTAACAACACTATCAACAAGGCAGGTCCTACAGGCCCTAGTTTTGTCGCACCGTGAGTCGTGTGATCAGGTGCCACAAAAAAAATTGCAATTGGCTCAGAACAAGGCAGCACGGCTGGACATTGGTTGTACACAGAGTGACAGAGAGCTAATATTAGTAATATGCATGTCAGTCGCTCCTGGCTCAAAGTGGAGGAGAGATTGACTTCATCACTACGTTAATTTATGAGAGGTATTGACATGTTGAATGCACTGAGCTGTCTGTCTAAACTACTGGCACACAGCTTGGACACCCATGCATACCCCACAAGACATGCCAAGAGGTCTCTTCACAGTCCCCAAGTCCAGAACAGACTATGGGAAGGCACACAGTACTACATAGAGCCATGACAACATGTCTTTGAGGTTTGTGTAGATTGCTGAGGAAAAAAACAAATGTTGTCCATTTTAGAATAAAGCTGTAGCGTAACAAAATGTGGAAAAAGTCAAGGGGTCTGAATACTTTCCAAAGACACTGTATGTACTGTATATTTGCCTGGACCTGTTCCTTCCTTTTGAAGTCATGTGTTTACCCCACCCTGTGATTTAAGGTTTGCCTGGCCATCGCTCACTACTCCCAGCCCGCTGATCCCCAGCTGCTGTTTGGCTTTGAGTACATAGGGAAGCAATACTATGGATCCTTGGGTAGGTGTATAGTACACTGCTTAATTATCTGGTTCTGACTGAAAAGGCTTTGACACACCCTTATTCCCTGTGGCCTGCCAAACTGTTCTAGCTATCAATAGCATCCCCACTGTACATGTCTTGACATGTGAGGAACCTAAAGGAAAACATACTGAATACACTGTTAAAAGAACAATGTGATCAATTGAGTTTTGTTGGAACACCGGGGCATTGGTTGTAACAAATGTGGCTCTTCAATGAAGAACATAGATTTACAGTTGTTGCAATGTTTGAGTTGAAAGAAACACAGCAAGCAGGTGTGTGTTTTTAATTAGCAAGCGCTCACTGCTACATGTTCAGGGGAGCGAGTTAATGGAGTAGATCCCGGAGGAGGACTGCAGATGCCCCTGTTTGACCGGCCCTCTGAATGGGACAGAGAGATCAAGAGAACTGGTGCAGCGGAGTGGAGGGTGTGCTCCATCAACGAGGGCTACGTCGTCTCACCCAGGTGGGGCCCACATAGTTTAGGGGTGTGGGGATGGAGTGGGAGGGAGGGTTACTGCAGGCCTGAGCTAATTTTCTAAATGACAACATGGATTATTACCAGATTTGGATTATGATTAACATAGCTCATTAGTGTCATAATCCTCATCAGGCAGAATGGTAATACTTTATGTAACACACTTAGGTAATGGCTTACATTGACACTTTATGTAATATAATCTTTGTGGAGATGGAAATGTAGTAATTGCTTCACTTGCTGCCACAGATTTTGAGTTATTTCTTTTCATATTGTGATCAACCATTCAGAATCTGCTGTGGCTAATATGGCGCCTGACTCAGTGGCATGAAATGTTAACCTCTTGCCGTTTGGAGCATCTCTGTAATGCATATTTCCCTCTTATCTTTCTCTCTCCAGTCTCCCAGAGTACTTTGTGGTCCCAGTGTCCCTGGCGGATCAAGACCTGAAGCAGTACTTATGTTTTTTCACTGCTCACCGCATCCCTGTGAGTGGCCAGCCTCTCAAGAAACAACAGCTTTTGCTTAATAAAAGCCTTTCTCGCTGTTTTAGACAGAATTCCCTAGACAGACTGTTTCTATCAAGCATTAATGACGCTGATTTATTTTTTTTAAGTGCTTTGAGAGGAGTGACTGCATTTTGAGTGTATGTGAGTGTTTGTAAGTGAGAGAACGAGGGAGACTGTTTGTGTGACTGCTGAACCATGACAAGTTGGTGTGTGTTTCCCTTAAGTTGTGGTGCTGGAATCACCCCAACGGGAGTGCCCTGGTGCGCATGGCCAGCATCAGTGACCCACTGCAGCAGAGGAAGCTGGACCAGAGGTACAATAAGACTGAATAGAATGTCAATGAGAACATTTTATTTGTTGATGTTTTCATATTGTTCACTACAACCATCTGTTTTCAATTTTCTTTCAAATGGTGTGCTTATCATGTCAGCACTGTGATTTGTTGTTTTGGCATAACTGACAAGTGAGATTGCCAAACTATTCTGTCCAGACTCGCAGTACCAAAGAAATAAATGAACTGCTTATGAAATAAGCAGTGCTGTTAAGACCATTTCCAACAGTCTTTTCCTGCCTTGTGTTGTGGTAGGATCTGTAGTGCCATAACAAAGAGCCACCCACAGCGCAGTGACGTCCTCAAGTCCGACCTGGACAAGAACCTGCCCAACATCCAGGACATCCAGGCTGCCTTTGTCAAAGTGCGGCAGATCTGTGTCATCGGTAAGTCAGGGGAATTGAAATCAATCAATCAAATTAATGTTGTGATCTATTTGTTAATTAGTTTTTTTATGAAGGCACTTTGTTGTTCTTAGGCTTTTGTTGCTGCTCTTAGGCATTCTGAAAGCGCTTGGGATGTTTAACTGTGTTTGTGTGCAGAGCCCTTTGAGGAGTCTGAGGAGAAGTGGCTGTCGTCCATGGAAAGCTCTCGATGGCTGGAGTATGTCAGGTATGTACAAATACTTAGACACCACTGGCTCAGCAGGTTGGCTCACCTTGCTGTTTACACATTCATTTAGAAAAGTACTAGCATTGACAGACGCTCCTGCTGGTTCTCTCTCTACCAGCTGGTAGGGGTGGCAGGGTAGCCTAGTGGTTAGGGCGTTGGACTAGTAACCGAAAGGTTGCAGTTTCAAATCCCCGAGCTGCTGTTCTGCCCCTGATCAGGCAGTTAACCCACCGTTCGTTTCTTGGCCGTCATTGAAAATAAGAATTTGTTCTTAACTGACTTGCCTAGTTAAATAAAGGTAAAATAAATATATTAGTCATTTTATTTCCACTTTTTAATGGTGGTAATATTTATGGTGCAACTACAGGATCATTTTGGTTGGACTCATGTTTTGGTCAGAGTTAATGAATGACGTACTTAAGATGTATGTGTAAGTGTTACATATTTGTACCTAGAGTAAAGTCAACTGTATCCTTTGCTATTCCTGTCTCCAGGGCCTTCCTGAAGCATTCAGCCGAGGTAGTCTACTTGCTGGAGGGAAAACATGTGTCTGTCATTCTGCAAGGTAACGAAATACATGGTTTTGTCTTTTAGTTGTCTGTCTCTCTGTATGTTTCCTGTCTGTGTGTCTTGTCGGTCTTACTACCTGTATTTCTCTCTCTCTCTTCTCTCTCCAGAGGAAGAAGACCGGGACCTGAGCTGTGTGGTGTCCTCTCTGGTACAACTGATGCTGGACCCTCACTTCCGTAGCCTCACTGGTTTCCAGAGCCTGGTGCAGAAGGAGTGGGTGATGGCTGGCCATCGCTTCCTCGACCGGTGCAACCATTTGAAGAAGAATGACAAAGAGGAGGTAGGCTCTGTCTATTTGCATACTTGAAATGGAGCTTGACATGGAGTTGTATTTTGAAATGTTGTCATTGTTTTGTGCCCAGTGATTTTAATCATTTAGCATTTTAGTCATTTAGCAAACTCTCTTAACCTTAATTCATCCTGTAAGCCGCGCTGGATAACTGCCTTGCTCAAGGGCACATCAACAGGTTGTTCACCTAGTCGGCTCAGGGAGTCAAACCAGCAACCTTTCGATTACTGGCCGACCGCTTTTAATCACTTTTCGCTTTTAACCACTTAATCACAATATTCTTTCCCTTTCCGCTCTTCCTCTCCCCCATCCCCTCAGTCTCCTCTGTTCCAGCTGTTCCTGGACTGTGTGTGGCAGATTATAAATCAGTACCCAGCAGCCTTTGAGTTCACTGAGACCTACCTGACTGTGCTCAGTGACAGCATGTGGATCCCTGTATTCAGCACCTTCCTATTCAACTGTCCCCAGCAGCGCACTGAGAACAGCATGGTGAGGAGCTCTCACACACACACAAAAAGCGACAAACACAGGAAGTTCCCCCTCAACCCTCACAACATAGTTGCGGTTGTATTCAACTCCGTCAACGCACCTCTGATATGATACAGCTCAGAACTGTGTGCAGCTGTCTGCAGTATTGGTGACCTTACCTGTCCTCCTCCACAGGACTTTGCTAAGAGTAAGTGCATCCCTGTGGGGGAGGAGAAGGCCCTGCGTTTCCCCCCTGTCTGGGACTGGTCACAGCAGTTCACCCCCAAAGACCAGGCCCTTTTCAACAACCCCATGTATGTTGGCAAAGGTGCCACCTGTGTTCAGAATGGAGCAGTGAAGTCCTTCAGACGCACCAAGGTCAGTTTGCGCTCTTTCTTTGAGAATGCAAATTAATACAAAGAGTTCTCAACCACCCCATAACAGGATAAGTACATTTCAATTATAGATGGGTAAATGAAGGAGCTTTGCAAGAAAAGCTATGCAAGACTGTCCAGGGACAGTCTCAGATGCCTGGAAATAAATAACCTGAATTCATGAAGATCAAAATGTCATGTTCCTCAAAGTAAAATCAACACCATCTACATGCATGTACATTTTAAATGAAATACCTTGTTAATGAGTGTGTGTTCCTTTATCTCCCAGAAAAACTACAGTTCTACACTCCGAGGGATGCCCTCTTCCCTGAGGAACATCCTGATGGACGGCCATGACAGCCTCACCCTGACCAGACGGAACTCCCTGGTGTCGCGGCTCAAACCAGACTTCTCCCAGATCAGAGAGGTGGTGGAGAGCCCAACAGAGCGCTTCTTCAGGGACTGGGTCTCCCGGCCCGCAGACCTACAGGGGATGCTCATCCCCCAGCTCCTGCCTTCACACCTGGCCCTGTGGAGGCTCTACTTCCTGCGCTGGGTCCCTGAAGCCAGCATCCCTAAGGGCGGCCCTGTTACCGCATACCACAAGCTCTCCCAGCTGGCTGATGAAGTAGAGAAGCTGCAGAGCCAGTTACGCCAGTACAAGGGGGCCACTCCGGCCAGCACCCTGACCTCCACCCCCAGCGCCCCCCCATCAGACCACAGCAGGATGTACTTTAAGGCCGGTTCCACCCACGAGCCCTCTTCAACTCCAGAGTACCTCAGCTCCTCCTTCCCCTTCTCTCCCGTGGGGAACATGTGCCGCCGCAGCATCCTGGGCACTCCTCTCAGCAAGTTCCTGAACGGGGCAAAGATATGGCTCTCCACTGAAACTCTGGCCAATGAGGCACTCTGAGGTCCCGTGGCTAAAGTTCTCACTCAAATCAGTGCTTAGAGTCCAGAAGGGATGTCCTATCATGCTAGAGGCTGGAGGCTAGCTCAGTTGAATATGATGTGGCTGTTTTGTTTTTGCACAAGATTATTCGTCTTTGCTTAAATCGAACATTTCTTCAGGGTTTTGTCAGAGTTGCTCTCTGTAGGAAGTCACTTTCGATTTCCATTTTCATAGTTTTAGATTCAGTACGTAGAATGTTAGTGGAATATGATTTTGTAGTGACGGATATAGCGCTGATGACACTTTGCGAAGGGAAAAAGGAGCTGTGAGGAGGAGTTAAATCTGTGGTAGACACTTATCGCTTTATTTGTATCACTTAATATAGTTTAGTTGTATTTCTAGAGACCTTCTGGTAAGGTACTGCATTAATTCTAGAATGAAGATTAACCAAATCATGAATAGTGAAAGGAGAAGGACAGACGGGGCTATTTACTATTAGGCCTTCTTGCAGGAAATTATCATCAATCACGTAGTGCACCAATAAAATGCCAGGGAACCGGCACTGGAAAATGCCTTCACCGTTTGAGACAAGAAATTTGTGGACATTCATCAATCAACTTTTTCCTTGATGGCTTTGGCATTGAAATGCATCAGTATCTGGACATGTATGTTTTGGCGCTGTGGGCAGTAAAGAACCGCTGGGTATGCTGGGTACCAGTCCTATCATTACTGTACACCCACACAGCCTGAACTGATGCTGCTAATGGCTGGACGCCGCCTGAACTGATGCTCAGACAATCATGTCTATTCACCATAGTCAGGTGATGTGTTTCAGAGTGGGTTTGAAGTGGAGACATGTAAACAGTTGGAATCTGTTTTCTCTAATGAGCCCTCATTGCTCCTTCACCTGATATTAACAAGACAAATCCCAGATAAGAAGTGAAGCTGTATGAAATAACTACTGGTAATGGTGGTGGTTGTTTGAATTATGAGAAGGTGAAAATAATATACTGTTTTTATTTCTATTCTAATTATGGTACTTACTGTTTTTTAGACCCAACTTTTAGTTTATATACCATGAATGCACAGCCCTTGTTTTAGTTTACCACTAATTCACACCATTGGTGCACTCAGCACTGTTATTGTATAACAATTGTGCTCCTCATTTGACACAATTTGATATTGAACAACAGTGCACATATTTATTCAGTTATGCAAATGTTCAAATACAGGGATGTAGGAAATTCTCAGTGCCTTTTTTAGATGGAAATGTGGCTTTACTTACTGTGTTCAATGTACCGGTTCACTTCGATCACTTATTCTACTATGCATGTTACACCCAGAGTAATGACATCAGGAGAGACTGAGTACTTCAAAAGCTGCAACTGGACGCCAATTTGAAGTGCTTGATCTGAAGGAACACCATGTTGGGATTAATGTTATGTTTTACCTTTGCTCTGTGGAGTGTCACTGTGTTAGATCAAGTTTGGAGATACACATTTATGGCATTGCAGAGCACTTGTTGGACAATTGAGTGGTCTGTAGTGCAATGTTGACCCTCTTCCCCCCCCTTCAAAGGCACTGTCAATACTCTGACCACAGGGGATCACAGCTGTAAGGCAAAATGTCAATGTAAAGGAATATAGAGCAAATAAAAATGTCAAATGTCTGAAGTTGTTTTTTGTTATTTGGGGGGGGGGTAGATGTGTGAATATTCTTCGACTCTGTATTTCAGACACCCAATAGGGTGGCTGCAATGCTTGTGACTGGTCTGGATTGGAAAGCTGTCCAAATAAGACGATGAGCAATGTCTGCAACACAGATTAATGAGGGAAACTGAAGATATAAAACTTGCACCAGCACTATCAAGGTTCTTATTAGCTATTTCCAGCCTTCGCTGAGACGATGAGCAAATGATTAGTTTTTAGATTTTACAGCACCTTACACAACATGTATCTGCTCATTTCCCTAATCACCCCATTCACTCTGTCCAGTTTGAAATATAGTTGAGTAGTGGAGACCAGAGTCTATCAAACTTGGGCTGTCTCTGTGGAGGTCATTAGTGAGCTTTTCAAGAGGGAGAAAGTCAACAATCTGGTCAATCCACATTTTAAATGTAGGAGAGGTATTAGAGGCCCACAATAGGAGAATACATTTCTTAGCAAAGTATGTAATCGTCATAAGCAAATTTTCTGTCAGGATCAAGAACAAAGTCCTGCTGGGCATTAAGAAGATAGATACACGGGGTCATATCTACTGTACATCTAGTATTTTCTGTGCAGCAGTATGTATAGCAGTATCTGGCAATCTACAACTCTAAAATACATGCATATAGGTTCCACTTTCAGAGGTACATCTTTTACAGTTAGGAGAAATGTCTGTTTTCATTCTATGGAGTCTCAAAGGAGTGTAATAAAAATGTGTACAAAAATGTGTAATTAGATTATTTCATTTTTACATTCGTAGAGGAGCAGTATACCCTGTCGCAAAGCTCTGCCCATAACTCATCACTGATAGTCAGACCAAGGTCCTTTTCCCAGATTATTTTCAAAGGAGTAAAGGAGGAGCCTCCTTTCTCAGAAAGGTGTCTATAGATATAAGATATTTGCCTTCAATGGATTGTGCTGTGACAAGAAGGGTTTCAACTTCATTCAACTGATTCTAAACCTTCTCTTGGAAGTAAATGAGAAAATGACATGTCTAATTTGAAGATAATACAAAAAATGGGATCAATGCACATTGAATTCACTGCAGAGCTCTTGAAAGGATTTCAGTGGTTTTCTGATGAAATAGGTCTGAAAAGGTCCTGATTCCTAGAGTATGCCAAAGATTAAAGTTGGCATCCCTCAGGGCTTTTGGCAAGTCTGGGTTGCCTACTATAGGTGAGTGAGAACATATTTGGGATGAAATGCCCAGGTATTTGACCAAATACTTATTTTCCACCATAATTTGCAAATAAATTCATTAAAAATCCTACAATGTGATTTTCTGGATTTTTTTTCTTCTCATTTTCTCTGTCATAGTTGAAGTGTACCTATGATGAACTTGCACAATTGGTGGCTGACTAAATACTTTTTTGCCCCACTGCATGTGTATTGAGTCTGGGAGAACTCAGTTTTTTCAAAAATCCTCCAGCATTGGCTTGAAAATAGGGCTAAGCTGGGGCCAAAAAGCTTTGTAGAACTCTCTGGGGAATCCATCTGGGCCTGGGGACTTATTAGGTGGCATGGAGGTATTTGCCTCCAGGATCTCCTCAAGAGTGAAGGGGGAGTTGAGATCTTCTTGGTCGGTCTCTGATAGTAGCGAGATTCCCTCTAGGAAGGAGTGGAGTTCTGCCTCCGTGTGTTTTCTCTCAGCAAATTAATATATTAACCATGCTATATGCAGGTCTGATATTAGTCAAATCAGGTCACACTACAGTCAGTGTATGTATAATAAAATGCAAAGCTACTGTACACTCTAACGTATATCATTAAGGCCACCAGCACCCCCTGCTGTAATACTAGAGCATCAACCGGGAAAATTGCAAAAACAACTCGTCACAATAACATACCGGTACTGTAAATCTGAGAAAGGACTGCATTTGTAATTCAAGAACCTCCTAAAGTATCCCAAGGAGAGACCCATAATGGGCTAAAATACCACGTGTTTTCATTGCCAGGGGATTGCCATTTAGAGAGGAACAGGGTAATGTGTGTTCCGAAGGGAAATAGATAATTCCCTCATTTGTGCATACAGACATTCGGGGAAAAATGGCAATTCAGGTATTCCTAGCAGAAGGTAAACGTGTGTATGTTTTTATTGGCCATGAAGCTCAAATTTATGAAAATGATAGGATTTATATGCCTCAAAATCACCCAGGAAATTGAATTTACTGTGTGTGACGTCATCTAGGAGCGCCACTAGGTTTTCGTCTGCTGGCCTCCGATATGGGCTCGACTAATCAGCATTGATTTCATCCACATTTCCTTATCATATTAACTGTTCCGAAAGCGTAAGGCAGTTGAGGCATATCCACAATGATATTTGGAGGTAAGTGCACGAGAAGACAGGAAGTAGTGGCGTTTGGAGATACTATATTTGAACGACAATAACAGGTGATAAATGGCTATTCAGCTAACTAGCTAGCCATTACTAGTGTTCGCTGATGTCCAGCCATAAATTCTGACGTTGCCTGGTCTTCTCACTTCACTATTATTTTGATTCCACGAAAGTTAACTTTTCTAACTATGCCCACAACCGTAGGTAATTGTCATCAAATTATTTGATAATGAGTATTCTCAATATTGTATGAATGACATGAGGAAACACCCAACCATATTGCTACTTTTGACTCCCATCCAAACTCAAATTTCAGTTTTAGCCAGAGAACTAGCAGGAGAGCTTAATCAATTTGATATCAGATAGTGCAGTTTGTCCAATGTTCTACTTTGCGAATAACAAAAACATGATCTATGCTCCTATTCAAAGAAGATGAAAACAGCATATTTCACCAAATAGGCCTACTGTAGCGAATAATGCAACATTTCTTAATGGACATATAGGCTATATTCGGGGGAAATGTTGGCACTAAATTTATGAAAATATAAAGTACCCTGCTGTCTTTCGCTCCTCTGCACGTAGAAAGTGAGCCATGTGATGTGGGTCATTTAAGACGTTTATATAAGGTTTTATAAAGAATGGGAGGATATGTGTGGGTGGAAGAGGGTTGTTGTGTAGGTGTTTGTGCATGCCTGGGTGTTTTAACAGCCTCAAATCTGTCTTCACCTGTACGTTTCCCTCCCATGGCTTCCAACTAATAATCCAATTGACTGTGGAGAAAATACACAGCCGTGTCATGGGACGAGACAATATAATTAGGCAAGCTGAAAAAAAGGGTTCTGAATAATCGGAAATAATTTCTGGTTGCAGCAGCTGAGGTGTAGAGAAGTCTCTCCATTACTCTCTTACTCACTCTCCCTATCTTTTGCGTGCTGTGATTCACTATGCCATACAGTTCAGCAAGTAACAACTTGTTGCCATGGGGAGAAAGCAATATGGCACAGACCATAAAATGAGCTGAAGTGTGTGCCTAATCTTTATGGTGCTGTTGGTTTTCTCGCCTCCTGTCATCACACGGAGGCCTAATTATTCAAGGAAATAATATCCAGAGTTAAAAGCTGCAATATGTAACTTTTTGGGTGACCTGACCAAATTCACATAGAAGTGTGATTATAGATCTGTGATTCTCATTTAAAGCAAGTCTAAGAGGTGGTAGATGTGTTCTATGTGTGCTATTTCTAGTCAAATCCAATGTTATTGGTCACATACACATGGTTAGCAGATGTTATTGCAAGTATAGATAAATGCTTATAATGCTTATTCGTCCCTAAAGTTTTGTTTTTGCATATTTTACTTTTGGTTATAGAAACTATACTTCAAATCGGTTAGAAGATAGTGATTCTCTAAACTATACTTGCATGTTATGTCACCAAACTGAAATCAGGCAAACTATTAGAATTTTAGCAACCAGGAAGTGGCGGAGCGATTTCCGCATGGTGCATCTTTAACTGAAATTCAGTTCATTTGGTTTGTTTGTGTCCATCATTTTGTGGATCTCCTGTGCCTAGGTCTGGAAACACAAGTTTCCTTTCATCTACTTTCTCTCTCAAACATCTTGGCACTCTAAGCCTGGCTTGTGACGTGGGTCCAGTATGTGTTGATGTAGTATGTTAAGGTGAATCCTTGGGGTCGTCTGACGGCTGGTCACACAGTCTCTCTCTGTGTTTCTAGGTGAGACGGTGGATGAGGTCAGCTTCAGGTTCTCAGAGCTGGTTCCTGTGGTGCTGATTGCCTGGCTGACAGGCTCCACTCCCCGTGCTGCACAATAAAGAGCCTTTCAAGCCCAGACAAGACTACAGGGCACCGCCATGAAGCCAGGTCACGAGCGCAATCAGGAGTGCCTGCCTCCCAAGAAGAGGGATCTCAACAACAGCACCAGTAGTAGTAGTGCGGGAGGAGGGGCAGGAAGTGGGGTGGGGGGAGGAGGAGAAGTGGCCACTCAGAGCTCAGGGGTCAGTAGTGACACTCAGGGAGGAGGCACAGCAGAAGAGTGGCTGCGTGCCCAGCCTGGTCTACACTATGGAGTAGAGAGTGCTGAGGGCCTCCAAGGGCTGCCCGTTGACCAGTACAGCATGCTCTATAGGGTGGCTCTCCCCTCTGTCTCCTACTCCCAGACCAGTCTACACCCAGTGTTAAGCCATATCTCTCCAGCTTACACTGTCCCCTCATCTCTCCTACAGCATCATCCAGGGATCTCCTATCCCCCTCTAGGCTATGCCCAGATCCCCCACTCCTCTTTCCAGTTTGTCTCCCCATACGGTGCAGTCCCTTATGCAGTCCCCCCTGGCTTTGTCCCCAGCTCCCTGATCTCTCCCTCGGGCACCCTCTCCCAGCCCCACCTGGTCCCCTACCAGTCAGTCATCCAGGAGGGGGTGGTCTCCCCTCCTACCCAGACACATGTATCTGCCCATGCCTTTGCCAAAGTGGGGTCGTCCGGAGGTGTCCCGCTGATGCTGACCTCGGAGCAGGCTGCCCAGCACCAGCAGCACCTGGGTGCGCTGCCCGCCGCAGAGCTCAGTCCTCGGGGAGTGCCTGTCTTTTACCACTCTCGGGGAACCAGGGCTGCACCTGCCCCCTGGGACCCCTACAGCAGGGAGCAGGAGACAGACGGGGATAGGGAGGTGAATGGAGGGGAGAGGGAGCAGGCAGCCAGGGAGATGCTCCAGGACTCAGTCTACAATGCCAGGAATCCACGGCTGCCGCAGGCAGCATCTGCCTCTGTAGCACTGGAGCACGCACAGGACAGAAGCCTGAAGAGCCGCAGGCTGGACGAGAGGGCTTCGCCTGGGCAGCGCAGCACCCCAGATACTGACCTGGAGGTAAGACTTGAGGTTTTGTTGTAATTACTTACACGCATGTATTTACTTATTTTAATTTATTTCAAATCTACTCCATAAGTCAAATATTTATTTTCAATTTTCGAATAAGGAGTTTTGATTTGAATTGTCCAAAATTCTGACTTTATTTAGTGTCTGCTGTGGCACAATATCCATGTTCCCCTCCACTTCCTTCCTTTATTACTTTGTTGAGGGTGTGCTGATCATTGGGCAACCAGTCACATCCACACACTGCCTGCTGCTTCTAGGAAAGACTAAAAATGCTCTGGTTTGTGGTCTCGACTAGAGTTGATAGGAAACCACTGCTTTCTGAGGCTTAATAATGGTGGTTGAGAGGAGGTACAAGAGGACAAAAATGAAGTCTTTTTTTCCCTTTTTCTCAGACACAACAATTTATTACATTTAAAGATAAAAAGGTTGGTTGATTGAAATGTGTTAATAAGATGAATCTTTTGTCATCCTCAAGGTTCAGCAGGTCGTTGGTCGCCTAGCCTCTCCTGTCCAAGGTGTGAGTGGAGGCCGCAAAGAGGTGTCCTTTGGTCCCCTGAACCTATCCCAGGGCTCTCAGAGAGGCAGAGAGGCTCATGGGGAGGCAGGGGAGAGTGCTGGCCGGACAGGGTACGCGATCCACCCTGCGGTGTATGGAGACCCCCGAGTGATGGCCCATCAACAGCAGGCAGGGCAGCCAGGCCACGCTGTCATCTTGGCCAATGGACAGACAGTCCTGGTCCCCTTAGACTATCACCACCACCACCTCCCCCACCAACATCAACAGCCACCCCAGCACTACCCCAGCCAAACCAATGATGACACCTCTGCTGTCACCATGGCCTCCCCCACCCCCTACTCTAAAGCCTCTGAATCTCCAGCCAGAGTGTGCCTCCCAGACAGGGCTGTGGTGGAGCTGGCCGCTGTGGAGCAGCACCCCCAGCAGCCTTTTTCTGTCCCAGTCACGGCAGCACTCACGCAGGCCCCGGCGCCCACCCCTGCCCCCTCCAATCCCTCCCATTTCATGAAGGGGGCCATCATCCAGCTGGCCACGGGGGAGCTGAAGCGTGTGGAGGACCTGCAGACTCAGGACTTTGTGCGGAGTGCTGAGGTGAGCGGGGGGCTGAAGATCGACTCCAGCATGGTGGTGGACATCAGGACCAGCCAGCAGAGACCCGGCCTGGTGGTGCTGCACTTCACAGTTGGCGAGCAGCAGAGCAAGGTGACCATCGACGTGCCCCCGGAGCACCCCTTCTTTGTGTTTGGCCAGGGCTGGTCCTCCTGTAGCCCAGAGCGCACGGCCCAGCTCTATGGCCTGGCCTGCCACCACCTGCAGGTAGGAGACGTGTGTGTGTCCATCACTCTGCAGCAGCCGCCCCAGCAACAGAAACAGCTCCTGCAGCAGCAGCAGCAACAACAACAACAACAACAACAACAACAGCAGCAGCAGACCCAAGCCAGGACTTCCACCAAAGCCAACTCCACATCAGGGGCCATCGGCCAGCCCATGGGGCCCCCTGCCCCCCAGCAGCCCAGGCCACAGCCTCACTTCAGGATGGAACGCGTCCACAGAGAGAGGGAGAGGGGGGATAAAGAGGAGCCCATGCAACTAAGGGGTGTTGGGCAGAGTGAGATGCCTACCAGACCAAATAGGACTTCAGCAGAGCACACTAGGAGCCAGAGCAGTTACTATTTGCACACGGAGGGTTCTGTTCGTCCAGGGGCGGGGGTGGGAGTGGTGTCGACAGTGTCGAGCGCGTCTCAGAGGCGCTGGTCCGCCCCAGGCCTTCAGAGATGCATGAAGGTGGAGGAAGGGGCGCACCCTCAGCTGTCCTCCTCTCGACCCTCCTTCATCCCACAGGAGGTCAAACTGTCCATTGAGGGGCGCTCTAACGCTGGGAAGTAGCACCAACCACAGCAGTCCACACCACAGAAGAGACTGTCAGAGGAGCGAAAGCATCAGAGAGCGAGAAAGGGGATAAATAGTGGAAATGTAGCCTCAGAATGTTTGAATATTTTGCACACCTAATAAGATTACAAGCTCTTTGTTTTCAGAGGAACTACCTGGTCTTGTGGCTGGTCAGGTCTGTTCTATTTGGTAGTCAGTCAGTCAGGACAGCTCCTGGTCCAGTGATCAGGAGATAGGGTCTCTGTTATCCCAGGCTGACAGGGAGCGGATGCAGAAGCAGGGAGTGTATGTAGCTGGTGAATCGCCTACCAAAGTCCTCAGACTGCATCTTCCTTCATCCCTACCAACCCCTCAGAACCATCCTTATCACAGGTGAACCAACCCTCAGAACCATCCTTATCACAGGTGAACCAACCCTCAGAACCATCCTTATCACAGGTGATCGCATTCACTGGACGTTCTCTCTTCTTTGACCAAACCATCTCTGGAAACCCAAGACTGGGGAGAATATGTAGCCCATCTCTGGTAGACAGAGGGTCTGACAGTGACAAGAACATAGCTATCCTATTATGCTCTGTCTCCCCCACATTTCTATTTTGGTCTGTTACCTTCAAAAGCGTTCTCCAAAAAGAAAAAAAGACTAAAGGCACACTTGTGGAGCTGAATTGCTGGCATCGGCACATAGATGCTTTTCCCTCTAATGATGTTGGTTCTCTTGATGCAGACTCTTGACGTGTCATCGTCACTTAGTGTGCTTCTCTAGTAGGAGCAGAGGACCTACCAAGGCACAGACACTCTCCCTCGTCTCCCTGCCTCTCCTCGTAGGGCCCAGTCTGCTGAGAGAGGGTCTGAGAGGAGGGTAGGCAGCCATAGAGGTCTTTCAATCAGCTCCTTCAATCAACCAATCAGAACCTAGGAAACCGCTCACTCCTTTCGTAATGCACAAACCACGCTTCCCCGTTTTTCATTTTACACCCCAACCCCACTTTGTGCCACAGTTACATGTCAGTTTTCCTTTCGAAAGAAACCAAAAGAGATCATGCATTCCAGTATCATAGTGATTATCATAGTAACCACAACACAACTCATCTTCCCGAATGCAGCCCTCCCTGCCTGCTACACCTCTCAGCATTCCTCTGGCTGGTGACTGTTTACTGTCATTGTATTAGTAGACACCACTACTGGAGGCACGGGCTGGTCTCCACCAATGTCACCTGTGGGAATGATGCCTGCATGGAGCAGTACTGGCTGAGAAAGTGAAACCTCCCCATAGAGCCATGTTGGCTCTCTCAGTACAGCAGCCCCTGGGCCTATGAGGGGGAATCCTGTGTGTGTGTTGGAGGGGATTGAGTTGGCCCTGCTTCTTACCTCTTTCACACTATTGTCCCAACACAAACTGGGGGGGATCTTTTGGCTTGCTTTCCAGTGAATATAATTGGTTTAAGGTTATCCTGCCATTTTCCAGCCTGTTTTAGGTTGTTCGTGGCTAGCTAACTATGTGCCTCTGCTCGTTTAAAAGCAGGATGGCACTAGATATGTTATCTGGCCAAGTCAGCTTACACGACTGTGAAATGGGTATATGAGACCAGTCAATCCTTGCTCAGTTACCAAAATCGAAGCAATAGTGTATTTTCTGTTTATTTGGGGTTTTCTGTATATTTTGTTATTGTTTTTATATAAATATACAGCTTGTGTGTCAGACCTAATACTATCTTTAACCCTGAAATGTTCCTGCTTTTCAAAGGTGATGCACAATTTGGCTCTGAAATGTTTTGATCTTTGTTATTCCAGATTCACAATCAAAGCATGCCTTTTGAAATTCTTTTTATTTCAAAAACCAGGCATTTATTCTGAAGAGAATAGTCTCCTTTTTGATGGACTGGAGGTTCGGGCTCTGATCCTCACTGATAGTATTCATTATGGTTTTATATGGTTACCCTATATAGTTACTCTATATGGTTTTATTCAAGTGCATCTCCGAGAGGGGCTTGACTCCAAATCAGTGGTGAGCATCTTAACTCCCCTCTGTTTTGTCCTCTCCATTGTCTTTTAATCTATTTGTGTACATGTAGAATTGTTTTATTCTGTCCATGGCAATATTATTTCCAGTGGACCTTAAGATTGTCTTGTATTGCACATAGAAAACTTCACCTGTTGATTCACACTGACCTTGTAATGGGAATCACAAATAGTTTCTTCTTTTTTTTTTTATGAAGGGAAAATGTTTTTGTAGCTATTATATTTTTTTGAAGTGTTCTTAAGGTAGTTTTGGCAATAGAGAAACTGACTTGCATGGTTGACACTGTTTACAAATTAGCCAAGACAAAATGCTGCAGTTCTCTTTTTTCGGACACCGATTTTAGTCACAGAAACTTCAAGTGGATGAAATCAAGATGAAGTGCAATTAGAGCAGATGCAAAAATCACACAGACATTTAGTTTGGTATGTCATTCCATAAAGCAGACAGACATTTAGTTTGGTATATCATTCCATAAAGCAGACAGACATTTAGTTTGACATGTCATTCCATAAAGCAGACAGACATTTAGTTTGACATGTCATTCCATAAAGCAGACAGACATTTAGTTTGATATGTCATTCCATAAAGCAGACAGACATTTAGTTTGGTATATCATTCCATAAAGCAGACAGACATTTAGTTTGATATGTCATTCCATAAAGCAGACAGACATTTAGTTTGATATGTCATTCCATAAAGCAGACAGACTTTTAGTTTGACATGTCATTCCATAAAGCAGACAGACATTTAGTTTGATATGTCATTCCATAAAGCAGACAGGCATTTAGTTTGATATGTCATTCCATAAAGCAGACAGACATTCCACTTAGCTTATGGTAATTCTGTTTTTCTTTATCTTCTAAAATGTCTTCACTGTTAATCCTCTTGTCAGAAAGACATTTCACCTCAGTTTTGTCTAGTTTTAATGTCTCTGGTCACTTCTGAACCGATAGTCCTTGTCTGCAAATAATGTGTATTTGTTTTGATATCACCTGTGTCACATGATGTGCTCCAACACAGATCCAAGCATTAATATCCCAGGCTCACCGATACTGTGTGAGAAGGTAACTGTGTGTTAGAGCATCTATCTGCTGTCCTGTCTGTCCTTGTATCCTGGGCTTTGAGCTCTGAGGTGAAGACTGGTGATTGTGTGTGGTGACATCCAATGCCTTCTAACGGACTTGAGTCCCTCATCCACGCTATTTATAGACGGCTGTGTCAAATCTAGTTCATACACCCCTTCCAACTCCACCACCCTACTGCCTCCAGAACATTTCTGTTGAGTGGAGCCTCCAAGGACACACGGTTCACTGAGGATAAAACCTCAGACAGTCTTTGACAACAAGCCATGAGAGAATGTTCCTGAAGGAGAGGGGCGGTCCGTTAGGCCTGATCAGGGCAGAGTCACATGCCATTTGATACAGTCATAACAACCAATCTGTAATTTTGTTGAAATATACATGTTTTTAAATACGGTAGTGGTTAAATGCCATACAGAGATGAGCTGGATGATTTTCCACAGTGGAGCAGTAGACATTTAGCCATAAACCGTTCAATACTTATTAATTTATTTTTTACAGTAATTTACGTTTGTTACATTTTTTATGCTATAAGCAATACAGTTAAACAGAATACCTGAAAATATGTCATGTAGTTTAAGGATGTGCTATGCAGTAAACTCTGAAGTATTCTGCTCTTCAGTGACCAAGTGTACCTACTATGGGGTAGGACAGGTTTGTAATCTATATAAGAAGGTGGCTGATGCAGTCATTGTACACTGATCTCTCTGAGTACTATAGCTTATCATTGCCCACTATTGGGTGTCTGAATATAGTGGATTTATTTTGTTTTTGGTTGGTTGTTTTTGTTCAGACCCTTAGTTGTCACTAACCTAAGTTCAGCACAGTGTTTTGTTCAGACCCTTAGTTGTCACTAACCTAAGTTCAGCACAGTGTTTTGTTCAGACCCTTAGTTGTCACTAACCTAAGTTCAGCACAGTGTTTTGTTCAGACCCTTAGTTGTCACTAACCTAAGTTCAGCACAGTGTTTCGTTCAGACCCTTAGTTGTCACTAACCTAAGTTCAGCACAGTGTTTCGTTCAGACCCTTAGTTGTCACTAACCTAAGTTCAGCACAGTGTTTTGTTCCAGTCAGCTCAGCTTATTACCTCCACCTTACGCTGCCAGGTAGTACAGACCAAATCATGACCAGAGATGGGTATGCATGTGTAACTCAAATTGTTATGTAAATCTGTCATTGACGTCTATGGATTTGTGCTGAAATTCAAATTATGTGCATGGATATCCAGTTAGATTTTGGCCTTACGATCTTTCTTGGTCACGTGTAGCAATCCCTTGGTTAGATATGGTATGAATGTTAAGGTGTGTATTTCAGCCCTGTAGGGTCAGAGTCTTCTCTTTGGTGAACTTTTACTCTCCAAAATGTACTGCCTTACCAAGGGCTCTCAGCTGGGCCTGTCTCACATTTTATAGGAGATGGTGTGGAGAGTGCAGATGCTCTGAAAAAGGATGCTGTCAGGACGCTGTCAGCCTGCCTGTGTCTGTGCACTGTTGTCAAATGTTTTGTGAATGGGTTGCATCTCATGTCCCACCTCCCTGGGGGCTCTTCTAGAAAGCAGGATCAATGAGTTAGCCAGCTAACAGTCCCCCAAAAAACAGGAAAACTGCATTTTTTTTTCTAGATATATGAACTTTGAAATTTGTAATTGTATAATTGACTTGACAACCAACAATCCATATTGGGGTTTAGTTTTCTAAATAAAAATCAAGAGATGTATTTGACTGTTTATCAAAGTTACCTGGCTAAGGTAATGATCCTGCTTCCTGGAACACCCCACTGCTCATCAACACACTCTTTCCTCCAGATATTCTTACTTCAGTAAAATATTATTAACAAACAGCACTTCTGTGTCTTACCACCTCCTCTCCTCCCCTTGCCTTGCCACACAACATGTGTATCAAACACAGTATTCTGGTCTGGGACAACCATTCTAGGTGCAAAGCAGTGCCTCCTGTTTATTGACCTCTTCCTCTCTGTCTTGAACACGGTATGAGGCAGTGGCCGTATGACCACTCTGACTCTCAGCAGACAGTCAGGTGGACAGGCACATTAGCAGCACGCCCTCTGTTAGTCAGACTAGCATCGTTCTCAGACTTCTGCTCGGAGCGTGAAAGTGCTACTTCAGCCATTTTCTAGGTTCTTCTCTTGACTCTAACCATCGTAAGAAAGGGGAAACATTGGACCTGTACGTTTTTGACCTCACTCTTCTTATTACATAGTCAAAGAAAATTGCACTAATTTGCCATCCTTTATAGTATTATAAAATTAACGGTTAGTTAATTGAAGTTTTTAATTATTAGCGCTAAACACAAAACCCAATGAAACAATCACTTGTCAGTTGTGCATGTTTGTAGAGATAATGTTTTGTATGGCTATTATCAAGCTTGTCAATAATGCCTTAAGATCTGTACAATGTGTTCATGGAATGATGCTTATAAGTGACCCAGTTTCCCTGTTTTTCTGTAGCTGCAAAGGTGGATCAGTTCACTCTTGTTGTATTGACCCCTCTTGGCACTCTCCTGGTGTTTTATTCATAAGCAGAAAGGCATTTGGAGATGGACTGTATCTCCGGATAGGGAGAGGTTACAGTGAGGGATCATGTTAGGGTGAGTCCCTATCGCTGCTTGAAAGCTGGACCAGTAACTGACTCACTGTTGTTGTTTTTTTACACACACACACACACACACACACACACACACACACACACACCTCTGTTGTTAATGTGAGTGCATGTTGGGAGTAGGTCCCTGAAGGTGAGAGGTTGGGCTCAATGTATTTTTGTTCTGGTCCTGTCTGATCTACTTGGGAGAGAATGTGAGGCTTTTCAAACCAGTGACAACTTTTCTTTATTGGTAACTGTATGGTCTGTTTTTGTTTTGTGATTATGGAAAAAGGCTTTATGACCCCTGTATAAAGTAGCCCTGTTGGTCTGATCTTGTATGACTAAGGTAAATAGACTGGATGGGATGGTGTTGTTGCCAGGCACTAGAGATGCAGAATTAAATCAGGAAGATGAGAATGGTTCAAAGTTAATGGAGTCGTTGGGTATTTTCAGATTTTACATTTGTATTTTGGCACTAAAGTTACTGCTTTTTACGTGACATTTGACTAGTTTTAAAAGAAACTGCATCTTTTTTTAAAGTATAAAATCTGCAAAATATATGCAATGATGTATGTAATATTCAATCCTCAAATATAATCCAGGTTGTATAAACTTTTGTATAGTGAGTTTTAATATCGTATAGCCGTACCAATATGTATTGATTCGTATCAAAAGCCTTAGTTGTCTATCCAAAGTGCTCCCTTAGAATACAGTACCCTACACCTACCTGAACTTTACAAAGCATTAATAACTATATTTTGTTGCGTTTTTTTATTTGTACTCTTTTTGAATAAAATAGATTTGTACTGTATATTTGTACCGCTGTGAACTACTTAAGGCTGTTTTGTTTTTGTTTTGCTGTTTTAATTCTATGTACTTAAGGACACAAAGATATTGTATTTTTATTGTTACAGCTAACTTCTTGGAGACATTGCATTTATCATGTTTGTTAAGTAAACACAATAATATATATATATATATATATACTTACTATTACCCTATGTCCAGAGTTGTGTTTTATTTGGTCTCTTCTTTGACTGGTCCACATGGAGAGGTGATATGTGGGTTCTGGAGCTAGTTCCAGGGTCATGAACCATCTCATCTGCAGCTTTGGGTTATCAATGATTTAATTACCACAGAGGTCAAACTTGAGTTTCAGGATTATGTCTGAATTACCTATAGAGTTGTTTAACTACAGAACAATACACCAGTGATATTCCTTTCATTCCATGTTCCAATTTCCTGCTCTGTTCACACCCCATAGTTAGCATTGGACAGCACTACTGTCTAGGTGTTATAGAGGCTTATTACACTGTCTGTGTCTGCCATGAATAGAGAGGCCACTGTGGCCTGGAAAGAGCCAGTCCATTTGAGTGGCATGCTTTATTTGCTGACTGGAGCATAGGGTGAACTGAGAGAGAAGAGAGATTGAATTTACACACAGCGTGGGTGTCAATGTTTATTTCCACATTCTATTCCTGCTTTCTAATATTATCTGTACATCTGTTAATCAAGTAGCAGAACAGCTGCTGTAAAAGTACCATTCTGATAACAGAACTAGCATAGTGTTCTCCTTTTCACTTTTGTTTACCCTCATTGATTTTGGCCTTCTTAAAAGGATTTCCTTTGTAAACATGGACATCAAGAGAATATCCTGATAGACTAGTAAAAAGGCCAAAGTTCAAAGAACAGTCTTGATTAAATTGAACAAAAACAGGCAGGCATAGAATAACAGTAGAATACAAATGCAGTTTCACAACATGCAGTGCTAATCCAGACTGTCACGCTAGGCAGAGCTTTACAGTGCTGTTCAAAAGCACAAACAGAACCTGGGAAACTGTCAATACCATTTCCTTTGTAGTATTTTAATGTCGAAGAGCGTACTCCACATTTTCCATAGCATTATTCCACGGTGTGAGGATGATGACACTGCTGCCAGTTCAAATCAGTCAGAATACCCAGTATTCATTATTGAAAAGGTGTCCATACGTTTAGTACTTGGCAGAAATGATACAGATTTTGTAGCAAAGATAATGACCGTGTGTGACAACACTGTCTGCAGCATGGCTCTGCTCTCTGTGCATCTTAAATTAGGATAGTGATATGACCCTGCTGAAAATAAGTTAATGGACCAGGGCACTGAATCTGTGGCCAAAGAGGCCTCACTGAGTTGCATTGCCTGAGTTGCACAATTCTATACATTTGAGTCCATTTGTTTTTTCCTGCACTCTGCATAGTTAAGAGTCAAATTTCCCTTGGAATAAACAGCACTGTTGCATAGAGGTTTGAACCGCTCCTAGACTCTTAAGGACAATTAGAATATAATAGCTTTTCCCTGTTGAGCGGGATACTATTCTGTTGTGGGCTTTAGCCTGGTAGTGGCTCAAACTGAGAACCAGTCTTAGTTTCTGTCTTGAGGAATACTTCAGAAAACTAATCATGTAATGTTGTCAATGTGTCTGCAGAGCTCAGTTGTGAAACAGTGTATCAGAGGTAACCTTTTGAGGAAATAAATTGAGAACAAATGACCAAAGAGAAGGAAAAAACAAATACATACAGTACAGAACCACACATGGCAAAATGTGTAATTGCAGCTATTATATACATCAACAAACAAAATATCCCCCTTTTTTTATTTTTTTTTACAAAATATATATATATATATATATATTCACATCATGTTGCATAAATATCAATTGGTATGAGGTCAATGAAACAGATAAGACCAGAGATCTCTCCCAACTGGTCAAGGGTCAACAGGTTTAATAATGAGTCTAAAACATGCTCATTGGACAGTGGAACTCTGCAAAGTGAGATCACTGGAAAAATGCAGAGATTCGTTATTTAAAATATAGCATTTACCCTGACACATGAGCATTTTTAAATACCTTGGCTGGGTGAGGAAGGAAATATGACAATTTGGGGCATTTAGAAAAATGCTAATAAAATAGCATTCTCAGTTCACATGTTGAGTCCTAAATGTCCTAGAGGTAACTAACATATACAGAACAATAACAGCAGCAAAGATTGTGGTTTGATGAGCCAAAAATGTCAATGCAACAGAAGATGCATAAAGTAAAAATGAAATTATTACCAACTACTTGGCAAAGGTTATGGAGTGTTGAGAAGGTACGAGGGAAAAACAGATTGAGGAAGGTCAATGTGACTAATAAAAAGGCAAAGAGACCTACAGTAGTGGCAGTATACAGTTGGAAGTCAGAAGTTTACATACACCTTAGCCAAATACATTTAAACTCAAGTTTCACATTTCCTGACATTTAATCCTAGTAAAAATTCCCTGTCGTCAGTTAGGTTCACCACTTTATTTTAAGAATGTGAGGAAATAGTAGAATGACTTATTTCAGATTTTATTTCTTTCATCACATTCCCAGTGGGTCAGAAGTTTACATACACTCAATTAGTATTTGGTAGCATTGCCTTTAAATTGTTTAACTTGGGCCAAACGTTTTGGGTAGCCTTCCATAAGCTTCCCACAATAAGTTGGGTGAATTTTGGCTCATTCCTCCTGACAGAGTTGGTGTAACTGAGTCAGGTTTGTAGGCCTCCTTGCTCGCACACGCTTTTCAGTTCTGCCTGCAAATTTTCTGTAGGATTGAGGTCAGGGCTTTGTGATGGCCACTCTAATACCTTGACTTTGTTGTTCTTAATAAGCCATTTTGCCACAACTTTGGAAGTATGCTTGGGGTCATTGTCCATTTGGAAGACCCATTTGCGACCAAGCTTTAACTTCTTGACTGATGTCTTGAGATGTTGCTTCAATATACACCATTTTCCTGCCTCATGATGCCATCTATTTTGTGAAGTGCACCAGTCCCTCCTGCAGCAAAGCACCCTCACAACATGATGCTGCCACCCCCGTGCTTCACCGTTGGGATGGTGTTCTTCGGCTTGCAAGCCTCCCCCCTTTTCCTCCAAACATAACGATGGTCATTATGGCCAAACAGTTCTATTTTTGTTTCATCAGACCAGAAGACATTTTTCCAAAAAGTACGATCTTTGTCCCCATGTGCAGTTGCAAACTGTAGTCTGTCTTTTTTGAATGGCAGTTTAGGGGCAGTGGCTTCTTCCTTGCTGAGTGGCCTTTCAGGTTGTCGATATAGGACTCGTTTTACTGTGGATATAGATACTTTTGTACCCGTTTCCTCCAGCATCTTCACAAGGTCCTTTGCTGTTGTTCTGGGATTGATTTGCCCATTTCGCACCAAAGTACATTCATCTCTAGGAGACAAAGTGTCTCCTTCCTGAGCGGTATGATGACTGCGTGGTCTCAAGGTGTTTAAACTTAAACCTTTAAACCTTCAGGCGTTTGGAAATTGCTCCCAAGGATGACCCAAACTTTTTTTTCTGAAGTCTTGGCTGATTTCTTTTGATTTTCCCATGATATCAAGCAAAGAGGCACTGAGTTTGAAGGTAGGCCTTGAAATACCTCCAATTGACTCAAATTATGTCAATTAGCCTATCAGAAGCTTCTAAATTTTCTGGAATATTCAAAGCTGTTTAAAGGCACAGTCAACTTACGTATGTAAACTTCTGACCCACTGGAATTGTGATACAGTGAATTACAAGTGAAGTAATCTTTCTGTAAACAATTGTTGGAAAAATTACTTGTGTCGTGCACAAAGTAGATGTCCTAACCGACTTGCCAAAACTATAGGTTTGACTCCAACCTAAGTCTATGTAAACTTCCCGACTTCAACTGTATATTGAGTTGAAGAGGACATACTGGAATGAAGGAGAATGTTGCTAAAAACAGGGCTCATTAAATAGTACAGAATATTCTGAGCATAGCGGATAGAATTGTGATGTATAGAACAGGCATGTTTTCTATTGTTCCTGTTTTATACAGTACAGTGCCTTGCGAAAGTATTCGGCCCCCTTGAACTTTGCGACCTTTTGCCACATTTCAGGCTTCAAACATAAAGATATAAAACTGTATTTTTTTGTGAAGAATCAACAACAAGTGGGACACAATCATGAAGTGGAACGACATTTATTGGATATTTCAAACTTTTTTAACAAATCAAAAACTGAAAAATTGGGCGTGCAAAATTATTCAGCCCCTTTACTTTCAGTGCAGCAAACTCTCTCCAGAAGTTCAGTGAGGATCTCTGAATGATCCAATGTTGACCTAAATGACTAATGATGATAAATACAATCCACCTGTGTGTAATCAAGTCTCCGTATAAATGCACCTGCACTGTGATAGTCTCAGAGGTCCGTTAAAAGCGCAGAGAGCATCATGAAGAACAAGGAACACACCAGGCAGGTCCGAGATACTGTTGTGAAGAAGTTTAAAGCCGGATTTGGATACAAAAAGATTTCCCAAGCTTTAAACATCCCAAGGAGCACTGTGCAAGCGATAATATTGAAATGGAAGGAGTATCAGACCACTGCAAATCTACCAAGACCTGGCCGTCCCTCTAAACTTTCAGCTCATACAAGGAGAAGACTGATCAGAGATGCAGCCAAGAGGCCCATGATCACTCTGGATGAACTGCAGAGATCTACAGAAATCTTGCACAAATCTGGCCTTTATGGAAGAGTGGCAAGAAGAAAGCCATTTCTTAAAGATATCCATAAAAAGTGTCATTTAAAGTTTCCCAGGTGGCTTGTGGCAGACACACCAAACATGTGGAAGAAGGTGCTCTGGTCAGATGAAACCAAAATTGAACTTTTTGGCAACAATGCAAAACGTTATGTTTGGCGTAAAAGCAACACAGCTCATCACCCTTGACACCACTGTCAAACATGGTGGTGGCAGCATCATGGTTTGGGCCTGCTTTTCTTCAGCAGGGACAGGGAAGATGGTTAAAATTGATGGGAAGATGGAGGGAGCCAAATACAGGACCATTCTGGAAGAAAACCTGATGGAGTCTGCAAAAGACCTGAGACTGGGACGGAGATTTGTCTTCCAACAAGACAATGATCCAAAACATAAAGCAAAATCTACAATGGAATGGTTCAAAAATAAACATATCCAGGTGTTGAGAATGGCCAAGTCAAAGTCCAGACCTGAATCCAATCGAGAATCTGTGGAAAGAACTGAAAACTGCTGTTCACAAATGCTCTCCATCCAACCTCACTGAGCTCGAGCTGTTTTGCAAGGAGGAATGGGAAAAAATTTCAGGGTGGCGCTACAAAGTATTAACTTTGGAGACTTGATTACACACAGGTGGATTGTATTTATCATCATTAGTCATTTAGGTCAACATTGGATCATTCAGAGATCCTCACTGAACTTCTGGAGAGAGTTTGCTGCACTGAAAGTAAAGGGGCTGAATAATTTTGCACGCCCAATTTCAGTTTTTGATTTGTTAAAAGTTTGAAATATCCAATAAATGTCGTTCCACTTCATGATTGTGTCCCACTTGTTGTTGATTCTTCACAAAAAAAATACAGTTTTATATCTTTATGTTTGAAGCCTGAAATGTGGCAAAAGGTCGGAAAGTTCAAGGGGGCCGAATACTTTCGCAAGGCACTGTACATGTCTGACTGTCTTTCTGAATGTTCTGTCCTGTTGAATATTCCCCCAGTAAGCACATCCTAAAGATATAAACAAACCCTCAAACTAAGGAAACAACCCGCATTCTCTTCTGTAGTGTACGTGTAAAGAAGCTTGGAGTCAGAACGTAGACCAAAGGGCTCGGCTTCGGCCCCTTACTGAGGTAGTTGATTGGGTGGATATGAGCTAGCCAGATCAGAGACCCACGTTGGCAGCGCGAGACAGAGAGGTGTAGCTACCGGTAAACTCCAGCGACTGGGCTAGCAGAAGGGACCCGAGGCGAGGGAAAGAGCTATGGGCTACGTGACTCACTCCCACCACTGAAGGTCCATGTGCAAAAGATGGAAGGGTGTAACTGCTTCTGTCACAATGGGCTGCTAAGTCAAAGTCTGCTAGCCCCCAGAACAGAAAATCTCTTGACAACATGCTTTATCAATATCATTAAGTGAAACATTCTTGACCCTGCTCTTCTTTCCTGCTAGTCTGTAATAAATTAATGTTATTTGTTGACACAGGAGTTCGGGTATCAAGTCGTTGGACACAGACGCTGCTGGAATTTCAACCAGCATGGAATGGTTCCATCTGTGACCATGGCAACCCATAGGCGTAGTGGAGTAAGTCATTGTAACTGTTAGTGGTCCAGTGTGCTGCCCCCAGTGACCTGGTCCTGCTAGGGCAGCTTCATGAAGAGGCCGTTGTCCAGAGAGGGGACAGGCATGGGGCAGGGGAACTGGAACAGGCTCATGTCTGCCGTCAGGGCGGCCATAGCAGCTGGGTCATGCTCTATCTGACCTCTCAGAGAGGGGTCAATCTTCTCCAGCCGCCGTTTCAGTCTCTTGGCCTCTCTCTCACGGATCAGCCTAGCCTGCCTCTTATCTGGAGTCTCATTGGCCCTCTTCATCCGCATGGCCTCCCTGTCGCGCAGAAGCCTCCGTGTCCGTTGCTCCTCTGTCTCCTGCAGCCTCTGCATCCGCTTGGCTTCGCGGTCCCGCAGCCTCCGTAGCTCCCGCTCCTCGGGCGACTCGTGCTCCCGCTTGGTCTTCTTGGCGGAACGCTCACGCTCTAGACGGTGCATGCGTGCCTCCACCGGCTCGTTCTTCCTGCGCATGGCCCACTTCCTCATGGGAGACTGGGCGTCCACCAGCTGCTGGTAGGCCACACAGCTGTTGCACACCAGCAGCACTCCGGCCGGGTGCACAGGCATGGGGCTCAGGATGTCTGGCATCAGGGGTAGGCCTGGTGAGGGGCTGAGGGCGTCAGGGAAGGAGGGGGGCGAAGAGAGGAGGCTGTGGTGCAGCGAGGGGAGTGGGTGGCCTGGGAGGTGTCCGGGACCTTGGCCATGGTTGTGTCCCTGGTTGTGTCCGGGGTTGTATCCCGGGCCGTGGTTCTGTCCCGGGATGTGGCCTGTGCCACGGCCAGGGTTGTGTCCTGGGCCTTGGTTTGGGCCGTGTCCTTGGTTGTGGCCGAGCCCGTGGCCGTGTATCAGGCCATGACCGGGGTTGCCCATGGGGCTGCCGGAGAGAGACCGGGACATGGAACAGTTCTCATCTCCGCTGCTGCATTCCATACTGCTGCCTGTGTTCAGGACCTCTCTGAGCTTCTCCCTGTGTAGGGGGGCAGAGACGTGAGTAGTTACAGGACACAGCAGTTACAGGCTAGCGCAGACAGACAGCCTAACTCTCTAAACTCTGTAGATAACCCATGTCATTGTGTGTGTGAAAGGCTGAAGCACTAAACTAGGGTATAGGGCTGAAATTAGGTAGTAGTGGTGGAGGAGGCACAGACCTGTTGAAGTTGTTGGTGTCGGTGAAGCGTGTCCCACACACAGCACAGTTGGAGAGGCGGTCCTCAGAGTGGATGAGAAGGTGGCGCCCCAGGGAGCCTGGCGAGCTGAGCGCGCGCCCACACACTGGGCACACGTAGTTCTTACTGCTGCCCATCAACGATGTGTGCTGCTCCACAGAGAGACAGGGGGACAGAGAAAGAGGGAGCAAAAGGGAGAGAGATGGAGATTTATAGTCATTTAATTAGGTAGACCACAATCGTTTTCTTTGTCAGTGTGTTTTATAAGTGACATAAAAAAGTGAGGGCAAACCCCAACAGTGCATATCTAAAAATACACATATCTACAATTGTGGCATAAACATATGTGGTTAACACTACACCATCATGTGAGAAAGTACACAAACGGAAGGAGGAGGAAGTGGTTGCTGGTAAACGTTTAATTCTGTCTCAGTTACAAAACACTGGCATAACTTCAAACTGAATGAAACATCCAAACCTTAGGTTTGACACATAACCCAGAGATGATCACATGACTGGATCATAATTATCCTTCCCTCTTTAGTGTAGTGATGACAATAGGAGGTTTAAAGGTGATTATCTAACCCTAGCCCATTATCCCCCCAATCCAACCGCTGAGGCTAAGGAGGCTTTGGCCCTGTCTGAATACTTGGTGCCATGGTGGGCTGTCTGGTACTGTACTGTCCTCACCTGGTAGACGTGTGTGATGAGCTGCTCGGGGCTGCTGAACTCCAGGGTGCACAGAGGACACACACAGCTGTTATTCAGGTCGGCCCCCTCCTCGCTCTCCTGAGAAACACAGAGGCATCAGTACTACTTACTGTACACTCAGATACTGTGGATGCTATGTGGAGCTACCATACAGATCTGTTTCATCAGTAATATGTATGCTAATGATTGTGTAATAATACAGTAGGTTATGTAATGGTGGTTCTGCCTACACTGAGAATGTAGGGCAAATGTTAGAAGCGGATTTCATGTGTACATCTAAAGGGTGGATATGCTCATCCTCTCTACAGTACCTCTATGGCTGGTCCAGGGAGCAGGAATCCTGAATGGTAGGTCATAAGGTTGTGTGTGTGTGTTGGGTGGGTTGAGGGTGAGAGAGAGAATTACCCTCAGGCCCCCAGTGACTCATTGACTGTCACTATGACACACTGTATGACTCTACCATGGGTGTGAATCACACCACACAACCTGAGATGCTTTCGGTTTCTGGGGTCCGAAAGTGTGAGTATATTCTGTGAATCGCCAGTTTACAATTGACTAACGCAATTTATTCAGACGTATTCATGTGCTGCATCTCTGTTTTTGTAGGATTATCGAATAACATCATTCTGGAAAATGGGCAGTGCGGGGTGGGGCAATAACCTTTCCACATAAGTCTAGAGGGCCAGATGACCCTGAGATCTGTACTACACTATCAAATCAGGAAGGAAACGCATGTGTGAATCAGCACAGTGACCACACAGTGCTAGGAGGAGAGAACACCCCTCCATGGGCAACCCTGACAGTGACACTCACTTCTTTAACTCCCCTGTGGTGTGTTCTCTTGGTGGAGGTCATATGGTCGTCAGCTGAGGTGTTGGAGGATGAGTCGTGGTTGTCCAGGTCGCTATCACTGTCTTCTATGGGGGCAAACACAGTCCTATCAATATAGACAGACAACAGAGCTAGTCATTCTCTCACGACAACCCCTACAGAGAGTATGTCACATTAGGGTCAGGGAAATGCCCTAAATGCCTACCTGAAATGCTGTCCTGTTGGGAATTGTTGCTGTGGCATTCGCTGTCCTCAATGAAATTGTCCCTGCCATCCATGTTAATAGTGTGAAGGGGGCCTGCAAAGCCGGTGCTGTGGAAGGGCCCTGTGAACAGAGGAGTCACAGGGAGATGATAGGACCATCAGAGGGAGGGGTGGCCCAATTGAACTAGGCATATCCACCTGATTTTCAAACACTTAAAACACGGAAGCCAAATGCAGAAACTATGGATTACAACTTCCTTTCGCTGATAAATCCTGAAAAATACACCATATCACTGGCCTGCTAATGTGCCTGGACCTTGTAGACTAACAGCTGAGAAAACCCCAGAACTGATCCAAATGGTTGCCCAATCAGGCAGCCATTTCTAAATGAACATTTAAAAACGCTAGGCTAGGCTTTTGAGCGTTATTCAAATGACATAGGCTATTCACTGTAGTTTACACCCTAGACTAGAGATTTGTACTCAATTGAAAACAATAACATTCTTCATTACATTGTGTTGTAGCCTAGGTAGGATACATTTCTGGTACCAGGAGACTGGGAGGGAGAGCACTCAGCACAGCCTCAGGAGCACACAGTGTAGGCTACCTATGATTTCCTGATCGAATAAACTTGTTTTTTCCTTTCGTAAATTGACTGGATATATTCACTTCAGTATTAAGCCTAACATTGAGTTTATGAATTATGAGCTAATATGCATTTAGGAGATCCCAAGCCTGTCCCAGAAAAAGCCAGACTACAAAAGCTTGCTGGACACCTATTTTTTTTAACCTACTAAATTAGCCTATTAGAGGAGATATACCTGCTGAATGTAAAATAGGCTACAGCATTAAGAACGGGCAGGGAGTTGGAAAGGAGAAGCCCATATTTTCCTATAGTAGGCCTATCTTAACACTGGGCTACATCCTGACAAAACATGAGTGGCCTGCATATGTACCTTTCTGGACCATCTAAACTGTTGAGAATAGTCCCAAACTGATCCAAATGGTAGCAAAAATCAAATCCTAGGCTGTAGAAATATGCAGTTGTTGTTTTTTTTTTTTTTTTTACAAAATAGGGCGTTTGAGAGATTATTCAAATTAGCCTACATAACATGGACAATAATTGTGTACTCAATTGATTACAGTAAATCTTTTCTTGCACTTTGACTGGTAAATATTGAGCTTCTTACTTCAGCTACACATTACTAGCCTCTCTCTATTCCAGCTGTTCTCATTCACAATAGGCTATAGCAGGGGTAGACAACACTGGTCCTGGAGTGCAGCAGGCACTTCATGTTTATTTTTTTAATCGACCTGGAGGATCAGGTGTGTTGAATTTAGGCAATCATTAAACTGATCAATTAGCTCAGTGTGATGCCTAGTTTGAACAAAATCCTGTAGTACCTGCAGATTGTTGAGGAGAGAAAGTGCATTGGTGTGATCACTTTTGGCCGGTTATTATGATAATACTGTTGCACTGATGCATTGCAAATAGTTGCACAGGACAGAGAGATGAGCACAGTGAAAAATAAGACCCAAAGAAATGGACAACCATTAGAAAAATGGAAGTCACTTGCAAACCACTTGAGCAATGAGGCAATGACATGCTGTAATAGATGTGCAGGTAATATGGTGTTTGTTATTGAATAGCTACATTTAAATACAGTAGGAGTTACTATATTGCTTTACATTAGGCCTACATTGACATATTAGTTGCAGTTGTCACTGACAATGAACAGACCCTGAAAGTACCGAATGGTCTGAACCAATATCTGTGTGTTAGAGAACGCATGGTGACCTTATTAATAGGCAGCGTGCAGTAGGATGCGTTGATCGGTTTATTGACAGGTGTAGGACTTCAGAACAATAAACCTTCCTCTAGTGTGGATGCTCACCAACGTGTTATAGTTATGTAGCCTATAGTTTATCATTATAGTTATTGGCTTGGTGCCTGGCCCGTAACTCTGACAACACAACTAACGTTATTATCACAACAGAACTAGCCTAGTAGGTCTAGCGAACAGAGAACTTGAATGAAATAAATGTAAAATTACGCTTATATACTCGTTTACTTGACTTCTAAACTGTATACTATAAAATGACTCCAAATAATTGACTCTGGCTATTTTGCCACCGGTGAACTGCAGTAGAGAAGTAAAGCGAAAGTCGAATCCATCACTTCCGTTGATTGGCTGTGCCCATAACAACGTTTCAAAAATAACGGTGGACACGATGGGAAAGTGTGACATGTCGACTTTCTTCTTTTTTTATGTTCTTGAAACGCAACAGACACAGACGCAAATGAACATCTTAAAAGGCATCGGGTAGAAGTAAATTAATACACAAATAAGAATAGAATTGTATATCTTAAATGACAGAGTTTGGGAATTTGGTTATATAACCTTGAAGCCCATTCAAAAACCGGAAGATCGCGGAACCAAGGCAAAATGGGCGGTCACTTTCCCATCTTATTCTTGATTGAGGCAATCCTCAATGACAGGAAAAAAAGATTTGTATTAATTTGATATAGAGTCAGGTGTGTATAATATATTGTATATGATATATTACATGACAATGCAGGAAAATACAACCAGTAGACAAAGCCTTGAGGTAAAACGTGCTAGGCATAGGAATGACAGCCCTGGAACAGAAGATTGACAGGTCAGTAGTGCAAGGCGGAGCGTGATCATGAAGTCATGGGAAGACATTTCTAGAGCACAGACCTGTAATATTCAACATGGAGGGCATAACAAACACCAGAGAGCCTGGTGTGTAGTCTGTACTTCAGTTACCTGGTGTAGGTGCTACTAGCCACAAAAATCCAAGCAATCTATCACACACAGCCTACTGAAGAAAGTGATTCAGATTAGAATAGCAAGCCTATCCAGCATTAAAGGAGCAGTAGCTACACACATAAACCCAGCATAGCTGCTATAATACACTAGTACAAGATGGTTATAGAAACACAACAGAATACATGAAAGACCTGAACCTTTAAAACACAATCATTCACCTAGCCTATATGCAGTTGACAAGGATGCGTTAATATTCACTGACATGCCAATATAATGCTGCATCAACACATCGCAGAAGCGCACGTTGACACATGCACACATAACCAGACCCCCACTTTTCACAGAAGCAGAACGAACACACACACACACACACACACGCTTATCCAGGCATGCTGCAGTCCCAGGGGGAAGCAGCCTGCACTCCTTTCCAGTAGCAGCCTGCAAGGCAGTGTTTCTCCCTCTCTCAGTACCACCCACACACTGCACAGCCTGGCTCACCCTCTGTCCTCCCTGCTCATACGCAGCTCTGACTGTTCTATATCCATACCAGCAGCTCTGAGGGGGAGGCCAATGCCTCATACCAGTGGAGCCCATGTGTGTCTGCTTAACCCCCTCACATGGTACTTAGCATTTTACAGCATCTCTGCTCATTGCATTCGGATCCCATTTCCCCTCCTATCTACACCCAAGCTTGACACGGTTGGGATGGGAGCACAGGACCTCTCCAGTTGTTAGTGACAGTACACTCATTCCTGAGGACCTCTCCTGTCATCAGTATTAAAACAGGATCAAAATACATTAATGGGAGATTTCATTTTGATCCTTTTTAGATATCGCGAAGGTAAAAATATATATTTAAACTGCAACAGTTTAGGTTCCATAGCCCTCCAGTTATCACCCTCTGCTTCTGAATGCAATGAATTCCCCCTCCCCTTCCTGTCCAGTCTTTCCATTCAGTGTGATGGAAGGAACATCTCTCATCCAGTTACCTGAGGCTAGCAGAGGTAATTACAGCCTCTGTTCTAATCCTGGAGCAACACACCACTGAGGAGCATGGTCTGTGTGTGAGAGGGTTGAGGATTAATCTTCAAGTATCATTTTTTTTTTAACTCCCCTCTAATCTTCACAGGGCTGTCATACCTGCATTAACTTTTTAGCGGAGTATGGTATGTGAAAATAGTTTGGGCACAATCCCCATAGTGATCCAGACACTTATTAGCATTGGTAGAGTGGGTCTGATTGTTGAACTATGAACTGCTACAGACTGGCTCCACGGCACACAGCCAATGATTGATGTGTGAGAGCTACCCATCCCCCACTGCTAGGGTCTGTCTGTACATCTGTCTCTCTTCTCCCTCCCGCCCTCCCCATGTCTCTGCCACTCTGATGTTATCTCTGAGTCTGCGTGTCTGTAGGCAGGAGGTGACGCAGTGTCTGACTGAATCCAGACAAAGACAAACTCATCAGCCAACAGACACAGAGGGAGAGAGGAGGAGGAAGGGGGGACAAAACAAAACAGACAAAAGAGAGAATGCCAAAACTCTACTCAAACACTAAGCAATGGGGCTCCTGTTGAATTCAAGCTCCCCTCTTTTTTACCCACCCTCTGCTCCAACACACACAGTCACACAATACTGTCTGAGTCTCCAGGAAGTGCTGGGGCCCCTGCCTTCCATCTGTGTACAGGCACTATGGTGTTCAGGACCATGGGAATGGTGAAACACAGACATCAGCTAATCCCAGACTCCCAGTTCATTTCTCACGTCGCCCAATTGACAGCCTGGTATTTAATTAAGGCAAGGAGGACACCACCATCACCCCTTTTCTCCAGAATGCCTCCCTCTCTATGGAGCCCTTCTCCCCAGTGAAGTGTCTGAAATGATCCCAACTCTGCTCTCAGAGAAATCAACACAAAATGACCCATCTGTATGGCTTCCTCAAGTATGTGTGTTGTAAAGATGATCATTGTGGATCTATAATGTAAGACTATTCTGATACAACCTGACTATCAACGCATGCTATCAAAACGGACCTGTTTATCATCACCAACCCTTTCAGGGCTAATGAGACTTCTAACAGAGCTGCTATGCTTTCCCGCTACCCCAGCCACGTTTGGCTCAGACAGGCTATCTGATTAGTTTTCCCATGCTGGTAATGTCTGTGCTCTACATCGAGGGACATTTCACATCACTTTTAAGGATTATAATAATGTTTAATTCGATGGTGGGTTAAGAAAATGGCCAATTGTCATTTTATAAGCTGTGGTATGTGTGTGAATTTGTCTTGCACCAACTGTATGTGGTCATAGGAAAGTGTGAAGGTCTGGTTCATTCTGAGGGTAATAAAAAAGACAGTTGTTATTTCATAACTATCAGTCAGAAGTAGTACGTGATGCTTGTAGACATCACTGTAGAAGCCCCCCAAAAAACACCTTAGGATTGATAATGTGTGTTGTATTATACTGTGTTTGAACAAAAGAGTTCTATGGACCAATAAATCGAGAAACACAATGCATCCTTACTGTGTTACTGTTTCCCGTAACAGATGCTGTTATTAGCACATAGGGATTATTGAGGTCATTAGCGCAATACGTATTTCGACACACCTACCTACCTACCTACAGCACCCGATGTCACAGGAAGGCCAAAAAGATCATCAAGGAAAACAACCACCTGAGTCACTGCCTATTCACCCCTCTATCATCCAGAATGCAAGGCCAGTACAGGTGCATCAAAGCTGGGACCAATAGACTGAAAAACAGCTTCTATCTCAAGACCATCAGACTGTTAAACAGCCACCACTAACATAGAGGCTGCTGCCAACATATTGACTCAAATCTCTGGCCACTTTAATAAATGGACTTAATAAAAAGGTATCACTAGTCACTTTAAATAACACAACTTGAATAATGTTATCCTACATTACTCAACTCATATGAATATACTTTATTCTATACCATCTACTGCATCTTGTCTGTGCCGCAAGGCCATCGCTCATCCATATATATATATGTACATATTCGTATGCATCCTTTTACATTTGTGCGTATAAGGTAGTTGTGAATTTGTTAGATTACTTGTTAGATATACTGCATTGTCGGAACTAGAAGCACAAGCATTTCGCTACACTCACATTAACGTCGGCTAACAATGTGTATGTAACCAATAACATTTTATTTTGAAAAGGACCTCACTGTATCGTTGGGTTCGATCCCCTTGGGTGGATCCTCAGGCATCCAGTAGCCTACACTATGAAGGATCAGCAGGCCAATACATCATGCTCTCAGTTTGGCCTTTTAACATGCATAGGAAAAGGACATCATCATTACCATCAGTAGAAATGTTTGTCAGGCAACTACACAGCTACCAAACCTGTGGTACCTAGACTATACCAGCTCTGGAGTAGTCTCCCATTGGAATTGGAGGAATGGTGCTTGCAGATAGCCAGAGTAGCTAAAGTAGTCAGTGACACTGAAAAACACCCTCCCCTAAGCTGGTGACTATGACAGAGACAACAGCACTCATGGAACAAACTTAAAAATAGAGAAATAAAACTGTTTTAGTGGCCACAGGCATTGACAATGCTAGTGGTATGACCGACATCGCTATTCTCCACTGGCTGTACTGGTTCTGTATCTGAATCTAAGATGTCAATGTGGAGAGCTTATCCAGAGAAACAGAAAGTACACTCAAAGCAAAAGCATGTTGTACCTAGTTTAAACTGACATTTTACGAGGGACAACATCTTAAATGGATTCTGAGACCAATAAGGGTGAAATCTGTCCTACTCTCAATACTAACATTACTTGCATTGGTAGGCTATATCATACTCTCAAAACAAGAGTTGAAAACAGGGACCAGCATGCCACAGCAGGTTTTCATGCCGTCTCAATCAAAGAATCTTCTTAAAACCCACCAACATAAGCTCCGGTAAACACATGGAAATAACTATCTGAATAGTTTCCCTCAGAGAAAACGACCTGCGCATGCAATTGTGAGGTTGTCATCTCCATACAAATATGAATATCAAAGTATTAGTAGCCTAATAATGGTTAATGATAATTTGTTTGGCTCAAAGATGCAGAGAGTCGTCAGTGTCACGCGCGTTGATTCAATGTATCATCAAAATTATTAAAATATTGCCGTCGCGCCACATAGGTTGAACTAAAACATTGTATCACGGGCCTGTATCAAAGATGGTGATTGACACATTGTCTTGCAGTTCACAATTGCAACCGTGGCAAAAACAATCGTCTAGTTAGATGGATGGAAATTATCCTCCTCACTACTTTTCAACAAGTAAAAATGGCAGTTACAATATCTTAGATACCTACAATTAACTTTGAAGGGGTTGTTCTGTTTTCGCCTGGACATATTATCCCCCACTCCCGGTTGGAAAAAAATCGAATCTCCTCCTAGCCCAGACAGATTTGAAGATTCCCCTAAGCAATCCAGCTGTATTCCGTAAAGGGACTCCCTTCCGAGAGTACAACAATAACACTTAAATTATTTAAAATAAATATCAAATACCAGTTGATCAAAATGGTCTACCCAGGCAGAGATGAACACAGCTTACACCATTGGTGAGAGTCGGGGTCATTTAAATGAATACAAAATAGCCTAAAAAAAAATTAAAACACAAATGGCCTGGTTACAATCTGATTCACTTCAATTTAAAGCACTCTCCAGTCGATCTAGATATATTTTTCAAATGATAGAAACTGCGATAGGGTCCTATCCAACCCGGACTGAGATGTTATTTGCTCAGCAGCCCCGAGCAGCTACAATCCTGCGTTGCTGTAGCTTTGCCAATGCACTGCAACGATACATAGGCACAGCTTCTTCTTCTTCGGTTATAATGAAGTTCGCACATTTTGTTTGCGCATGCCGCCATCTACTGTGCGGTAGTGTGTGGTCGATCATGTACATTTTTGTGATACAAAAAAAAGGGGTTGGGGGAATAAATAAAAATTAACCACCTACTAACCCTACACCCATTTCCTTTTTTTTTATTTATTTTTTTAAATCACCACCCCATTCCACTACTTTGACCCTAACTGATCCTACACCAGGATCCCATGCACAAACCAGAATGTGAACAGGGGGAAACTTCCATCCAATAGTTTGACGGCTTGGGAGGACAGGACTCTCGTTCAACACACCTTGTATCTCTTCCACAGTAAAACCTTATACACCCAAGTACTGCCACCACAACATCTACTTTCTGTGATATACATTCCATTTCTGCAGTACAATTTATAACCATGGCAATCAATGCTAAGAAGCCAACCTTACTGAAGCACAAATTCAAATCACTCTGTCTATCCATTCACCACGCTCATGCCACAGTACTGCTTGCAGAACACGCACTAATGGCCTTTTTCCAATACCCATCTTCTGTTCCTTAGCCCAATTTAGTAGTCTGGCTATCTCCGGCCTCTCCATGCTCCCAAAATGTGCCACAATCATCAGCCAGGTCTCCTCGTCATCCATCTTAGCAAACAATCTCGGACTGCCTCCCTGACCTTGGTATGGTCTTGATTTTCGTCCCACAGGCACAGCTGTTATCTATGTTCACAAAATGTGCACGGCATTGTGGGATGTTCAAAACATTTGAGGGTAGATAACCTGTAATGACATAGGAGCAGTGAACTTCTGTCAACTGCCAACAATAATACATTGAGCCTACTTCTTTCACTCATTTCGTATATCATAATATTTTAATGTTACATATTTTTTAAAGGATTTTAGGCTGTATGTTAGGTGATTTTAAAACACACTGACAATTTTAATATTGTGAATTTTAAATAGGCCTATATACACAAAGCCCCTCAAAAGTAACACAATTTACACCAACTGAATCAATGCCTGTTGCAAAATCAGTCTGCGCTATCTCCAACATTACGTGGCACGTCGTGCACTTCAGCCTCTACCAAGAGGTCTTTACAGGTGGTACTACACTCGATTCACCCCATAACCACAGCATTGCTGGTTCAAAACCTGCTCCAGCTGTTTTCTCCGATTTTGGAGAAGGGAAGTCCCAACTGGCCGGGCTTGCAGCTGGGTGGTTTGCGACTGTCAAAACACTTTAGCTGTTACACTAAGAGATCAGAATCGTAAGGTAGCTACACCCTTCATTTGAATAGTCTGGCTTGCACTTCTCTAGTTCCCCGTGCCTGCACCCTTGGGGCACAGGCGCAATCAGGGACATCCCATTTCTGACACCAGTGTAGCAAAGTCAGAGTGGTACCTGGGACCTTGCCATTAGGCCAAGAGATCCTAAACTCTTTTGATGAGGTTGCTAGGTGTTGGGTTAGGGCACCTACACTACTGGTACCAGCAGTGGGAAACCCATGATTTCTCTGGCCTTTGATGGAAGTTTTCCCCTGTTCACATTCTGGTTTGTGCATGGGATACTATATTTTCTGGAGAATATAGTGCCTCCAAGTATGGGCGTGTACTATTGCTTCTGCCAAGCGGTCTGGACCTCTATGGCACATGTAGTAGTGTGCTCGCTAGTCTGAAACTTGGTGACGCTGGTTCAAACACCCCTCCAGTTGTTCCTATTCAATCTATGTACAGTATATTTTCAGATGGCAGAAAGAAATGTATACTTAATTAAAAAAATAAGCTACGATGAAGCCCATGTCCTGATTGAACTTAGTGCGGAATTGTCATTAAAGTACACTAGATGGAGCCCACACACCTCACAAAATTACAAATGTCATAACATTACATGTTGACGTCATCACTGTCCGCCACGAGGTGAGGTGTGCGAACCGCAGCACGACGTTGAAAGACAATATTACTCATCCGCACATTTCGGACACATCTAAATACAACAAAATAAGATACAACAAATAGCTACCTAGCTAGGTAGAACACCAGCCAAGCAAAAATAATCAGACTGTTGCGTGCTATAATACCAATACTCGAAGCGTGCATTAATATCTCTAAACGTCTCACAAGTGCAGCTAGAAAGGCAGGCATATGCTAGCTAATGGGTTATTTAGCTAGCTACTACTAGCTATAGCATTATTGCAGTGGTAAAATAAACATGTTCGTATAACCAAAATGCTTACATACATACCAGCAACCCATGTTACTCACTCAAATATCACATAGCAGTGTCGAGGCTGGTGGATTTGCTAGCTAATTGAGAGTTCTGTAAATAATTTGCGCGCTCGCCTGTTTGAGGTCTTCATTCCTTTCTCATTCCACAAACGTTTAAGTTTTGATTTTTTTCGGTGTAACCCTCCGCCTGCGGTAGAAGTGCTGAGGCTTGGAGAGCCACCATTTTGAATGTCTGGTCTGTTCCTCCCTCCGTCGCAAATAGAGAAGATTCCAGCTATTTTCTGGTATCAATACGGATAGTGAGTATAACTTTATACAACTATGTCAGTTAAACAGAGTTGTTTATTTTGATAATAGCTGAAAAATCAGCACGACTTTGTCTTAAACCGCGGTGACAATAATCCATATTGGCGCTACATGATCGGAAGTGAGGCTGCGCTAACCAGCCAGTGTACCGGGGGGGTTGTCTGTCAGAGAAGCGTTAGCCTGGTGTCGGCTAGCTGGTATGCTTACCTGATCTGTACTTGTGCGATCTTTTAACCTTAGAATCTGTTTTTATACTGAACTTTTACTTGCCTTCAATGTATGTCAACATTACATTTGGTTATTTGCTGTGTAACTGAAAATAGATCTACCGGTAGGTATGTAGGGCAAGGTAACTAACTAGTTGTTAGCTAATCCTACTAGCTAGCTAACCTGCTAGCTAAGTCAGTGCGATGAAGGCCTCTTCGTGATTGCGTAGCTAGCTATCTAGCTATGCTCTGTATGTCCACTTGCTAAAGGGGTTTACTTATGTCTGAGAAATTAGAAATCTGTAATTGTGCCATGCTCGCCCTGAAATGGCCTCTGCTCGGACGTTAGATTGCTAGCTTATTAGTGCCAATGCTAACTAGTGGTAACGTGACAATGCATAATATATTTGACAGGTGTGGTTAAATGTTCGTAAACTATTGTGTTCACGAGATGACTAGCAATTTAACTCCCTTTCCGTGGGCTTGTGATCTACCGTAGAAAGCTAACCACCCTACCGAGCTAACGCGTTACTAGCTAGCCAGCTACTCGGTATGCGGAATGTAGCTATATACCGACCATTGGTACCGACGTGTAAGTTACCTAGCTAACTACTTTAGCTAGCCAATTATGTTAGCTAAGTAGCTAGCTAACGAAAACTTAGCTAGAGCAATACCATGATGTGTTCAAGTTGAACTGTAACGTATACCCACGCTTCAAATAAGGTGTGTGTTATACCTAGCTTGGGTGTAAATGTTTCTACGTGGTTGTAATGAAGTCAAGGTTACTAACGTTACTTAAGCTAGCTAGCAACTATAGTATTGTTGCCACTTAACGTTAACTGCTAACGTTAGCTACAATACTCACATACTGGTTGTGATTATTAGGCTATTTATGTGCCATTACAGCCATTGGGTTGTTTATTTGAGCTTGCTGTCAGTCGATTCTCCAGAAGTCAACATCAGTGTCATATACTCAAAGACTTGCTTTTTTCATTGCATGTTCTTTGTATTTGCATTAAACCAGCTGAAAAGTGCCCATGTTTGTACCTGCATTTTCAGCCTATTCAATGAAAGCTTTCTGTCTACAGTACACACATATATATTGGTAGGCCAATACTTGGCTAAACCATGTAGGTCCAATGTTTTGTGTAAATGTTCTGTCATACTACTTGCAGAATTGTTTTTTTGTTGGAATGGAGGTAACTCGATCTTTTCATTCAGACTCAATCATGGACTCTCTTACTGACAGTTGTGGCTGCTTTGTGTGATGCATTGTCTCTAGCTTCTTGCCCTTTGTGCTGTTGTTTGTGCCCAATTATGTTTGTACCATGTTTTGTGCTGTTATGTTGTGTTATTGTTGCAGGTCTCTTTATGTAGTGTTGTGATGCATGTTTTGTCCTTATATTATATATTTTTAATCCAAGGCCCCTGTCCCCACAGGATATATTTTGGTAGGCCGTCATTGTAAATAAGAATGTGTTCTTAACTGACTTGCCTAGTAAAATAAAAACACAACCAATTAAATATCTCGGTGAGAGCTTGGCTGAGCAGTGACAGCAAAATGAGTGTCAAAGAGAACAATATGCTGGGATATTGTGTTGAAAGGAGCTGTCCCTCTACAATGGTGGCTTCAGAATTGTTTCTGTAGCTTAATGAACTTCATCTGCACAACTTTGGTTAAGGAGGAAGTAAATTGTGGCACACTCCAGTTGCTCAATTGGAAAGAGCCTCATTGATGGTGTGCGTTGTCTCTGGATTCTGGACATTGGAAATTTAGTAGCCTATGTCCCCAGTGGACTCTTCCGTGTGTTGAGGTTGTTTTCTCTTGCCACTGGTTGCTAGGCTCTGCAGGCTTGTGTATCTTCCAAAGGCTCAGGAGAGGAATGGGTAGTTCTATTCACACAGGAAATCTGGCACAGTTGGTGTCAGATATGATCCCTTCTGTGGCTATATGAGGGTGTTGATAACATTCACTATATAATTATTATGTCTTCCTTTATGCCCATTTTGTGCCCAAAGCAGTCTTAAATAACATGATCAAATGCATCAGTATGCATGTGGAGGACAATAGCCTAATTCAACTGGAACAGGAATAAGTTCAGGGGAGTTTGAGATCCTCCCCCTCTAATTGATAGGATAATGCCTCACGTCAGTCATTGCATTTGACATAAATGTTTTTGGCTTGTTGGCTGTTCAAGCTCCTGTGAAATATAGCGGGGCTAAAATCTGTAGCGTGGCCACACAGCCAAACAGTACTGTTTTTGTCCTGGGAGAGTAAGGCTGAGCAAAACTGATGTTGGTGAGTGTGTCTTTGGTGGCTGCTGCTCAACAGTTCAGCAAGTGCAAACTTTCTCCACCTATGGTCTTCCTAATCCACCTATTGTGCTCAACCCGTCCTCTGTCGAGACCAAATGCGTCTTTTGTGCCAGCTTTTGGGGACATAATAAAGAAAATATCATGTCTTACATGTTGTAATTAATAAAATGTGTGCTTATAAAAGTTATTGCATTATTGTAGTAGAACAGACATTTCATAAGTCTTTGTTAGTCTAGCAGAGACTGGATTTTCCATATTTGTTGTGTGCGCACACTTAGGAGCACACAGGCTGATTGGGGCCTTTGGTTACTTGTCACAGGAAATATAAGCCTTTGTTTTGCTCGAGTCATTAAGCCTAGGTGACAGGCCTGAATGTATGTTAATGGTTCATGCATTCAAACAGATTGCTGGACTATGATGTGAATGATGGGTGTGAATTACTTGTTACAGTTAATTGTACTTTCTTGTGCTTTCTGGGAGTGACGGAGATGGCTAATGCGTTGTGCCTAAGAAGAACACCTCTTAGCCATGACGGTTTACCATGGGTTCTCATCTATGCTGCCCAGTTTCCGTTTGAATGGTAATGGAAGGGAGGGAGTCAGAGTCCCCCTGCTCTTCTGGAATGTGCACTGACCTTCCGTTGCACTTTGATCACAGTGAATTCTTACATTATCAACATACTGGCTCGTGCAACTATGCTCCTTTCTCTGCACCTTCCTTGATCTATTTAATTTCCTCCAGACTCCACGGTAGGGCTGGGCGATATGGCCTAAATCTTATATGTGTGTGTGTGTGTGTGTGTATATATATATATATATATATATATATATATATATATATAGCTCAAAAAAATAAAGGGAACACTTAAACAACACAATGTAACTCCAAGTCAATCACACTTCTGTGAAATCAAACTGTCCACGTAGGAAGCAACACTGATTGACAAATTTCACATGCTGTTGTGCAAATGAAATAGACAACAGGTGGAAATTATAGGCAATTAGCAAGACACCCCCAATAAAGGAGTGGTTCTGCAGGTGGGGATGTTTTGGTCACTTTTGAATGCTGGCGGTGCTTTCACTCTAGTGGTAGCATGAGACGGAGTCTATAACCCACACAAGTGGCTCAGGTAGTGCAGCTCATCCAGGATGGAACATCAATGCGAGCTGTGGCAAGAAGGTTTGCTGTGTCTGTCAGCGTAGTGTCCAGAGCATGGAGGCGCTACCAGGAGACAGGCCAGTACATCAGGAGATGTGAAGGAGGCCGTAGGAGGGCACCAACCCAGCAGCAGGACCGCTACCTCCGCCTTTGTGCAAGGAGGAGCAGGAGGAGCACTGCCATAGCCCTGCAAAATGACCTCCAGCAGGCCAGAAATGTGCATGTGTCTGCTCAAACGGTCAGAAACAGACTCCATGAGGGTGGTATGAGGGCCGACATCCACAGGTGGGGGTTGTGCTTACAGCCCGACACCGTGCAGGACGTTTGGCATTTGCCGGAGAACACCAAGATTGGCAAATTCGCCACTGGCGCCCTGTGCTCTTCACAGATGAAAGCAGGTTCACACTGAGCACATGTGACAGACGTGACAGAGTCTGGAGACGCCGTGGAGAACGTTCTGCTGCCTGCAACATCCTCCAGCATGACCGGTTTGGCGGTGGGTCAGTCATGGTGTGGGGTGGCATTTCTTTGGGGGGCCGCACAGCCCTCCATGTGCTCGCCAGGGTAACCTGACTGCCATTGGGTACCGAGATGAGATCCTCAGACCCCTGGTGAGACCATATGCTGGTGCGGTTGGCCCTGGGTTCCTCCTAATGCAAGACAATGCTAGACCTCATGTGGCTGGAGTGTGTCAGCAGAAGGCATTGATGCCCGTTTCCCAGACCTGAATCCAATTGAGCACATCTGGGACATCATGTCTCGCTCCATCCACCAACAGACTGCACCACAGACTGTCCAGGAGTTGGCGGATGCTTTTGTCCAGGTCTGGGAGGAGATCCCTCAGAAGACCATCCGCCACCTCATCAGGAGCATGCCCAGGCATTGTAGGGAGGTCATACAGGCACGTGGAGGCCACACACACTACTGAGCCTCATTTTGACTTGTTTTAAGGACATTACATCAAAGTTGGATCAGCCTGTAGTGTAGTTTTCCACTTTAATTTTGAGTGTGACTCCAAATCCAGACCTCCATGGATTGATACATTTGATTTCCATTGATTATGTGGACACTTGCTTGTCAAACATCTAATTTCAAAATCATGGGCATTAATATGGAGTTGGTCCCCCTTTTGCTGTTGTAACATCCTCCACTCTTCTGGGAAGGCTTTCTACTAGATGTTGGAACATTGCTGCGGGGACTTGCTTCCATTCAGCCACGAGAATTAGTGAGGTTGGGCAATTAGGCCTGTCTCGTCGGTGGCGTTCCAATTCACAAGTGTTCGATGGGGTTGAGGTTAGGGCTCTCTGCAGGCCAGTCAAGTTCTTCCACATTGATCTCGACAAACCTTTGCTGTATGGACCTTGCTTTGTGCACGGGGCCATTGTGATGCTAAAACAGGACTGGGCCTTCCCCAAACTGTTGCCACAAAATTTGAAGCACAGAATTGTCTAGAATGTCACTGTATGCTATAGCTTTAAGATTTCCCTTCACTGGAACTAAGGGGTCTATCCCATACCATGAAAAACAGTCCGTATTTAAACACCTGTCAGCAATAGATGTATAGCCAAATCCTTTATTTTGAACAACCATTTAAAAAAAAAAATCTAAATACGCTTTTGTTATACAATTAAAGGTCAAACAGTCAGCGATAATCTAATGAATTGAGAGCCTTGGTAGAACTTCACAAGCCAACTTTAAGCCTTCCACGACCATAAAACCCACATTTTATAACAACAATAGTTTAACCTGCTTTTTTGCCATCACTAAAGTGGCTTTCAGGTCTATGAAAATGCTATTAATTTTTTTAAATTATTAGAAATTGAATGTGAATCATGTATAATGTACAGTTGAAGTTAGAAGTTTACATAGACTTTTAGGTTGGAGTCATTAAAACTCGTTTTTTCAACCACTCCACAAATTTCTTGTTAACAAACTATAGTTTCGGCAAGTCGGTTAGGGCATCTTTTGTGCATGAAGTAATTTTTCCGACAATTGTTTACAGACAGATTATTTCACTTTTAATTCACTGTATCACAATTCCAGTGGGTCAGAAGTGTACATGCACTAAGTTGACTGTGCCTTTTAAACAGCTTGGAAAATTCCAGAAAACGATGTCATGGCTTGAGAAGCTTCTGATAGGCTAATTGAAATCTTTTGAATCAATTGGAGGTGTACCTGTGGATGTGTTTCAAGGCCTACCTTCAAACACGGTGCCTCTTTGCTTGACATCATGGGAGAAATCAGCCAAGACCCCAGAAATATAATTGTAGACCTCCACAAGTCTGGTTCATCCTTGGGAGCAATTTCCAAATGCCTGAAGGTACCACGTTTATCTGTACAAACAATAGTATGCAAGTATAAACCCCATGGGACCACGCAGCCGTCATACCGCTCAAGAAGGAGAAGCGTTCTGTCTCCTAGAGATGAATGTACTTTGATGCGAAAAGTGCAAATCAATCCCAGAACAACAGTAAAGAACCTTGTGAAGATGCTGGAGGAAACGGGCACAAAAGTATCTATATCCACAGTTAAATGAGTCCAATATCGACATAACCTGAAAGGCCGCTCAGCAAGAAGAAGCCACCGCTCCAAAACTGCCATAAAAAAAGCCAGACTACGGTTTGCACATTGGGACAAAGTTCATATCTTTTGGAGAAAAATACTTGTTCTCCCCACTGTATATGAAATACAAATGGTGTGGAGAGAAATAGTCCTATAAATACTATATTAACTACAACCTAAAAACCTCTTACCTTGGAATATTGAAGTCTCAAGTTAAAAGGAACCACCAACTTTCATATGTTCTGAGCAAGGAACTTAAATGTTAGCTTTTTGACATGGCACATATTGCACTTTTACTTTCTTCTCCAACACTTTGTTTTTGCATTATTTTAACCAAATTGAACATGTTTCATTATTTATTTGAGGCTAAATTGATTTTATTGATGTATTATATTAAGTTAAAATAAGTGTTCATTCAGTATTGTTGTAATTGTCATTATTACAAATCAATTTTTTTTTAAATCGTCTGATTATTCGTATCAACTTTTTTTGGTCCTCCAATAATCGGTATCGGCGTTGAAAAATCATAATCGGTCGACCTCTACTCAATACCATAGAAAATTTGTGGGCAGAACTGAAAAGGCGTGTGAGCAAGGAGGCCTACAAACGTGACTCAGTTACACCAGCCCTGTCAGGCGGAATGGGACAAAATTCACCCAATTTATTGTGGGAAGCTTGTGGAAAGATACCCAAGTTAAGCAATTTAAAGGCAATACACTCAATTAGTATTTGGTAGCATGTAAACTTCTGACTCACTGGGAATGTGATGAAAGAAATAAAAGCTGAAATAAATAATTCTCTCTACTATTATTTTGACATTTCACATTGTTAAAATAAAGTTGTGATCCTGACTGACCTAAGACGGGGAATTTTTACTTGGATTTAATGTCAGCCATTGTGAAAACTGAGTTTAAATGTATTTGACTAAGGTGTATGTAAACCATGTACTTTTACATGTACTTTTACTGTACATGCAAATTAATTTGATCGCCCAGCCTTACGCCACGGTGCAGCTAACTCGACCTGACATTTTTCTCAGGGGCTGCATGGGTGCATTCATATATTGTGCCCTTGTGTGTTTTATTTATTTATTTATTTATTTATATATATATATATATATATATATATATATATATATATATACATACTCACACAACACACAACTATACTCACCTGCCAGTTTTTATTAGGTACACCACCCTGTTCCCGAAACTGGATCGATCCTACAGACGGTGGGTGAGTCATGTGGCCGTGGCTTCCTATGTAAAGGAGGCATTCAGTTACTGTTCGATTGAATGTTAGAATGGGCAAAACAAGTGACTTTAGCAACATTGAGCATTGTGCGATCAACGGTGCCAGGCGGGCCCGATCCAGTATCCAGAAACGGTAGTGTCTCATTGTGACAAACAAAAAAACATCCAGTCAACGGCAGCCCTGTGGGGGAAAACCTCTTGTTGATGAGATGTCAAAGGAGAATGACAATCATGCAAGCTAGCAGGTGGGCCACAAACGGACGAATAGCAGCGCAGTACAACAGTGGTGTTCAGATTGGCATCTGGGAAAGCAGTACAATTTCAGTTTACTTGAGTGTCCTGCACAGTCCCCAGACCTCAACCCAATTGAGCATCTTTGGGGAGATTTTGAACTGGCTGTTCGCAGCATGACTGGACCGTCGTCCAATCTGCAGCATCTGCGTGATCCCTGTGGAATGTTTGACACCCTGTCGAATACCCCAAATAATTCAGGCTGTTCTGGAATAAACTGTCCGGTGAGTGTAAATTAATTATCTAAGACGTGCCAAATTGAGGTTATATCCAGCTCAGAGCTCCAGCTATGCATTTAGTTTTCTAAGTGGCTAGATGTCAAGATCAAGCTTCTTGGTTATAGCAGGGACAAACAATCCCCTCCTGGATTAAGATTCATGTTGCCTAAATTATTATTATTTTTTTTATAGAAATAGCACCATTTGTGTGCACTTAAAGTAATACTGTATACCGTGGATTTGGAAAAAGTCTTTGATGTGATGATAACATAACTGGTGTTATTAATTGGATTGTCTGTTCTCTGTTGGACCTTTTTGTGTGTACAACACCAGCCTTTATATTTTCCCTAGTTCTAAGAGAGTCTCTGCTCTGTACATTTTTAGCAAGTGCATTATTTTTTCAGCAACAGCATCAGCTCTGAGGTGGCTTGATGCAGAAAATGGCTTTGTTCAGCAACTAATTACTGTCGTCCCTCTTGCTGTAACGTCGCAATTATGCTATCCATGCTAACCGATAAGAGCCGTGCATCTTTTGAGATGGGAAGTCATAAAGCACCTCTTCTCCGCACGCAGGAGCCAGCGGTAATAACTTACTCTCTTTGTTCCTGGCATAGTGGCGCGTGATGGATCCCCTGTTGTGGTGGTGGTGCATTAACACACACCCCTCTCACCAGGCCCTTTACTGCAATAAACAAGGCCTCCTCCAGACCCACTGCTGGTGCCAGGCCCTTGACCTTGTTCTGCCCACTCCAGCCTGCCCAGGGTTTCTCTTACATACTCTGTCACTCTGCTGTAGTACTGTAAGTGTACACTTCCTGAATGCACTACAATAGAGGGTAGGCTGCAGTGTTCATTGCTTTAACTCAGGTGTTGAAAGTCAAACGTGTCAGTGCTATAGGAGTTTCTAAAAGCAGGAAGTAGAGTTTGTTTAGCACACCCAATGACATTGTGCCTTTGGAATGCTGAGATCTGTTGGTCTCTTGTTGTACGAATCACTTCCTATGACTTGGCGTCTGTGTTTCATGTGCAGTTATTACACATTCATAGTTTCCCCTTCCACGGTCTCTCATTGTGACAGTTTGTATTACTACTTTCTTTTTACTGAATCTTTAAGGCCAAAAGCCTATTGAGCAATTTTGTCTCGCTCTCTTAACTGCCAAGAGAGCAATCCTTTCTCTCTGTTTCCGGATTGCTCTCACACCACCGCTGGGCTCATCCTCACTAGCAGACAGTTCATGAAGGATTGTGATGCAGCTCAGTGCTCATCCACCATTTACCCAACTAATTCCTGCAGGGTTTAAACGTAGAGTTTCTAAACCCAGAGGCGCAACATCGTGAGACTTCGGGAACGCTTGCAAAACGGACCAAACAGACCAGGCGGTGGTTTGAAAATTCAATGAGAGAAGTGAATCTTCCTTGGTTGTTAATTTTCTCAAAGTCTAAAGGCAACCTAGATTCTAGTAAATGTCTTAAGTAGTTGAACATGTTGTTATTCCAATCTCGTGAAAGTGACAAACTGACAGCTTTTTCATTTTCGTCAAACTACTTTTATATCGAAGGGGTGACTTTGACTTGACGGCCTGCACATGCGCAGTTCGGCGCGAGATGACTGTTAGACCCGACGACGCATTTCTGCTCATGAGCTTAGCTAGCCAAATTTTTCAAGACATCGCCTACAAGTGTGATCGGGGATTTCTATAGGCTAAAACTGCTTCTCCAATCTTCATACTGTACTCTTGACTTACAGTCAAGGTCTCATTTACCTGTTTGTATATTTGATCCTCTGAAATGGGCATGAGACCAATTTAGTCAACTAGTGCACAGATCCAACATGCGGGCTGCTTCTTCTTGACCAGAGGTCACTGGATTGTGGTAGTGTGCACATACAGACTAGGTGGTCAATGTGCAGGACAAGCAACCTGCTTTACCTTGCCGGCCTCTGAGACCACAGGCTTTGGGACGACCAATGTGAACTCGATTGATGGTGAGTGTTAGAACACACAGGAAGTCTACTTATCAAATAGGAAGTAGGACAGTGTATTTGTCATTATCATCTTGCCGCCTACCTATAAAAACAAATCAAATCCCTCTATCTCTGAGTCGGACACATCATTAATGGGGTGAGAGATTATATGCTTGTCTAATCATTTCATTCTGAATGCATCCTCTCATGGAGCAGCGTTGTTGTTAGAATGGGAGTACATTAGTAACATCGTAGAGGCACGGTACTGTGAGTTCTCTTGTGTTTGCCAGGTCTGTACCTGGCTGATGTTTTAGAACTGGGGCACTGTGCTCCTGTTATTATTCGTCTGTGTGGCTGCATGTAAATACTGGAGAATGTTATCTCACCTCCAAGCATGTGCCCCTTCAATATTTAATCACCCTCCACTGGTTTGAAACCTTAGTGCTCTCTTCACAAGCTTCTGAGCAAGGAATTCTCCATGTCCTTGTCACATTTGAGGGTGTACTCACAGAACAATGCTAATTTGCTATTCAAATATTTATAATCACATAGGCTGCCAAAAATACCATTACAAGAGTATACATCTATCTTATAGAATGAGTGAACACCCATGGCTTCCTAATGATAACTATAATGAGCTAGATAGAAGTGGTGGTCAGGTGATTTTACTAGCCCCCCAGCTACTTGCACTTTAACTCAGAAATGCATGAAGACAGACACTCTGTGGACCCACATCGGCCCAGGCATTCATGTTAATGGATTTGTCTTCTTTATTTACATTTTACGTCTGTAGTAACGCCATAAGCAATACAAATGTTTGAGAAACAAAAAAGTTACTGATCTTATTGTCATTTTTTCCATACTTTCAGAATAACATAGGTCTACTTTCATCTACCGGTTGTCAGATTAGAATGTGACTTTGCAGTATGGCCCTTGTTTTAAAAAAAAAGTGCAGCAGTTGGCTCTCGCCCAGCCAGTGCCTTCCCTTCACCAAGGCCCCCTGTGCCAACATGTTTAGTTTCTCCGTGTTTTCCAGAGGATGCCAGCGCCGATCAGACTGCGGGAGCTGATCCGGACCATCCGGACGGCTCGGACCCAGGCAGAGGAGCGTGAGATGATCCAGAAAGAGTGTGCTGCCATACGCTCGTCCTTCAGAGAGGAAGACAACACTTACCGCTGTAGAAATGTGGCTAAGCTACTCTACATGCACATGCTGGGCTACCCAGCGCACTTTGGGCAGGTATGTTTAAAAAGAACACTATGTTCTTAATTTATTAACCAACATCTGTGACTGTCTTGTTGTTTCTGGCAGTGAATGTGTCTCTTGCTGAAGAGAGCAGTTTTGTGAACGGATTACTACGGCTCAGCGTTCAATACCATAGTGCCCTCAAAGCTCATCACAAAGCTAAGGACTCTAGGACTAAACGCCTCCCTCTGCAACTGGATCCCAGACTTCTTGACGGCCCACCCACAGGTGGCAATGGTAGGGAACAAAACATCCGCCACACTGATCTTCAACACGGGGGCCCTTCAGGGGTGCATGCTCAGTCCGCTCCTGTGCTCCCTGTTCACTCATGACTGCATGGCCAGGCACGACTCCAACACCATCATCAATTTTGCCGATGACACAACAGTGGTCACCAACAACGATGAGACAGCCTATAGGGAGGAGGTCCGAGACCTGGTTGTGTGGTGCCAGAACAACAACCTCTCCCTTAACGTGATCAAGACAAATTGTGGACTACAGGAAAAGGAGGACCGAGCACGCCCCCATTCTCATCGACAGGGCTGTAGTGGAACAGGTTGAGCGCTTGAAGTTCCTTGGTGTCCACATCACCAACAAACTATCATGGTCCAAACACACTAAGGCAGTCGTGAAGATGGCACAACAAAGCCTTTTCCCCTCAGGAGACTGAAAAGATTTGGCATGGGTCCTCAGATCCTCAAAAGGTTCTACAGCTGCACCATCGAGAGCATCCAGACGGGTTGCATCACTGCCTGGTATGGCAACTGCTCGGCCTCCGACCGCAAGGCACTCAGAGGGTAGTGCGTACGGCCCATTACATCACTGGGTCCAAGCTTCCTGCCATCCAGGACCTCTATACCAGGAGGTGTCAGAGGAAGGCCTTAAAAATTGTCCCAAGACTCCAGTCACCCATGTCATAGACTGTTCTCTCTACTACCGCATGGCAAGCGGTACCGGAGGTCCTAAAGGCTTTTTAACAGCTTCTACCTCCAAGCCTCTTGAGACTCCTGAACAGCTAATCAAAGGGCTACCCATACCCCTCTTTTACGCTGCTGCTACTGTCTGTTTATAATCTATGCATAGTCACTTTAACTCTACCTACATGTACATATTACCTCGACGAACCGGTGCCCCCAAACATTGACTCTGTACCGGTACCCCCTCTATATAGGCGCGCTTGTTATTTTACTGCTGCCGTTTTAATAATTTGTTACTTTTATTTTACATTTTCTACTTAATGCTTTTAGGGGAAAAAGAAATCAACCTTTTGGTTAAGGGTGTGTAACTAAGCATTTCACTGTTGTATTTGGCGCATGGGACATTCAAATTGATTTGAGTTTTGTTTTCCAGCTTGAGTGCCTGAAGTTGATTGCGTCCCAGAAGTTCACTGACAAGCGGATAGGGTACCTGGGAGCCATGCTACTGTTGGATGAGAGGCAGGACGTCCATCTACTAATGACAAACTGCATCAAGAAGTAAGGCAGGCCAGAACCGCATTGGCTACATACATACAATTATTTGTAGTGTAGAGATGAGAGCTGTGCTGCAGGAGGTGGTGATGTGCACCAATGGCAGTGTTCTGTTACTGCCAGAATTGTTACTCATGAGTGGTGCTCTCGTCAGCAGCGTACACTTCTGATGTTGGATATGGAAACAGCCCCATAACCTGCCGGATCAGCTGTTGCGTCTTTTTCTCGATCTCTTGCTCTCATGCACATTTTTCTTCTTTCCTGTCTCCCCTGCTCTATCCTTCATCTTCCCTTTTCACCCACCTCTCCCTGTCTATCTATCTTTCCTCTTTCTCTTCTACATCTCAGCGCCATCCTATATCTCTGATCTGTTATCTCCCTGTGAACGGAGACACAGCCACATTCCAAAGTCTAAGTTGAAAACGAAACAAGACCGGGCATTTGCCATTAAGACCCTTAGACTTTGGAATGGTCTGCCAGAGATCAGGCTTTCAGATTCAGTGCCTATTTTTAAATCCCTGTTGAAGACACATTTTTATAAAGATGCTTTTAATGTATGATTTTTAATTAATTATCTTTTTTCATTCTCCTTCCTCCAGTCTTTATTTCTTTGCTAGTACTTTTATTTTATGATGTGAAGCTCTTACTTTATACACTATATAAAGTTATTATTATCTGCTATCCACTCATTCTTCCCCCTGTCCTTCCTCAGTGATCTGAATCACAGCACACAGTATGTCCAGGGCCTGGCCTTGTGCACCCTGGGCTGCATGGGTTCCTCAGAGATGTGTCGAGACCTGGCTGGAGAGGTGGAGAAGCTGCTCAAAACCTCCAACTCCTACCTGAGGAAAAAGGTACCTCATTCTCACCTAGCCCACATTCATTCTTTACAAAGTAGTGTTAGTCAGGTGGTTAGTTTGATGTGTGTCAGCAGACCTGCCAACCTGCACACAATTTGAGGTCAAAGTATGCTGGTATGAAAAACTACCCTAAAATACGCTTCTATTGGTATAACCATCTGAAGTTGGAGCTGAGCCAATCAGGACTTTGGCGAGGATAAAACATCTCTAGCTTTCCACTCCGGCACGCCCCCTGTAGTCGTAGTAGTCTACTAATTTCCTCCCTCGAGCTGAATGGCAGCTCTCCACTTTGTCCGTTGATACCGCTGATGTGTGACGAATAAGGCTAGGGAAAATGGATAATGAACTATTTGGTGAATACATTTTCCAAAATTGTATGTGTTAATCAAGCACGTGACCACCATTATTTCGTAGTTAGCTCCTTCGCCATTAAGACAAATGTAGTTGGCTAGTGTTAAGTCAACAGACATGGCAGAGAGAGCTGTTCTGCTAATACTGTCCTTCACAGAAAGTTATATTAGACTGTGTTAAGATTAGTACGCCTATGTTGATTTAATCAGTTGTTGATCTGGCCTCTTGATCCAGCTGTATGTCAACAGTAGGTAATGTTGTGATAATAATCAGTTGTTGATCTGGCCTCTTGATCCAGCTGTATGTCAACAGTAGGTAATGTTGTGATAATAATCAGTTGTTGATCTGGCCTCTTGATCCAGCTGTATGTCAACAGTAGGTAATGTGTAAATAATCAGTTGTTGATCTGGCCTCTTGATCCAGCTGTATGTCAACAGTAGGTAATGTTGTGTAAATAATCAGTTGTTGATCTGGCCTCTTGATCCAGCTGTATGTCAACAGTAGGTAATGTTGTGATAATAATCAGTTGTTGATCTGGCCTCTTGATCCAGCTGTATGTCAACAGTAGGTAATGTTGTGATAATAATCAGTTGTTGATCTGGCCTCTTGATCCAGCTGTATGTCAACAGTAGGTAATGTTGTGATAATAATCAGTTGTTGATCTGGCCTCTTGATCCAGCTGTATGTCAACAGTAGGTAATGTTGTGTAAATAATCAGTTGTTGATCTGGCCTCTTGATCCAGCTGTATGTCAACAGTAGGTAATGTTGTGATAATAATCAGTTGTTGATCTGGCCTCTTGATCCAGCTGTATGTCAACAGTAGGTAATGTTGTGATAATAATCAGTTGTTGATCTGGCCTCTTGATCCAGCTGTATGTCAACAGTAGGTAATGTTGTGATAATAATCAGTTGTTGGTCTGGCCTCTTGATCCAGCTGTATGTCAACAGTAGGTAATGTTGTGATAATAATCAGTTGTTGATCTGGCCTGTTGATCCAGCTGTATGTCAACAGTAGGTAATGTTGTGATAATAATCAGTTGTTGGTCTGGCCTCTTGATCCAGCTGTATGTCAACAGTAGGTAATGTTGTGATAATAATCAGTTGTTGATCTGGCCTGTTGATCCAGCTGTATGTCAACAGTAGGTAATGTTGTGATAATAATCAGTTCACCAATGACGAGGCATGTTGATTGATGGTAGCCTAGTAGTCAGACCTTGATGGATGAGGTCAGGGATGGAGATCTGAAACAAACTGATATAGGCCTAGTTCAGTTGTTTCATATTCCAAACAGCCTACAGTAAGCTAAACCACTACATTCCATCCTGTAATTGAATTATTCTAAATGTTCTCCCCAAACAAAATTAAGGATCCAGTTTGTTTTTACTAGACTATCCACATACATACACCTATTAATTTGAATAATCAAAAAACCCAAAATGTAACCTAGAAAAATGTGAGTGTCATTGAGATCACCAATTTCATTTAATTTCTCTCTCGCTCAAAAGTTTTAGAACATCTACTGATTCATATTTTTACTTTTTTCTACATTGTAGAAAAATAGTGAAGACATCAAAACTAAACAAATGTAAATATATTTGATATTCTTTAAATAGCCTTCCTTTGCCTTGATGACAGCTTGGCACACTCCTGTCATTCTCTCAACCAGCTTCATTAGGTAGTCACCTGGAATACATTTCAATTAGAGATGTACCTTTAAGTTAATTTGTGGAATTCCTTTCTTTCCTTGTTGTGTTTTGAGCCAATAAGTTGTGTTGTGATAAGGTATGGTTGGTATACAGAAGATAGCCCTATATGGTAAAGTGCATTTGCCTATGATTTGAGCAGTGTGGGTGTTGCGCGTGCACCGTCGTGGGAGCCGGGGGTGCCGCCACGCTAAAGCCGTAGTCATTAAAAAGTATTTAAAGTTTGCAGGTCTGCGCTTGCACGTCATAGTTGAGGACTTTGAAAACATTTAGAATTTTCTCCCCAGGCGGCGTTGTGTGCAGTCCACGTCATCAGGAAGGTCCCAGAGCTGATGGAGATGTTCCTCCCAGCCACAAAGAACCTGCTGAGTGAGAAGAACCACGGTGAGACAACCGGGGGCTGGGGGCAACTGGGTCCTGCACAGAGAGCATTGGGTTTGGTCACTCACAGGTAAAATGGGGATGCTGTGTCCTTCAAAGGGATAATTGGGCTGGTGCCCTCTATACAGTTGAAATGTCCTTCAGTGACGAGAGTTGGATTAATGACTGTGTCCTGATGAGCTGTGGAGCTGCTGCGTCCTTCACAGTTTTAAATTGATCACCTCGGGTGTTTTCACTAGACACTGATGGTTGTCATAATACAATGGCTGATGTTCTGACAGCTTTATAAAGCGGTACTCTTGTCAGAACCAGTGTTATCACTTCGAATATGTTTCTAAACGAGTTTGATAGATGAAGTTGCCCCTAGACATTGTAAGGTCAGTTTTGTGTTTTCCCCTCAATGGTCAAGGTAAGGATTTGGAGAGTTGATGCTAGATATATACCTGTAGTCATTTTTGTAGTGCTAAAATAGGGCTTAATGGCATTAAACTGGACCTTACTAAGAGTGAGAATCCAGACTATAAACCACCACAATGGAACCAGCAAACACCTTCCCCCATAGACTGTTCCTTATTTGAGTAACAATGCTGTGACATTGCTAAAATGTTCACTCACAGGGAATTGGCAAGGAAATTTGTGCAAATTTGTTAACTACTACGGTTCACCAGGGATGCTGTTTTCAAACTAGTTTCTCTTTGTCTCCTTAAGGTGTTCTCCACACTTCTGTTGTCCTCCTCACTGAAATGTGTGAAAGAAGTCCTGACATGCTCTTACACTTCAGAAAGGTATGGATAGCCACCATCTAATTAGTGAAATTACTGCTATCAAGAGTTTTTGGGTTACAGCGCAGGTCTTCAGGGAGTTAATTAAGCATTTGTCCTTAGCTCACTCTACAATTCATTCTCCCTTAGTATTCATTTTCCTTTCACTATGACTGTTTTGGATATACTTCAAACATATGTTGCATTTTGAAACCTTGGATTACATTTTCCCATAGGGTTTGCTCTACATTCATAGTAGGCCTATGTCTCAGTCGTATCTCCTTGCCTCGCTTATTTCCTCGCTGTATCTCTAGTGGCTCTGTACCTCTTTCCCTTAGCCATAACAACCTTGAGCCAGTCTCCCACCCCTCATGTTCATGATCAGAACATGACTTTGAGCTCTCTAAAAGTGAATCTTCCCTAACATCTACCTCATATTTTTTCTGTCATTTGTCTTTGTTACAATTCCTGCATTGTGTTAGAATGAGAAGGTAAGAGTACATTCTGGTTTCATAGCTGGTGCATGCTGTAACTAGTAATAACTTCACACGGTCACCGTAGATGTAATCAAATCTATGTTCCGTCAAGTTCCTTTTTGTCTTTTTGATTTCTTTGACTTTTACAGCGGTCATATGTTGTTCTCTTTTGATATCATGACAGGATTTTTTAAATGTTTCTTAGACATCTCTCACTATTGTCAATGTGTCATCATTAACCTAATGTCTAACTCATTTGATCACCGTATGTTGAAAACAACATGATGGGTCTGTTTTCAGTTGATCACCTCAGGTGTTTTCACTAGACACTGATGGTTTTATGTTTGTTAAAAGGGAGGTATGTGTCTGTATACGTACAAATATATATTTCAGAAAATTTGCACCAATGCGAATATATTTGTCTATGAATACTCTTGCCTAGCATTCCTGGTAAGAATTATGATGAGGGTTCTATTTCATCCAGGTGTGATTGAATGTGACATCACGGTTCGATTAGCTTTTCAAAACTCAACATCCTAACCCAATGTTTTCATACAATCAATGTTGTCTTGATTACCATAACCCAGAAATGTAAGTTACATTGATGATTTAAATCAAGAGAATGTGAAGAATAACTGCACATTCTACACAATACTTTGTCCAGTTATTTCAGTAACAAGGTAGGACACCGATTCCTCAGACATAAAGACCTTGACCCTTGATGGCACCCCTCTCCTGTTGTTGGTCTTTTGTAGTTGGTTCCACAGCTGGTGAGAATCCTGAAGAACCTGATCATGTCTGGTTACTCTCCTGAGCATGATGTGTCTGGCATCAGTGACCCCTTCCTGCAGGTGAGACCTTTGACCTTGTGTTTCGTGCCAATCATTTGATCTTCTGTAACAAACTTGGCTAGGCCAGTCAGTGATGCCCCTTGACCTCATTGCAGGTGCGGATATTGAGACTATTACGAATTCTGGGCAGGAGTGATGACGACTCAAGTGAAGCAATGAATGACATTCTTGCACAGGTGAGAAGAGAGGTTAATCAATAGAACTCGAGGCTTACTGCCCTAGAGATATGACTAATCAGACTAATGGTTTCTTCGCCCTTGTAGGTGGCAACCAACACCGAGACCAGTAAAAATGTAGGCAATGCAATCCTCTATGAGACAGTACTGACCATAATGGACATCAAATCAGAAAGTGGATTGAGGGTGTTGGCCATCAACATACTGGGACGCTTCCTTCTCAACAATGACAAAAATATTAGGTAACACACTTGGGGAACTCATTCATTGAATGATCTGAACATAGGTCATCATAGTCCCAGGTAATATAACACTTAATGTGACTTTATGGTGTCTTTCTGTCCACCCTCAAGATATGTGGCACTGACGTCCCTACTGAAGACTGTACAGACGGACCACAATGCAGTGCAGAGGCATCGGAGCACCATTGTGGACTGTCTAAAAGACTTGGATGTGTCCATCAAGAGGTGAGACCTACACCTAAATGAGGAGAACATGAGTGACATACAGTATAGACATTAATACATAACACACTAGTACAACACATTGCTCGTCATTGTGCATGCATATCTGCACAAGATATGGGTCAGAAGATGTAGCGATTTCCTTGTCTTATCATCCTCCCATTCTCCTCGCTAGGCGTGCGATGGAGCTGAGCTTCGCCCTGGTGAATGGGAACAACATCCGAGGCATGATGAAGGAGCTGCTCTACTTCCTGGACTCCTGTGACCCAGAATTCAAAGCGGACTGTGCATCCGGAGTCTTCCTGGCTGCAGAGAAGTAAGGCTCATGGGTGTGGTCCAGTTAGGAAGATCTGTAGAGATCAGGCTTTGCCAATCTGAAGGCTCTTGCTAGTTCCATAGCAACATTAAGCAGTTGCACCATGTGAAACCGTTCTCAACATTATCCCGGCTTGTAGGTCTTTACCACCTCATTTTGTTTGTATTGGCCTTTGCTCAGCAGTTGTAGTAGTGGTTCGAGAAGTAATAGAAGGATTAGTAGTGATTGCATGAGAGGCCATGGCAGCAGTAGTTTTTGCATGTGGGCTGTTCACACAGATCCTGACTGTATGCCTCAGTTTACTTGCATTAGGAATGTAGGCTTCGAGAATAGATTACAGCCAATGATTAACTATTGTTTCCGCAACCTCCGGTTAATGTGTGTGGCTTACTTACTAAAATGCTGTATGACGATAAATGAGTGATCCATCGTCAGAACATGACATTGTTGATACCATATCTTTTCTGACAGCATCAACCTCAGGCCAATTTTTTTCACTTCATGGTTATATGATGCTCTGCTCAGTGTAATGCAGATGTGACTGATGCGTGTTCTGTTTCACAGGTATGCGCCTTCAAAAAGATGGCACATTGACACCATCATGAGAGTCCTGACAACGGTATATGTATAATTTCATCAAATACTTTTCTTTGCACAGACGATGGTGAAATACGTCATTATGCTTGACTGTTGAGTGACGAATCCTTGAGTGATCCATCGACTGAAAACTACAAATGATGATCTCATAATATCCGACAACCGCTGCTTTTTTTTTACCATGGTGACCAAGGCTCTTGGTGTCTTGTCTTGAAAGTGTTTTTGTCGCTGGACTTACACAAAATGATCATCTGCCTCATTATCCATTTTGAGACGGGTTTCTTTTAACACCTGTTTGTGTCCAGGCGGGGAGCTATGTCCGAGACGACTCTGTCCCCAACCTCATCCAGCTCATCACCAACAGTGTGGAGATGCATGCCTACACGGTACAGAGACTCTACAAAGCCCTGCTGGATGACATCTCACAGGTCCGAGACATCTCTGGTCAAACACACGTCTTGAATGATAAGAGGAAAACACACATTGAAACAGCCCAGTAACCAGACAAATAAGAGGAACCTGACAATTAATATGTTGATTGAAACGTTATCGGATCACTAAAGATCACATTTGGAAGTAGCAAACAGTGTGCGGATGTTTCCCTTCCTCTCTGATGAGGACTGGTTACAGTGAATCTGATCTATTAGTGTTTGTCTCCCATAGCAACCACTGGTCCAGGTGTCATCCTGGTGTATAGGGGAGTATGGAGACCTGCTGGTATCTGGACAGTGTGAGGAGGAGGAGCCCATCCAGGTAGACCTCCTGAAGCACTCAATCACCTCAACTATTTCATCTAGAACGTTACACACAACGCGTCTATGTGCACTGCCGACCTCAAGAAGTCGAAATGTATTTATTTTCTCCCCCTTTGTTTGCAACAGGTGACAGAGGATGAAGTCCTGGATGTTTTGGAAGGTCTTCTTGTGTCCAACTTGTCCACCCCAGTAACCCGTGGTTACTCCCTCACTGCCATCATGAAGCTGTCTACTCGCTTCAGCAGTGTCAAGTAAGTCCATCTGTGTTGAGCAGAGAGAATATCCAACAGGTTATGATGATTTTTATCCCTTAGCTTTGAAATGAATGGATGGCAGGACGCAAACTCGGTTAACATTTGTGTCTTAAAATCTCCAGCCGAATCAAGAAGGTGGTGTCAATATACGGCAGCAGCATCGACGTGGAGCTGCAACAGAGAGCTGTGGAGTACAATGCACTTTTCAAGAAATATGATCACATGAGGTGAGTATGCCTCCAAATGTATTCCTATTCATTACAAGCACTTTTCTGTAGAAATGATTGGTGCTTCTCCTTGTCAAGGAAATGGACCTATCTTATTCTCTTCCTCTCTGAAGGCCTGCCTTACTAGAGCGAATGCCCATCATGGAGAAAACAGCCTCCAATGGCCCTACAGAGATTGTGCAGACCAATGGGGAGACAGAGCCCTCGGTGCCTGACACAAAACACCCCCCCCTAGTCACCCAGCCAGCCAACCAGGTGAGGGCAAGGTCACGTGACAAATCTGTATTTACCATTGATGGGAGGTTTTCTGTCACAGACGATGTGTTGCTGAATCAGTGGATCAACATTTGATTCAGTTCAGCGTTAGACTCAATTGAAATGTAAAAGTAATTTACATTTGAGCTGACAAATGCAGCAGCTTTTACCGTGAATGCAATCTTTGCTGATGCGTGAATAAAAAATAAAAACATGTATATTGAGCTGTAGCTCAGATCTTCAGCGATACAGATTGAATCGAGCCCTTAAGCTCTTTAAAACACACAAATGCACGTACACTCACACACATTCTTTAAGTTTTGATTTCTATTCATGTGGTGAAAGTCCACAAATCAGTGAGTCTGCTAATGCTTTTACACACTGTTCAAACAAGGACCCCTGCTGGTAGGAAAATTAAACTGCTGGGCATATCAATCTACAGATTAATATGAAGCAGTCTACATTTTCCTTTAGAGTTCTGATTTGAGTTACAAAATATTTTACCATCTGTCATGTTTTAAAACAAAGTATAAATGAGATTTTATTCAGAGCACTGTTGTTTTGTCCAAATCCTCCCTGCATTACAGGTTCAATCTACACATCCTCCCTGTTTTACAGGTTCAATCTACACATCCTCCCTGTTTTACAGGTTCAATCTACATGTGCTTTATTATTTGGTTTCTCTTCTGTTCCAGGCTAATGACTTGTTAGACCTGCTGGGAGGTAATGATGTGGTGCCTGTGATCCAAACCACCCTGCCCACCAAGCCTGCCTCGGCTGGAGGAGAGCTGCTCGACCTATTGGGGGACCTCTCACTGTCTAGTAGGACCAGTCTCTCTCTCTTTCTCTCCTTTTCTTTCTCTCACTCACGCACTCATTCACTTTCTTTCTCTCTAGCCCCAAGCACAGGTGGACCAACCTTGGTCAGGGCAACTTGATTGGTTTCTTTTCTTTCATTGCAGTGTCTCACTGTTCACCACCTATTCTCTCTGTCACCCTGCCTGCACCTTCCTTCATAAAGAAACCACATTAGTCACGCCACATCCTGCTTGACTTGGTCAGGAATCAACTTGTCTTGTGAACTATCACCAGTGGTATCACTGTTATGTCTGTGTGTGGTTCCCTGTACCCTGTTGGAACCCCCAGTGTTGTTGTCCCCCTCCCTAGGTGGTCCAGCTCCTGCCCCCTCTGTGCCCATCTCCCAGCCCCCCTTCCTCCTGGATGGCCTCTCCTCACAGCCCCTGTTTAATGATATTTCAGCAGGTGAGAGCTTGCACTTATCAGTGAAGCTTTCACATTTCTAATTTGATCCAAAGCCAACCACTCTCCCATGTTGTTTAGCAAGTAGAGTACTGTGTCATTATGTATCCATTTTAAAACAATGTGACCTTTATACAAGTTTCTAGAATGTTTTTTAGGGGTTATCGTGTTTGGTACTACTTTTTCACTCTGAATTGTATTGACTTGTGCGTTCTTGTCTTTAGCTATTCCCCCCATGACAGCGTATAGCAAGAATGGCCTGAAAATAGAATTCACCTTTGAGAGGGCCAATCCGAACCCGAACATAGCAGTCATCACTATCCACGCCACCAACACCACCGAGGCTGACATGACAGAGTTTGTTTTCCAGGCTGCGGTTCCAAAGGTGAGCCATGACTGGACAGTCACATTTGTATAACTATGTAATATTAAGAAAAATCTGTGTGGTTCTATCATTGACCTCTGTAGCATTGTACAGCTTAGTCAAAGTTGGGAATATGCAGGCAGGCGTATGTCCTACGAAGCAGACTTGGCAGGAGCAGTCTTTTACACTCTGTGTGTCCCTCTCCTTCAGACATTCCAGCTGCAGCTCTTGTCCCCTAGCAGTAATATTGTCCCAGCACTCAACCAGGGAAGCGTCACACAGGTCATCAGAGTTCTCAACCCACAGAAGGTATGAGCTGTTCCTGTCTGTCCTCATCTTCCTCACATTCTTATTCAGTTTCCTGATCTATTGGTGCTATCAGAGGAATTTAGTGCAGAGGGCTCCTCTAGAGTTCAGCTCTACATTGAGTAGTTCATATTGCTTTAATAAACATGTCTTTCTCATGATTTACAGCAACAACTCCGCATGAGGGTCAAGCTGACGTACACCCACAAAGGCTCACCTATCCAAGATCTGGCCGAGGTCAACAACTTTCCTCCTCAGTCCTGGCAATGATGACCGTGCCCTCTCGCGCTTAAAGACCCCGCCAAGGGAACTATGGGAAAGATTCCCCCCCCCCCCCCCCCTTACCCAGACTGATCCCCTGTGACATCACTGCAGACTGCTGCCCTGGGGTTGCATGGGAAGCAGCGGAATGTCAAACACACAAAAAGCCGATGGTATGAAGACCATGATGACGACAACCACAACGACAGCAATGACGATAGGCATCACCAGAAATATGTGAAAACATATGAATTTACTAACCCTTCTTTTCCTTGATTGGTTTCACCTCAATCTGTCTGCAGTTGCCATTCTTTCCATCTCCTTGCCCTCTCAATGCACGTACGCCCACATTGCACTCTCTGTGGTACGCCCACATTGCGCTCTCTGTGGTACGCCCACATTGCGCTCTCTGTGGTACGCCCACCCCTCTAAGGCGCCATAGAAAAGAGCTGTTGACAATGAGCACTTGATTAAGCAGTCTGTTTTTTCTTTTGTTTCATGTTTTTAATCTTACAGGAATTTAACATGGGTATATATATTTTTGTACCTATTTTCAAGTCTGAATGAGGTGCAACTTAATTAACTCTATGAAATTTGCACACTGTCCATTCACCACTTTCCCAAATTGGGTTTGGAAACTTGGAGTACTTTGGCTCTCAGTATTTTATCTAGTTTGTTCTCCAATGTGACTATAACACATTCTATTATAAAGATCTCCAGCTCTATGCTTCAAATGCAAGGTCTTCGGGTTGCAATACAAAGGTTAATCTCTCATGAACAGATTCTGGGTGTAAACCGAAGAATCTGTTGGGATGGAATGCGTAGAATCAGTTTTTGTCACTGATTATCTGGATGTATCAGGATTGGCCGAAGGCGGTGCTTAAACTTTGACTGCTTCGCTTGTGTGGGGAAATTGGTGGACGTGGGGGGCTTTGGTTAAGGGTTTCCTTTTGCGAGGGTGGAGACTTCGCAAACCGCAACTTCCAATTTCTAATACGTGTGGACTCACAACTACATCACGCAGCTGACCAAATTATGCCAGATTTTAGTCCTGCGTTAACCTGGTCTGCTCTTTTACATCCATTAACTTTGGCAGCAGAAGGATTTTAAAGACGCAGAGCACTCATTCATTTTGGGGTTAACTTAATTTGACCCTCCATCTCACGAGTGATTTAAAAGGCAAAAGGTGTGTGGAGTCATTTTGAATTACATCAGTTTTCTCTGTTGAAATCAGTTTGAGAGTTGTTTGAATCCCACTCACCTTGGTTTGCCAGAAAGGCCTCTCAGCAGGGTTGAGATACTGTAAATGGCTGGAGTGTATTTGTTTGTCATGGGCTGGCTAACACAGAGTATGGTTCCATTTTCTTTAGTTTGGTCAGCAGTGTGGTAGCCATAGCACGGCACATCTTGTAAAAGTTTATTTTCTGAGGTGGAATCTAGAGGATGGACATTTCTACTTTGTTTGACTGTCCTGTATAGCACCGTTTCCCCCACCTAGATGGGCACTATTTACAGTTTCTTCCATCCACCTTTATAATTCAACGGTTAATTGCTTAGATCAAGCTGAGGTTATTGAAGCAATATGGATATTGTATATCAGTGCAGGTCTGAGACACATCTTAGTTAAAGGAAAATCCTTAAACATAGTTTCATTGAATACATTAACTTTGGAAGTACTGAATCTTCCATGCATCTGAACAAACAGCCGGAAATGTAAGATTTACAGCTTTGGGTCGTCAATATCTCTCTTTTAAGACTATTAACCTGGCTGGACATAGCCAGCCTAGAGACGACATGTACATTAAGTCTATTTTGAATGTAGTTATATGCACTGAATGCTTTTTCTTTGCAGGCTTTTTCTGTGGCTGTCCTCTCTGAGGGCGCTGGCCATTTTGTTGGCACTATTTTTGTGGTAGTATGATTATTATTATTTTTTGCAGTGATTTGTCTTAATTCTGATATCAGACAATAATGTTTATGTGCCTTTTGACATAACTAGTTGGGAAGTCCCTAAACTGGTCTGATCTGTGTGACGAGGGTTTGTGTGTCAGGGAGTGCTTATTGTGGGTTATATCCTGACTAGAGAGCAGGCAAGACAGACAGGCTGGATGGGAGGTAGGAGTCGAAGAAGAAGGTGCCCTTTTTATTTTATTGACATCTCCCACTGAGTTTCTAGCATTTAGAGTGGAAATGATGGAGTCGGATATCAGTGTAGCTTGGTGTGATTCCTTGGCTGTCATACTTCTCCAAATCAGAATCCCGACCAAGCTGTCGGAAGCATTAACCTGAATACCTCACAATGTTTTCTCTTCCTGTTAACTATCAACAGCACAGTACCTGGATAGCTGCATTTAGTCTTCTGTATGATCTGCAATCAAGTGGGCACCTGTAGGACATCTCATTACTAACACGCTTAGCTGCCCCATGATGCTGTGTGTTCAGACCTTCAGATGTTCAATCGCACTATATGCTTATTGATAGTCACTATGCTACACTATCAAACTTTTGTGACCAAATCGGAGATGCTATTAGCGTTGGAAATAAGCTTTGGAAATATTTTGAGCAATGATATGTGTATATGGAGAAAACGATTTTCATTCTATTAGTCATCTTTTTTTCTGTTTTTGATTAAATGCTATATTGGGTTTTTCTGTATATATTGAGGGCTTTTAAGGTTAGTCAAATATCCTTTCTTTTATCCCTTTTTATTTTTAGATACCAACCATTTTCTAAGACTTCCAATTACTCACGGTGTATATTGTCTTAATAGATCTTAGTCTAAAATATGGTCTAAAAAGACTTCCCTATTTCATCAGTCATCACAAAAGATATATAATCGGCTGCCTGTACATTGTATATTATTGTAAAGCAAAACAACACAGAAGATGATCAAATGAAATAAAACCCCATTTGAAGACTTACACAGATTAGCTAAGGACTATAATTGTATACATGTATGTAAAAAAGAATCATCTTGAAACGATGCAAATGAGCTGCATCCTCTTCATAAGTTTGGATGCATCTTTTTTTCCTGCAGATTTTAGTGGGTGATTAGGCTGCTATTGGTTTTTATACATGTCCTCTTAAGGTTTGGTTGGACAGAACTGGTGTTGTCTGTGAGTGATGTACTGTACTACTGAGAGGTCTGTGAGCTGAGCACAGTGCTGCACAGTGACCGAGGTGGCACCTTGTCGGTATTCGTGGTCCTCAGAAAGGCCTAATCTGTTTTCATATGCCCCTTAAGAGGAGTAGGCCTCTTGCTAAGATGCTGTAATGCCTCGCTTGGTCTGTAATGTGCTTTATCGTTTTTTTTCTCTCCCCAGCAAAAGTAATTGGAGAAAATGAATGTTGTCAGACATGCAAGCTAATTAAATGACGGATGACCTACCTACAGTGCACATGGTCCTTCTAAGAGAACGATTCTCATTGTTGGCCCCCTTTTAAGTCTCTCTCTGTGTTTTTCTCCAGTCCTATAGATTCTCTCCCCATTCATCTGGCATCTCACCTCCCCACATTAATTGTATTGGATTTCAGAGACGTGAGAATGGGCTCAGAGTTTCTCTGAAGTGTTGAGTGAGGTCTTTTATTTTACCCTTGTGATGCTGTTGCACGTACCTTCTATTGTAAGATGGGGATTGAATATCCTGAGTATTTTCAGGCTATGAGAAGTTTAATCTGTGTGGTGGATATGGTTCATTAAGTCGTAAGGCCTTGTCCCCTCATGTGGTTGACAGATACAATGTGCTCTTGGCTGCCTGTCATCATCCACTCTTACTGGGTCTGTTCATCGCTCCTGGTGACTGCATTAAGGAACCCGTCTTATGGACTGGTTTGTACGGCTCAAAGAGAGCAGAGAATAGGCCTGGTTCTGTTACAGGGACCGGGCCAGCGGGGCAGTTGAAGTTCAGGCTCTCTTAGAGGAAATAAGATCCTTTCTATTTATTGAAATCCAATTCAAAAATCAGGACTGAAGTGTGAGGCTGATCTCTCTGCTGTGTGTATGGCCTTTTTGTGTCTACATTCTTTTCAGGAGACCTGTGATCTTAATGCAGTGCTGCTTAACCTGTTCTTGTGATATGACACAACTAGAACACTGAAATGAAGCTGCATGTTAGCTGTGCTGTGAGCTCATTTCCACAAGGGGGAGCTGGTCAAGATAGAAGACTGTAGGGAAGGGAAAGATCTCATACTTGTACCTTGTCTTGAATGTTGTTTTTATCCGTTCGATTCCATCAATCGTGTTTGACCAGTTAACGCTTTTAAGGATACAGTACCCCCATATAGTTTTAAATGAAGGTGAAATCCCATTGGTTTGGACACTGCATCTTTAAAAAGGACATTTGTAAAGTCAAGAACCCTTCAGAGGTCTGAGCAGCTTTTGAAGCGTTTTGTTTGTCTAATCAGCCTGTGTGTGTGTGTGTGTGTGTGTGTGTGTGTGTGTGTGTGTGTATAAATATCTGAGTGTGTTGGCATGTCTTGCTACAGTCACCTAGTAAGGACATGAAATTGGCTGCAAGGATTTTAATTCACAACTTCAGAGCTGCATGTGAGAACCAATGTAAATAGTGTCATTTCTACTCTAAGTAATCCTCTTTTTGAAATGCAAGAAAAGGTCCCATTTTTCAACAAATCCAACACACCACCTTGTTGGGTTGTACATTTGAAAATGTTTGTTGTTGTTGGTGGTGGAAGGGGTTAAAAGTGCACACCACTCATTCGGATGTAATTGTTTTTTACTTCTATATTTGGCCAGGTGAATTCTCTGTGTGTAAAGGGGTTTGAAGGCGCATTTGACTTTAGCCACTATTATCCCTTTCCCTGTGAAATCATAAAGCGTCCATTGTACTTTTGAAAGAGAATCTGAATATGTAACCCTCAGATTTATCCCGACTATACGACAACATATCTGATTTGAGAAGGGGAGGACATTTTTTTTTTTGAAATTCCCTTTTCCAGACAGGTTTAACATTTTGAACTGAATCAGAGTCCCATGTCTTCAAGGTGGGTGTGAATGGACTGAAAATATGAATAATAATGATGATGATGATGATGATTAAAGCTGAGAGGCTGTGTGTATATATATATGGGATATTTTAGACTTATGCTGTGTATTATTGTCTTTGGGTTGGAGGAAATGATGATCAAGAGTATAAATAAAAAGTCAAACAAAATTGACCGGACTCATTCATTTATCAACTCTTATACGCTGAACAAAAATATAAACGCAACATGTAAAGTGTTGGTTTCATGAGATGAAATCTCATGTTTTGAGGGGGCGCAATTGGCATTCTGACTGCAGGAATGCCCACCAGAGCTGTTGCCAGAGAATTGAATGTTCATTTCTATACCATAAGCCAACGCCGTTTTAGAGAATTTGGCAGTATGTCCAACCGGCCTCACAAATGCAGACCACGTGTATGGCGTTGTGTGGGCAAGTGGTTTTCTGATTTCAACGTTGTGAACAGAATGCCCAACGGTGGGGTTATGGTATGGGCAGGTATAAGCTGCACACAACAAACTTTATCGATGACAATTTAAATGGACAGACACTGACACAATCCTGAGGCCCATTGTCGTACCATTAATCCACCGCCATCACCTCATGTTTCAGCATGATAATGCACAGCCCCATGTCACAAGGATCTGTACACAATTCCTGGGAGCTGAAAATATCCCAGTTCTTCCATGGCCTGCATACTCACCAGACATGTCACCCATTGAGCATGTTTGGGATGCTCTGGATCAACATGTGCAACAGCGTGTTCCAATGTCCAGAAACTTCACACAGCCATTGAAGAAGAGTGGGACAACATTCCACAGGTCACAATCAACAGCCTGATCAAATCTATGCGACGGAGATGCCGCACTGCATGAGGCAAATAGTATCTGGTGTGACCAACTGGTTTTCTGATCCATGCCCCTACTTTTTTTTTCAAAGGTATCTGTGACCAACATATCTGTATTCCCAGTCATGTGAAATCCATAGATTAGGGTCTAATTAATTTTTCAATTGGCATTATTTTTATGAACTGTAACTCTGCAAAATCATTGAAATTGTTGCACTTATTTTTGTTCAGTATAGTTACAAAAATGGGGTTCACCTACATAACTGATTTAGAACAGGCCTACACAGACGTTTTCAGCTTAACATAGCCTGACATGTTTCAGTATACATAGGCTACTTGTCCTACTAAACTAGATTGAGTCACAGTGAGGTTGGAGCAGCGTACAAACGAGGAGAATGCCGATCGAAGTTGAACTGTTCCAGTATCTGTTTCCACGGGAGTAGTTTCCTCAGGTCAGTGATTCTTGATTAGATTTTGAGGAACCTTATCAAGTCCAAGCTGTTAAACGTGCCTCAGTGTGGGCTGGGAGTTGATTTTCTGTGAGCCTAACAAACTACAGTAGTGGAAGACGCCAAGTCATGGCAGTCAATCAACAGTGGTCCAGATGGAGTAGAAGTGACAGGATTTTCTCATGCACCACTTTAACACACCTGTTTGCTTTTACAGTTGTATGTTGATGTCTGCTGATGAACCCATTGGCTGAACATTGCTATAAGTTCAGTCCTCGAGGACAACTCAAGGGAGAAGTCATGAAGGAACAGGCAAGTGGGAATGGTGCTTTCTTGAAAGATACAGTTGAAGTCAGAAGCTTACTTTGGTTGGAGTTTCTCGTTTTTCAACCACTCCACAAATTTCTTGTTAACAAACTATAGTTTGGCAAGTCGGTTAGGACATCTACTTTGTGCATGACAAGTAATTTTTCCAACAATTGTTTACAGACAGATTATTTCACTTATAATTCACTGTATCACAATTCCAGTGGGTCAGAAGTTTACATTAAGTTGACTGTGCCTTTAGACAGCTTTGAAAATTCCAGAAAATTATGTAATGGCTTTAGAAGCTTCTGATAGGCTAATTGACATCATTTGAGTCAATTAGAGGTGTACCTGTGGATGTATTTCAAGGCCTACCTTCAAACTCAGTGCCTCTTTGCTTGACATCATGGGAAAATCAACAAGTCTGGTTCATCCTTGGGAGAAATTTCCAAACGCCTGAAGGTACCACATTAATCTGTACAAACAATAATACGCAAGTATAAACACCATGGGACCACACAGCTGTCATACCGCTCAGGAAGGAGAAGCGTTCTGTCTCCTAGAGATGAATGTACTTTGATGCGAAAAGTGCGAATCAATCCCAGAACAACAGCAAAGAACCTTGTGAAGATGCTGGAGGAAACAGGTACAAAAGTATCTATATCCACAGTTAAATGAGTCCAATATCGACATAACCTGAAAGGCCGCTCAGCAAGAAGAAGCCACCGCTCCAAAACTGCCATAAAAAAAGCCAGACTACGGTTTGCAACTGCACATGGGGACAAAGATCGTACTTTTTGGAGAAATGTCCTCTGGTCTGATGAAACAAAAATATAACTGTTTGGCCTTAATGACCATTGTTATGTTTGGAGAAAAAAGGGGGAGGCTTGCAAGCCGAAGAACACCATCCCAACATGAAGCACTGGGGTGGCAGCATCATGTTGTGGGGGTGCTTTGCTGCAGGAGGACTGGTACACTTCACAAAATCCCGTCCTATATAAAGCCTTGATGACAATATAACCTCCTGTTCTGAAGACGTGAGGACGACGGTCCGATGTCAGAAGGGTTCAGATAATAACTACAGAACGAAGCCAACATCAGTGTGAGCTTTGGTTGCGAATGGTATGAACTTTGAACTCTTATTCACTACAGAAGTGATACCTCCTAGCCGTTGAGTTAGCAACAGCCGCTCTAAAAGAGGGTTAGGAAGGAATAGACAGAGTATCCCGTCTACCACACAACGACGTTACTACAACATATTCAATTTACCAGCAGAGACATTCATCAGAGGACAAAGGACTCGGTTTCGCAACACGGCCTTCCATCTACCACCAACCTACCGAAGCACAGCTGAGAGTAAATATTTATTGCATTTTCCTTTTCCAAATGGGCGGTAATTTAGAATGCATAAAATACTGTATTTACGATAACACAGCTTCGCCCCTTGTTCCTCAGTCTTCCCGCTCTTTCACTCAAACCCAGCCCCTTTTGTATAACCAGCTGTCATATCTGTTCCACCCGCTAGGGACGTTTTCCTTTATGACGTAATTTGTAATCAAGTTATGATTTAAATATGTGTATGTGTAATTGTGTGATTAGTTAGGTATTTAGTAAATACATAATTAAACCCAATTTTGTATTGCTGATTCAACTTGTTAGCCAGGGTTTGTGCAGATAACCAAGAATTTACAATTTTCAGATGAGACTGAATTAAGATTAAGATTAATATTGACTGCTATTGATGTAAAATATTACTAGGTCTTTAAGAGTTTATTCGGAAGATAACAGCTCTATAAATATTATTTTGTGGTGACCGACTCTAGTTAATTACATTTACATGATTAGCTGAATCAGGTAATATTATTTTATAGAATAGCATGTCATATCACTTAATCCGGCATAGCCAAAGACACGACACAATGGCTCAAGGACAACAAAGTAAAGGTATTAGAGTGGCCATCACAAAGCCCTGACTGACCTCAATCCCATAGAACATTTGTGGGCAGAACTGAAAAAGTGTGTGCGAGCAAGGAGGCCTTCAAACCTGGCTCAGTTACACCAGCTCTGTCAGGAGGAATGGGCCAAAAATCACCCAATTTATTATGGGAAGCTTGTGGAAGGCTACCCAAAACATTTAACCCAAGTTAAACAATTTAAAGGCAATGCTACCAAATACTAATTGAGTGTATGTAAACTTCTGACCCATTGGGAATGTGATGAAAGAAATAAAGCTGAAATAAATAATTATCTCTACTATTATTCTGACATTTCACATTCTTAAAATAAAGTGGTGATCCTAACTGACCTAAAACAGGGAATTTTTACTTGGATTAAATGTCAAGAATTGTGAAGAACTGAGTTTAAATGTATTTGGCTAAAGTTTATGTAAACTTCCGACTTCAACTGTGCTTGGTTGAATCTGCTCTGTTTCAGACCCACCCCCTATACTGCTTTTCCATGACCCTGAAGAGACATGAGGGCCTTGGTTACTTCTCATTCGCTCCACTTTAAAAAAAAAAGAAAGTTTTATTTATTTAACCTTTAACCTAATTTAACCACATAGCCCTATAGCCCAGGCCTGCCTTATTGAGAGATCCTGACATGCCTTTTTAACAGGGTATTTTGTCATTAACATACTTGTTCTAATTCAGACCATAATAAAATGGGATATTGGCTACTCTGATTCCCTATGAGGAATAATTTGATGAGGAGTGCTTTTGTGTGTGTGTGTGTATAACATTTTTCAAAATGTAAGTATCAGACTCTAGGGCAGCAACAAGAAGCAGCCTACATTGAGTGAAATTAAAATGTCATGCATTAAATCAAAATCGCAAGACAGTTAATGCGGTAAAGCACACGTGTAATATGTGTATAGGAAACCTAATGAATAATTCAGTACGCCTCTACTCAGAAATGGGCAGTGCCTTATGAATAATATGTTACCCTGCCTCTCTAATGTTTATTGATAGACCCAATCTGACAGCGGTGATATTCAGAGTCGTTATGGCGTCGCACCGAACGGGAATGGGATTTTTCAGTTGCCGCATGTATTGGAATTTACCAGTCATGTTCCACGTTCTTTTGTAGTTAAATATACACATGCAAATGAAGGAAGAAGATAATATACCGGGAACTGTCAATGGCACCGTTATGGAGCGAAAACAAGGTGGTGTCGAAGATAGCAGGGGTTGTACGGACACACTGGTCTACGAAGCGGGATCTAATCAAGCTGCAGGTCGTGGCGACCGCAATGGTACAGGAAACCGTGTCGGAACGGGGATACGCGTTCTAAAGGTAACTATCAAGCAGGTCATATGTTTAGGTTTATCAAAATTGTGCAATCGCACAGTTCCCGGTTCTAACAGGGCCGAAGTGCGTGTGAAAATAATACGCGTCATCCAGTTTGAGCATCATTGATGTTCTCTTCTATAGTGATAATTATGTTGGTTTTGAAAGTATAGCGTTCAGTGCAACAATGTGTCGAACCACATCGCCAGCATCCTTTCACTGTAGCTCTTTCTGGATTGTAACATAAACATTTGACTGAACTGTTACAGTAGGCAATCGTTCGAAATGTTGCTACATATTGTCGTGCTAAACTGTGAGTCTAACCTATTGATCAGAACACGTCAAATCACATGTTTGAACTTGCTGTTTATTGCTGAAAATGAATAGCAAACCTATTATGGATAGTGTAACATTTTGTAAACTTTTCAATGTGTTTAGCTATTTAGGCAACATGTTTGTCATTGGATCAAATCCACTTTGAAATTCCTAAATAGCCTATACAAAACCGAGTCAATAGGCTAGCGGACCACCGATAGGCCCCATCGAAATCTTGGACTGAGATTGTTCTGTAGCTTCGAGCCCTCAGTTAGCACGCACGATTGACAAGACATGTGATTAACTGTTTCCTTACTCATTCGTGTGCTCTTCTTCCGCCATTATGTCACTCATTAACCCATTAGGCGCAATTTACATAAAACATAATGGCTTGTGCCAATTATTGCCATGCATAATCATTTAGAAAATACATTTCATAGGCTGACATGACCCTCAGCCATGCTTCTATGGATAGACTGCTTATCTCACCAATCTCTCATGTGATACTGTCATGGAGAAGGACACATTCCAGGTACAATTGCTCTAATAATAAATATCCAAAAGACAACTTCATTGGAAGGACCATTACATTTTATGTTCATTGAATCATGAATGGCTGCTGCTGCAGCAAACGGTAGCCTTGTATTCAAGCAACCAAGATTTAAACCAATGAGTGGCGAGTTGAAACACATATCAGTGGCGGTTGGTGCCATTTTGAGATGATGGAGGATGATCATTGTTTTAATGAGCTTGGCCTTATTTCTATTACAGCATATTGAATGACTGCCATTGATATTCTATTCACCCAGCTCAATGTAACATCAATAGGTTTAGGCTACTCCATGATACTCAAATATACCCTGACCCTACCCATAATGAGGTTGTTTAAACTAGCCTATGAATGAAAGTGTACAAGGCAGGTGCACATGTCAAGATACTGTCACCTTGATTACTAAAAAGTGACACATTCGAAACCGCTTTACAGAATCTGGCATGCATTTAGCTGATCTAGGGTGTAGTCATTTGTCCAACAGTTGCAAATGAGTTTCTATTGGACAAATTCAGGTACAGTGCATTCTGAAAGTATTCAGACCCTTTGACTTGTTCCACATTTTGTTGCATTACAGCCTTATTCTAAAATTGAATAAATCGTTTATTTCCCTCAATCCACACACAATACCCCATAATGACAAAGCAAAAACAGTGGGTTTTTTTGTGTATATTTTTTTTGCAAATGTTTCAAAAATGTAAAAAATGGGGTTATTACATTTTACGTAAGTATTCAGACCCTTTACTCTGTAAGTCCGGGCTCTGGCTGGGCCACTCCAGGACATCCAATCTGATAACCTGCTCCAGAGCACTCAGGACTTCATCAACGATCTCTCTGTACTTTGCTCTGTTCATCTTTCCCTCGACCATGACTAGTCTCACAGTCCCTGCCGCTGAAAAACATCCCCACAGCATGATGCTGCCAACCACCATGCTTCACCGTAAGGATGGTATTGGCCAGGAGATGAGCGGTGCCTGGTTTCCTCCAAACTTGATGCCTGGCATTCAGGCCAAATAGTTCAATCTTGGTTTCATCAGACTAAATCATCTTGTTTCTCATGGTCTGAGAGTCCTTTGGGTGCCTTTTTGGTAAACTCCAAGTGGGCTGTCATGTGCCTTTACTGAGCAGTTGCTTCTGTCTGGCCACTCTACTGTAAAGGCTTGTTTGGTGGACCTTCTGACCTTCTGGAAGGTTCTCCCATCTCCACAGAGGAACTCTGGAGCTCTGTCATTGACCATTGGGCACTTGGTCACCTCCCTGACAAAGGCTCTTCTCCCCCGATTGCTCAGTTTGGCCGGGCAGCCAGCTCTAGGAACAGTCTACTCTAGGTGGTTCCAAACTTCTTTCATTTAAGAATGATGGAGGCCACTGTGTCCTTGGGGACCTTCAATCCTGCAGAATTGTTTTTGTACCTTTTCTCCAGATCTGTGCCTTGACACAATCCTGCATCGGAGCTCTATGGACAATTCCTTGGACCACATGGCTTGGTTTTTGCTCTGACATGCATTGTCAACTGTGGGACATTATATACAGCGTGGCAAAAAAGTATTTAGTCATCCACCAATTGTGCAAGTTCTCCCATTTAAAAAGATTAGAGGCCTGTAATGTTCAACTATGACAGACAAAATGAGAAAAAAAAATCCAGAAAATCACATTGTAGGATTTTTAATGAATTTATTTGCAAATTATGGTGGAAAATAAGTATTTGGTCACCTATAAACAAGCAAGATTTCTGGCTCTCACAGACCTGTAACTTCTTCTTTAAGAGGCTCCTCTGTCCTCCACTCGTTACCTGTATTAATGGCACCTGTTTGAACTTGTTATCAGTATAAAAGACACCTGTCCACAACCTCAAACAGTCACACTCCAAACTCCACTATGGCCAAGACCAAAGAGCTGTCAAAGGACACCAGAAACAAAATTGTAGACCTGCACCAGGCTGGGAAGACTGAATCTGCAATAGGTAAGCAGCTTGGTTTGAAGAAATCAACTGTGGGAGATATTATTAGGAAATGGAAGACATAAAAGACCACTGATAATCTCCCTCGATCTGGGGCTCCACGCAAGATCTCACCCCGTGGGGTCAAAATGATCACAAGAACGGTGAGCAAAAATCCCAGAACCACACGGGGGGACCTAGTGAATGACCTGCAGAGAGCTGGGACCAAAGTAACAAAGCCTACCATCAGTAACACACTACGCCGCCAGGGACTCAAATCCTGCAGTGCCAGACGTGTCCCCCTGCTTAAGCCAGTACATGTCCAGGCCCGTCTGAAGTTTACTAGAGAGCATTTGGATGATCCAGAAGAAGATTGGTAGAATGTCATATGGTCAGATGAAACCAAAATATAACTTTTTGGTAAAAACTCAACTCGTCGTGTTTGGAGGACAAAGAATGCTGAGTTGCCTCCAAAGAACACCATACCTACTGTGAAGCATGGGGGTGGAAACATCATGCTTTGGGGCTGTTTTTCTGCAAAGGGACCAGGACGACTGATCCGTGTAAAGGAAAGAATGAATGGGGCCATGCATCGTGAGATTTTGAGTGAAAACCTCCTTCCATCAGCAAGGGCATTGAAGATGAAACGTGGCTGGGTCTTTCAGCATGACAATGATCCCAAACACACCGCCCGGGCGAAGGAGTGGCTTCGTAAGAAGCATTTCAAGGTCCTGGAGTGGCCTAGCCAGTCTCCAGATCTCAACCCCATAGAAAATCTTTGGAGGGAGTTGAAAGTCCGTGTTGCCCAGCAACAGCCCCAAAACATCATTGCTCTAGAGGAGATCTGCATGGAGGAATGGGCCAAAATGCCAGCAACAGTGTGTGAAAACCTTGTGAAGACTTACAGAAACATTTGACCCCTGTCATTGCCAACAAAGGGTATATAACAAAGTATTGCGAAACTTTTGTTATTGACCAAATACTTATTTTCCACCATAATTTGCAAATAAATTAACTTTTTTTTCTTCTCATTTTGTCTGTCATAGTTGAAGTGTACCTATGATGAAAATTACAGGCCTCTCATCTTTTTAAGTGGGAGAACTTGCACAATTGGTGGCTGACTAAATGCTTTTTTGCCCCACTGTAGACAGGTGTGCCTTTCCAAATCATGAATTTACCACAAGTGGACTCCAATCAAGATGTAGAAATATCTCAAGGATGATCAATGGAAACAGGATGCACCTGAGCTCAATTTCAAGTCTCAGCAAAGGGTCTGAATGTTATGTAAAATATGGTATTTCTATTTTTTTGTTTAAATAAATTTACAAACACATCTGAACCTGTTGTGATTTTTGGGGTGGTGTGTGTGTGTGTAGAGGCTGTATTTTAGAATAAGGCTGTAACATAACAAAATGTGTAAAGTCAAGGGGTCTGAATACTTAATGAATGCACTGTATGTTTATCCCTGTTTGACATCTCAGAACATTGTTTGTTAATTGATCTTCTGATCACTCTGAGTTGTTTGAGCTTCATTTGACAGATTTGATCTTTGCCCTCTCTGGCCTTGGACAGTTGTAATGGTCATGGAGTGAAATGACGGCAATGACTGTCTGGGCCAATGCTCAGGGTCGTGGCAGCTTCTCTGAATGAGTTTTCCCGTCTTGTTGACTCACACATAGAGACCTATGGTGTGTGCCTTTGTTGCCTGTCGCCATTGACATGTGTGTGTGTTGTCATTGCACATAGTGAGGTTCTCTATTTTTGGGTGAGAGTGTGCACATGTTGCCTGTCACCCATTGAGGTGTGTGTGTGTTGTCATTGCACATTGAGGCCTGTTGTGTGCGTCTTTGGCGCTGTTGTGCTGAATAGATGCAACCTAGGGCCCTGCTGTCTCCTCTGTTGTCTGTGTGTGTGCTGCGGTGCAGTGTGGATGCCAGCAACTCTGTGTGTGTGCTGCGGTGCAGTGTGGATGCCAGCAACTGCCTCCCTGTGCCGGGCGGCTGTGGGGATGCACGGCATTGTGGGAAGATGACTTCATCAGTGTCTAACTAATGACCTGATGCCTGGCCACTAGACTCAAAAACCAGGGTCCAGTTCACACAGCACCGTCCTGGCTGTTCTTACCCTGTGTAAATATTTGTTCCGAGCTTCTCCAGATTTGAAAACAAGGCCAGTGATTCTGACACAGGCTACACATGTCATTCTGGGTTGGGCTCTCAGATTTAGCAAGGATCCCATTTTAAGGTCACCAACACCCATGAGCTGTTTGCAGGTAATCTAATCTGAACTTTCAGTTTTGCCAACCTGACAAATTGCCTCAATTGAATTTGTCCTCTGGATGTGTTGGAACATGATGCAGCTTGAGATGTCTTGCAGCAGCCTTGTTCTGAATAAAGGACGAGTTATCATTAACTACCGTAGAAGACCATGTAAAGTACTCTTCTCTTACACGCCCAATACATTTACAGCGTATCAGTGGTGGCGGTCTTTTCATCTAATGTTTCTGTTTCTCCAGCGGAACATGAAGAGGAATGGGAGCAGAGGCTGTGTTACCAGGAAGACCCGCTTTGGATCGCGGGAGCGGGACTGGCTGAAGGGGGATGCCCAGCGGGGCTGTGTGTGTCTGTACGGGGGAACAGTTGACCCCCAGCCCCCAGCCTCGGGCCCACAGGCCTCCTCCACCCTCCAGGCAGACCTGCGGCTGGTGCTATGCTCCACCACTACCACGGTGGAGGAGCTGTGTGCCCAGAGAGAAGTAGAGGGACTATACCTGCAGCTCCATGGAGACCTGCTCAGGTAATACTCACCACCACAACTCTCCTCTCCCACTCACGTCTAGTTCCACGGTGTTATGTTCATAACTCTCCGTGAACATAACACTGTGGTACTAAACGTGAGTGGGAGAGGAGAGTTGTGAACATAACACCGTGGTACTAGACGTGAGTGGGAGAGGAGAGTTGTGAACATAACACCGTGGTACTAGACGTGAGTGTCAGTGGGAGAGGAGAGTTGTGAACATAACACTGTGGTACTAAACGTGAGTGGGAGAGGAGAGTTGTGAACATAACACCGTGGTACTAAACGTGAGTGGGAGAGGAGAGTTGTGAATATAACACTGTGGTACTAAACGTGAGTGGGAGAGAAGAGTTGTGAACATAACACCGTGGTACTAGACGTGAGTGTCAGTGGGAGAGGAGAGTTGTGAACATAACACCGTGGTACTAAACAACTCTCCTCTCCCACTGACACTCACGTCTAGTACCACGGTGTTATGTTCACAACTCTCCTCTCCCACTGACACTCACGTCTAGTACCATGGTGTTATGTTCACAACTCTCCTCTCCCACTGACACTCACGTCTAGTACCACGGTGTTATGTTCACAACTCTCCTCTCCCACTGACACTCACGTCTAGTACCACGGTGTTATGTTCACAACTCTCCTCTCCCACTGTTCACAACTCTTGAATATGTTAGAAAGATGGCATTCTCATAGTGTCATTGGTTCTATTTATTGCTAGACAGTGTGTTAAATTCCAAATCTAAGTAATCCCATTCATGTTCAACGTCACATCTTTGTGCTTTATTCACCTAGTCTCAAAGCCTGATCAGTCTCAAACCTTTTCATACTGTTGTAGCTTTGTTACCTCATTCTGGCACTGCCAATTCCTCCATTCTATTTTTACACATTGGGTCAGGTTTGTATTCTGTTTTCTTGAGTGCTTATGAGAACTCTGCTGCCTGTCTAGAACAGGAGCAGTCTCAAAGATCTAGACTTTGACTGACCTACACTACCGTTCAAAAGTTTGGGGTCACTTTGAAATGTCCTTGTTTTTTAAAGAAAATCACTTTTTTTAAATCCATTTAAAATAACATCAAATTGATCAGAAATACAGTACATTGTTGTAAATTACTATTATAGCAGGAAACGGCTGATTTTTAATTTTAATTTTTTAAAAATATTTTATGGAATATCTACATAGGCGTACAGAGGCCCATTATCAGCAACCATCACTCCTGTGTTCTAATGGTACGTTGTTAGCTAATCCAAGTTTATCATTTTAAAAGGCTAATTGATCATTAGAAAACCCTTTTGCAATTGTTTGTATTTTATTATTATTTTTTATCAATTATGTTTATTGTATTTCTGATCAGTTTGATGTTATTTTAATGGACAAAAATATATATTTACTTTCAAAAACAATGACATTTCGAAGACCATTCTCTTCCTCTATAGTGCGCAGTGAATTCTACTAGAGGAAAAGACTAAATGAGAATGACATCCTGGCATTTCGCATACCCAAAACACCTAATATTTAGAACACCAGTACGGGTATTCAGACAGACAGTGACTTGACGGCTGTTTATGACAGCACTTTTCCAGAATAACTCGTCATGACGATGCCTCTGAGACAGGCTATAATCTGGTTACACCCACTTGCTCTCCTCTTGGCTTTTTTGGTCAGGCAAGGGAATGCATTTTACTCCCGGTAAGACTATTTTTGGTTGAACGCTGAGCACTGCAGGATGCACTAAATGGGTCATGTTGTGCAGAAGAAAAATAACGCATAACATGACTGAGATTTGTAGTGAATTACACACCTTGTTGCAGGATGCGCTTTACCTCCCCCTATTATATTGATTTTTACCAGCTGGAGCCCTCTACCACCTGAATTACATTTCTATAATCTATTAATACAGCTGGAGCCCTCTACCACCTGAATTACATTTCTATAATCTATTAATACAGCTGGAGCCCTCTACCACCTGAATTACATTTATATAATCTATTAATACAGCTGGAGCCCTCTACCACCTGAATTACATTTCTACATTCTATTAATACAGCTGGAGCCCTCTACCACCTGAATTACATTTCTATAATCTATTAATACAGCTGGAGACCTCTACCACCTGAATTACATTTCTATAATCTATTAATACAGCTGGAGTCCTCTACCACCTGAATTACATTTCTATAATCTATTAATACAGCTGGAGTCCTCTACCACCTGAATTACATTTCTATAATCTATTAATACAGCTGGAGACCTCTACCACCTGAATTACATTTCTATAATCTATTAATACAGCTGGAGTCCTCTACCACCTGAATTACATTTCTATAATCTATTAATACAGCTGGAGACCTCTACCACCTGAATTACATTTCTATAATCTATTAATATAGCTGGAGTCCTCTACCACCTGAATTACATTTCTATAATCTATGAATACAGCTGGAGACCTCTACCACCTGAATTACATTTCTATAATCTATTAATACAGCTGGAGCCCTCTACCACCTGAATTACATTTCTATAATCTATTAATACAGCTGGAGTCCTCTACCACCTGAATTACATTTCTATAATCTATTAATACAGCTGGAGACCTCTACCACCTGAATTACATTTCTATAATCTATTAATACAGCTGGAGCCCTCTACCACCTGAATTACATTTCTATAATCTATTAATACAGCTGGAGCCCTCTACCACCTGAATTACATTTCTATAATCTATTAATACAGCTGGAGTCCTCTACCACCTGAATTACATTTCTACAATCTATTAATACAGCTGGAGTCCTCTACCACCTGAATTACATTTCTATAATCTATTAATACAGCTGGAGTCCTCTACCACCTGAATTACATTTCTACATTCTATTAATACAGCTGGATATGCACTGGCAGTTTAGCACTATGCTGGTAAAGTGCTTTTCTGAAAAGACTGGATCAGCACGGGCATGTCTCTTTCTTTCTTTGAGCCTGAAACTCTCAGGTCTGGTTCTGTAACCACCTAGGCTTCTCCTCTCTCCCCTTAAGGGAACTCTGATCAAAGTAATTTCACATATAGGTGATACAATGTTCGATTTATCTCGGTAGTGCCATGTTGTCTCCTCCCACACCCTGAAGACTGTTGGATAACTGTGCTGCCTGGTGGAAATGTCAAAACTGGGTAATTTCATGTACCCTCAGATTTGATTAATGTTTGTTGTATTCTTGTTATTACAATTTCAAGGCCCATAGTTAGAGATTTTCCTGTACTTTTGTATACTTTTTAGTCAGTACTTTAGGGGGCTGGCCATACGTGAGGGGAAATGGGGCTGCACAGCTTCCAGTAAAACCCCTTTCAAACTAGGGATTTGTATAGCAAATTGATGTAAAACAGTCATTCTACTCATAGATTATGCATGTATGAACTACACTTTGACACATCTAGCACAAAGCGCTAGGTTTAAAATATATATTTATACTTCGTCAAAGTTCTGGAGAATGTCTTAAGAGACATATACACAACAAATTAAGGGAATGTATCTAGCCACCCAAATGAAGGAAAGGAGCGTTTTGGTGTCTTTTGACAGAGATTAAGTGACTGTAGATTTAGGAGCCTACTGTACTCATGGCCACGAGGGAAGTGGATTTGTGAATAAATGTACATGCTCTCAGAGCTGTCCTGTACAGACAGTCATCCCTCCGAGCCTGCCAGGATCTGTCTAAATCCTGTGTGAGGTGCTGGGGCCATGACTGTGTGTGATCAGCAGACATGATCTTGATTGTTAGACCCCGCTGGGCTGGCAGAGGGAGTGTGGCCTTGGGCATGGGCAGAGAAATGCCACAGCAGCCACCAGACGCTGTGTCACCTCACCATCGCACTGGTGTGACAAGGGCTGTGGCTGGAAACTAGTCACTTCTGGCCTTAGCATCATGGTAATCCTAAACTACAGTACATAGAGGACCTGCGCTGGGAGTTTGCTATCACAGGCGTACTGACTAGGGTGGGTCTCTTAGAATGTATGGAGCGAGGTGGGGAGGAGAGAGCCAATGATGACTTCTTCTAGAATGGTAATGCGTTAGAATAAGCAACACAATCACACACTGTATGCCGCAAAGAGTTGCAAAATCTGAGGCTTATTGATTTACAGCACATTATGAATTTTATTGGGCAAAGCTGGGGCTTCCATAGACAGTGGGTCATTGTGAAAAATACCCTCACAGATTTTGAGTGCATGGAGTCTTCAGTGGTTCTGTAGCAGATATCCTTGGTGTGTTCACGTGCGGATCAGAGGTGTTGTGTTGAAGGCGTGCCGTGTTGAAGGCGTGCCAGTGACAGGCTGGGGGTCACAGATTGCAGGCTCAGCAGACCTGTTTGATAGCAGCATGAGAGGCCCTTAACAGGATTAGCCATGGAATGAGATGATGATTTAATTCGGGCAATAAGGCAGAGGACTCACACAGGGAGGTAAAAGAAAGGGGTTCCATCAACATACCATTCAGACACATTATTCAGATGAGCTATTGTTATTAGAGTGCATGTTGGTCATTAGCAGGTGCTTCATATGATTAATGATGTTCTTCCTCCATATCTGACTTTGAACTTAGGACCTGATACCTGTGCGGGGATAGTTTCTCTCTCTGCTTGATTGACATCCGGCACAGAGTTGGACTCTGTAAATGTTTTGATAGAGGAGCCTTGTCAATTCCCCGGTCTGAAAGTGAATCACCTGTGTCCAGCTCTGCTGATTGGCGTGACAGCTTTCCTCTGGACCTTACCTGTCATAACACAGGGAAGGATGGATTGGAATGTCTCTGCTTGCGTGTGAGTGTATGTGTGCTTGCGTGCCAGAAATGGTTGCTGAACTATGCCCCTTTGGTTGGATTCCAAGCGTGGAGGCAACAATACACAAATTATTTATGTGTAGAGGAGAATATGTGTGCCTGTTAAGGGTATTGACTGTAATTGGCATATATCCTGATGGTTTCTATTTCTGTCCCTATAGGAGGCTGGACCCCTCTGAGCGCCCTCTCCAGATGGTGTATGACTACCTGGCTGCTATAGGCTACCAGGACCCTCTGCTGGTTCAGAAAGAGGCGGCCAACTCGGACCTCAGCTGCATGATCCGCTTCTACAGTGGTGAGTAGTGACCCAGGGGGCCTGTCTACGGCCATCTGCAGGCCATGATGGACTCTCCTTCACTGGGCTCTGGCTGGGCTCAGCCAGCTCTGCTGGAACTAGGCCTGGAGCCCTGTCAATGGACCTGGCTCTACAGCTGATGGAGCGGTCTAAACTGTCAGCTTCTGGGATGGGTCCTGTCGTTCTGATCTATAGTATGTGTGTGTCGGAGTGTTTGTGACGCTGTGTGTATTTTTCCACTACTCTCCCGGCTGCAGGGCTGTTAGCACTACCCTGACTTCATGAAGTAGGCTTCACTCACCTGGATTGGGGTTTATTTTTGCATAATATTTTTAGGCATACAACAGTCTTTGTCACGTTGGGGGGAAATGGTACTCTTTCTAATATTATCATGCTTTGATAGGTAAGAAAATGATGCATATCTGTTAATATTGTATCTCTGTGTCTGGGTCTGCATACTGTCTGTCTGTTTGCAGGAGCCAAGCAGCCTAGGCTTGTTGTACTTTAGCTTTCATACCGGCAGCAAGACACACCTCTGATCGTGCTGGCAGATCTGTCTGTCAGAGATTTTGGAGCAGCATTTTGTACTTAGAAGAATTCATGTTTTCCACTTAAAGGATTATGCTTTCTCTGTCTGCGCCTCTCTACACTTGAGTGAAGACACTGTCCTAGCTTCAGTATTCAGCTAGTCTCAATTATTCTAGCACATTAAGAGGAATCAAACTGGTTTATCAGGGCCAGAGGAGTAAACTACGAAGCAAGCTAGATCTACTCTAAAGGTGGCCAGCTTCAGTTACAGTGCCTTGCGAAAGTATTCGGCCCCCTTGAACTTTGCGACCTTTTGCCACATTTCAGGCTTCAAACATAAAGATATAAAACTGTATTTTTTTGTGAAGAATCAACAACAAGTGGGACACAATCATGAAGTGGAACGACATTTATTGGATATTTCAAACTTTTTTAACAAATCAAAAACTGAAAAATTGGGCGTGCAAAATTATTCAGCCCCTTTACTTTCAGTGCAGCAAACTCTCTCCAGAAGTTCAGTGAGGACCTCTGAATGATCCAATGTTGACCTAAATGACTAATGATGATAAATACAATCCACCTGTGTGTAATCAAGTGCCGAAATCAAAATGAAAGAAAAGGTATCTTGCAAATTCAGCAGGCTATCATATAAACTAGACTTTTAGATGTGCAGTCTCTATTTTATTATTTTGGTGTGGTTATCAATGCACAAGCACCTTTTCCCTCCGATTATAAAATAGTTGTATTGGGTCATACAAAAGTTTAACTGTGCATGAAGTTTCCAATGCATTTGTCATTACTAAATGTGTAATGTGATAGGTATTTTAACATTACTATTTTGAACACACAACACATTTGATTTAATAAAATATTTAATCAGTTTGTCTTCCTCAAATTAACTGGATGATGATGCAATCTTTGCGAGAGGGCGGGAATCTGCTGTCATTGGTCCTCAACTTGCGGCTCAGACACTCAAGATCAATGTAGTTAACTCATAGTTAACCTGCCTGGTGCAGGTTAGATCTGAAGGATTTGTTGCCATAGAAATTCACCTGGCTAAAAGGTGAGCAATGTTTGTGGTACTGGTTATTACAAGTTACTCGAGTTGACCAAAGTTACCTTGCTAAGTCCTCAAACTACATTTGTAGTTTTGGTGCTGAGGTGATGTCTGTTTTAATAATGTTTCCATTGTTTGAACCAGGTTGTATTGTGGTTTGGGTTGCTACTACAACGGTTCAATCCCACATCCTCAAAATGAGGGCCCATGAGTGGCCGCCTTCTCTTCTGGGAAGGGGTTAAGTGACCGCTGCTGGTTCAGGCCTGTGAGGGATTTGTGTCAGACGCAACCCTGGGCATGGGTAACCTTCATTACTCTGAGGCCAGGACGCACCCCAAACAGCCATACATCAGGGCCCAGACTGACGATCCTTCTTCCCTGGGCCTGGCGCAGGTCAGCGTTTTTGTAATGGATCTTGTTCTTTAGGCAATTCTGCAGTGGTCACTAGCTGGCACAGCCACAAAGTCATAAAATCTGATTATAAACCAAACTGTAACCACACTGCTTACCTTTAATGCCTAAACCAAACCATACATGAAGACCAAAGAGCACATCTTTGTTTCCTGAATGTTTACAATATAGCCAATTTTGACTTAGGCCAGCTGCAAAGCGGAAATCGCTCAGTTTGAACTCGCTCAGGACAAGACTCATGACAATAAACGTCAACCTGCGGGCCTGGCTGGCAGCGTCACTATTCTGTCACAGCCCCAACAGTAACTAACTATCCCTGAGTCACTGTGATGTATGGCACCAGATACAGGATGGATGTGGCTGGTTCATTTTAACACACTGGGAGATGTATTTACAATGGTGTGATGTGTCCATATCATTCAGTCACTCTTTCTCTCTCACACACCTCAAGTCTCACACTCCTCCCTCTTTGTGATCCTGTGTGGTAGTGGCAGGTCTAATTATCCTCTTATCAGTCCTGATAGGCTTTGCTGTAAGGGGAAGAGGAGCGAGGACCTGATGTTCTGTAATGCCTCTCCTATTAATAACCAGGCTGGTGCTGAGACTGGCTGGGCCTAGCACTGTGCAGCGCTGTGTTGCTGAGTCAGTGTCACTATGTCTGATTGGCAGGGGCTGTGGCCACGCCCATGCTGTGGTGAGAATGACGGAGCGAGAGGGGAAGAAAGCGTGGCCACCATCTCTGGCCAGCATAGCCTTCTCACACTGTCACACACGGTGAAGGAGCCCCTCTCTTCCCATCCACTGACTGGACATGCTCAGGCATTTTTTCTTTTATTTAACCTTTTATATAACTAGGCAAGTCAGTTAAGAACAAATTCTTATTTACAATGACGGCCTAGGAACAGTGGGTTAACTGCTTTGTTCAGAGGCAGAACGACAGATTTGTACCTTTTCAGCTTGGGGATTCAATATAGCAACTGTTGGGCCAATATCCAAACTCTCTAACCACTAGGCTACCTGCCGTCCCATTCACAATACCTCCCAGAAATCCTTTTTATTTAACCTTTATTTCTGAACATACTCAGGCTGTTTCAGTGCATGTACTGTCACTACGTACTATAATACACTAAAACTATAGTTAAAGTGTACGTGCCTTTTTGTATTGAGAATAAAGCATGCCCCTCTTGTCTGTCTGGTTGATATTCTCAGTGCTGTAGCTCTCTGGCTGTCAGCTCTCCAGCACGTTGCAGGCCTCATTCTCAGTCACGGTGTGTAGGCTACAGTGGGAACAGAACAGCGCTGGTCTTTCCCCTGCTCGGCCCAGTCCTGTGAGAGCTGGCTGTGCTGTGCCGTGGTGTTATTGAGCAAAGCAGGCCTGTGGCCCGGAGGTTGGCCAAGCCCTGGGAGGGAGATCCTGCACCTTTTATTAGCTGCTTGTGGGAAAATACAGGAGACACTGGCACCCTGGCATCCTAACTAGGCTAGCAGGGTGGCTGGATTGGATCAGATGAGGACTCATACAGAACTACAGTAAAATGTCTTTACTCTCAACCCATACAGTCATGGGGTAACAAGTCTTTCCACCCACACATCTAAGGGGTTGTTAAAGAGCTCTCCACCCACACAGTGGTGATGAAATAGATGGGCTGTGTTAGTTGGAGAACTCCATAACAACCCTGTGCTGTACATATGTCTTTCTCAGGTGCCTGGCAGCCGTTGTCAGGGGTAACCTAACCTCCTGATTAAGCTGATGAGGGGATCTCTGCCGCAGCTGTAAACAGTACAGCTGTCATAGGAAGGGTTTGTCAATATGTTCACGCTTAATGAAGTCTTTTTAAACCCTTTCTAAGGCCTGCATAAAGGCTTCACAAATCAGTTATAAGCATATGTCATTCTATATAAAGGGTGGAATAAGGGTGATCAGTTGACACATGACAAAGCACCTCTATCACCCTTAAATAGTCAAGCTTTATACGTAATAAAGTGTGTTGCTATTAAAGTGTGACCATGAATCCTGCATTCACTGGGCTTTGCTGTGCACACCTTTCTAAAATGTGTTGGTATTCACACTGCAGGGGTGTTGAAGGCTTTTTGCTAAGCACAGGTTTATGACTTCCTTCTCTCTTTCTATGTCGGAGAGGTGTTGATAAGGGAACATTGTGTGAGTTATTAAAATACACACGGCTCTATTTGTACAGGAAACTAATCTCCGAACCCCCCCCCCCCAGTCCTGTTGCCCACTCACAACAGCCTGCTGTGGCACTCCAATGAGATGAAAACAAACATGGAGGGGGGAGTAAACATTAATAAATGCTGACTTAATAAAGCACTCTCTATGAAAACAGCGCTCCAGAGACCTGGGGGGGCGTACAGCTGCACCTCTGAGGGGGCATGTGAGTCCTGGCGCTGGTCCACTGGGTCTGGCTTCACCTCGACCGGTCCGGACCTGGTTCTGCTGCGGAGCTCAGGAGCTCACATCCAGCCTGGGAGCCTTAGTGTCTTAGCAGAGGGGAGTTAATCATATGAGGGCTGACCAAGTTTGTCAACTAATGAGTTATTGATCTGCCAGGATCTTATAAAAAAAATACCAATGAAAACTAAGTAAACAGCGTGGAGGCCCTATGCTGCGCTGACAGGGACCACAGCAAACCGTAGGGGGTCCAGCAGCCAGGCCATAGAGGTCACTGGGCTGCTGCTCACACAGGGGTCTTCTGGTCCCCTATTACTGACTCACCCATCTGTAATGGTCAGTGCCTGGAGGAGCAGAAGGAGCGCGATTACAGTACGCTACTTCCTGGTCTCGCTAACTGATGAACTGAATAACAGAGGGAGGGAGAGGAGGGGGGGGGGGGGGGGGGGGGGGGGGGGTAAGAGAGGGATGGCATGACCAGGAGGAGAGGAAGAGTGCTCCTACTCATGAGAGACATTACACCCCACTGAGCAGCATCTCTGCATCTCTCTAACTTCTCAATATTATATGCAGATCCTAGATGTGAGTCAGCAATCAACTGCTAGAGATTTTCCAGTGTCAGACACTGGCACCTCAGCCTTGAGTCACGCAATATCTGGCTTAAAGAGCTGGGTGCCTCGGAGTTCGAGGGGATCCTGCCAGTTTAGATTGGTCTATTTCATTGCAATCTTTATTGGGAAATCCCTCATCCTATTGCTGAACCATAGAGGGATGGGGAAGATGTGCATATCGGAAAGATGCTAGCTGGATTTTCCACCTTCCCATTGTTCAGTTTCCAGTAAGCACTGCCCCTGTCCCATAGTTCTGTCTGACTTGTCTGCATTATTCTGCTGAAGCACTTTTCATTTCATTTGATTTCCCTAGTATGGAAGCAAGCTTAAGGACTTTATGAATTGCATTTCTCACAGTAAGAATAGGTCACAGAGGGGGCCTGCACGGCTCTGATTTGATGTTATTGCCAAAAATGGCCTGCTGTTCTGATCCTGGGCTGCAGTAAGCTTGTGTTTCTGCCTCCACTGGCCCCCCACTGCAAGCTAACCTAATCTATGCAATATTCTTCTAGAACTCCCTATTGGAGACAGAACATCAAGGCAGTTGTTCAGTCTGGATGGACGGACGGGGCTGTCTGGAGTCATGTCTGGCTGACAGTTGAAACATGGTCTGGTTTGGGGGATTCTCAGGTTCTGATACTCCATAGGGAAAGTTGATGTGCAAGTGTTGGGTCTAAAGAATGCGTTTGGCCCATTGCCACCTCCTTTAACTCTCTCGCTCACTCTGTGTCTCTGTATGGTAGTTTCAAAACCATAGGGGACACAGTTTGACCTGCCTCACTCCCCTGCCCATCTGGTGACTGTTGAAGTAAGACTTGACCACTGTCGCCAAGACTACCGTCAACAGGAGGCAGGGACATTACAGCTGAGGGACAGAGGGCAGGGGTGTGAGGGGGGTTCACCTAGGACATACACTGCGATCTGTCACTTGTCACTCTGTCCCTGTGGCTTGGCAGTGTCTGAACAGCGGAAGTGGGACTATGTTTAGTGATTAGGCATGTCTTCTCTCTACCCCTGCTGCCGAGGACTCCCACCCTGATGCTATTGGAACTGCTGCTGGAGTCTAGCCTCAGAGAGAGAACAGAGTTAAACAACATCTGCCGCTCTGCCAGATCTGTACACATTTTATGACCAATGAGATTGGTCCATATCATAAATCACTGCTGTGGGATTGGCTGACTCCTGCTCAGGGGTGAAGGGTAATTAAACACTCCCCTACATATTTATTTGGACAGTGAAACTAAAACTTTTAATTTGCATCTATACTGAATCTAAACTTTTAGTTTGTTTCTATACTGAATCTAAACTTTTAATTTGGCTCATACCCCTCAAAAATGCTAACCTCCCCTGTTAATGGTAATGATGAGAGTTTAGCATGTCTTGGGGGTATGATCTTTGTGCCTTTTAACTTTCTCACTCATCATTATTCCACAATTCATTCATGATTATCCATAATCATGGTAGCATCCACATTAATGTGGAAGTGTATAGAAACATATTATATTCTTATTTGTATTAAGAGACTCCAAAATGACACAACATTATTTACCATTCATTTCTATTGGGAACAACATCATCTGAAACGCAATCAATCAAAAAAAAACAATAAAAAAAAAAATCAAAACAAACAAATGCATCCAACAAGATTGTATCGTATCTAGCATGATGTAGTCATTGCGTGCTAGGAATATGGGACCAAATACTAAGCTTTTGACTACTTTAATAAACACAAGTACATTTTTCCAAATTCTTATGACACCTTCAAATGAGGGGACTAGGGTAGCCTAGTGGTGATTGCTTTCATTTCTAAACAGTAAAACAGATCTGTATGAAAATACCCTCAAATTAAAGGTAACATTCTGTACTGTTGCCTCATATGAAAAATGTGATCTCAAATCCAAAATGCTGGAGTATAGAGCCAAATTAAAAGTTATAGCTTCACTATCCAAATACATATGCAGGGGAGTGTAGATGGTGCAGATGTACTAGGCTGGAGCAGACTTTGATTCCAAGTTACTCATCGTTTCCCTGGCAACTCTGACATGGTGGGAAAGCATGCATGTTTGTTTTGGGTGCAGCAGTTTGTCGTGAATGGCTAAGACTTGTTTTCATTGTGATTGAATGAGAGAGTGATTGTCAGAAAGTGTTATTGTTGTGTTAGGAGAGGAAGTTGAAGTGTCAGTGTTCTCCCGATCCGGGGCACACTGCAAACATTAGTGGGGTTGTCTTTCGTTTATTGAATTTATTTTTTTTTAGCTTTATTTAACTAGGCAAGTCAGTTAAGAACAAATTCTTATTTTCAATGACGGCCTAGGAACAGTGGGTTAACTGCCTATTCAGGGGCAGAACGACAGATTTGACCCTTGTCAGCTCGGGGGTTTAAACTTGCAACCTTCCGGTTACTAGTCCAACGCTCTAACCACTAGGCTACCCTGCCACCCCTGTTGCATTGCTACAGGGTGTTGGCAGGTACGTACTTTCATTATCATCTCATTCTATACCAAGGGTATGACAAAACATGTATTTTTACTGGTAACCAGTGTATAATAGCAATAAGGCACTTTGTGGGTTTGTGATATATGGCCAATATACTGTACCACTGCTAAGGGCTGTATCCAGGCACTCGGTGTTGCGTGGCGCTTAAAAACAGCCCTAAGCTGTGGTATACTGGCCATACGCCACCCCCCTCAGGCCTTATTGCTTTAGAATGATCTTGTATTCCCCGTCATTCTGATAGAATGAGATGATAATGAAAGTACGTACCTGCCAACACCCTGTAGAAATACAACAGTATAGACCTGTGGGTATTTACACACAACCATGTTACAGTTAATGGGGGTGACATTTTTCCATGGCCAGAGCAGGGAGAGCAGAGCACAGCTCAGTGTCTCTGTGCGTTCAAATATTTCAGCGTAATGCTGCTGTGTGCAGAGGCCAGCTTCTCAGATTTGGAGTCGAGTCCAGGGGGATGTCCAATTTAGAAATGCTTGTTGACATCCTGCGTGATAGTCAGAAGATCTCGAAGTAGAATTGATTTGAAGGGGTTTTTAGGGCTATGCTTCGTTTAAAATAGCACTGATTTGTCCTTGAGCTACATTCTGCTGCCGTCTCTCGAAATGCAATCAAACCCCCAAATATTGAGTGACTTTCACTTTCCTCTTATTGCTGTGGAAAACGCTAACTCTAGTTAGAAGCGGTGTTTTCAGTCTAGCCCTCTGGCTCCATTGTTGAGAGAGGGATTACATCTGTAGTGTTTCTGGGGGTTGTTCCAGCTTGGTTCATCACTGTGCGCTAACTACAAACACTATCAACCATTCCCTCTCTCACAACCCACTGCACCAGAATCAACACTATTTATAATAATGAGGCAGTGTTTTTCCTGTGTTTGTGTGATGGTGGAGGTGAGAATGCTCAGTGGGACTCTGAGCCAGTAGTCTGAGATTGTATTGACGTGCCTTATTGGTGTGCTGTGTTCTTGGATCATTTCACATTGAGGTGGAAAGAACAGGGAGGTGATTATTAGGTGTTTAATTTAGTTGGATGGTGAGATGAGAGGAAGAGATTTGGGGTTGGCTGGTAAGCAGCAGTTCATTGGGGATAGAATGGGATGAGTGTGTGGATGAGGGAGGAATGTGGCTGTTTGTAGTGGATTTGCTGTGGGGCCAGTGGGAGAGAGCTTCCTGTCTGCCCGTGTCTTCCTGGCTGTATGTGGAGCCCCTACAGGGCTACAAGTCTGCCTTTGACAGGTCAGCATCCTTCTACCTCACTGAGACCGACACATAGAAGACAGGGCAATGATGCAGCTCTCCCCCCTCTCTCTTTATCCCTCTTTCCCTCTCGATTGCTCTTCCCCTCTCCCTCTCCTTCTAAGGCTGGCTGCCCTTGCCCCCGAGTGCCTTTGTGCTGGAGCTGAGGTACTCTGGTCCTCTTTTCTCTGACAGAGGGGAAGCCCGGGGATCAGAAACCACTATTGATCCCCAGCCAGCGCCAGCGGCCCAGTTTGCTGTCAGAGGCCATTGTCTTGTTCATTATGGGTTTTCCAGACAGCACAAAATCAATCAGCCTGACTTCATTTTGATCCCTGGCTGCCACTGACGTGAAAGAGAAGAAAGAAAAGGGCAGAGAGAGCGAGGACATGTCTGCCTGCCTCTGGGAGGTGGTATTAAGGAAAACGCAGATCTTGTTATTTAAAGGGAAATTGAAAAAAAAAGCTGTGTGCCCTTTGAGCTTATTTGACCAGACTTTAACCTGAGTGTACTTGAGGCCTGCTGGGGAGGCCTGCTGTTTGTGTCCTTCAGAAGCAGAATACTCAGGCTGCAACACTAGCCTCACCTCCCTGCTACATAATTTGATTGAACGAGGGTTTAATGTGACAAAAGCCTGACTCATTCATCAACCTGACTGATGCATCAGGGTTAGAGCATCTCTGAGAACAATTGCAAAGTCGTGTGTGTGTGTGTTAATGAAAAGGGAAGACTGATCAAACTCTAGGGACACCTTGAGTTGAGCCAATGAATGCTCACCTGTATCACCTGGTGTTTTGATCAACCTTGTCAGCAGCCTAGACATGCAGAGCCCAGTGATCTCTGATCAGACGTTAGAGGGAGTGACACTCACACCTTTAATCTCTACCATGGATGAAGCAAAATATTATAAAGCCTTCAAACTATCTTTAGATTCCATCCAGCGAATAAATGGGTTTTGATACGTTATTACAGTGTGTCATATCAAATGTTAAGCATGCGCTCGAGGTATCAGCTAAGGTCTATGTGGATGATAATGAGACTATAGGCTGGTCTGATCTGCTGACATAAGAACACTTCCAGGAAGAGATGTCCTATTCATTGACTAATGCATAGGTGACATCATCGTGACCTGTTGATATCAGTGTGACTTCATGTTCTGGCAGCGTCTAGCCCTCTCCTTGTCTTTGTCTCTTGATCACACTACCCCTTTTGAGAACATATGGTATTAATTAACGTAATGTTTCTACAGGGAGTGGGTGGGATGTACAGTGGGGCAAAAAAGTATTTAGTCAGCCACCAATTGTGCAAGTTCTCCCACTTAGAAAGATGAGAGAGGCCTGTAATTTTCATCATAGGTACACTTCAACTATGACAGACAAAATGAGGGAAAAAAATCCAGAAAATCACATTGTAGGATTTTTAATGAATTTATTATTGCAAATTTTGGTGGAAAATAAGTATTTGGTCAATAACAAAAGTTTATCTTAATACTTTGTTATATACCCTTTGTTGGCAATGGCAGAGGTCACACGTTTTCTGTAAGTCTTCACAAGGTTTTCACACACTGTTGCTGGTATTTTGGCCCATTCCTCCATGCAGATCTCCTCTAGAGCAATGATGTTTTGGGGCTGTTGCTGGGCAACACGGACTTTCAACTCCCTCCAAAGATTTTCTATGGGGTTGAGATCTTGAGACTGGCTTGGCCACTCCAGGATCTTGAAATGCTTCTTACGAAGCCACTCCTTTGTTGCCCGGGCGGTGTGTTTGGGATCATTGTCATGCTGAAAGACCCAGCCACGTTTCATCTTCAATGCCCTTGCTGATGGAAGGAGGTTTTCACTCAAAATCTCACGATACATGGCCTCATTCATTCTTTCCTTTACACGGATCAGTCGTCCTGGTCCCTTTGCAGAAAAACAGCCCCAAAGCATGATGTTTCCACCCCCATGCTTCACAGTAGTTATGGTGTTCTTTGGAGGCAACTCAGCATTCTTTGTCCTCCAAACACGACGAGTTGAGTTTTTACCAAAAAGTTATATTTTGGTTTCATCTGACCATATGACATTCTCCCAATCTTCTTCTGGATCATTCAAATGCTCTCTAGCAAACTTCAGACGGGCCTGGACATGTACTGGGACACGTCTGACACTGCAGGATTTGATTCCCTGGCGGCGTAGTGTGTTACTGATGGTAGGCTTTGTTACTTTGCTCCCAGCTCTCTGCAGGTAATTCACTAGGTCCCCCCGTGTGGTTCTGGGATTCTTGTGATCATTTTGACCCCACGGGGTGAGATCTTGCGTGGAGCCCCAGATCGAGGGAGATTATCAGTGGTCTTGTATGTCTCTCTCATTTCCTAATAATTGTTCCCACAATTGATTTCTTCAAACCAAGCTGCTTACCTATTGCAGATTCAGTCTTCCCAGCCTGGTGCAGGTCTACAATTTTGTTTCTGGTGTCCTTTGACAGCTCTTTGGTCTTGGCCATAGTAGAGTTTGGAGTGTGACTGTTTGCCTCTTAAAGTCTGTGAGATCCAGAAATCTTGCTTGTTTGTAGGTGACCAAATACTTATTTTCCACCATAATTTGCAAATAAATTCATTAAAAATCCTACAATGTGATTTTCTGGATTTTTTTCTTCTCATTTTGTCTGTCATAGTTGAAGTGTACCTATGATGAAAATTACAGGCCTCTCATCTTTTTTAAGTGGGAGAACTTGCACAATTGGTGGCTGACTAAATACTTTTTTGCCCCACTGTATGTGCTCTGTGTACGTACAGTATGTGTGTGTGGTAGTGTATTCGGAAAGTATTCAGACCCCTTGACTTTTTCCACATTTTGTTACGTTACAGCCTTAGTGTAAAGTTGATTTAATTGTTCTTTCCCCCCTCATCAATCTACACACAATGCCCCACAATGACAAAGCAAGAACAGGTTTTTAGACATTTTTGCAAATGTATTAAAATAAAAAACTGAAATACCACATTTACATAAGTATTCAGACCCTTGACTCAGTACTTTGTTGAAGCACCTTTGGCAGTGATTACAGCCTTGAGTCTTCTTGGGTATGACGCTACAAGCTTGGCACACCTGTATTTGGGGAGATTCTCCCATTCTTCTCTGCAGATCCTCTCAAGCTCTGTCGGGTTGTATTGGGAGCGTCAGATGTTCGATTGGGTTCAAGTCCGGGTTCTGGCTGGGCCACTCACAGACATTCAGAGACTTGTCCAGAAGCCACTCCAGACATTTCTTGGCTGTGTGCTTAGGGACGTTGTCCTTTTGGAAGGTGAACCTTCGCCCCCCCCCCCCCCCTCCCCAGTTTGAGGTCCTGAGCGCTCTGGTGCAGGTTTTCATCAAGGATCTCTGTATTTTGCTCTGTTCATCTTTCCCTCAACCTTGTCTAGTCTCCCAGTCCCTGCTGCTGAAAAACCTCCGCACAGCACGATGCTGCTACCACGATGCTGCTACCACCATGCTTCACCGTAGGGATGGTGCTAGGTTTCCTTCAGACATGGTGCTTGGCATTCAGGCCAAAGAGTTCAATCTTGGTTTCATCAGACAAGATACTTTTGTTTCTCATGGTCAGAGTCATTTAGGTGCCTTTTGGCAAACTCCAAGTGGGCTGTCATGTGCCTTTGGCCAGACGGAAGCCAGTCCTCAGTAAATCTACCATAAAGGCCTGATTGGTGGAGTGCTGCAGAGATGGTTGTCCTTCTTGACAGTTCTCCCATCTCCACAGAGGAACTCTGGAGCTCTGTCAGAGTGACCATCAAGTTCTTGGTCACCTCCCTGACCAAAGCCCTTCTCCCCTGGTGCCTCAGTTTGGCCAGGCAGCCAGCTCTAGGAAGAGTCTTGGTGGTTCCAAACTTCTTCCATTTAAGAATGATGGAGGCCGCTGTGTTCTTGGGGACGTTCAATGCAGCACAAATGTTTTGGTACCCTTCCCCCTCGACACAATCCTGTCTCGGAGCTCTACGGACAATTCCTTCGACCTCACGGCTTGGTTTTTGCTCTTACATGCACTGTTAACTGTGGGACCTTTATATAGACAGGTGTATACCTTTCCAAATCATGTCCAATCAATTTAATTTACCACAGATGGACTCCAATACAGTTGTAGAAACATCTCAAGGATGATCAATGGAAACAGAATGCACCTGAGCCCAATTTCAAGTCTCATAGCAAAGGGTCTGAATACTGATGTAAATAAGGTATTTGTTTTGTTTTGAATAAATGAGAAAAAATGTCTTAACCTGTTTATGCTTTGTCATTATGGGGATGTTGTGTGTAGATTGATGACGAAGACAATTAATTTAATCCATTTTAGAACAAAATGTGGGAAGAGTCAAAGGGTCTTATTACTTTCTCAATGCAGTGTATGTGACCATGTTCTTTAACTAACCCCTCTCCTCCCCAGAGTGTCCAGTGAACGCGGACCAGCAGGAGCGAACCCTGTTGACGGGCGTGTTCAGTGTCAGGAAGGGAAAGACCCAGCTGCACAAGTGGGCAGAGCGCCAGGTCCTCCTGTGTGGAACCTGTCTGATTGTGGCCTCCGTCAAAGATAGCCTGACGGGGAAGATGCACATCCTGCCCCTGGTGGGGGGAAAGGTGAAGGGTTAGAGGTCAGGGGTTGGAGAGATTTATTTCCAAGCCCACACATTCCCCAGGGGTCAAAGAGAGACAGAGACAACAGCAGATCACAGATACAACAACACAGCTGGGACTGACAGATGGACAGAGGGGATGCACTGTACAGCACAATGAGAAGGGAGCAAATGCATACATGCTGTGTTTACACAGGCAGCTCAATTATGATATTTTTCCCAATTATTGGCCAAAGAGCTGATTTGATTGGTCAAACAACCAATTAGTTTAAAAAATATCAGAATTGGACTGCCTGTGTAAATGCAGCCATAGACATGCACATTCAGGCACACTTAAGTGTCTCTGCCTTATATGGATGGAGCCAGTAGGCACCATAATGCCTTATAATAGTTTCTTTGGAACATCAGTGGCTGTGTCTGTCCTCCTCAACATCTCTGTTCTGTACGTTCAGGTGGAGGAGGTGAAGAGGAGACAGCACTGTCTGATGTTCAGCTCAGCCGGACCTCAGGCCCAGACATACTTTGTTAACTTCGACACACTGGCAGACTATCAGAGGTGGCATCGGCAGGCTTCAAAAGTAAGTGTGTTTACCTGTCAGAGTTGTTATGTAGGACAATCTGTGTGCCAAAGCTTTGTGTTTGTTTTCTCTGATCGATTATGCAAGGTGTCTGTCAGGAAACACAATGAGGGGTTGTCCTGGTTGGTTCCTCTGGGCTGGGATTCAGAGTGTACAGTGTGCTGAGAGGGCAGAGTTACAGAGTGCCCACTACCTGGTCTGTCATCCAATCAGAGTCCTGCTGTGGACCACATGTGACCTCTGTGATTGGCTCTACTGCGACGACAGAGGACAAGCAGTGTCTGGCTTTGATTAAACAACTGGCTAGGAGGGTGCATGGGTTATTGATTGTGTCTGTGTTTCTGTGTGCTTGCACATGGGACTCAGTACAACTATATGGGGCGGCAGGTAGCCTAGTGGTTAGAGCGTTGGACTAGTAACCGAAAGGTTGCTAGATCGAATCCCCGAGCTGACAAGGTAAAGATCTGTCATTCTGCCCCTGAACAAGGCAGTTAACCTACTGTTCCTAGAACATCATTGTAAATAAGAATGTCTTGCCTAGTTTAATAAAGGTTTAAAAAAAATGAAGTTAGTGTCCTCAGCCCCTCTCTCTGTCCCTCCCTGACAGCTCTGCTCCTCTCGCTGTGCCTCTAATTTCTAAATTAATGGTCATTGTGTCCCAGCCCCTTACTGGGCCCTAACGAGCTCTGTGAATGCTTCCATCCAGGCACACAACGAGCTCTGTGAATGCCTCCATCCAGGCACACAATGAGCTCTGTGAATGCCTCCATCCAGGCACACAACAAGCTATGTGAATGCCTCCATCCAGGCACACAATGAGCCGTGGAGAAAAAAGGCAACTGAAAAATGAAAATCCAATTAGTAGTAGATCCATGTCAAGGAGCTCTCTCTCCTCACTACCTACCTACCTATCACTGTGGTGCGGATCACTGAGCTGGAGTGGCCCTGTTACTACGGGAGCAGTTTAGGAGAGTTAGACATCAGAGGTTCCTATGGCGACATGATTGGCTGGAGATGAAGACCGAGAGAGAGGGGAGGGAAGGCTGAAGAAGAGAGCGGGAGAAATAGAGAGAGATGAAGGGAGAGTGAGAGAGGGAGAAATAAAGAGAGATGTAGGGGGAGTGAGAGAGAAAGAAAAATAGAGATTTAGGGGGAGTGAGAGAGAAGAGGGAGAAAGAGAGAGATGTAGGGGGAGTGAGAGAGAAGGAGAGAGAGAGAGATTTAGGGGGAGTGAGAGAGAAGAGGCTTTGAGATGAAGGCAGAGAGGTGAGGTGGGGCTGAGATTTAAAAAAAAATGTTTTATTGAATTTTATCTTTATTTAACTAGGCAAGTCAGTTAAGAACAAATTCTTATTTTCAATGATGGCCTAGGAACAGTGGGCGAACTGCTTTGTTCAGGTTCAGGGGCAGAACGACAATTGTTTTTACCTTGTCAGCTCGTGGATTCGATCTTACAACCTTTCGGTTACTAGTCCACTAGGCTACCTGCCGCCCCAGATTAAGAGATGAAGATGGAGGGGAGGATAGAGAAAGGACTGGATGGGCAGAGAGAGATGAGGGGAGAGGAATTAGAGGAAGGGTGGATGAGATGGTGGATTTGGGGCAATACTCATGCCAGGCTGGACACAATCAAGCCCTTGTTTCAGTGTGTGTTTCTGAATCAGTGGGGGGGTGGGGGTTGATGTGATGGGGGCTGTGCTGGCTGGCTAATGGCTCCTTGCTCTGACAGTGGCCTGTATGTGAGTAGTTGGGCCTGGTGAGTGGCCTTGTGGCGTGCCCAGTTCCTCCCAGACAGAAAGGCTTTTGGAGGCTGTCTAAATGCACACAGGGAGGAGGGGGTCATCTTCCACAGCCACACACACTGGGCATTAAGAGCTCCCACTACTGCCTAGCTGGCCTATACCCCACAGGCTTCTCTCCTCTCTCAGGCCAGTCAACATGCAGGTCACTTCCACCAGCCTTTCTGTCTATTTCAATTTCTTTTATCCTTCTCTCTCTCTCTCCTTCTCTCTCAAATCTCTTCATCTGTTTCTCTCTGACCAGCGCTGGATGGCCTTTTAACAGCTAGCTGATGAGTACTCTAAGATTTTGTCTTTGTTTATCCCTAAAAGCAATGATGTGACGACATGCTTTGCTGGGCAACCAATCTATTTCCTGGGGTGTTGCACAGTATGCAGTCCTCTGGTGGATTGAAGCGAGCATGTTTTCAGACTGAGAAATGTGTTAAGCTACAACCCCCAGACAGACAGTGTCCTCCCTGTGCTGACAACTATACAGTCTATCTTTTCAGAGCTGAAGGAAATGCTGTTCAGCTGCATTCTGCACATGTAGATAAGTGAGCAATGACTGTGTGAGCATAGCCAATGAAACGCGATGGCGGGACTGGGAGAGCAGAACAGTGCAAAAAATCTAGACTAAAATCCGATTTAGTCAGGGGTGAAAGTAAGCCAGAGTGGTCCAGTACGGAGTCCTGGCCAAATAAATAGGAAGGGTACACCGTCCCGGTAAAACATGAGCCTGTCATAATAATTCAAACAGATTCCAAGAAAACTGTAGGCTATTACACTATTTGTCAATAGTCATGTGAAAGATTTGCGTATTGACTTGAAGAGGTGTGGAATAGTGCCGTTTGGTTCGACGATAGCACTGACATTTTCCAAGGCAGAGATGAGTGGCCAAGACCGAGACGCGCACGGACAGAGTGGACACATCAATTCAGGTTACAAGACTTGTAGGCCTAATGAAGAACAATCACAGAATGCCATTTGTAAGACTTTGGTGTGCATGGCGGGTGCACAGGGCACTTGTATGGATGCCAGAATGATAGTTGGAATAGTGTGTGTGTGTGTGTGTATGTATATATATATATATATATATATATATATATATATATATATATATATATATATATATATATATATATATATATATATATATATATACTTTGCGACCTTTTGCCACATTGCAGGCTTCAAACATAAAGATATAAAACTGTATTTTTTTGTGAAGAATCAACAACAAGTGGGGCACAATCATGAAGTGGAACGACATTTATTGGATATTTCAAACTTTTTTAACAAATCAAAAACTGAAAAATTGGATGTGCAAAATTATTCAGTTTTAAAAAAATACAGTTTTATATCTTTCTGTTTGAAGCCTGAAATGTGGCAAAAGGTCACAAAGTTCAAGGGGGCCGAATACTTTTGCAAGGCACTGTATATATGTATATATATATTAGCCTTTATTTAACTAGGCAAGTCAGTTGAGAACAAATTCTTATTTACAATGACAGCCTAGGAACAGTGGGTTAATTGCTTTGTTCAGGGCACAACATATTTTTACCTTGTCAGCTCGGGGATTCGATCTAGCAACCTTTCGGTTAATGGCCCAACGGTATAACCACTAGGTTACCTGCCGACCAAAAACGGAAGTAACCGAAACGGAAGTCCTGACAGAAGTCTGGACACTGAATGTATGCTTCCTATGTAGCGTATTATAATGTAAACTCCTGCAGAATTGAGTTCCTTGCAGTAAAATGATAGACCAAATCTACATATTTGTTTCGGGAACAGGAGTGGCAAAATATGATTCAAATGTGTGTTTAGGGACTGTGCTGTGTAGCTTAGATGTGCGTTTTCTTTCAGCGACATAGAAGCTCAAAGTATTCCATTTTCAACCACATAAAATATCCATCAAAGACTAATTGAAATACTATCAGAACTCCTATTAAATTAATAGGGATTCTATGTAATTCTATGATTAGGACTATAAACAATTTTAAAAGCACTTTCACACACAGGAGGTCCCGTTCCGGGAAGAAATGAAATCTACTTTCACCCCTGGATATACACACCACACACCTCTGTGGAGTTCATGCTGCCAACTCTACTAGACCACAACACTAGAGCTGTGTGAACATCCTGTTTTGTTATGGACTCACAACATGACCTTATCAGTATTCCTTTGTTTATAATGCTCCATAAATCATTCTGTTATGCTGAAGACAGTGTATGAATCCAACTTCCCTTCTGTGAAATGATCATTATTGAACCGACTCAACCTTTTTTAATTAAAGTTGCCTTTTTTAATTAAAGTGTGTGTGTGTGTGTGCAAACCTCATTTGCTCCATGCAGGTGGTTTCTGGTCAAAACGTGATTTATGACCATGCTGGGCAAAACCTTGTTCTATTATCACTAAGCTTCAATAAAAAAACAATTTGGGAGCAGTAAACAGTAAACAGACATTCCCTGTGTTTGCAGGTGGTTTCTCAGACCATCAGCCTGGTGGATCTGTCATGCTACAGTCTGGAGGAGGTGCCAGAGTACCTGTTCTACAGCCAGGACCTCACCCATCTCAACCTCCGACACAACTTCATGTCCCTGCAGGGCCCCGGAGGACTGCTCAACCTCCCCAGGTAAATACACTCTCTCACCAGGCGGGGCAGCACCCAGCCACTGACACACCTTATTCAGGAAACCCCTACCTAATACTAAGTCCAAACATGCCAAGCAAAACCTGTAGCCCAATACCAATCCTGCCAAATCTCCCAACAAAACCTGCCCAGTAACACACTTACCTCAATACTAAATTTTCATCTGTCCACAGATATACTTGTCCTCCCTGTTACAATGCAATGTGTTACAACACAGTCTGACTGTATTACCCAAATGCATTATGTAAGCATGTCATATGATTTTCTGCAACTACGTACATTGTTTATCACAGATCTTGTTTTATGGTCTAGTCGGTGCTGATACGTTTTCCTGACTGTATATCTTTTGTTTGTGGTCGATGCTCAGAGACAGTGGTTCAGCCTGCATATTATCTTGTGGAGGGGCAAGAAGCTCAGTGTCCACTCCTATGGTCCAACTGAAGCATATTTGAACAAGCTGGCATTCTCAAAAGAGATAATGCTATTAAATGTTAATGATCTACTACCCTCTGTATTATTTCCTGTTGTAAGGCAAGCATTACAGGAAGGGCCGAGATGGAATAAGTGGTGTACGTGTGTGAAGGGCTGTGGAAAGAACACATTCTAGAGGATCAACTGTGCCGGGTAGCTGAGAGGAATAAAATGTACACATCACTGCATCTCTCTCTCTCTCTCCTTTTCTCTCTCTGTCTCTCTCTCTCTTTTTGTCTCTCTCTCTCTCCCTTTTTCTCTCCTTTTCTCTCTGTCTCTCTCTCTTTTTCTCTCTCTCTCTCTCTCTCCTTTTCTCTCTCTCTGTGTGTGTCTGTCACTCCCTCTATCTGTATATTTAGACTCCGTGCAGGCCTAGGAGAGTGAGGGAGGCTGGGGGGGGGGGTCTGTGCTCTAACATGTGGTGTGACTCACAGCGGCCACCTCCATCCCCCATCCGTTCTGCATCACTTCATTCACTGAAATGCTTGTATTGGTACTTTTTGTGTTTGAGATGGGGTTTTGGTTTTGATATGGATATGATACTCACCGGTCCGTGAAGAGGAAATGAAAATGTGAACAGCCTGTAGTAACAAGGACACAAATTCCAATGGAGCGATTTAAGATGAACGAGACTACAGGAGCCAACGCAATGAGCTCACAAAATACATCTCTTTTTATAATCAGACTTGTCGCAACAAGCAAAGCGTTGCGTTTGGTCATTCATTGAACATGTCAAAAAAGCCAGCTCCAGTTTTTCAAACCCTCTCTTTCTCCCCAGGTTTTCCCAGCTGAAGAGCCTGAACCTTTCACATAACCGCCTGGGAGTGTTTCCAGAGTCTGTCTGTGAGATCCTCACCCTGACAGAGCTCAACCTCTCCTGTAACGGCATGAACACTGTCCCCGCACAGATAGGCAACCTCCAGAGGTAAGACAGTCACACACATACACCCTGTATCAGTCCGCCAAAAAGATATCTTCTTTTCATTTTGGCATAGAGTACATTCTAACATTCCCACTCTAGCTGTGTTAGGTAGGGTATAATTCCATGGTGGTCAGTATGAGTATCAGTTCCTCTATGTACTGGATGTTGGGTTGGACATTTTGTGCTGCTGGGTGCAGAACACTCCACTCGCCCCGCTTCTCGCCTCTCCACATTAGCCCCTTTCTGACCACATGAGCCCACATCCTCCTCTTAGCAATGAATCATTATCAAGCATGTTATCACTGTGTGTGTGTGTGTGTGTGTGTGTGTGTGTTAATTGAACCAATGCATTAAGTTCAGCTGTTTGTTGTTATGCAATCAGATTAAATCAAGCCTTAAAATCAGGCCAGTTTTCATGCTCTCAGCTCACATGATGCTTAATATAGAATTATTTCAAATATACAAACACTGACATTTTCACCTCTCATTATGGAATGCCAAATAGTTGTGTATCCTCAGAAAACAGAGATGAAAGAAATGTAAATGTCTGTCTCTGTCCCCCAGTCTGCAGACCCTGTCTCTGGATGGGAATCAGTTGAGCTTCCTTCCTGAAGAGCTTGGCGGCCTAGCTCAGCTCAGCAGCCTGGGGCTTTCCTTCAACAACTTCCCCCACATCCCTGGTGTGCTGGATAGGCTAAGTGGCATGGACAAGTTAGCCATGGCTGGGAACAGGGTGGAGACCCTGGAGCTGGGGATCCTTGCCAGGATGAGCCACCTCAAGAACATCGACCTGCGGTGAGAAACTAGACCAGTCTGTACTCTCTGCCCTCGTACGGGCCCTCCGTCTCTTTCTTTCTATTCCTATTTCTCACTCACTCTCCCTCTCTCATCCCTCAGTGTATACACTCTACTCATCAGTCACAGCATGCATAATGCAGCATCAATACACAATGGTAATAAGATCTCCCCTGTCAGTAAATCTCACAAAGAGTTGGCAGCAGCGGTTCAATGTATCCCCCCCAAATGCACCTCACCCCGATGCCTGACCCTGCCTCACCCAGCCATTTTCATATAAAATGCCTTTCTCATCTCTCTATCCAGCTCTGATGCAGCCATTGATAGTGAGGTTGATCCCCTAAAAACCTGCAGTATCACCCCCTTGATTCCCTGTCACTGTTTTAAAGTTTAGTCGTTATTCATCTCTCTCCTCCCATCTTTCTCCCTCTCCCTCTATCTCTCTCTCTCTCTTTCTCTCTCTTTCTTTCTCTGCCTCACCTTGAGAATTAGTTATTGGGTGGAGGGATGGGTTGGATTTATGGGGGATGGGTGCCTGCAGGATTAGGAGGCCAGTTGGGCTCATAAAAGGGAGAGGTACTGCAGAGTGAAATCAGATCAAGGAGACACACAGGGCCAGTCTGGAACTCATCAGCCAGGCAAAGAGGATGGACTACTGCTGTTCTCCACTCCTCACCTGAACTGGCCTCTGGTTTGGATGAGGAGTTTTTTCTAGTTGCTGACTATATTCTGTCTTGTGTCTGTCTGCTGTCAGCATTCTAACCCAGTGTTCTGTTTGTCTGAAGCCAGTGCTTTAACATCATGTTGATGTTAATATCTTAATTCTATGTGTATGGGACCTGTGTGTAAATTAAGCAATAAGGCCTGAGGGTGTGTGGTATATGGCCAATATACCATGGCTAAGGTCTGTTCTTAGGCACGACTCGTTGGATACAGCCCTTAGCTGTGGTATATTGGTCATATACCACAAACCCGAGGAGCCTTATTGCTATTATAAACTGGTTACCAATGTAATTAGAGCAGTAAAAATACACATTTTGTCATACCCGTGGTATACCACCGCTGTCAACCAATAAGCATTCAGGGCTCGAACCACCCAGTTTATAAGGCTGTTTATACCATGGCATTGTTGAATACTCATTTCTGATTGGCTTGGAGGGCATTTAAGAGTGTGCATTATTTCCCTATAACGCATGGTATATCAGCAGGGTAGAATTCAATGGCTATAGTTCATTCATGTTCTATGTTTGAGCTGGTTTTGAAAGCAAAGTCACATTGAATACATTATTGGCCTTGTTAAATGAACACATTTCTAGCGGTAAATGTGTTAAATTATAGTATTATTATGGTATAAAAGGGATAATCAACTTGGGGCTGTGTGTGTTCTCTGGAAAATGCAACTCCGTGGACGGTCAGTTCCACTACTCTAGCGCTTCGTGTTGGAACACACCTTTCACATCGTGAACGCATAGCCCCTTGTTAATTTTCCCTTACATACTGTATGAGGCCTGGGTGTTAATGCTGTATACTGTATGAGGCCTGGGTGTTAATGCTGTATACTGTATGAGGCCTGGGTGTTAATGCTGTGTACTGTATGAGGCCTGGGTGTTAATGCTGTGTACTGTATGCAGGCTGAACGGTCTGCGCTGGGTGAAGAGTGAGGCCCTGGAGGCAGTGAAGCAGGTGACCCAGCTGGACCTGAGGGACAACCACTTGGCCACCCTGGACCTGAGCTCCATCTGCAGCCTGGAAACCCTGCACTGTCAGAGAAACCAGCTGAGGGCGCTAACGCTGAGTGGCTTCACCCTGCGCACGCTCCACGCCAGCAGCAACCGTGAGTGGAGCACCTCCCTCCCTGGTCCTGTCTCTCCAGGCCCTCTACCACTGTTACGGTTACATAATGCATATAGCCATCACTAGCTTGGCTGCTGATCACTGCTTTTCCTCTACCCACAGGCCTGACCACAGTCAACATCTACCCAGTACCCAACCAGCTGACACAGATGGACCTATCACGGTGAGTGCTGTGTGGCCAGGGCCTCAGTTTCTCAATCAGTAAGGAAAAGGTGTTATGGGATTGGTATTGTTATGGTAATGTTATTAATCAATCAACATTCTTCCCCTCATCATGAACTTGGTATATTGGTACCTTTTTTCATATACAGTGCTTTCGGGAAGTTTCCAGACCCCTTCACTTTTCCACATTTGGTTACATTACAGCCTTATTCTAAAATTGATTAAATAAAAAATGTTCCTCGTCAATCTACACACAATACCCCATAATGACCAAGCGAAAACTGGTTTTTAGAAATGTTAGCAAATGTATTAAAAAATAAAAAACAGATATACCTTATTTACATAAGTATTCAGACCAATTGCTATGAGACTCGAAATTGAGCTCAGGTGCATCCTGTTTTCATTGATCATCCTTGAGATGTTTCTACAACTTGATTAGAGTTCACCTGAGGTAAATTCAATTGATTGGACATGATTTGGAAAGGCACACAGCTGTCTATTTCAGGTCCCACAGTTGACAGTGAACGTCAGAGCAAAAACCAAGCCATGAGATCGAAAGAATTGTCAATAGAGCTCGGAGACAGGATTGTGTCGAGAGGGAAGGGTACCAAAACATTTCTACTGCATTGAACGTCCCCAAGAACACAGCGGCCTCCATCATTCTGAAATCGAAGAAGTTTGGAACCACCAAGACTCTTCCTAGAGCTGGCCGCCCGGCCAAACTGAGCCACCAGGGGAGAAGGGCCTTGGTCAGGGAGGTGACCAAGAACTTGATGGTCACTCTGACAGAGCTCCAGAGTTCCTCTGTGGAGATGGGAGAACCGTCCAGAAGGACAACCATCTCTGCAGCACTCCACCCATCAGTCCTTTATGGAAGAGTGGCCAGATGGAAGCCACTCCTAAGTTAAAGGCACATGACAGCCCGATTGGAGTTTGCCAAAAGGCACATAAAAGACTCTCAGCCCATGAGATACAAGATTCTCTGGACTGATGACACCAAGATTGAACTCTTTGGCCTTAATGCCAAGCGTCATGTCTGGAGGAAACCTGGCACCATCCCTACAGTGAACCATGGTGATGGCAGCATCATGCTGTGAGGGTGTTGTTTTAGCGGCAGGGACTGGGAGACAAGTCAGGATGATGAATGATCCAAAGTACAGAGAGATCCTTGACGAAAACCTGCTCCAGAGCAATCTGGATCTCAGACTGGGGCGAAGGTTCACCTTCCAACAGGACAACGACCCTAAGCACACAGCCAAGAAAAGGCAGGAGTGGCTTCGGGATAAGTCTCTGAATGTCCTTGAGTGGCCCAGCCAGAGCCCATACTTGAACCCGATCAAACATCTCTGGAGAGACCTGAAAATAGCTGTGCAGCAACGCTCCCCATCTAACCTGACAGAGCTTGAGAGGATCTCCAGAGAAGAATGGGAGAAACTCCCCAAATACATGTGTGTCAAACTTGTAGTGTCGAACCTAAGAAGACTTGAGGCTGTAATTGCTGCCAAAAGTGCTTCAGCAAAGTACTGAGTAAAAGGTCTGAATACTTGTAAATGTGATATTACAGTTTTTTGCTTTGTCATTATGAGTTATTGTGTGCAAATGGATGAGGGGGAAATAAACAATTTAATCTATTTTAGAATAAGGCTGTAACGTACCAATGTAGAAAAAGTCAAGGGGTCTGAATACGTCCGAATGCACTGTATATGTACAGTTGGAGGTAAAAAAATCTTATATCCCCTCTTATATCCCCTCTGACCACTGTGACCTCTGTGAAAAGGAACCTGCTGGAGTACCTTCCAGACTGGGTGTGTGACAGTAGAAAGGTGGAGGTGCTGGACGTTGCACACAACTTCCTGTCTGAACTACCAGCCAGGTTAGTCTCCCTACGAGGACTAGTTCATCCTTCTCAAACTCCTCACTTCCAACTCTAGTTATTCATCTAAAGATGTTCTAAACATCCATATTTGTTAAGGTAGATTAAAGGCCGTTACTTACTGGGTCCATCATGTAGCGCTATATGTTTAATATGTCCATCTCGTATCAGGCGGATTTGGCTTTTAAACATTCTGAAATTATTATAAGAATGAGCACCATATTAATCTGATTAACATTGGGCATCATTTAGCCAATGTCCGGCCAGAAATAACTGTCCCTAAAACATCAGCAGATGTGTTGACAGTCAGCTGATGAGAGGATTTCATTGCCTGTGTGAAGCCAACGTACGGCTTGTCGTCTTTCTGTCAGCAGACTGTGATCTCAGTATGGTGATGCTGGAGCACTCTGCTCAAAGCAACCATCATTTAACGTTACCCTTTAACACAACTATATTTGCATTTGAATCGACCAAAGCCTTCACAAACAAGATAATATTCGGCTCAACTGCGTAGCTGCAGATGAGACCTGTTATTGGAGTAAATTGTGCTGTGTTGGTAACTTTAGGCTGCCAAGTTGAAAAATACATTGATGGATTTGTTGGGTGTGGAGTTACCTTACCTCAAGATTTCCCCCAGTTTCACAAATTATCAAATTCACAGCAGGAGATGTTCTCTCTCTTTCTTTTTATCTCCCTCGCCACTAGACTGCTCAGCAGCCTGAGTCTGAGGAAGCTGCTGGCTGGGAACAATAGGCTCCAGAGACTGCCTGACCTACTTGACCACGTCCCCCTGGAAGTACTCGACCTCCAGCACAACAAGCTAGGCGAGCTCCCAGAGAGCCTCTTCTACAAGGCCTTAAAGTGGGTCAATCCACCTTCCGCTCTCTCTTCTCTCTCTCTTTGCACCCACCCTCTCTCCTAGCCTTCTCTTTGGTGCTTGTCCTCTCTCTCCCTCTCTCTGCCTCTCCCTCCCTTTCTGACAGGTGTTTTGGAGGTTGCAGCTGATGCTCTGTCTCCCCCAGGGCCTGTGACGCTACTGCTGCTGCTCTAACCCCGGAGCCTCTATTCAACCACAACAACCAATTAAAGGACAAAACAGGATCGGGCATATTGAAATGAAACACTGCCCTACAGTACATCCTCCTTACATCATGCAGTAGAAATACAATATAAATATTTGATGGGGTATCTAGCTTAAAGTGGTTGGCAGTCTGTAAGAGATGTCTTACTTCACATAGACATGTGGTGGCCCTATTTTAGCTGCTCCAGTAGAGGTGGACTGACTGGGTCCACTGGGCTTTTTTATGCCAGGCTCTGGAGGGTATGGCTCAGTGGACCAGTCAGAGAGTTGGACTGTAACGTGAGCCCCCCCCCCCCAACAGCCTGACGCTCTACTGTTTACTGTCTGATAAATCACTGGGCACCCATTAGGCCTGGCCTACTCTACTCTGTCTCCCATGCTGAGACATCGAGCGCCAGTGTGACTGCTGTAAAGTGCCTCATTGGTCAACAACGTTTGTTTCTCAGTGTTTTAAAATAGCCACCACTAGAAGGTGTATTCTTATGAATTTTCTCCCTGTCATCCTTTATCTGAATCTGTTTTGTTAAAGGACATTTATGGCCAGTGTTGGTAACAAGAGCATTTAACTCTCAGGTCATAACAGTTTTAAGAGGAAGTCCATTTTACATTTTACACTGTCTAAATCATCTAACGCTGACTTGATGTTACACATTTACATCACTTACAGTTGAAGTCAGAAGTTTACATACACTTAGGTTGTTCAACCACTCCACAAATTTCTTGTTAACAAACTATAGTTTTGCAAGTTGGTTAGGAAATCTACTTTGTGCATGACACAAGTAATTTTTCCAACAATTGTTTACAGACAGATTATTTCACTTCTAATTCACTGTATCACAATTCCAGTGGGTCAGAAGTTTACATACACTAAGTTGACTGTGCCTTTAAACGGCTTGGAAAATTCCAGAAAACGATGTCATGGCTTTAGAAGCTTCTGATAGGCTAACTGACACCATTTGAGTCAATTGGAGGTTTACCTGTGGATGTATTTCAAGGCCTACCTTCAAACTCAGTGCCTCTTTGCTTGACATCATGGGAAAATCAAAAGAAATCAGCCAAGACCTCAGAAAATAATTGTAGACCTCCACAAGTCTGGTTCATCCTCGGGAACAATTTCCAAACGCCTGAAGGTACCACATTCATCTGTACAAACAATAATACGCAAGTATAAACACCATGGGACCACGCAGCAATCATAACGCTCAGGAAGGAGACACATTCTGTCTCCTGGAGATTAATGTACAAGTGCAAGAACAACAGCAAAGGACCTTGTGAAGATGCTGGAGGAAACGAGTACAAAAGTATCTATATCCACAGTAAAACGAGACCTCTATCGACATAACCTGAAAGGCCGCTCAGCAAGGAAGAAGCCACTGCTCCAAAACCGCCATAAAAAAGTCAGACTACGGTTTGCAACTGCACATAGGGACCAAGATAGTACTTTTTGGAGAAATGTCCTCTGGTCTGATGAAACACAAATAGAACTGTTTGGCAATAATGACCATTGTTATGTTAGGAGGAAAAAGGGTGAGGCTTGCAAGCCGGCGATCACCATCTCAACCGTGAAGCACGGGGGTGGCAGCATCATGTTGTGGGGGTGCTTTGCTGCAGGAGGGACTGGTGCACTTCACAAAATAGATGGCCGCAAGAGGAAGGAAAATTATGTTTATATATTGAAGCAACATGTCAAGAAGTTAATGCTTGGTCGCAAATGACCCCAGCAGACTTCCAAAGTTGTGGCAAAATGGCTTAAGGATAACAAAGTCAATATTATTGGAGTGGCAATCACAAAGCCTTGACCTCAATCCTATAGAAAATTTGTGGGCAGAACTGACAGAGCGTGTGCGAGCAAGGAGGCCTACAAACCTGACTCAGTCACACCAGCTCTGTCAAGAGGAATGGGCCAAAATTCACATAACTTATTGTGGGAAGCTTGTGGAAGGCTACCTGAAACGTTTGACCCAATGCTACCAAATGCTTATTGAGTGTATGTAACTTCTGACCCACTGGGAATGTGATGAAAGAAATAAAAGCTGAAATAAATCATTCTCTCTACTATTATTCTGACATTTCACCATTCTTAAAATAAAGTGGTGATCCTAACTGACCTAAGACAAGGAATTTGTACTTGGATTAAATGTCAGGAATGGTGATTTGTATTGTATTTGGCTAAGGTGTATGTAAACTTCCGACTTCAACTGTATATCACTGGCAATTAATCCTGGGTTCTTTCCTATTTACATACAACGCTCTCTGCTCCTCCTCCTAGCCTAAAGTACCTGAACGTGTCAGCTAATGCCCTGGAGACAATTCCCCCCAGCAGCCAATCAGAGGAGAGTCTCAGCACCCTCCAGGAACTGTACCTGACGGGGAACAAACTGAATGAGAACTGCGCTGCTCTGCTTGTGGGACACCAGAACCTCAGAGTCCTGCACATGGCCTACAACCAGTTGCTCTCTTTCCCTGCCAGGTAACCAGCTCCACACCCAGTTATACTGCCTTCCTACTGTACCTATGAAATGCCTCCAATCAGTGGATGTATTCTACACTACTTTAGAGATTGCGTCTCTAGACATAAAATGTTTTCTATTGCTCCTAATATACTGTAGCTATTCTTTAGATCTGATATGAGCCATTGTTCTGTGGTGGAGACGTCTCTATACTGCTCTGTGTGTGCAGTAAACTGAGTAAACTAGAGCTGCTGGAGGAGCTGAATCTGAGTGGCAACAAGCTGAAGACCATCCCCTCCACTGTATCCAGCTGTAAGAGGCTACACACCCTCATAGCACACTCCAACCACATCAGTGTGTTCCCTGAGATCCTCAACCTGCCAGAGATCAAGGTCAGTTTCACTCATATCTGTTTATATTAGGGCTGTCCCCGACTAAACAAAATCTTGGTTGACCGAGAGTCGTCCTGTTCTTCCGACCAATCGATTAGTTGAAATATTGAAACTTATTTTTCCATATATAGACAGACACACCCTAATAAAAATCAACCATATGCACTGAGCTTGTCTGATGCTTTAAGCCACTGTTTGATTAAATAATTAAGATGACTCAAGAAAGAGCCCGATGGGCACATTGTGTTAAAAAATGAAAAATGATAGCGAGTGCCTGTGTGACTGGTGTATGTTGTCTCGCTCTCCTCCCTGCTGCAGCGAAAAGTCACCACAGCAAGTGTTTATTGCGCTGTCCGTGCTGAAGCAGCAACGTCATTTCAGCCATTACCTGTTTCTGACTGAAGTTATGTTACAGAAATACGTCATTTGTTTAAGATAACATTCCCTATTCCCTCAACCTTTGCTCTCTTTACTTGAAACATGTATTCATCACATGCACGTGGCCAATAGGGCCTGACCTGTAACCTATCATAATCACATCAATAAATTGGTTATAACAAATTTCAAATACAGTAACACATGACAGCAAAATGCATGTGGAAGATGTGAAAAATAAACTCAAAACAGGTGAATGTTTACTGGTGTTGTGCCAAACAGTTGCTGTTAGATTATAATATTATAATTTGAAAAAAAACACTAAATATGTGTACCAAGGTCTGTTCTAATGAAAATAAATAAATAAATATGTAAAGTCTTTATTACAGCAGACTAAAAACAGTTGCATGCATTTGTGAATTGCAGTCTATTTATCGTTGAGGCTAATTATTCACAGCTCCCTTTGTTATTTCACTTTAAAACAAAAATGCTTGATTGCATTTCAGAGCATGAATGTCTTATGTGCTGTGTGATGGCATGAACGAATGGATGATTGATTAATACAGTAGCCTATACTGTATATTGAAATATAGGCCTTAGTAAGTTATGGTATTAAGACTAAACAGGACGCACTCTTTTGCATACAGCTCGATGGTGGTTATACAAGGCTGCTATACCAAGACCACTAATGATAACGACATTACTTATTAATATAATGATGATTATAATAATAATTGTAATAATAACAGTAAGGAGATCAAGGACAAGGAGGCTACAGGAGTGAGAGCTGGGTACATATTATGTGTGACAAACAGGTGCTGTTAGATTACAATATCATTTTTCTGCCTGTTTGGAACTGTGTAAACAACACTTAATACATTATAAGTAATACCAGTCTGTACTAACCCTCCCCCCCAAAAAATGTAAAGCTTAAATTACAGCATAGCAAAGATTAAAAACAGCCGAATCTGTGAAATTGCTTTATCTGACATTTTGCTGTTGCATGAGCCTTGGTGCTCAGGGAATCATTAGGCTATTAAATAATCACTCAAACAGGCAACAGAAGCAAGACCTGTCTTATTTCTGTAGATATATATGGATGATTTATAAAGCCAGGCACATTTGACAGTTAAGTTGGCGTTTCCTCTCTCCTCAACTGTTTTTAGACAATTAGGCAAGATCTGTTTCTGCTGGCTCCACCACATTGTTTTCCATCCCAATATGCAGGTTAACTTTGCTAGTATGCAACATAGGGAAAGGCGTCAATTCTACGGCGCACTGAAGGTTATGTTTCAGAACCGCGGACAGCGACCGTATCCAATGCGGGAGAAAGTGCATTTGTTATAAAATAATACTAGACTTACTAGTGTCGCATTATTTTTTACATAATATAACCACATACAATTTCAGTATCTCACGTCTTAGAGTGATGGACTGTGCCCTCCCCGTGGCATCTGCAATGGATTAGCCCACTGAGACAGGCACGAATCAGACAGGTGTTTTGTGCACTGCTCGACTAAAGAAATCTCGGTCAACCAACAGGCTATCGACAAAACAATCAACCAGTCGACTAAATGGGGTTAGCCCTAGTTTGTGTTTTGTTTATGCATATGTCTTTTAGATGTGTATATGTCTTTATTACAATGTTATAATGTATAACTGTGTGTGTTATCTTCTCCATCCACCGTGTGTGTGTGTGTGTGTGTGTGTGTGTGTCTGTGTGTGTGTGTATATATAGCTGGTGGACTTGAGCTGTAATGAGCTGACTGAGATCCTACTGCCAGACTCTCTAACGGCTACCCTGCACGAACTTGACCTGACTGGCAACAGCAGCCTCTTGCTGGAGCACAAAACACTCAACCTGTTCAGGTGACACACAGAGACTACAGTGTCACGCCGCACAACAAAGTATCAGGCCGCTGGTGTACTTGGATAAGCTATGCGATAAATTATATTCTTGTGCTACAGCGTGAATTATGGTTCAGCCCAGTGCATGGTGAGATAATGCCCCCATCTCTTTGTCTCTCTCTCTCCTCAGTCACATCACCACGCTGAAGCTGGACCAGAAGCCAGCCATGGCCACTGGGGAATCCCTGGGCTCCTCGACCCTGTGGAACCACGGCTACTCTGAGATGAGCGGGCAGAGGAACAAGTGAGCCCAAGGGAGGGAGGGAGGAGGGCTGAGGGAGAGAGAGAGGGAGAGAGAGTTACTTTGAGACAGTGAGTGAACGTGTATGTGAGGGAAGCCCTAATTTATGACAATCTGATGAGAGGGTATAAATGGGATTATGAGATCACGTGTGGTTTTAGAGAGCGCCTTTAAGGAGCATTTCCTCTTTCAGGGAATCGCTGTGAGCAGCACTACATTAAATGGTCTGAGAAGAGGATGTGCTTCTCATAGTCCATATCAGTCCATTTCTTTTCTGCTCTGCCTCTTGGCTGGCATCCTATTTTAAACCCTACCCGAGGCTATAATATGCATCTATGGAGGAGTTACTTAGTAATCTAACTGTACAGCCCCAGCACAGCTTCCACTGCCTGGGTGAACGTCTGTTGGGCCTGGCATCTAGGCCCCTGGGCTGCGGATCCTGTTTAATAGTAGGGAAGGCAGGGAAGCCTAATACTTCCTGTGGATACAACGGGTATAAAGCGGTGTCCCCTGCATCATTGATGGGGCCCCAGTTTGCCTGGCTCGTGTCCTAACAGGGCCTCACAGGGTCATGACCACCACAGTGTCACAGGGGGCCATGCCTGGATGAGCCCCTGCTGCCTCTGTAGGAATAGGGCTCTGTCTCACTGTGTTCAAGTATGGATGAGTTATTCCTGTTTGGCTTGAATTTGAGGAAGATTCTAAGCTTATGAGCAAGATTGTATAATGGGATTTACACACAGAAAATGTAACCACATTTTGTTTCCACTTTTTGTGTTCATCTTATATCAATACTAACAGTATTTTCTCTTCCTTGGGGACAGATTGTGTGTGTCTGTGCTGGCAGTGGACCGCTTTGGGGATAGTGTTGAGGCGGCCTATGGCGTCTTCGACGGAGACCGCAATGAGGAAGTTCCTCGTCTGTTGCAGTGCACCATGGGAGATGTGCTGTCGGAAGAGCTGCTGCATTCCAGTGTGGACAGTGTGTACATGAGCAACACCTTCCTCACCTCACACAGGTATGAGCATCATGCATACACAGACGCACACCCATTCTGCTTGTATTACTGTAATACAAGCAAAATGTAGGCACATTTCAGTATCATATGAATCAGGGGCGTAACTTTGGTTTTAGAAGTGGGGTAGACATCATCATTATTTATTTTTTTTATCCAGTCAGATAAACACTCCAAACAACCTACCCCACCGATCGGAGATGTCCGCATGGTCCTAAAACACACCCTTGCCTCATTTTGTATCACATTCCAATTATAAAACTGGGGGGGACAAAAATGCAACTTCAGAATGTGGGTGGGACATGTTCCCTCCCCTGCCCCCACTGAAAGTTGCGCCCCTGCTATGAATTACTGTTACCCTTTAAGGAAGACAAACCTACAATTGTACTATTCCGTGTTCATTTGATTAATTCACAACTGCATTAGCTAGGAACTAACATATGCAAATAACAACATAATGAATATTCATAATGGTCTACTTTTAATGTTTAACAAAGAAGCTAGCTAATTGCAGGGCATGTGCTGATAGTTGCATTCTGTGATGTATGTTGTATGATGCAGGAAACTGGGCATGGCTGGTCAGAAGCTGGGTGCATCTGCCCTGCTCTGCTACATCCACCACGAGCCATCGGAGCTGGGCAGCTACTTCAGCCTGACGGTGGCCAACGTGGGCAGCTGCCAGGCGGTGCTGTGTCGAGACGGCCAGCCCCTGCCCCTTTCCAAGGTCTTCAGCCTGGAGCAGAGCACCGAAGAGATGGACAGGGTCAAACTCAGCAAGGCGATCATCACTGAGGTACTGTGGGGAGTCAGGCGTGTGTGAATGCACGTTTTTGTGAGGGCCTTTGTGTTCATAAAGATCTACTTGTTAGTTAACGTTTGATGTGATGCCTTATGCTCCGAGGTATTCATTTGTATTCAAAGTGCAGAGCTGAGTCCCCTCCTGTGTTATTGTGTTGTAGGATAACAAAGTGAGTGGAGTGACATGCTGCTCTCGCCTGCTGGGATGCTCTTATCTGTCTCCCTGGGTGCTGCCCAAGCCCTGGGTGCGCACTGAGCCCCTGTGTTCCCAAGATGAGTTCTTGATCCTGGGGAACCGGGCGCTGTTTGAGAGGGTGTCCTACCAGGAGGCTGTGTGCACCGTGCAGGCCGTGAGGGACCCCCGCGCAGCTGCCAAGAAGCTCTGCACGCTGGCCCAGAGCTACGGCTGCCGGGACAATGTGGGGGCGGTGGTGGTGTCCCTGCACATCGGGGAGGACAACTGTACCTGTGAGCCCCCTCACGCCAGTACTGGTACAGATCCCCGTGGACCCCCTCCAACACCCCTCCCCGTCACTGCTCCCCCAGGGGACCCGGCCACGCCCTCCTCCAGCAGTGGCATCGCTTCAGAGTTCAACAGCGAGACTTCGGCCTCGGAGGTGGGGAGTGAGGCGGGCTCCACAGCCTCTGACGAGCACCCCTCCACTGGCCCCATGGCCCGACCTGAGAGGCGCTGTAGTCTCCACCCTGCAGCCACGCTCTGTGCCCCCGCGGGACCCGGCTCAGCTGGGGTAGGGGGGCCCCACCCTGTCCTGTTCCAGCGCCAGCCCTCCTGTGCCACCTTCTCCAGTAACCAGTCTGACAACGGGCTGGACAGTGATGACGAGGCTCCACTAGAGGGGGTCATCTCCAATGGGAGCAAGCTGGAGGTGGAGGTAGACATCCACTGCTGTGCTTTCCAGATCCGTTCTGGGCCAGCCGCGAGCCCAAAGGACCACAACCTGGACAAGACACGCTCAGACTACCCCAACGGAAAGATGCGTCGTCAGAACAGCGTGGTGGTGTCAGCCACTAATGGCTGCCTGCTGGCTGTGTGTGGCAGAGAGATTTCCGACCTAAAGAAGTCCCCCTCCACCTCCAGCCTCTTTGGGAAGAAGCTCTCCAACGGCTCCGTGGTGGCCCCGGAAGATAGCCACAACCTCATCGAGGTAGCCCTGGAGGCCCCTAAGAAGAAGTCGGGTTACTTCACTGCCCCTGCCCAGCAGGACCCCGAGGACCAGCTGGTAGTGCCTCCCAGTCTAGAGCAGGATGTTAGGGAGCAGCTGAGGGGCCAGAGCCCTATGGTCCCAGGACCTCCACCCCCTTTCACACCCCCCTCCATCAGAGACCCTGTGTGGGACCACCCCCACCCCCCTGTTGCCATGCTGCCCCAGCGGGACCTCGCCCCTAACCCTATCCCTGCCCTACAGCAGGAAGTCTATGATACTGCCCTCTAGAGGGGGCCAGAGCACAGCACCACCCTGTGGTAGTCCTGTGACAGTGCCATACCAGGGGGGCAGAGGAGGTCTCTCTGGCACAGGTGGGATATTCCAGTTCAAGTTTCCATTCAGCTCTGTCATGAAGACATGTGGGGCCTTGACTGTTCACACATGAATGCGTTACGTCACGTTAGACGTAGAGAGGTGCTTAGCTAACTGTCTGATGAACCTGGTGGAACTGTCTGAGTATCAGAGCTGAACAGGCACTGAAGTCACCAACCATGAAAATAGGTTGTGAAAAGAAGGGGGCCACCGGAGGCCAAAATACCCCAGCCTGAACTAGAATACCTCATGCGTTTAAGACTGCAGAACTTGTTTGTAACATTTCCCTTTACTTGGAAGGAAGGTCAAATAGTGAAATGGTAGAATAATCCATTTGAGTGTGTTATCATTCCAATGCTGGGGGCTGCAGGGGCTCCTAGATCCCAGGGACAAGTCCTGTGACCAAAAGGTGAAAAAGTGCCTACTGTAGATGACTCAGCCCCAGATGTCCCTGCCTCCCTGCCTGTGTGTGTATGGAGGGGGTAGGGGACACACATCAGTATTAACTCTGGAATAGGACATCACTGTGTGACAGCGTCCTCCAGGGGCCACCAATGGTACAGCCACTTCTCGCGCTCGCTCTCTCTCTGTCTGTCTGTCTGTCTGTATATATATATCCTACTTTATCTCCCTCTCTAACCTGTTGACTGCACAATGGCTGGCAGGACTGGAAACTGGGCTGACTGGCCTTACTCTGTGGCACAAGGATTCAGACTGTGTATGCTAGAGGCAGGTAGGAACATAACAGCAGGCGATAAAAAAAACAAATCTAATTTTTATTTACTGAAAAAACTAAGAAGTGACCCTTTCTATCAACACCATAATCCTCTATATGGGAAATACAGTTAGTATCTATATACACATTTAGTCTGAGCAGTGTAGTGCAGAACCACAGAGTGGTGTAATCACAAGGCCAGCTTGGCCTAGTCCCAGCATCAGGATGCGTATCCATTTGGAAACCATTGAAGCCTTGCTGGGAGGAATAATACAGAAAATAACATTCAAAAATAGCATCAAGCTCTCATAAAAAGGCAAACGCAAAATAACATAACAGTGCATTGCTCACCTGTACAGAACCAATATGGCATACTGCTTTAAAACCATTATTGTAACACTGTATCCGTGACAGTGCATGGTCAGCAAATTTTAACAGAAAAAGTAATTATATTAATTATGTTTTATGGGCAACATGAGTGGTGACAATGAAGACGAAACAATTGTTCACGGTGTTCATATCTCAAAGACGCTACAATGCACACCAGATACTGTACAGTAATCATTACAAGTGATGGGTGAAAAAACATGTTCTTCACATTATTCGAGTGCCATCATTTAAGGAGTCCAGATACTGTGAGGTGTGTAGCCCCTTTGTCTTTAGTTTTTCTAGTTTCACGCTTCTTGTACCCAGGAAATTGTGCAAAATCTCTCCAGTGACCAACATATCGAAAGTGTTTTTTAAGGTTTGAGAATCATTCTGTTCCCATCATTCCATTAGCTTCACAGTCAACTGAAGAAAATATCCATGAGTAGTGTGCTAAAATGAGGATGTAACATGGTATTATTTTACATGTATATGAAAAGTATGCATGTTGTGAAAGTCTATTTTAATCATGCAGTTTGCATAATTCCGTTGGAGCCTATAGATATAGCTAGTTGATGCTCTTCATTTTAAGTCAGTGACCGGCGAGAGAAGGAGTAAAAATAATTTAAATAATTAGATATTTCATTCTCATAGATCTACTGACAGATTCAATAGGGGTTTGTGGGACATCTGGTGGTGATAACTATGAATTGCCTCAAATGTTAGTTCTATATCAGTGAATATCACCAGTGTACTCTACCACCGCTACCACCTACTGTATAACAGATTCAGAACAAGCACAGTGTGTTTTTGTTGGCAGGACAGAAAAGCTCATTGTTGTCTTGGCGACAATAAGGGCTGGTTTGAGTAAGAGGGGTGGTGTGAAGCTCACATGAGTGGCAACACCAAACCATTTCAACAGGTGGGTGGATGACTGGATGGGGTTTTGTGAAGGAACAACGTTTCAAGAGGTATGTAAGGACACCTGACCTAATGCTGAGGAGGATGTTATCTTACTCTTCTTTCACAGTGTGGAGACAAGCCTTTGTCTGTTCCATATGTTTCTAAGCTGTCAGAGGACCCTTGGGTAATACCATCCAACCAATGAGGAAGACGGGTTTATCAGATTACGTTTATGTGGAATTTTAGCAAAAATGAGCAAAGCACTTTTGTGTCCCGAGAAGAGTGAAAAAACTAAAGTATTGAGTATAAGCCATTCGTTTTGCATCAGAATTTGAGTTCAGACTTTATTTGGGGCATTTGCTAATGGTTTTAGTGTTGCTAAGGTATGGAGTGGCCCTGACTTTTATCTAGCACAGACATTGTGAAATATGTCCGTCATGGACATTACTTTGAAAAAAGGCATCTGCATAATATGGGTCAGTTGACTGTGAATATGACATTTCTATAAAGTTGCACTTGTGCTCCAGCAATGTTAGAGGATAGTATACCACTAATTGACTAACAAAGCTGCAGACCAAAATCTACCACCCTTCCCCTTTGTGCCAAACTGCCTAACCCTAACCCATTTTAGAGAGGAGAACTTTCTGACTTAGTAAGAGAGGGCTTGTGGTCTGACAAGAGAATGACTGGGATGTGTTCCTAGATGCCACTGTGAGAAGGCTAGTGGCATGGTTGTAATACTTACCATAGCTGCTTAGCTAGCTACAACCCACTCTATGCTTGTTCATAGCCTTAATGCAGCGCTCCCAGTCCTAATGAGGATGGTGACTGTCTTTTTCTGTTGGTTTTATTTCCTTTAGCGGAGCTGGTTTTGCCCTTTGACCTTACGTGGCAAGGTCAGGAGCATATAACACGGCAATATTTTGCATTATTTTCTCCAAATTGCAGAGGGAGCAATGTAACGTTTCAAGCCAGTAGAACAAGGATTGGGACCAGAGGGGTGGATTCTAAAGGTTTCGTAGAATTGGCAGTATTTTAGATGCTCAAAAACCTCACAGCGGCTTCGAAATGGCTATTTACTTCATCCTTAACGTTCAAGACTGGATTGATTGGTGAATTTGCCTTTCTAAAGCCTGCTTGCTTATAATATGAGATTTATTATATACAATTGAAGTTGGAAGTTTACATACACCTTAGCCAAATACATTTGAACTCAGTTTTTCACAATTCCTAACATTTAATCGTAGTAAACATTCCCTGTCTTAGTTAGGTCAGTTAGGATCACCACTTTATTTTAAGAATGTGAAATGTCAGAATGATATTAGGGAATTATTTATTTCAACTTTTATTTATTTCATCACATTCCCAGTGGTTCAGAAGTTTGCATACACTCAATTAGTATTTGGTAACATTGCCTTTAAATTGTTTAACTTGGGTCAAACATTTCAGGTAGCCTTCCACAACCTTCCCTCAATAAGTTGGGTGAATTTTGCCCCATTCCTCCTGACAGAGCTGGTGTAACTGAGTCAGGTTTGTAGACCTCCATGTTCCCACACGCTTTTTCAGTTCTGTCCACAAATGTTCTATGGGATTGAGGTCAGGGCTTTGTGATTGCCTATTTTGTGAAGTGCACCAGTCCCTCCTGCAGCAAAGCACCCCCACAACATGATGCTGTCACCCCCGTGTTTCACGGTTGGGATGATGTTCTCAGGCTCGCAAGCCTCCCCCTTTTTCCTCCAAACATAACGATGGTCATTATGGCCAAACAGTTCTATTTTTGTTTCATCAGACCAGAATACATTTCTCCAAAAAGTCTGATCTTTGTCCCCATGCGCAGTTGCAAACCGTAGTCTGGCTTTTTTATGGCGGTTTTGGAGCAGTGGCTTCTTCCTTGCTGAGAGGCCTTTCAGGTTATGTCGATATAGGACTCGTTTAACTGTGGATATAGATACTTTTGTACCCGTTTCCTCCAGCATCTTCACAAGGTCCTTTGCTGTTGTTCTGGGATTGATTCGCACCAAAGTATGTTCATCTCTAGGAGACAGAACACGTCTCCTCCCTGAGTGGTATGACGGCTGCGTGGTCCCATGGTGTTTATACTTGCGTACTATTGTTCGTACAGATGTACGTGGTACCTTCAGGCATTTGGAAATTGCTCCCAAGGATGAACCAGACTTGTGGAGGTCTACAGTTTTTTTCCTGAGGTCTTGGCTGATTTCTTTTGATTTTCCCATGATGTCAAGCAAAGAGGCAATGAGTTTGAAAGTAGGCCTTGAAATACATCCACGGGTACACCTCCAATTGACTCAAATTATGTCAATTAGCCTTTCAGGAGCTTCTGAAGCCATGACATAATTTTCTGGAATTTTCCAAGCTGTTTAAAGGCACAGTCAACTTAGTGCATGTAAACTTTTGACCCACTGGAATTGTGATACAGTGAATTATAAGTGAAATAATCTGTCTGTCAACAATTGTTGGAAAAATGACTTGTGTCATGCACAAAGCAGATGTCCTAACCGACTTTCCAAAACTATAGTTTGTTAACAAGAAATTTGTGGAGTGGTTGAAAAACTTGTTTTAATGACTTCAACCTAAGTGTATGTAAACTTCTGACTTCAAGTGTAAGTTTTATTCACTTATTTTGTTCCAACTTCGGACAAAATCTGCTCTTCAAAGGATCAAACACTGTTTAAAGCACTTTGTACATAGGGAGATAAATATATTCAAAGATTGATATTTGAGTATTATGTGAGATATTTATCAAAAATGCACATTAACTCATAGGGCTTGAGTTGTCGTTGTTGTGGCTTCTGTCAGCCAAACATATCATGTCTTCTCTAAGAGAAAGTATCCAATAGAAGTGCTAATAATTCAAAGTGAAGTGTGAGAGAATTACAAAACTGCTTTTCGGTTGGATGCAAGTTTGTCTTTTAGCACAAAGATAGGCATTGTTCTTCCTTGTTCAAGTCTTAAGGCTTTTTTTGTATTGAGTCATTCTGCTTCCATGAGAGGAATAGCAGCTGGTGTTGTGGGGTGAAAGATCCTGGCTCATTCTAGGGATGATAAGTGGCAGAAAGCAGGCATTTTGAATATTGCTTTGTTTGCTAACGGAAGCCACCTGCTGTGCCTCAGGCGGTAACACAGGTACATGTACGCACCACAGGTGTGGGTTTGCCCTCCACCCTGAGCATTTCAGGACAGACTAAAGAAACAGATTTGAGCTTGCACACATCTGACATTTTCATATGGCATTTAAGTTGAGAACCTAAGAACAGTATGAAGAGGTGATTGTCTTTGATGTGGTTGGAAGAACAAGATAATTCAAAGTTCTCATAATCCTCTAAATGAACAGGAAGTTGGACTTCAAATACACTACACAATGTAGATGATTATGAACATGAATTCCCTCACATAAAATATGCAAAGTGTCACCTGTTTATATTACTCACAGGTTACACACCTAGGAGGATCCTTTTTTCTTAACTATGGAAATTAGTAGTAACTGAGCATTCTTGTCTGTGTGTGCGTATGCATGTGTGTGAGAATCGTGAAGTGCAGTGTTCTGCCATCGTGTGCGTTTTCACCTTTTGTCAACTCTTTCGACGCAGTGGTCCATGTAGAAAAGTTGATCAAGAGGCTCCATAATTGGGCCCTAGTTTGCCAAGTGGGGACCAGCAACACACTACTAAGCTCTGTGCGTTCCAAATGCACCTATGTTATGTGCTATAGCAGCCAAAAATGCATTCCAAATGTAAGAACATGCATCTGCAAATCCTTAGCCAATTATTATTTGCTATTTTGTTTACAGTCAACTCTCCCTTGATTTTGTAAAGAACCAAAAAGTTTACTCCTACTAACAAGAGCTAGAAACAATATTGATTGGGAGGGTCATTAACCTAGATAGAGGAATAAATGTGCCTGTACATATGCATACCGTACGTATGGCTACAGTAAGATGGGGCACAGAGTAAAAGATCAAGGTGACATCACAATGATGGCAAAGTATTCCCTTTAATTATTTAGTAGAGGAGATCAACTACTGTTCATGATCTGAGTGCACCATAATCCTATGTAAATACAGCTGTGTGTGTGTGGGTATGCATATTTAAGTAGGTTATTGTGTCAATGCTTTTCTGATTCCGTTTAATCCACTCTCTGTAAACACGTGTTTTATTTCTCTTCTCAGAGGGAGAACATGCTGCCTGTTTGTCATTGCAGTCTGAGTGAGAAAGTATGCATGTGTTGCTGTTATATTTAACTGAATGAATCTCCATTCTGTTAAATGATTATGGTGAACTCTGGAAAGAATCTGATATTGAGGATGTTTCAATTGTTTAACATGTGACCAAAGTAAACATTGTTTGATCTCAACTTTCTTTCTGTACATTCTTTTCTAGAGATGCTTGAATATTTTCTCTCAATGCCAAGAAGCTGAGGTTTATTTTTGTACATTGTTTCATGCAAATGTATAGGTCCTCCACTACAGAATCTAGAATAAAGGGATTCTATTGTATATTGTTGCATATTATGGTATTTTTATTTAAGATTCTAATTTGTGTATTTAATGTCTGAAGCATGCCATATATAAATGCATATAAATATAAAATGTATACAGTGCATATATGTGATTACTTTCTACAAAATGTTAATTGTTTGTAAGCCAAGGCATTGTTTTGAATATCTGGAGCATATCTAATATTTTTGTTTATATTTTAGCATGTAGAAAACTGCTACAAATATTTGTATTCTGTTAAATATTTGTTGTAATTAGTTTTAGAGGATACCTTGTTTTATCATTTAGGAAAGGACTAACCATGAGCACTTTTGCTGTTTCAGCCAGAATTGTACTCCTTAAAATTTTCAGTGGGCGATGGTTTATTATTTCATTTGAGATGCTGCTATGACTAGTTTTGAGCAGAAAAGCTGTATTTTTAATTAACTTTCAGCCAAGTAGCAATAAAAATGTATACTGTGAAAAACCTGGGCCTTGGTGCATTTCTATCGTTTCCCTAACTTCTGTTCCCCTCGGTTGTCTTTCTGATGATAGCATTTCTATCGTTTCCCTACCTTCTGTTCCCCTCGGTTGTCTTTCTGATGATAGCATTTCTATCGTTTCCCTACCTTCTGTTCCCCTCGTTTGTCTTTCTGATGATAGCATTGGCCAGACAATATCCACAGACGCAAATCCATGGTGTTTCTGAGCTGCATTACAGAAACCGTATACCGTTTCAGAACCAAATGGAAGCAAACATAGCAAAACAAGAATTTTATTGGATCAATTCAGGTAGATCCCTCCCCGTTCGCTTTTGTTTAAGAAGCGTTTTGCAACAGAATCGGCGGAATGAATACACCCCTGCTCTCTTTGCTCTGCTCAGATTTATGTTTTCAGTCCCACAGAGACCACAAACAATAATTATTATTCTACAAGGTAAAATGGAGATATTCTAGGCAAGAGGGTTAATGAGGAAGAGAAATACATCTGTTTAAGATTTTTATTAGTAAAGAACAATGTTTGACAGTGTAGATGTCTCACATCTGTAACATTTAGTAAAACAAGTGTGTGGTTTTTGAAGTCACAAATGTACAAAATTGCTCTTTGTACAGTTAAACTTTATCAATCACAGTTCATTAAAAATACACTAGCATTTATTTGACAAATTTGACCAAATTTGACCTCAACCCTACATTTTTTCCACTCTATTCACAGTGGGGGTGAGCAAACCCCATTATAAGTTAACATCTTCCATCGCTCTCAGTCTCTTCATCTCCCTCACTGCCCTGAAAGCACGGATGGCCAAGACTATTCCGAAGATGAAAACAATGACTCCAAGCACCCCGAAGAGGCCTCCAGCGATGTCTGCTCCATTGAGTGCACACGCAAAGCCCTGATGCCCTTTGCTCTTGTAGAGCGCTTCCCTCTCTGTACAGATGGGGTTGTCGTAGGTCTCCTGCAGCTTGATGAAGTAGAAGGCCAGGGCAGGGATGTAGCCCAGGCCGATCAGGAGGTTCACCAGGGCCTCACCCAGCAGCACAGGGGGCCAGCGGTAAGGGACTCTCAAAACCCCGAAAGCCAGAATGATGCAGGCATAAACCATCAGAGCCCCTCCACAGGCCATGCTGAAGATGTATGGAGGTAGCTTGAGCTGGTGGAACAGTTTGTCCAGCTCCTTGACCCTGTCTGCATCGGCTCCAGTGAAAGCCTGTGCTCCTCCATAGTAGTACTGGTAGATACCCCCGAGGCTGGCCAGGTCCCGGTAACCCCCGGAGTTACTGTAGGACACTCCTGAGCAGATGACTATCAGCAGGTTTACAAAGACCTCCATTATCTGGCATAGACCTGAACAGAACAGATCAAGAAAGAGCTAAATACATGACTTATCATACAGTAAGAGTCTGGGAGAAATCGAGCTGAGTTGAAGGTCAAGTTATACGTTTCACAAGAGAGGGAGGATTATGCGACAATGCAGCTAAATTGAGGTTGATCCGAGTTCAACCAACATGGTTGATGGTTAATTTCAGTGGGAATTTCATCTCAGAGGGAGATAGAGCATACATTATGCCATTGTGTGAATTAAACATATCATGGATGAACAAACAATTTGGAGAAAGAAACAGATACAGATATTATAACTCAAAACGCCAATCCCCTCATAAATACCCTGTACCCTCCGAGAGGGTGGTCATGTGGTTGGTTAGGTCATTCATAACCTACCCAACTACATTCCTACTACAGGGGTGTAATCATTAGTTCAAAACATTTTGCAATGGAAACCGTTTACGCCCAACGAAATCGAGTTTATATTGGATAAATTCAGGTAGGTCCCTCCCCGTTTGGTTCCGAGTGAATAAATCCCAGGACCAATTAAACAGAACAACGCCTGCTACACCGTACCAACAAGATTCACCCACAAAAACGTTTCAGGTGTAAGTTGTTGCTGTTTGTTCTTTAATTTAAACATGACTTGCCTCTGGCTGTTAAGGCATATCTGAGGTTGTACAGAGCCTGTCTGTGTTGTGGCTCATAGTATTCCCCCACAGAGGGAGATGTGGAGGCTTCTGTATACCTGCAAAGACAAAATCACAAGTTGATGTCTGCTAAATCTTACATTCAAACCACCACAACCCTCCTCCATAGCAGAGAGCAGGTTTTGTATTCAAGGGGTTCATATTTACTTTGGGCACCCCAAGAGTCAATGTGCCATTCAAACACAAGCAGACAGACATTACAAGGAGTCAATTCCAAACCAGTGAAACCGTAGACTTCTCGTGCTGTACAGTATATGTGGGCAATAATACGGTAACAGAATGATGCAGACTCAGATTTTCACTTTAAAATGTATGCCAAACAAAAACCAATGATTGGAAAGTTAAATCAATCATACAACTATATCCCCAAGGATGATTTTTCCTGTGTTTTATATACACAGTGTACTAAACATTAGGAACACCTGCACTTTCCATGACAGACTGACCAGGTGAAAGCTATGATCCCTTATTGATGTCATCTGTTAAATATACTTCAGTCAGTGTAGATGAAGGGGAGAAGACCGGTTAAAGATGGATGTTTAAGTCTTGAGACAATTGAGATATGGATTGTGCATGTATACTATTCAGAGAGAATGGGCAATACGGAAGATTTAAGTGATGTTGAACGGGGTATGGCAGTAGGTGCCAGGTACACCAGGTTGAGTGTGTCAAGAACTGCAACGCTGCAACACTCCGTGTGTATCAAGAATGATCCACCACCCAAAGGACATCCAACCAACTTGACCCAACTGTGGGAAGCATTGCAGTCAACATAGGGCAGCCTCCCGGTGGAATGCTTTAGACACCACCTAGAATCCATGCCCTGACAAATTGAGGCTGTTTTTGAGGGCAAAAGAGGGTGAAACTCAATAATAGTAGTGTTCCTACTATAATAGTGTTCCTATTATTTTGTACACTGTATATTTCCACACTGAGGTTGGAATAATAATGTGAAATTGTGAAAATTATGATAATGCCCTTTTAATGTTTTGGTGGGATGGAGTTTTGGCCTGCCTGGTGACATCACCAGATGGTAAATTAGTTAATAGACCAATAAGAAAGAGTTCCAAACCTCTCTGCCCATAGAGGGGTTAGTTGTTTAGCAACAAAACCAACATGTGCTCAACAATGCCCAGGATGGTAACTGTGGAAGCCTCTCTGTGACAGTTAGATGGTCTCTTACTCTCTCTGTTGTCCTTGTTGACTACTGCCTCTGTGGTCAGGTGGTGCGTCCTTGTGAGAGTGAGGTGTCGTATCCCGCTGTCTGTCAGAGTAGTCCTTCTCTCTGACCCTCCTGTCAGCTCCAGAGTCCTTCTCATCCCTGTACCTCTCGTCCATTTGGTCTCTCTTCCGCCGGTCTCTCTCTCTTTTCCTTTCCCGGTCTCTCTCTTCATGTGAGGAGCTTCCTCGGTCGTGAGTGAGGTCCCTCTCCCTGCTCTTGTCATACTCATCCCTCTCCTGGTATCTGCTTCTCTCTGGCATTGTCTGGTCTCTTGGCCACTTCTCTGAAAATGTATTTGAAGGAACATTGCCGTGATCAATTGAGTATTAGTGTAAAGGTGTCATACCGATATCTCAGGGAGATCAGATGACAATCCCAATCTATTATTTGTGCATGTAGCCCTACTAAACATTGGTGGCAATGCTTGTTGGCACTAGTGACAGTTACCACATGGCATTCCTCCTATTCAGAAATGACTACAGAGTAAAGATGGGGGTAATCTAACAGCAGTAATGGGTATCTCTCCGTAAGGAGCCCTGGGGAAGGGATGTAACCTGAATCTTCCGTTATGGTCTGACTGTGACCCGCGTCTTGGGTGGTTCTAACCCTACCAGGCAAAAACTGTCCAGGAGAAACCTGCCAAAAACCCACCCCTTCTGTCAATTGGCTCCTGGATGCTTCTCTTTTTATTGTCTCGTGACTATTTCCTCATTCTAGTACCGCCCGGCGACACTGTGATACAGTTGCCCAGTGGGAAGCATTTACCCATGACTGCGACCCATAGAATGAGGAAACAGCCAGGAGCCAATAGAGAGATGCATCCAGGAGCCACATGAAAGCGGGGCAGGTTTTTTGGCGTGTTTTCCCTGGGTGGTTCCAACCTGGCCAGGATGGGAGTCACAGTCAGACCCATCTTGAATGATATCGTGATGATTCTGCACACAACTGAATACACATTGAAAAACTTTGTCAAAGGTTGAAAACTTCAAACAAAATGCTGACACTGACTATCAACCTGGTCTCCGAGCATTTCGTATTATTCTGTAAGTAAATCTGTTGTGCGCCATTTAGTATGACGTTTGGTATGGTTACATAAGACAGATGGTTACTTTAGGCAAAACCGAAAGTATAACGCGAGAGTCTAGCAACCCAAATGTCACAACATATCATACGAAATGGGTGATGGACACCCACAAATTAATACATACCATACTAAATGGTGTGTTTCGGATTTACGTACAGAATAATACGAAATGTTCTGAGACCAGGTTGTGACTTGAGGGTTGAAGGCACTAGGGAATAACGTTTGTTACTATATTTGATGAAGTTAAAAACATACAAGTTAACGTTACCTGTGACGAATGATAAGGGTCACGGGTATGCTGTGTGTTGAAGCGAACCAAACATTGAGATAACGAATTGATGAATGAAGAAAGAACAATTAACAATACCTCTTAATTCTGGTTCTTATCTGGATTAATTTGTGCGAATGATTGGATTCTTTACGTCTTTTACTTTTCCTGTATCTTGGGACTTCTTTCTTCTCCAGGCTCCTCCCTCTCACCTGTTCGCTCTATAGAACTCCACCCCTACCACAAAAACAGCATTCCGAGGGCATGGGACAAAGGTGTGTAGTGTCGGTGGAAAAAGTGGTGTTTCAATTGTGAAGTTTTTGGGTGTCAGAGATTTTAGTGCAGAAGAACTACTGGGGGCTTTAAGAGAAGGGATTCCAGACTCCCAGGCAGGACGACTCTGTTGGTGCCAAAGTAGTGGGAAGGGGTGTTGGGGATAGATATATATTAGTTAGATTGTGGTGCACCCCCCCCACACACACTTCCCTTTTTATTTTTTACACATGTGCATGGACGGAATGTTGAATTAGCAATACAGTTTCGTTATAACAACACAATCGGTCTGTCCTAAATGATACATAGCTGACAGCTCTTTTAGCTCCTACTCAAGCTGTCAAACGTTCACTACTATACCCTCCTACCCGGACGTAAACGCACGCGTTCCCAGAGCACACTAGCCATCCGCGGCGCGCGCAGGCCAGAAGCAAGGAGGCGAGACAGAAATGGCGGCGACGGCGGGGGAAGCAGCGTGATATGCTGTAGCAATAAAACAACCTTAAAATACAACTGTCAGTCCGTTGTCGAGAAAATGAAAAAGATGTCGAATTAGGCTGTCCTTTGTAATAATTATTACAAAAAACGAACACCTTCCCCGGAGAACGTCCATCTTCTGATTGGAAAAGAGAATCTCACAGGGAGCATGGCTTCTCAGAGTAACGTTAACCAGGTAACGTTACAACTATTCACGCTGCTGATACGCCTAGAATTTCACATTTGACATAAGATTCATGGAAAAATTAGTCTTAAGTAAAATATTGTTAGATTTCTTGATGTGTTTCTTGGCCACAATATAGTGGTAATTTGCGTCATAGAGAAGTGTGATGATAAATGCTTGCTAATGCTGCCCTAAAAAGCCTATTTCCCCATTGAAACACCAGCATGGTACAGGCCCGAGGAGCCTCCATTCAAATTAGCCAACAGTACTCGAAGTAGGGTTAGTTGAAAATCTAAAAATTGGCAAAAATCGTGGTCACGTTTTGGGTTGAGAAAATAACATTCGAAAGACTCGAACAGTTGTAAATTTCCTTTGACAATTTGTAGTTGTTGAAAAATGCTGCGTGTATGTGCATGGCCCACCTGCTCTGGCTGATGCGACAGGCCTGCTTATCACAGTGCAAATTTTAATAACTGGTTGTTAGCTAGCTTAGCATTTAGATACGAGTAATGTTAAAAAGTGCCGACGAGTTATAAGCAAGGAATTCATAAAATTGTATATGGTCAACCGTCAACTTTAATTGATTTGTCTGGCCAGCTAGCTACCTAGCTTCATTTAGCTAGCTGGACAACTAGCCAGAGTTCGTGCGGACGCAGGTGGTGTGGCTAATGACTTAGCTACTAACTACACTGGGCCTGATCAGAGGCGGTTTATGTATATTTCCGAATCTGTACCATTCATAATTCTGCAAACGGTTCGGAGCTTGCGCGTTGTGCACTCCGTTTTTGATGTCCTTTAGAGCACGTAGCTAGTTGTGCTGCTTTCAAGGGAAGCTGACTCATGTGGACAGACCTCCATGATCTGTTTAGCTGTAATGACTTGTCACGGCCTGAAGTCGTAACTACTAGCTAGCTAGGTAGCTAGCTATCTATCCTACATTGAAAGGTAGCTAGCTATATATTCTGCCCGTGTATAACATTAGCTAACTAGCTAGACATGGCTGTATACATCCATGTAGCAAGCTTGCCTGCTGGGGACCAGGCTAGTGAATTTCTAAATCCACCAACCTATGGAACATCCTTTTTAATTCAGAAAATTGTCATCTATCTACATGCTGGAATGTTGAATAAAATACAAGTTGAGCCTACTGTACCGGTTGTCTCCGTGGGCTGGAATGAGACTATAATATATCCACAATAAATTATTATTAAACCAACTTTTCAAAGTGCTGGTAGTAAGATTTGTCACAAGCATGAACACAATGCATAAACATGCACGCGACGCATGTATACTTGCCAAGCTCTGTGCACGTTTTTTACATGGTTTTGTGCATGTCAGGTGATATAAATCTGAACACACTACCAGTACTTATAATAATACTTTCCTGTGGATATATTGTCTAATTCCTGTGGAGAGCCACGCGGATAACCGGTTGAGTGGGTTCAATTTAAATTGTATTCACCATTCTAGCTTGTAGAGGACCGTTTCCTGAATTAAACACAGATGTTCCAGACCTTGGTGGATCTAGTAGGCCGTCATTGTAACTGACTTGCCTAGTTAAATAAAATGTTTTTAAAAAATCTAGAAATTCACCTTACTGCTCCCCGGGCTAGTTAGTAGTGCTGAGCGATTAAAAGAAATGTCGGTTATTTTTCATTGACCGATGACGGTTCAATTATTTTAATTCCAATTTTTGAGCCCTGCGCATTTTCTGTAGAGATAAATTGAATAAAGTCTGAACTGTGTGACGTAGTAGGGAGTTGTAGTTTTCAACAGGCTAATATACTACGTACTTTGGTGCTGAAAACATGATGATTTGAGTACAATGACCATAATCTATTGTGCCAGCCTACTTTTCCGTTCTGTTTGGAGCTCTGAGCAATAATAAAAACGAAATGGAGCTGACACGGAGACTAAGCGAAGAGAGAATGCGCAATCGAGAGGGGTAGAAATACTTTTGAGGTATCTCTACCTGAAAATACATAACCTAAGGTATCGATGGTTGGTATTCAGCATTCAAAAGTATGCCTTATTTTCTTTGAATAACTACTAAAATTGTGATTTGTCAGACAGCATAGGCCACAGATCTATAGAGATTGATGACTTGAAATGAAATGGTCATCAAATATTGTATTAAAGTAATGCGAATACGTTATGGTTGATAAGTAGTAATATACAGTCAGTTCCATTAATTGTTTTTTTATTTTATTTTATTCTGTTAGTGTTCAACCTGCATAATTCATAATTCTTTGGGACATTAAATGCACTATCGAAGATCGTGAGTGTTTTTTAATAAACACCACTCACCTCAAAAAGCACTAATCGCACAGCACTACCATCTAGCTATGTTGTAAATATCATAGCTAGCTAATAGCTTAGCTTCGAGCTATTATTCTACCATAGCTATTACTGTTACAACTTTCCATTGGCTTCTTAGTTTGCAACAAGGGTTCTCAAAGTGGGGTCTTCTAAGATATTAGCTTTAAAGCTGCAACAACACAAACATCTCTGCCACGTGACAAAATGTGTAGATTGCAGGAAATTAGCTTAAACTGCAAAATTCCCATCGATGCCAAGAGATGGGCCTTTAAAATGGTTCTTCCCAGGGCCCGAGACTTGGTTCATCTGACCATGCACTACCAAAGTCATAAAACTCCTTGTAAGCTATTTTTAAAAAAAAATCAAATTCGAGTTGTTCTGATTATGAGGGGTCCCACATTAATTTTGGGGTGGCAGGTAGCCTAGTGGTTAGAGCGTTAGGACAGTTTATTTTTATTTTTTTCACCTGGCCAAGATAAAGCCTAGCAATTCGACACATACAACAACAGTTACACATGGAATAATCAAAACATAGTCAATAATACAGTAGACCAAAAGACAACAAAGTCTATATACAGTGAGTGCAAATGAGGTAAGTTAAGGCAATAAATAGGCCATGGTGGCGAAGTAATTACAATATCGCAATTAAACACTGGAATGGTAGATGTGCAGGAGATGAATGTGCAAGTAGAGATACTGGGGTGCAAGGGAGCAAGATACATTTAAAAAAATACTGTATGGTGATGAGGTAGGTAGATGGGCTGTTTACAGGTGCAGTGATCTGTGAGCTGCTTTGACAGCGGGTGCTTAACCTCTTGCTCCCACCTGAGACGCAGACGTCTCATCTAGACACCTGGAAATGCAAATGCGCTACGCTAAATGTACTCGTTAAAACTCAAACGTTCATTAAAACACACGTGCAGGGTATTGAATTAAAGCTACACTCGTTGTGAATCTAGCCAACAAGTCAGATTTTTAAAATGCTTTTCGGCGAAAGCATGAGAAGCTATTATCTGATAGCATGCAACACCCTAATATACCTGAAGGGGACGTAAACAAAATAATTAGCATAGCCGGCGCTACACAAAACGCAGAAATAAAATATAAAACATTCATTACCTTTGATGATATTCTTTGTTGGCACTCCTATATGTTCCATAAACATCACAATTGGGTCTTTTTCCCGATTAAATCCGTCCATAAGTTGCCTATATTCTTTGACAAAACACTTCAACCTACTTTTGTAACCCAACTTTAGGTATTTGGCCGAGTTACAGTTTTGACTTAAATTGGCTTGAAATACTATGGCAAAGCCTGAAAATGGTTCTCTGGCAATGATCAACAACCAATTTGAATTTTGAAAAGAATAATGGGCAAATGTTGCACAATCCGGGTGTGGAAAGCTTTTACACTTACCCAGAAAGGCTTGCAGATTTAATTGCTGCCGCAGGGGATTCTAACACAGGAGTCTCCCACCCTGTTCCTGGAGAGCTAACTTCCATTACGTTTTTGCTCCAACCCCAGTTGTAACTAACTTGATTAATATTCTCAACCAGCTAATTATTAGAATCGATGTGCTAGATTAGGGTTGGTGTGAGTTTACAGGACGGTAGCTCTCCAGGAACAGAGTTGGGGAACACTGTCTTAACATGCATTGACTCAGGCTGTTGAATCTAATCAATATGTTTTACAAATGTTAGAATTTTTCTTCCACTTTGACAGACTATTTTGTGTAGATCGTTTACAAAAAAATGGCAAATCAATTTGAATCCCATTTTTGTAACAACAAAATGTGGAGAAAGTCCACGGGTGTGAATACCAGCTAACTAGTTAGTACATTTCTTGTTGGCCTATTGGTAATCTGTCATAAGGTCCATGTTTGTCCATCTACTAAGTGTTTTTAATCCTACTCAACCATTTTCAACAATGGTGGTTTATAGCGACGCTTAAGATTAATAGCTAGCTTACTACCTAGCTAGCATGCTTGCTCATCCACAGACATTTAAATCAATACAGAGTTGGCCTAAACTAGATGTCAAATTCCCATTGTGCCATAGGCTCCACCCCACCAGGGCTGGTGAATGTAAGAAGACTATCTAGCTGGCTGGCTTGGGGTTTAAGTTTAGGTGCATGTGTGAAACTGTGTATATCTCACTGAAGGGGTGAAATATTAAACCATTGATCTAAGGGAGGCTGTTTTTGCTCCTGATGTGTCCACTGCCCTACCATTTCATATTCTTAATATAAAGCTCTGGTATCAGGGATTGAATGCACGTAATGGGGACATTCATTTATGATTCACAATAAAATTACATTTTACACTATAGATTGTCTCTGAGCATAGAAGAAAATTGATTGAATGCCCATTGCAGAGAATTGAATGTACCTGCAATGTATGGGTTGTGCACAAGGAGCAGCAGAAGCCACATCTTTGCTTTATGAGTCAGGGATTCTAGATTGAACCAAAGGGTAGAGGAATGGCAGCTGTTGGACACCGTTCCACACCACAGTGGTGGGTTGTCTGGGTGTTGCATACCAAAGTATCATCACAGTATTTTCAGAGTTAATAAATTAATGCTAGGAGTCTTCAGCTGAGTAAATGCTTCCATGTATTGTGGACGTCAAGCATAAAATGGTTCATGGGCCTGTATAGTATATTGTACTGTGCATTTGCCCATATTTTAGTTTTTGACTGTTTCGTCAGTTGGTGAACAGCATGGATCTGGGAATGGTGGATTGTCTTAATGTCACATGACAAATGTGCGTGTTAGGAGTGGGTAGCTGTGGGTAAACCTAGACCCAATTACGGGTTTGTAACTGAAAAGGATGGCAACCTCTTGTCACAGTGACAATCGGATGTGTTCATTTTTTAAAACTTTAACTATGGAAAGTGGTATGGTTAATTTCCAAGCATGATCTGATATGCTGGTGGTGGCCTTCATCTTTTGAATGGTGAGCTCCTGATTCAACATTATGGAAATGGCACATGAGGCTCAGAGTTGCCTGGCTGGTTAGGTATTTTTCTGAACAGCAGGGTGGAGCTGTGTTTAAATGGGAAGGCAAGCCCAGCTCATTTGTCTTACTCTTGAAAGATCCTGCAACACAATGGCCTCAGAGAATCCCATCCGCTGTTGGTAGTGTTTGAATGACATCGCCCTGTATTAAAGTGTCTCTTACGTGAATAAATTATAGTCGTTTTCTCTGTCATGTCTCTGCTCAATGTTTTTTCAGTTCCTGGCCGTCACTCACTGTGTCAGCTCATTTCTTCATAAGAATGTAATACGCAAGCCCCGACATGCATCATTGGTTTATTCGAAATGCGTTTGACCTTATTTGTAGTGTTACATATTCAAGGAATGCCAAGTTTGCTAATAGTGACTTTTTGCATTCCAATTTGTGAGGCCTTGCAGGGCTGGCTGAGTCCCAGTCCAATAGGGAACACTGAGTAGTGATGAGGTAGTCCCAGTTCTTGTAGGTATATGGGGTAGTGGATTGTTATTCTATGCATCAGGTGGGAGTTGGTAATGTCTGGTAACTTGAAGTTCCAGTGAAACAACTTCTTTGACTGGCTCTTATCAGCTTGTCTGCTGTTTGACATATTTTCTCTCAATATTCCCCCACCCCTCTAAGCCATCTGCCCCATCCACTTCCTTAAACCCGTCTTCCACATAAAGCACATTTTAGATGTCATTTTGTTAAACAGAAGCCTCATTGAATGCTCTCTGTAATATATGATTATCCTTCTACTCTATTGACGTAAAGTATACTAACATTAGAAATTTGCATGTGTTCAGTTTCTCTAGTTTATCTCCTTTTATCAGAGACAATGTCACCGTGCTTTATATTTCATATGGATCCCACCTTAGAATGTAAGCCCCACCCCTGCTCCCTGATCTGTAACAACATTCATTAAAAGTGTGTGTGTGCGCACACCATCTCACTGGAGCATGTTGAAGTAATACAGATGGCCATTTTGTGGTAATCCTCAATCCATACCAACAGCGAGGGAAGCTTAGTGTGGTACGTGTGGCACGCCTGTAAAAAGAGGCAAAGGGACATTCTTTCTGTTGTGATTGTATTAGTTGTCCCGAGGCCTTTGGATTATAGCTGGCTGTTTGTCGCTTGTAGTGCCATTTCAGCAATGTTGGGCCCTCATTTGCGAAGAGTTACATATGCTTGAACTGCACTTTCTTTTCTCTGTGTCTCCCTTTTCATGTCCCACAGTGCTGGGAGGATTCTGTGTGGTTAGCGAGCTTGTTTCAACTGTTCTTTACTGATCCATGTCATTGGACACCTTCCCCTCACCATGTACCACCAACACTTGTTTTATTTAGAAATATTTTTTTATTTGTTGCCTAATGAAAGACTTCCAAGGTTGTCTTTTCAGGCTGTAATGTTATGCAGATATGTTTTTGGCCCCTGCTATTCTGTAATGTGCCAAACCAAGAAAAGTCAACCATGCGATTGAAGGACCAGTTCACCCCACTGTGCAGGGCTGTCGGTGTGCAGCAAGTGCAAGAGACCTTCAATTACACAGTGCCACTGGGATTAACTTAACCTGCCTTCCCCATGCTGGCTATAAATATCTTTACATAGCAGTGTATTGCTGTGGCCAGCACGTAGAGTACTATCCCACTGTTAGTGTCTGGTCTGGAGGGGGATTGCCTTGTCAGGTTCATGCCGACATTTTAACGCCTTCCCTAAAGATTCCCATTTAGATGAACACACATTGGCCTTGGTCCAGTTGTGTTTCAAACTGATTGATAATGGCAGAAGGGTGTGGTTGTGTGTGTGATTTGGGGATTCCTATATTTATGAATATTTGAAACATCAGATGTGGGCCATAGTAAATTAACTAAATTGAATTCTTATTACTGCATGGTTCTGCAAACAATAAGAATGACCACCCCACTTCCAGTTATTAATATGGGGAATTTGGTTGTGTGTAGTGTGAAAAGCGTTGCCAGTACTCAACTCAATTTGCTTAATCACATTAGTGTGGAGCCTTGTGTAAAAGGTGCAGCTAGAAGGAGTAATCCCTGGACAGGGCTTGACAGTAACCTTTTTTTTTGTAATTTGTCCAAAAATAGAAAAATGTTACAAGGAACCACTTTACAAAATAAAATGCACTACTGTTTACCATAGAGAAGAGAACCAGACAAATGTTGGCTGCACTCTCCTTATTGATGACGTTGCATATTCAAGCCTGTCTCTAAATAAAACACTGCCCCCTTTAAGGCTCTCCTGGAGGATGTTTGGCCACCTTTTGGTAGCCTATAAATAATTGCAGCATTAAAATGACAACTGTATACTTTTGTATGTCCACGGTTTAAAACACTCTTGGAGAGTTCTGGGACGACAGATCCAAAATTCATAACCACTGCGCATAAAAGTAAAACAATGAGACCGACGAAACTGATCAAACAGTTTTGCTTAATGTTGATACATTTTTATTCCTTCATATTATAAGCTCAATATAATTTTTTTTTAAAAAGACAGTTTATTATGAAATAGTTTCAAAATGCCACCTCCACAACAGGCACTGTCCTACAGCCTCCGGTCTTGTGACCATTTGACCTAAACTAAATGCCCTGAGTATGTCGACAGAATCAATTAAAATGACAACTGTATACTTTTTTTGTATGTCCACGGTTTAAAACACTCTTGGAGAGTTCTGGGACGATAATAAAAAAATATCTACTTGTCAGTTTTGGGCAACTTAAATCTGTTATTCTTGTCCTGCAAGCATTAATATCAAGCCCAGCTGGATGAACCCATGGGATTTGAGGGTCACAAGTCCAGACCAGCATACCAAATAATGATACTTCACTGCCATTAACATTTTCCTGCCCCAGAACATTGTGTGAGCATTTTTTAAGTTGTTACATTGGGGGACATAAGATTGATAAAATAATGCATTGTGGCCAAATGTCAGCCAAGATTTCAAAAGCATTGTTTTGCTCCACTTTTGAAGAAACAAAAAAAAGGGACTACAATAGTTACTTGTAGTTCATTCCCTTAGAATGTGTTACATATTGGCTGAAGACAGTGAGTTGGGTCTCTCCATTTGGCTCAGTTCTCTGGGAAGTGGGCTGCCGGGAGCCATTTTGCCATTCTAATGCTGCATGACTCGTCACTTTTTCATGTTGTCCCTTACTTTTACCCAAACCCGTGACGCAATCTGGGCAGACTGATAGGCAAGCCCTCTCCCAGGAGGCCTAGTTTTACTTCTCTCACGGGTCTGTCACAGCTGTATCAGTTCATCAGTAAGAGGTGTACTCCTTGTCTGTAAAGTTCTCTGTAGACAAATGGAGGGCGAAAGTGGACCTTTTCCAAAGTGTGTTTCTCATGGCGTCTTGGATGTTTTAGCAATATTTCACACTTACGTTTCCTACACATGTTAATATTGAAGATACCATGTAATATATATGGTTATTTAATAAATAATATATTGATTTTAAAAGGTTGCACATGATTATCCTCAGTATGTTGAATCAGATGTTTTATGTAAATATATATTTTCTCTCTGCGCAGTACATCTTTGGGGAGTTCAGCCCTGATGAGATCAATCAGTTCTTCGTGACTCCACGATGTTATGTTGAGGTAAGACAAAGAGTTTTGAATGAGGCTTGAATTAAACATTTTTTCACATACGTTTCCCCCAGCTTATAGTTGTTTTGACACCGTCTAGTCTACGGTTTTAAGTGTTGGTGTGCCGTTTGATCTTAATGTTAACCGGGTCGATCATAAGAATGGCCTTTTGGAAGCTTAATTAACACCCAAACCGCTGAGTTTATAGATTTAGTCCAGTGTGTTTATCTACTCTGTCATTGTGTCTAAAACACAGAGAAGACGATGGTTTATTGCATATGTTCTCAGTTTAGTGAGTGTGAACAATATAAGCCACAAAATAACATGTTATCACCAGTACTGTCATCTGCCCCCCCCTCCAACATGCACATTACACAGATGTGATTCATTGATAAGCAGGATGGCCCAGACTGACAACAGTCGTGGTCTGAGGTTAACACTATGTTTGATTATTTACTTTAACTAGAAGTGTCTTTTTAATTTATAATCTAATCTCTGTTCTTTGACAGCTTCCCCCCTTCAATGACAAAGTCTCCTGCGTCAGTCAGTCTTCAGGTAAGAACGTCTACTGGATTACTCTAAGTTTGTCTTGTAGACCATTCCAATCGTCATCCGCATGAGGCCGGCCAGCGATCTCTGGGTTGACAACACTCTTGCCCCCACATGATGTAATGGTTACGACCAAAGTCAAACATACATACGCCCGTTTGTGCTAGTTGGATCCAGACCTACCTGACTGAACTGCATGTAAGAGAGTGACAGTTTAAGTCTGAATTGACATTGTTTTAAGATGACGTTTAACTTGTAAAAATATATCCAAGCATACCTGTAGGGCAGGGATTTTGGAGCCAACAAGTTACAAAAAGTCTGTCAACTATACCCCTCCCCTGCTCATAACACTTAATTTTTTTACCCTGATTTGTATGAATTATTCAGGAAGTTACTGCACTCCTGCTGTGCCTTACATTACGGAGTCTATGAGACGGCAGGTTTGCGGTGAGTTTTGGGTCCGACACTCTGTGCTTATTACTTGTTGCTGAAGCACTCAATCCCAGGTCTTAAAAACTGGTGGCTTTCTAAACCTTGCCCCTATTTACTCTCACTCTTGCCTGTCCGTACGATCTGTGAGGCTTTGCATGCTTAGATGCCGTTAAATATCTCCTGTCTATTGCATTAAACACATTGGCACCGCAGCAGTGCTTTGAGTTGACTTGTGATTGACTTGTATACCCCCTCCGTCACTTAACTGGATGGATTGAGAACTCTTTTTTTATTGGACTTAAGGGCATAGTAATGGTCTTATATGGAAGCTAACAATTACAATAGGTATTTTGTTTTGCTAGGGTTTGTCACTCAATGCATCATTATGAATCTGGAATTAAATCCCTTTGGTAAAAACACTAACAGAGGACACTCTAATCCACAGAGAAGAGCAAATCTCAAAGGAACTCTAACTATACCTTAATTCCCCCTCAGGGTTTCCGGTGTCTGGTTTGTATGGATGACCAGTCATGTCTTATATAGCCCCGACGTACCATTTTCAGTGTTGGGATGGTCTGAATTTACTAACGTTTTCCTCATGTTCACCTTCAGCTGTTTCTCTCACTGCCTATCATCTTTCAATTTGCAATGTTAGCAACTTGCAAGGTCAATGTTTGATATATTCCATTGAGTTTGTGACCGGTAATGAAGTTGGGAATTGTGTTGTATATTTCATGATGCCGAAATTTGTTTTGGAGTAGTAAGTATGAATAATTGGTCACAACAGTATTTTATTGTGTTGTGTGAATCTTTGTCTTCAGTGCAGAACTGTAGTGCCTAATGTTCCCAAGCTAACTGACATATCCTCCTCTGCAGGTGAAGACTACCAGCACATTGAGTTTGGTGTGGACGAGGTGATGGACTTGGAGCCCGTGGGAGTGAAGGATCCTCTCTTCAAGGTGTCCAGCACTCTGAACCCCCAGGCTCCAGAGTTCATCCTAGGATGCCAGCCGTCTCAGAAGGTCCCTCAGACAGCCGCAGCAGACGTCCCAGACGGAGCACACTACAACTCCCTGGACGGCCCGGACGGACCCGATGGCCCCGACTCGGAACCCTCCGCCATGGACAGCAACCAAAACTGCCAGGACGGGGGCCCGGGCAGCCTGGGCCAGCGGGAGAGGAAGAAAAAGAAAAAGCGCCCGCCAGGATACTACAACTACTTGGAGGGCTCAGGCCCCAATAGCGGTGGCATGGGTGTGGACGGGCCTCCTGGAAAGGGGTTGGTGAATGGACACGCTCTTAGCGGCCCTCACCTCGGGTCGCAGGACACGGTTGGTAAGACGTTGTCAGGGGGTGGACTTTCCACCTCAGCCCCTGTCGCTACGGCAGCAGCGTCGGCTGCTGTGAATCAGAGGACTTGTGATAGCCCTGATGAATCGTCTTTGGACTTCACGAGTGGAGCCGCCTCTTTATCAGATGGTAAAGATGCGGCCTCCTCCTCTTCCTCCTCTTCTCAGAGCAGTGGGGTGGCAGAGGGAGGCAGAACTGCAGAGCAGCAGTCTGAGAACATGGCTCCAGAGAGCACTGAACTGCTGGGCAGCGGCGGGCACAGCCCCTGCCCCACCTCCCCTCCCCCCTCCTCAGTTGCTGTGGCCAGCCCCCCTGCCACCATTGCTACTGCTACTACTGAAGAAGAGGAGGAGACTAAGGACATTGGGGTGGCTAATGGGCTGGCTGAGCCCCATGCTGACATCAGTGCAGACGGACACAAGGGGGCCTCTGAGGCATTGGAGCAGCCCGAGCAGCAGGCCCCAGCTCCCTCAGTGGAACCTGCTTCCTCCCCAGACTCTGAGGCCCAGCCGTCAGTGGCAGAGCAGCCTAAGTCGCCTGCCTCTCCGGCTGCGCCCGCTGCCAACCCCCTCAAATCCTGGGCTAGCCTCTTCCACAACTCCAAGCCTCTGCCTGGAAGCCCTCAGGCCTACGTGGAGGTGAAGAACGTGGTGGAGGTAGTGGCTCCCTCCCTGGCTGCCGTGGAGCAGCATGAGAAGGCTGGGGAGGTGAAGGAGAGCCCTGTCCATGTATCAGAGGATCCCATGGCCCCTAAACTTGCAGGTAGTGTACTCTCACAGATAGCCCCACAGTGTGAGGAAGAAGAGCTCACAGGTTAACCCTTATGTCCTTTGGAGTGTGTTAGGACCGTCCCCGACTAAAAAAAAATATATATATATTTTAGCATTTCTACCGATCTGCGTGCCAGTTCTGGTTTTCATATGCACATTTTCGTTGAAGTTTCATTTAATTTATAACTATCTTTGGATCTCAAAATCATTGTCATGTGGTTCATCAAAAATCTATATGTAAATGATACAAACCTAAAAAGTGGCTATGTAACAATAACCTATAAAGCCAACCAATGAAAACATTGCATTCAGCAGGTAGAACACATTGGCTACGCGTGGCCTGTCTGTAACGAACTTGAAACGTATTAGCTATTAACTTGGGTCCGGCCTGAAGCTCCTTGCAACGTTGTATAAAATATTCTGGGCCCCCAGAGTTTCCCGTGCCAGTGAACTCTGGACATGCAGCTGTAGGCTATTTGCGCAAGGGATAAGAAGTATTCAGGTAGGCCTATTTTATGTTTCCACTGGATCAGAGCATGACATTTATCTAAAGGGAGAGATCTGGAAAGGTTTTTCAAATACATTGAGGAATTATTGAAATTGTCAATGGATGTAGAAACAGACTTTGTTTGCTTGCTGTTTGAGGTGAAGAAAACATTACTTTGAGAAGTTCCACGACTCATTAGTGGTGGTTTGTTAAGACGATCAGAAATACCGTCAGATCCCCAAATGGGCACATTTATATTCCGACATTTGCGCGCAGGCCAGGTAACCTATAGGCCTACTTCTATGCATAATCAGGTGCGCATCCTTTCTCAACATTGACAGGAGCGCTCCAAACAAAAGACAATGACTAAATTGACAACTCAATTTAAATGGAATGAAATAAACCAGAACTTGTTTCTCATAAGTGTAGCATAGGTTGTGCGCTCTGCAAATAACCTGTCCACTCCGACAGTGAGAACGGTAAAACACTGGAATAATAATAATATTGAATGCATTAATCTTTTTTTAAATTTTTGCCTAAACAATTCTCATAATTAAGTTATGAAACAATGAATGTGCACAAATTAGCAGGAGGGTGCACATTCTGGAGAGAGACGTGCATTGTGCCGCCACACTCGCCTTCTTGAGCTGTGCCATCCCCCCCGCAGCCTACGCGATGGATTGGTCTTGGCTTCCGCAATGGATTAGTTCACTGAGATGTCCGCGAACAAGACGGGTGTCTCGTGCAATATATTTGCTACTCTTCGGCTTTAAAAAATCTTGGTCGACCAACAGCCTATCAACCACTCAGATAATTGTGGTCAGCCCTAGAGTGAGTTGACAAAACTATACCCATTGATTATTATAATAGTCATTAATTTGTGCACTTTTCATGTTCTGTATGCATGTGCTGAAGTTCAGCCTACCATCCACTTGGTGTCAACATTGGGGCGTTTAGCTAGACTGATACACATGAGCACCAGGTGGTGCTAACACTCAATGCTTGGTAAGGCCCAGATTACTATGACACATCTCCATGACATGCTTTACCTCACCACCCTATTTTCCCAAATAATTCACCAATGAATGGAGCTGGGGAATGAATAGCAGGCCATGTGAGCCCAGGGAGACTACCATGTAGCCAACTGGCCTTGCTGGCGTCAAAGAGAGTCATTGTATATAGCAGTAATACTAATACATGTTGAAGGCCTCTATTCCAAACTGCATTCATGAGAATACAGGCATAGGGTGGGCTTTAGCTACTGCTTTACCAATAATGTATGAGCAGCACTAATTAAGTCCCATTACCATGACATCAACCTTATGGATTTTTAGATGCAGTAGACTAGAGCAGGATAAATCTCTGACCTCACACACAGAATATAAAATAAAATTGCAAAGCTACATAATGAGTTGATCTTGTATACTGCCTCATTAAAGGGGATATGTAGGATCATATCCTGATTACTAATTTCCCAACAACAGCCTCCAGGTGTTGAGACCACACAGGGTACACTGGTGGTTTTAAACAGCCGGTGACAGGGGGGATTGCCATGTCTGGGTAATATGTGTTTTTTGTCTTGACGGGATTATTGCTTGTCTCACTCAGTGGTATGACCCTGGGCTTCCTCAGGCCTCATGGATGTAGTCCTGTGTCTGGGAGAAATATACAGAGAGGCCTTTTCAGTGGGTTACTTAAGTCTGTCATCCTTTTTGTAAAGTGGGATTTTTCATCTGAGGTATTTATGAGAGAGGGCTTCTGGGCATTCTAATGTGCTTCTGTCTAGATAAACCTGATGGTTTCCTGTGCTCTACGGCTGTAAATAATTAAACCAGGCTCCATGTGGTTGCCTTCACCGTTCAGTGGAAAGGCTTATTTTGTACCCACAATACAGTGCTCAGACAGCGCGCTCCTGTCAGGAAATGAACAGGAAGCTATTATAGGACCCCTTACTGGTGTCACCACTACCACATCTCATTTTGATTTCCAACCCTGTATACGATCGTATCTCATCTGGAGTGTGCCTTTACTGTTTAGGCAAACTATTTCTCTTCTCTCCTGGAATGATCGTTTCACTTTTAGCAAACCTGTTATCTATAAAAACCTTGTTTCTATCATTGAGGTTGTTCATATTATGATATGTAAGTAGGTGGAACTATCAAAAAACTGCTTGCTATTTTTAACCCATTGTTTTCCCATAATGTGATTATGTGGTGGTGTTCTGATATTTTCTATGTTGGAATGTCTGTCCACGTTACCATGGAAGCTGTGTTGCCAGTGACAGTCTCCCTTCCTAGGCGTGGCACAGTATCTCCTTGTTCTGACAAACCAGCCTTGTGTGCCGCTGTCATATGATGCAAAGTTGGAAGAAGGGACACGATCTATATAGCACATGGTGTAAATTGATATTTTTTGCCTGAGATTTACAAACTAGCTTCTATTTTAACTTTTGTTTGATTTTAGTAAGGGATGTGTGTTCAAAATCATGTGTACTTGTTTGAATCCCCAGAACTAATTGAGAATGTGAAGTTGATACACAAACCAGTGTCTTTGCAACCAAGAGGACTGATCAACAGGGGAAACTGGTGCTATATCAATGCTGTATCCTTTTCTTAGTTGCATGTGAAATGCTTGAATCACATCATGTCATAAACAAAATGACATTAAATGTCTGTATTTAGTGTTCCAATGAGGTGATTTTTGCCCTTGACTGCCACCCCCAAGACATTGCAGGCCTTGATTGCTTGCCCCCCCATGTATCACCTGTTGAAGTCCATTCCGCTGTTCAATGACACCCAGAGGCCCTGTACTTCCACACCCATGATGGACAACTTGTAAGTAGCCTCTCTCCCTGGGAGCTGACTGGCTGTTTTTAAAAGTAAAATCTCACAATCAATAAAGGTCTTGTTTGTGTGCAAATAAGCAGCGACAACAAATTCCTGCCTGAACTAAATTGGTTAAACTGTGTTGAGTATTGAGAGAAGGCGTTAATGTGTTCCCGCTGCATTGGGTTGGGTGTGTACTTCCTTTGCTGATTACAACTCCCTGACCTTGTTTCTCCCTCCAGTGTAAGGCTTGTCAATGAGTTCAACAATATGCCTGTGCCATCCAAAGCCAAGCAGCAAGGTAAGCTGTCTGTCAGCATCTTCTAAAAGAGCTAGAGTTTATTGTATTTCCTGTTGATGTTCATTTGATGTGTTCCTTGTTGCTTTTTCCGTAGCTGCTGGTGAAAAGATAATAAAAGACATTCGCCCAGGTGCTCCTTTTGAACCCAACTACATCTACAGACTCCTCACCCTCATCAAGTCGAGTCTCTCGGAGAAGGTAAAGCCATTGGGCATCCAGACCAAGCTTTACCTTCGGCATGTAAAATGAGTAATGTGTACTCTGAGGTTGTACTAGCAATTAGGACTGGGAGATGTATTTTATTCATTTGAATGTTTTAGCGCAGATTATGTCCGCTTGTTGTCATGTTTTATTTTTGGTCTAGTCTCCTTTGCTCCCTCTGTGCTGTGTGCACCTTACCATTTACACACACACTAAGTCCCACTCACAACAAAGATGAGAAATCACTTCTTCCTCTCTGACAAACAGTTTTCAACTTGCCATTTGTGGTTTGGTCCAACAGAATCGGTCATATGGAGACTGAAACACATTGAGACATTATTTTACTGTAATAGAGGAAGTTAACCTTTATAAATAATACCTTTTTTTATGTCTCAACTCTTCAAGTTGTGCACAGAGCAGACACTACTAACAGGAGTATCAATGAACATTGGTTCTGGAAAATGTGTGTTCAGCATTTTAGCAATAAGCATAAAACACAAATATAAGGAATTCTAATTCTGAGAAATAAGGTAGGCTACATTATTTCAACGTCTGAACAAAGTGGACAGGCTAGCATACTTTTCAAACCGTTGGAAACAGACAGAATGGTGTGTTCATAACAATTATACCTTGTTAGCTAGCAAATAGGCCCAAGTTGGCTAAACATGAAATATAAAGATTAACTGGCTACTCGGTAGCACATGGGCTTGAGTGATTGTTTGAGACCTGTGTTAATGTTCTATAATGCCTGCTACAAGTTAGTAATTATTAGTGAATGTGCATTATACATGGTTCTGGTTAAATTTGTTACAAAAAGGTTATTTTCACAGACTGACTTGTAACTTCACAAGCCCTGAATTAGAGCAATTAAACTGAAACACTGTGTATCGCCTGTTTCCTGACACTGGTTTTATGTCAAATTCCACATTCTCATCAGTACACTTGAGTCTATGCACCGGAGACATTCAGTCTGTACCTGTCTGGATGGTACAGTACATGGATAAATGTACAAATATCCATCCGTTGGTGCATGAGACATGCTGACTCATTACTGATTCATAATCATATGAAGTGTAATTAAAAACAGAGCTCTTGAGGTAGGCATTCCTATGCGGTTTAGATTGTATCTCACCTGTGCCATGTGCACACTGATGTCCTGTCCTGATACTCAGTAACAGCTGAGGCAGTGGTGTTGCATTAGAGCGGAGGCTCTCTTGGCACCGTGGTCTCATTAGTGCTGATGGTTGTGCGTTCTCTGTCAGGGTCGACAGGAGGATGCGGAGGAGTACCTGGGTTTCACCCTCAACGGACTGCATGAGGAGATGCTGGCTTTGAAAAAGCTCTTCTCCCCTCAGGAAGAGAGTAAGTAGTGCCATGGTCTAAATCTGATGCATGAGGTCTTACAATTATCTATTTACACGTGCTCTCTGCTTATGAACTTAACTGATCTAGTCCATTTTAATTTCACAATTTCCTTATGTTCTTTGGCCTCACTGCTGAAGCTGGATCTGCTCTATGATTTCCATTGACTGTGGTTCTAAATCAGTTGTCTCTTCTGCTGTCTTGATCAGAAGCCCCCACACCCAACGGCCCAGAGTCCCAGTCAGGGACTGTGGATGACGATGTTGCTGATAAGGAGGAGGGGAGCGAGGACGAATGGGAGCAAGTGGGCCCCCGAAACAAGACCTCCATTACCCGTCAAGCTGACTTTGTCCGCACCCCTATCACTGACATATTCGGAGGGCACATCCGGTAGGGTAACACCGTTGACTTGTGTTGACTTGAGGTGTCAGGAAACTCACGCACAGTTTCTTTACATATGAGGTGTTGCTTATAATGGAAACTTAATGTTGTTCATGACGATATAGTCAAGTCAATGTTTTGGTGGACCCAAAGCCTTTACTACTATTTCCTTGGAAGAAAAGCCTGAGGCTTGGAAAGACACCTGGCTTCTCCCACATGAAGCCAGAGTGATGGTCAGCCACTGAGTGTTTCTTTGCCCTGCCCAGAGCTTATTTTTCTTAAAGCCCAGCAGCAGAACTGTGGCACCAGTGGTGTCCTTGCCCTTCTTTTTATTGGCTGTGGCACAGGTGCTTGGTATGACAGGAGAACAGAGAGTATAGTGCCATCTTTATCTGGGCCCCCTTGGGCTGGTTGCCCTGGCACCACCTCTGGGCCCCCAGCTACAACCTCAGCTGAGGATGCCATCCCAAACAGGCCTGCCACCAGCTGAATCTGGGCTTTCTCTGCTCCAGAAGCACTCTTCAGAATAACAGCCATTGTGGCCCGGCCTGTGGTCGGTGGCCTGGACTGCCAGGCGTGAGACACACACTCTAGCAAAGAAAGAATCACAAAACAACTTTGAAAGTTTTGGACCTGTGAGGGTGTGCCTGGGCCAAATGACATGCTCTCTGAGGTTCTGATCTGGCACACGCCTGGCCTGACTGGGTTGCAGATCACTTCAGAGGATTATTTTTCTCTGAAAAAAGAGAGTAGTTAAAGTAAATGGAACATAAGGGCAGACCTTCAGGAAGGTCTTGGTTGAACTATGCATATCCACTGAGTTCAGCTACATTCACTTTTTCAGCCACTCGAGTCAGGATAATTGGTTTGGCTGAGGGGAATCATTGGAGCAAGGTTGAAATTATTTTCAAAATTTAAAGAGATTAGCATGACCGTTTCGCTCATATGGCTGTCAGAGGGCTATGAATGTTGGAGTTGTTTTTGCCATTTTAACATTTTGGAGAATTTGAGGAAGGAGAGGAGGTGATTCATAAAGGTGTAGTTTGGAGAGACATGTAGAGAGAATCTGTAGTATGACCCATACACTTTCCTTCAAAGCTGTGATGCTGTTTTCTGAGGTCAAGATGTCATTGAGACACTCAAAACCCATTACTGCATGACGCTTTGTGTAATGTCCTTGTGTGCATTGTATTTCATTGTCTGAAGTGGGGTATATTTGACTTTCTGTCCTATGCAGGTCGGTGGTGTACCAGCAGAACTCTAAGGAGTCAGCCACCCTGCAGCCCTTCTTCACCCTGCAGCTGGACATCCAGTCAGAGAAGATCCGCACCGTTCAGGAGGCCCTGGAGACCCTGGTGGCACGGGAGTCAGTTCAGGGCTACACAACTAAAACCAAGCAGGAGGTACGGGTCTTACACACAGTACACCAATGCTACTACTAAACCATTACAAGGCTTGAATGTGTTTGCATATCAGTAATTCTGATTTCATGCTCAATCGCTTGGTTTTTCCCCCACATGCAATTAGTTGAAGTATGTTGATCCAAACTTGAATGCTGCTTTGAAAACCTCCAGTTGATTTCCATTTGTTTTTCTTCTGCAATCCGAAACAAGGATGTGGGCATGTTGGCAGTTAAAAGTAAAAAATGTAGTGTTTAGACAATGAGAATATTAGTTACTGTGGTGTCTCGTTTCTTTTAACTGGAGTATTTGGGATGCTTAGCAGCACACTCCAGTACACAAAGCACTCTCCCCTTGATGGGCCCCTTCTAATGGGCTGAAGTAGTCGGACTCTTAACAGATCGTCTTCCCATTGGCCTTGTTTCTCTTAATAGACTAAGGGCTGTGTTGTGCGTGTGGACTCTAAAGCATTGTTTATGCTTCATGTCCTCTCTGACTGAGCTGCCTGATGAAAACACATTGTTTTAAAGCCACAGTATAAGAAGACACATGTGCCTTGCCTGCTTCTTCTGTATGGAAACAAAACTGGTGAGGGCAACATCTGTTGGACAGCTGTGTTGTTTACCAACCCCATCAGCTTTTATTTTACAAGACAGTTGTTACAGTACCTTGATATCGTTTTAGAAGTAGCTGGTAGTTGGGGTCACCGTCTGGTTCTGACAGTGAAGGTGTAAAACCCCAGTGATTCACAAGTGACTAGATCAAAGCTCACAGCAGGCTCTTGGTGTAGGCCTGTGTGACAGTGTGTGCTGGTTTTGTTCAGAGTCTAATCCCTGGATAAATTGGGAGATCCTGTTCTGGTTTATATTAGCTGTTTGATGTGGCTCCACTGTGTCAAGTGGTCCCCGGGCTCAGTTTGATTATCTCTCCTGTGTTTGCAGATTGAGATCAGCAGGAGAGTGACCCTAGAGGAGCTCCCTCCAGTGCTGGTGCTCCATCTCAAGAGATTTGTGTTTGAGAAGACTGGAGGCTGTCAGAAACTGATCAAGAACATTGATTACCCTGTAGACCTGGAGATCAGCAAAGGTACATGAATCACTGAAAAGCCTCCACAAACCATTGGGTGAAGTCCCCACTTAAAACACATGCCCCAATTATTGAATTAACACTATTGAATGTGTGTGAAGCTCTCTGAACCCTGGGTGAGAAAGGCAATCGTTCATAACACACTTCACAGTCAGCATCTGATCATATTCCTGTAAAGACTAGTCTTTCCACAGTCTGGGTCCTAGTTAGACACACACAGGTTTAGCTCACTTATCTGACATTGCGTATTTAAACGAGGGTGCCGGCAAAGTGCTGGGAAGTCGTCATCAGCGGCAGGGAGAGATGATTTGTGGGTTGACCTCATACCGTTAAATGCCTCCTCATTCAGCGCCAACACCCAACCTCACACAACTTTACACCTCATCAGTCCTGTGCTGGCCAGCCAGCCTGCCTATGTTTACTGCTCTGCCCGGCCTACCCTACAAGCCCTGAACCCACAGCACACGGAGGAAATATTTATAGAGGACCCCCCCCCCCCCCCCAAAATACCATGTCAGGTCAACATGTCATTAATATCTGAGGGAGCCTCTGTTTCCATCTGTCCCATTTAGGAGGTTCATGTGGGGTTTCTGTAAGTAATCCTAACGGCACGTCTACGAAATCCCCACAGACAAGGTCCCAGGAGCTTGAGGATATTAGTACTGTAGATTTACAGAATAAGCATCAGAATGTGAAGAGAATCCCTGGTTCGTTCCAATGTAAACTGGGTCCAGCGTGTTGGGTCTCCTGAGGTGTATAAATTATAAAAAGTAGGCTTTATTTTGGTTTGGCATGAGTGGCAGCCTGCCAGCATTCTGCGTACGATTTACCAAACGCTACGCTGGTGTATTTTTATAGCCACCTTTATTTAGACAGGCTGGCTTTCATGGCACACAGACCCAAATAACTATAATTGATGGCGCTCTGAGGGAGTATCTTATACATTTTGTTTCTCTCTGTGATGTGGCTGTACTTTATTAATTTGTCTCTCCTTAGATCTCCTCTCTTCAGGGGTGCGGAGTAAAATATTCAAAGGCCAAAGAACCTACAGGCTCTTTGCAGGTATGTACTATATATACTGATTTATGATCAACTACAGACCTCTCCTTCTACACCCACAGTGTCACAAAAATGGTCATAATCATTCAATTATATGCAGTAATAGGGCATTGGCCCTATGCTACAGGCAACAACATATATAGTCAAGCATAAGATGTATTCAAACATTAAGTTCAATAGTTCATAGTATTCTCTTTCGATGTGTTCAGACTCGCACTGAGGTTTCCTTTCATACTCGGTTTACTCCACATGCTATCTCAGTGACTGATAATATTGATCCTTTTGAGTTGAGCTACCTTGGAAGTCTTGCTTCGGCAACTGTGTTTTTGATAAGAAGCAGATTGAACTTCTCGGAGTCATGACTTTGCTCTTGGAAAAATGTTATGTTTTGGACAAAACTCAATTGACCCTTCACTAAGCCACACCCAATAATTTTCAGCAATCAATGGAAAGCAATAGTTGTGAAGTCCCACTCCTCAGACAAGCTTAAATCTCATGAATGGCAATGAGGGCTATAGCAAAAACTTGAGTTTTCATTATTTAAAAATAATAATACTAATTAAATGGCTAAATAATAGAATACTACTACTTGGTACTGTGATTCCTGAAATATTTTACCTTTATTTAACTAGGCAAGTCAGTTAAGAACAAATTCTTATTTTCAATGACGGCCTAGGAACAGTGGGTTAACTGCCTGTTCAGGGGCAGAACGACAGATTTGTACCTTGTCAGCTCGGGGATTTGAACTTGCAACCTTCCAGTTACTAGTCCAACGCTCTAACCACTAGGCTACCCTGCCACCCCGATTTATCAAATCTGAAATGATACTTTTGTTACATTGTTTGCTAGCACAGCTGGTTAGGTAGTTCTGTCTCATTGACCATTAAACATTGCTAATGCTAGCTAGCTAGCTAGCCACTTAATGTATGTTAGTTAGATAAGTTAGCAATGTTATGAATCTGCTGTCGACATCAGGATAAGATTTGAAATAACTATTTAGCTCCAAAAGGGTTATAGCTTTGACTGCATGCTGACAGTGAATTCAGAGCCATTTAGTTACACTATAAACATAATTTGACCAGGTTCCTGTGAAGAAATTGTAATGACAGTCCACCACAACATAGCCTACCCAAGTTTCCTGACTAGCAAGGTGTAGTCTGTTTTTTTTTAACAGTAACCAAGGGATGCGGGGCTTAGCGAAGGGTCAATTTCAGGAAAGGTTGACTCAAACCATGTTTAGAAACTTTTAGTGGGAGCAAAATGCTGTTTCTGCAAATTTCTCTATGCCCTACCAAATTCCAGAGTGTTAACATACCTGTTTAATGTACTGGACAGTATTATGATTTGTCTATGGAGAAAGGTGCAGGTGAAGTGTTTCTAGACTAGAGCATTACCCAAGACTTTACCACAGCCCTATAACCTCTTCCCTGGCAGGACCAAAGGGAATAAATGTGGGCCTTCATTAGGGAGCTCTGCCTGCTCAATGAAAACATATCCACTGTGCTGCTGTCTGGTGTAGGTGTGAGTGGCCAGTGTTCAGTTAACTGTTATTTCCAGCAGCTCATTCAGCATGTAGTTCTCCTGCCCCCTCCTCCTCTCTCTTCACGCCTCACTGACCAGTTTAAACAGAGACAACCTCCACTGTGGATATGGGGGTCCTTTTAATCTCCCTGTAGTTTGGAGGTAAATTGTCTTCAGCCGTTTATTTTCCTTTCAGAGCAGAAAAAGGCTTTCCTTACTTGTCAAAAATATGTTAGTAGAGTAACCCCTAGCAACTGTTGCTATAGCGGTGCAGTTAATCTTTTACTGTAAGATCCTGGAGGTAAAAGTTTTGCCTAGTCTCTGACCATCTGGCCCATGGGACAGAGAAAGTCTTGATGAAAAGGTCTCATGCTACACAGTGTTAAATATGATAACATAACAGTATAGTAAATATGTAATATAAGCGCCTTTGGAAACTTCATTCATGCCATTTTAAAATTCTGCCGCCAGTGAAAAGGTGAACCTATGCAATCAAGCACTTAGGGGGAAAGTTGTCTCAACTACACACGGGTATTTCTTGTTTCCCTCCAGTTAAACCAACCATTCAGTTGTGGTTGCACATATCTGTTGTCAGATGAGGGGGTAATGATGTTACTCCTTGCCTATAGTAGCTTATGGTTTCAGTACAAAGAATGAGTTACCGCCTGAATCTAGTTCTGTGTCCAAATCAAACAGATCTAACAAGATTGCCATGTTTACTCAACTTAATGAGTTATTTCTGCCTGGTAATAACTGTCACTGTGGCTTAAATCCAAAGCCCACTTTTAAACGTGGTCTTCATGGTATCGTAGTGTTTCACTTTAAGGGCGTTAAGTCCATTTGGAACACGTGTTGCCAGCCTGTAAATACGGGCACAGAATGGACAATGTTATTTTCTTTCCACATTCTCCTGCTGTAGTTACTTAGGTTTTTACATTTGGTCATGATTAGATATGTGAAAGAATTATAATAGAAGTTTGCTTACAACATGATATGTAATGCCTACATCAATAACACACTGAAATGGTGGCCTCTCTGTAAGGCTAGCAACCCTGGTCTACATGCCTAGGGTGCTCCAGAAAGTTTCTGATATCAGTAGTTAGTTACTGGCTCTGACCTTGTGTAGCCAGAACCAGATACCAGAATGACTTTTTCATTTGGACATTTTAGTCATTTAGCAGACGCTCTTATCCAGTTAGTGCATACCTCTTAAGATAACTTGGTGAGACAAACATGTAAGTGCATTTTTCCTCGTTTCAGTTTGATTTCCGCCTCTGAAAAGCTTCCATTTTGTGTGTCCCTGTCGCAGTTGTCTATCACCATGGGAACAGCGCTACAGGCGGCCATTACACCACGGATGTCTTCCACATCGGTCTGAACGGCTGGCTGCGCATTGACGACCAGTCAGTGAAGGTCATCAACCAGTACCAGGTGATGAAGCAGACTGCTGAGCGCACTGCCTACCTGCTGTACTACCGTCGCGTCGACCTGCTGTAGACACCACACACACACGTTCATGCACACTCAGAGGAACACTCGATTTACACACATTCAACTACACATACACTCCCACTACAGACATACACACTCAAGTGCACATACACATGCATACATACAAACTAATGAACAGGAACACTGCCCAACTTCTTGCAAGATTTTCTTCCTCCCCCTCGTCCCTGCTTTTCCAGAGAGCCAGCGTTTCCAACAATGCCTTTTTTCCTTTTATCTTTTTTTGAAAGAATTAGAGGGAAAAAGGACACGTTGTAAAATATTTTCCCTGTGATGGCTTCCTCTTCTCTGTGCGCCACTGCTGTTTTTTTAATGCTGAGAGGAGAGACTGTTGAATGGACTGAGGGGAGGGGACCTTGAGACTCGCCTCTGAACCTACAGCCTCGTTCAGACTAGGAACCGGGGGTACTTTACCCACAGGACGAACTATCGATCTACAACACCAGGCTGCAGATGTCCGGTTGGGCTGCTGGAGTGAAGTCATCTTCTTTTTTTGTTAATCTACTCATTTTTTTTCATTCTTTCTTTTGTTGTTGTTGAAAATGGCATAAAATAATCAGTGTTTTGCCTTTTAGCAAGGGGAGTTGTCCTAATGAATTTGCAGCAGTTTAAACACCTGTTGAAATTTTGTCAGAGTGCATCGAAAAAGGCCCAGCACCAGCAAACAGCAAAACATTATCGAATGAGTCTCTTTAACTCCAGAGGCAAGATGCTCTTCATGGCCACCATCTCTTCTTACTTCTCCACCTTCCTCACTTTCCTGATGCTTTTAAATCTAGGTAAAACTTGAGCCATCAAAAAAAATAGAAACAATTACAGGAGAATAGGTGCTGCTACAGTGTGCTGAAACTAAACAGCTTTGTTTGAAAGAACCTTGTGTTTTCTGGGTGTAGAATTAGAAAGAATATCTAAAAACAATTTTAATGCGCTTTAGGATTTAAATGATGATTAAAAAAAAGAAGCTACTGTGCACGTATAATATATCTGATCAATAACCAGATGTGGATGTGCTAATGCACACTTGCAGATATTTTAAGATTTAAAACTGTAAAAAAAAAAAAAAAAAAAAGACATCTGAATCAAGTTGAGTGTCACCTTGTTTGGCTCCCTGAGTGGCTGTTAGTTCTAAGGATTTCTGAGTACTCTGGAGAGATACCAGTGAAGACTGAGATTCCACCACAAGCACCAGCCCTTGTTCATTTTTTTCCCTATCCTTTCCCCCCTCCATCCTTCATTTATCATTTTTTCCTTGTTCTGGTCTAAAGGTTCCATCTATGTATAGGCGGTCTGTCGTTGTAGAGTTACAACAGCCACATGACCCCTTACCCCCCAACTCACCAGAAAAAGGGGGCTGCCTTAGGTTCGCAGTGCAAAGCTTTCTAATCCAAATCTCCACTCAATGTACGAGTCCAACCCAGTGAGTGTGACAACTGTAAGTCAAATGTCTGTAAAGTTTATGGGAATGTACCTGACCTTTGCATTTCCTCTCTTGTGGCTGAGTGCAGTTCCTTTCCAGTGAGAGAGACTGTCCATGTTGAGGGGAAGTGGATCACATCTGCTGCTTGGCTCTAGAAATGAAATCCCCCACAACAAATGCCCACAAAAGGAAATCATGTTTGTTTTTGTTTGAGACCTTGCTTTTGCATCATCATTATTATTCATTGATTGTGTTTTGAGTTTCGCTTAAATGTTATTTTTCATTTGTTCAATAATACCATGACCGTTTCCCCAGAATTATACTATATGTCATCTAAATTGATATTTGAGCAAAATTTCCCAAGGTAAAGCACAACAATGAATAAATTGGACAAGGTCTTTGCTTGATAATATATATAATTTTTCCTTTTAAGTTTGATCCATAGTTTAATCTTAAGGGACATTTCAACCAAACCAATGTCAGAATCTGTCAGTATTTAATCCTTTACAAAAAGAACATAACTGGTACATTACTTTGCTGAAGACATGGTGCATTGTGGTTTACCCTTGTATACTCTATGTCCTTAATGGGCAAAGCAGACCATTTTCTAAAGATCTTTCACATACTGTATACACTTTCTCACATACACTACGTGCGCACACACATTTGGCCATTAGATAAAGTGAGGTACACAACTGGGAATGGGTCTTTTGGTAAGGCGGCTCTCACACTTTCCCATTTCTGACCACTGGAAGGTTGGGGCAGTGTGAAATCATTTTCCCCACATTGGAATAGCAGAGCATGCATTTTAGATCCAACAGGAAGAGCTTATTTTTATCCCATTTCTCACTTTGTAGTTCTCTCACTGATGGTAGCAGAGACTTATTCAATATACCTGTATCCCCTTTTATTTGAAGTGACTGGAAACTGAGTAATGGAAATAGTTATCTTACCATGTGCAATTTCTGTGTTGCACACTTTATTGAGTTTGGAGCAGTGTCATTTAAATTGGCCACACAATTCCCTTCCCATGAATTAGCGTTGAATATTTTGTCCTGAAAAATGTGTATTATGTTAGTGACTGCAATTTTGTAGTCTAAACCGTGCAGAATTTGGTTCCCACAAGTCATTTGCTTATTACTTATGGGTATGTAAAGCTAATTTTTTTTAAATCTCCAAGTGAAACCAAAGGTTACTTCACATTGACCCTGTTGGCTTTCATAATTGCGCTAATGCTTCTGTCTAATTTTGGTTTCACCTCTGCGTCAGGTTCTGTTGCCACAGCTCATGATTCATTCAATCGGCATGCCTCGGTCATTCCATATGAGGAAATTGAGCTGATATGTTCAGATCATTATAAAACTCCTTATAAGTGTTAGTTCAATTGTGCTGATGGCTATGTGGTCATATCTGATACTCATTGTGACAATGTTGGTTTGATTTGTTTTTCTTTCCCCCCTGAAGAATGTTTTGAAGAAGATGGTTTGAAACAGACACTAAAGCTTTCAGAAAGCTTTCTGTTGTACACATTTTATCCCTGAGTCTTTTTTTATGATTATGGTCAGGATATGTGCTGGCGAATCGCTTCAATGATGTCGTTCTGTTTAGTTTGTGCTTCCTAACACGGTTGTCTGCTGAGGGCTTGTGTTGGGATATCAAGCTGAAAACAAACTATATGCTGTCTTTTAATCTCAATCCTCCAGCATTCTACTATTTTTGTTTATTGTTCAAATAAAAGATTGTGGAAAACCGAAGCCGTTTGTTAATGGTGTAGTCAGACTGCTTAGCTTTCTTCTAACATCTGTAGTCTACACACCTTCAACTGCCCTAGTACAGACAATGTCACAATAACAGCCTGGTCTCATAGACTGGACATAACATATCAAATCAAATCAAATTTTATTTGTCACATACACATGGTTAGCAGATGTTAGTGCGAGTGTAGCGAAATGCTTGTGCTTCTAGTTCCGACAATGCAGTAATAACAAGTAATCTAACTAACAATTCCAAAACTACTGTCTTGTACACAGTGTAAGGGGATAAAGAATATGTACATAAGGATATATGAATGAGTGATGGTATAGAGCAGAATAGGCAAGATACAGTAGATGGTATCGAGTACAGTATGTACAAATGAGATGAGTATGTAAACAAAGTGGCATAGTATAAAGTGGCTAGTGATACATGTATTACATAAGGATACCGTCAATGATATAGAGTACAGTATATACGTATGCATATGAGATGAATAATGTAGGGTAAGTAACATTTATATAAGGTAGCATTGTTTAAAGTGGCTAGTGATATATTTACGTCATTTCCCATCAATTCCCATTATTAAAGTGGCTGGAGTTGAGTCAGTGTCAGTGGTGGCTGTTTAACAGTCTGATGGCCTTGAGATAGAAGCTGTTTTTCAGTCTCGGTCCCAGCTTTGATGCACCTGTACTGACCTCGCCTTCTGGATGATAGCGGGGTGAACAGGCAGTGGCTCGGGTGGTTGATGTCCTTGATGATCTTTATGGCCTTCATATGGCCTTCACATAGTAAATGTGAATCCGGGACACTCAAATTAGTATGGTATGGTCTAGAGGTAGACCGATTTATGATTTTTCAACGCCGAAACTGATTATTGGAGGACCAAAAAAAAGCAGACACTGATTAATCAAATTTTTTTTAAATATATATATTTGTAATAATGACAATTACAACAATACGGAAGGAACACTTATTTTTATTTTTTATATAATACATCAAAATCAATTTAGTCTAAAATAAATAATGAAACATGTTCAATTTGGAACAAATAATGCAAGAACAAAGTGTTGGAGAAGATAGTAAAAGTGCAATATTTGCCATGTAAAAAAAAACAAAAAACTAACATTTAAGTTCCTTGCTCAGAACATGAGAACATATGAAAGCTGATGGTTCCTTTTAACATGAGGCTTCAATATTCCCAGGTAAGAAGTTTTACGTTGTAGTTATTATAGGAATTCTAGGACTTTTCTCTCCACACCATTTGTATTTTCATATACCTTTGACTATTGGATGTTCTTTTTGGCACTATAGTGTTGTCAGCCTAATCTCGGGAGTTGATAGGCTTGAAGTCAAAAACCGCGCAATGCTTGAAGCACAGCGAAGAGCCCCTGGCAAATGCAGGAAAGTGCTGTTTGAATGAATATTTACGAGCCTGCTGCTGCTTACCACAGCTCAGTCAGGCTGCTCTATCAAATCATAGACTTAATTATAATACACTGCTCAAAAAAATAAAGGGAACACTTAAACAACACAATGTAACTCCAAGTCAACCACACTTCTGTGAAATCAAACTGTCCACTTAGGAAGCAACACTGATTGACAAATTTCACATGCTGTTGTGCAAATGGAATAGACAACAGGTGGAAATTATAGGCAATTAGCAAGACACCCCCTATAAAGGAGTGGTTCTGCAGGTGGGGACCACAGACCACTTCTCAGTTCCAATGCTTCCCGGCTGATGTTTTGGTCACTGTTGAATGCTGGCGGTGCTTTCACTCTAGTGGTAGCATGAGACGGAGTCTGCAACCCACACAAGTGGCTCAGGTAGTGCAGCTCATCCAGGTTGGCACATCAATGCGAGCTGTGGCAAGAAGGTTTGCTGTGTCTGTCAGTGTAGTGTCCAGAGCATGGAGGCGCTACCAGGAGACAGGCCAGTACATCAGGAGACGTGGAGGAGGCTGTAAGAGGGCAACAACCCAGCAGCAGGACCGCTACCTCCGCCTTTGTGCAAGGAGGAGCAGGAGCAGCACTGACAGAGCCCTGCAAAATGACCTCCAGCAGGCCACAAATGTGCATGTGTCTGCTCAAACGGTCAGGCACAGTCTCCATGAGGGTGGTATGAGGGCCCGACGTCCACAGGTGGGGGTTGTGCTTACAGTCCAACACCGTGCAGGACATTTTTTAATTTGCCAGAGAACACCAGGATTGGCAAATTCGCCACTGGCGCCCTGTGCTCTTCACAGATGAAAGCAGGTTCACACTGAGCACGTGACAGTCTGGAGACGCCGTGGAGAACGTTCTGCTGCCTGCAACATCCTCCAGCATGACCGGTTTGGCGGTGGGTCAGTCATGCTGTGGGGTGGCATTTCTTTGGGGGGCCGCACAGCCCTCCATGTGCTCGCCAGAGGTAGCCTGACTGCCATTAGGTACCGAGATGAGATTCTCAGACCCCTTGTGAGACCATATGCTGGTGCGGTTGGCCCTGGGTTCCTCCTAATGCAAGACAATGCTAGACCTCATGTGGCTGGAGTGTGTCAGCAGTTCCTGCAAGAGGAAGGCATTGATGCTATGGACTGGCCCGCCCGTTCCCCAGACCTGAATCCAATTGAGCACATCTGGGACATCATGTCTTGCTCCATCCACCAACGCCACAGTTGCACCACAGACTATCCAGGAGTTGGCGGATGCTTTAGTCCAGGTCTGGGAGGAGATCCCTCAGGAGACCATCTGCCACCTCATCAGGGACATGCCCAGGCGTTGTAGGGAGGTCATACAGGCACGTGGAGGCCACACACACTACTGAGCCTCATTTTGACTTGTTTTAAGGACATTACATCAACGTTGGATCAGCCTGTAGTGTGGTTTTCCACTTTAATTTTGAGTGACTCCAAATCCAGACCTCCATGGGTTGATATATTTGATTTCCATTGATAATTTTTGTGTGATTTTGTTGTCAGCACATTCAACTGTGTAAAGAAAAAAGTATTTAATAAGAATATTTCATTCATTCAGATCTAGGATGTGTTATTTTAGTGTTCCCTTTATTTTTTTGAGCAGTGTATAACACACAGAAATATGAGCTTTAGGTCATTAATATGGTCAAATCCGGAAAATATTTTGAAAACAAAACTTTTTCTTTCAGTGAAATACGAAACAATTCCGTATTTTATCTAACAGGTGGCATCCCTAAGTCTAAATATTGTTGTTACATTGCACAACCTTAAATGTTATGTCATGATTATGTACAATTCTGGCAAATGAATTATGGTCTTTGTTAGGAAGAAATGGTCTTCACACAGTTCGCAGCGAGCCAGGCTGCTCAAACTGCTGCATATACCCTGACTGCTTGCACAGAACGCAAGAGAAGTGACAATTTCCCTAGTTAAAAGAAATTCATGTTAGCAGGCAATATTAACTAAATATGCAGGTTTAAAAAATATATACTTGTGTATTGATTTTAAGAAAGGCATTGACGTTTATGGTTAAGTACACATTGGTGCAACTACAGCGATAAAAAAAAAAAAGTTTTTTTAAATTCTAATGCGCTTGGAAAATCCATCACGCGTTTGGCGAAGTAGGCTGTAAATCGATGATAAATGAACAGGCACCGCATCGATTATATGCAACGCAGGATAAACTAGTAATATCAATAACCATGTGTAGTTAACTAGTGATTATGTTAAGATTGTTTTTTTATAAGATAAGGTTAATGCTAGCTAGCAACTTACCTTGACTTCTTGCTGCACTCTCGTAACAGGTAGTCAGCCCGCCACGCAGTCTCCTCGTGGAGTGCAATGTAATCGGCCATAATCGGTGTCCCAAAATCCCCATTACCGATTGTTGTGAAAACTTGAAATCGGCCCTAATTAATCGGCCATTCCGATTAATCGTCAACCTCTAGTATTGTTACGTAAGAGAGATGGTTACTTAAGGCAAAAACGAAAGTAGGGTTGTTGGTCGGCGTGGATAGGTGGGGCGTATAACGCGTACGTCAAGTAACCCAAAGGTTGCGAGTTTGAATCTCATCATGGACAACTTTGGCATTTTAGCTAATTAACAAGTTTTCAAATACTTACTACTTACTATGTTAGCTAACCCTAACCTTAACCCTTTTAGCTAACCTTAACCCTTTAACATAACTTCTTAACTTAACCCCTAGTCTAGCTAACGTTAGCCACCTAGCTAGAATTCGTTACACATCATCAAATGCATAGCATATTGTACATTTTGCAAATTCATAACATGTATTTTTACGAATTGCAATTCTTAACATATGATACGAAATGGGTGGTGAACATCCACAAATGAATATGTACCATACGAAACTTAACATATTAAACTAAATTGATTGTCTCGGATTCACCAACAGAATAATACGATGTGCTTTGAGACCAGGTTGACATACATGAAATTAAGTAGAAACCAATCCTCACTGTATATATTGCATGTATTGTAGCCAATCTATTAATAATCACCTGTATTGTAGCCTACCGATATCTAGAAATAACCACCCATGGTCTCATTCCTCATTTAGTTTTCACCTACAGTACATGATGTGCAGTATTTACAGTATGCTGTAGCTGTTCTCCTGACCAGGACCGTGGTCAAGCTGGCTGCCTCTGTGTCCTGACTACAGTCTGTTTCAGGGACGTGAGCTTGCTTCTGTTTGGTTTATACAAGCAGGCCCATCATTTCAGATTTTGCCAGTGATGGATTTTCCCCCCTATGTTTTTATTGCTATAATTTGGCCTTTTGCAGGGTGCAGGTTTTGCTCTCAGACTTGAACATGTAATTAAGTGTGGTATTTTTCTTGTTAATGTCACTGCACAGCTAAAGATCCTCTTTATAGGCCTGAGGGGGGGGGGGGGGGGGATTACAGCCCTGGGTACCCAGTGATGGACCACCTATATACTCAGAAGTGTCTCTTTCAGCCACACAGAAAATTATAGGATGTAAGGGAGCTTGTTTTATCTCTTCCATTTTTATGGCATGAGTGGATGTTTATAGCCGGAACACACATTTTTTTTAAGTCAGTAATTTGTAATGGGCATGTTGCGTTGCAAACCCTGGCATGAATGTACACTGAGAACAGGGGCTACTCTTAACATGTAGGCAGGGGTTGTAAAGTAACGTTTCAACCTTCTAGGAGATACTTTAACATTACCTGTGACGATTTAAAACTAGCACCATTGCCTGTGCCACAGAGGTTTGACGCGTCAGGGAGAGATGGTCTAGTGAGGGATGGCTGAATCAGAAGTGCTTAGAACATTGTGAACATGAAGTTCAGAACTCTCGTATAAGGGGGCTGAGTGCAAACTCCCCCATTCTTTATGAAGGATGGAGAGATGTAGTGCAGGAGAGAAATGAAATGTACCCGTGGTAAAAATGTGTGTGGTTACATACATCCATATCAACACCATAGCCTCCCCAAACCTGTCCCCTAACCACCTCAGTCCTTATTTTCAGACTAATTTGTCTTGGCTCCAGAAAACTATGCAATTTGAGACAACCATGTCCTGTCTGTAGTAACCAGTGAACTCGTAGGGGGAATCACATAGTTTTAAAGTTTTTCTTCTGAATTGCATACACAATTCAGTAATTTGCGTTTGAATGGTAATGAGCAGTAACGGTTACTTTCGCCCCCCTCCACTGTGTGTTGGCACAGGACTATCCTGATCCAGTCAAACAAACTGTAGACCTTGAGACTGGAATCCCAGGCATGCACTCCCTCTTCTGGTGCAGTGATGGTCCCTGTGCCCTCCAGCTACGCAGACCTCTCCCTATAGCCCCCTTGGCTCCTCACTCCAATGGCTGAGCCCCAAGAGACTTGCCACTTTGCTCTCTGTGATACTCCCACCCTCTTGTTCACCATCAAGTCCCATATGCTGCAGTCCTACATTTCCCAGCCTAAACTATCATGGATGTCTTTTTTCCTATCTACTGTATGTGGAGCATCTTTCATGTTCTTTTAGAACAGCCCATATTCACCCAGTCTCATTTGGTTCAGTCACACGGTGTACCCCATTACCCCCTCTCTCCCCCTCTGGCTACATTTCTCCCTGACCATCTCAGTGCCTCCCGTTCAGAGATTCCACAGTGCCCCCCTTAGTCGCTAGGGAAACAAACCCATGGCGACCAGGATTCGAAGGATCCCCCCCCTCGCCAATAAACTCCAGAGCAGGGGTATGAGCAGAGCAGGAGGGTGTTCTGAAATACTGCTGAGGTAAATGTGAACCCCCCCCCCCCCCCCCCCGTGCTTTTCAGTGTAGCGTGGCACCTGGACAAAGGCCCATTCAGTCAAGGTCATGGTTGGCATCCTGTTACCTGAGTTTTATGAAACGCTGGAGATTTCCAGATCCATGGTGGATTGCATGATAATGAAGAGCAGTGTTCGAACTGACACAGATGGGAGGATGTTTGAGTCACCTTTCTCATTTGGCTTTGAACCCCCAGATACAGTCTAGGATGTGAATAATCCCCACTCAAATGAAATCTGTAAGGACTCAATTCTATCTGAAGTTTGATTCTGAAAGTGATCCTCTTCCTCTGTCCACATCTCTTCCTACAGGTCTCAGGGAACAGTGCCCTCTGGTGGACATAAATTACACAACCATCAAGCCAGTATACCGGTAACAGGTCTAGACTTCACGCGTCATGAATAGATCTGTCTACTAACCAACACACTGATGTGCTCAACACAAAACACTGCTATGAATATCCCATCAGTAGGTTTATGCCTTTTGCATTTTCAGTGTTACACTGTAGCCGGTTGTAAAATATTGTTGCATTAATGTATACCTCTGAAATATACATAAATGGACAGAGACAAATGCCATACAGTAACAAAAACTTCGTAATTTATTTCCAAAATGCAGAATTTTTTTGAATAATTGTTTTGTATCTAACACTTTCCAGACCCAACAGGAGAAAACCAGGAAAAACATTCAGTAAGAATGGGTTTTCTGTACAAAAATAAAAAATGAAAGTGGCTCATTGTTTCAAAACTCTAAATACAAAACTACAAAAACATGCAAAATGTAAGAAAAAATACATTAGGCTCCATCCTGCCTCCTGTTTTGGTCTGGCTCACAGCACCTCATCTACATCGCAAGCGATGTTCTCCCTGGCTAAACAGAGGGGAAAGAATCTTCTGGAGTGACGGATCCAGCCGCCGAAAGCCCCCATATCAACTTCACCACATGCCTCCTCCATTGCCTGGACAAGAGGCATGTGTGCGAGGGGATGGCGGTCATACACCTTCCATCGCCATGCCGAAAACAAATATTCATTTGGGTTTAGGAATGGGGAATATGGTGGGAGGCAAAGAACAATAAGTTGTGGGAGGTCGATGAACCAGTTGCGGACCAGAGCAGCCCGGTGGAAACTCAAGTTGTACCAGATGACAGCATACCTGAGCTGCTCTGGTCCACCCCTCTGCTCGGCTGGAATGAGGATGCAGTGTAGTGTGTCCATGAATGTGACGAGAAGGGCCGTGTTGTAGGGATCAAGGTTGGCATGGTGATGGAGGACGCCTTACTGGCTAACGGCTGAGCACGTGGTGATATTCCCTCCACGCTGCCCAGGGACAGTCACGGTGGCCAATAATGTTCCGTCCCCTTCTTTTGGCTAGGTTGATGCCAGCCTCATCAATGTAAATATAAACGCGCTGAATTGCAGCGGCATCCAGCTCCACGTCTCTGAAACAGACAATATGTGACATAGACCGAGAGCAGCCAATATGGTGAGGCACAATACACTGGATTACAGTACTGTAATGTGTCTATACAGTGCTGATATGATAGTAAATTCATAGTATAGTACTTACTTATTCATAGCGCTGTTCTTTAACCCTCTCTGAGTTTCGCTCAAATGGCACCCTGTAGACCTGTTTCATCCGGATTCGGTTGTGCTGTAATACATGGACCAATGTAGACAAGCCCACCTGGTGAATGTTATTGAATATTGTGTTGTCTGCAATTATGTGGTTCTGGGTTTATTGTAGTCTAATGGTATTGTTTGCCACCACCATGTTCACAATAACGGTCTCTTGTTCTAGCGCGAACAGCCAGTGTCTTCCACTATAGTTGTCTCTCAGTTCTGCGGAAGATCCACAAATATGATATGATTTGTTACAGTAAGCAAAAATAATCTATTTTCTTAGGCCTACTAATATGTTGGATTGCAGTATACTACAAGATACATACATAAAGAGCATAGTGTAGATGGTAGGTAACTTACTGGTTCTCATTTCTGAATGTAAGGATGATAGATGCAACTTAGTGGCTCAGGTTGGGCTGAACTCTCTGTCCAGCCTCCCTCATACTCAATCCATGGTTGAGCACATGGTCAACCAATGTGGCCCTGATCTCATCTGAGACAACTGTCCTTCCTTGCCTTCCTCATCCTCCTCTTCCTCTCACTCCTTCACCTCTAGCTCTTGTTTCATCATTGACTTCCATTTTCCTCAAACAGGAGAGCTCATCTGTGGCCTTTTATAGTGCTAAAGCTCTGATTTCTAAGTGAACAATTCAGCAACTAGTGTTTACACATGTGAGGAGTGGGTGTTGCCAATTGGTGTGTAGAGTTTGGCATTGTTTTCCAAAGGGACTAAAGAGATTTTGATTTTGAATGTTGTGCCTAATGTAGAGAACTGTATGTAGTGTTTTGCAAAAAGTGTGATATAGAATTGAAAACTGAGTATAAAGCAGGAATTGTGCTTGCGATTTTGCAGACTTGGTTTAGGGATTTGGTGCATGAGTTTCAGGTTTCGGTTATTGCGTTTCAAGTTCCAATTTTAGTGTGTAAACAATTGGGAAAAACTGTAATCCTAACAGTATTTCCTGTAGCATGTTGGTATCTTTACCAAGCACTGGACCCATGCCTGTGAGAAGGGAGGGGGAGATGTAGAGATGTTCTCATCCTCTGTCCTAGCTGTCTGTTGACACACTAGCTGTAGTGCTTGGGCATCTGGGCACAGTGTTTAAACTGCTGAATTTCACTGCGGGTTTCTTGGGTGATTTGAGTAAAAAAGAAGAGGCCTTCAGCTGGTTGCACACACTGTGGCCTCTTAAAGGCCAACAGAGGGGTTTCACACAGAAAAAAGTCAATCACCAGATTAAGCGTTCCCGTCTCTCACTGCTGCTAACCAGTAATGTTACTGTGGTTACCTTAATGTTGTTCATTTTGGCCTTATCAGAGTGGTACAGCGAAAAAAATATATAATTGAGGAGTAATGTAAATACAGTTTATGTGCTGGGTTCTTAGCAAGAGGGTGGTGGAGGATATAGATACAGTGCCTTGCGAAAGTATTCGGCCCCCTTGAACTTTGCGACCTTTTGCCACATTTCAGGCTTCAAACATAAAGATATAAAACTGTATTTTTTTGTGAAGAATCAACAACAAGTGGGGCACAATCATGAAGTGGAACAACATTTATTGGATATTTCAAACTTTTTTAACAAATCAAAAACTGAAAAATTGGGCGTGCAAAATTATTCAGCCCCTTTACTTTCAGTGCAGCAAACTCTCTCCAGAAGTTCAGTGAGGATCTCTGAATGATCCAATGTTGACCTAAATGACTAATGATGATAAATACAATCCACCTGTGTGTAATCAAGTCTCCGTATAAATGCACCTGCACTGTGATAGTCTCAGAGGTCCGTTAAAAGCGCAGAGAGCATCATGAAGAACAAGGAACACACCAGGCAGGTCCGAGATACTGTTGTGAAGAAGTGTAAAGCCGGATTTGGATACAAAAAGATTTCCCAAGCTTTAAACATCCCAAGGAGCACTGTGCAAGCGATAATATTGAAATGGAAGGAGTATCAGACCACTGCCAATCTACCAAGACCTGGTCATCCCTCTAAACTTTCAGCTCATACAAGGAGAAGACTGATCAGAGATGCAGCCAAGAGGCCCATAATCACTCTGGATGAACGGCAGAGATCTACAGCTGAGGTGGGAGACTCTGTCCATAGGACAACAATCAGTCATATATTGCACAAATCTGGCCTTTATGGAAGAGTGGCAAGAAGAAAGCCATTTCTTAAAGATATCCATAAAAAGTGTTGTTTAAAGTTTGCCACAAGCCACCTGGGAGACACACCAAACATGTGGAAGAAGGTGCTCTGGTCAGATGAAACCAAAATTGAACTTTTTGGCAACAATGCAAAACGTTATGTTTGGCGTAAAAGCAACACAGCTGAACACACCATCCTCACTGTCAAACATGGTGGTGGCAGCATCATGGTTTGGGCCTGCTTTTCTTCAGCAGGGACAGGGAAGATGGTTAAAATTGATGGGAAGATGGATGGAGCCAAATACAGGACCATTCTGGAAGAAAACCTGATGGAGTCTGCAAAAGACCTGAGACTGGGACGGAGATTTGTCTTCCAACAAGACAATGATCCAAAACATAAAGCAAAATCTACAATGGTATGGTTCAAAAATAAACATATCCAGGTGTTAGAATGGCCAAGTCAAAGTCCAGACCTGAATCCAATCGAGAATCTGTGGAAAGAACTGAAAACTGCTGTTCACAAATGCTCTCCATCCAACCTCACTGAGCTCGAGCTGTTTTGCAAGGAGGAATGGGAAAAAATGTCAGTCTCTCGATGTGCAAAACTGATAGAGACATACCCCAAGCGACTTACAGCTGTAATCGCAGCAAAAGGCGGCGCTACAAAGTATTAACTTAAGGGGGCTGAATAATTTTGCACGCCCAATTTTTCAGTTTTTTATTTGTTAAAAAAGTTTGAAATATCCAATAAATGTCGTTCCACTTCATGATTGTGTCCCACTTGTTGTTGATTCTTCACAAAAAAATACAGTTTTATATCTTTATGTTTGAAGCCTGAAATGTGGCAAAAGGTCGCAAAGTTCAAGGGGGCCGAATACTTTCGCAAGGCACTGTATTTCCAGCTTCCAGCTTTGCAGCACTGGCACGGCAGGCCAATCATGGGAGGCTAGGGGGTCACGGCTTCACTTGGAAGGGTAGGAGAAGTAGGACAGGGTATCCTCTGAATGGTAGAAGTAGGACGAGGTACCCTCTGAACGGTAGGAGAAGTAGGACGAGGTACCCTCTGAAGGGTAGGAGAAGTAGGACAGGGTACCCTCTGAAGGGTAGAAGAAGTAGGACAAGGTACCCTCTGAAGGGTAGGAGAAGTAGGACAAGGTACCCTCTGAAGGGTAGGAGAAGTAGGACAAGGTACCCTCTGAAGGGTAGGAGAAGTAGGACAGGGTACCCTCTGAATGTTAGGAGAAGTAGGACAGGGTACTCTTGGAAGGGTAGGAGAAGTAGGACAGAGAAGCATCTGAACGGTAGGAGAAGTAGGACAAGGTACCCTCTGAAGGGTAGGAGAAGTAGGACAGGGTACCCTCTGAACGGTAGGAGAAGTAGGACAGGGTACCCTCGGAAGGGTAGGAGAAGTAGAACAGGGTAACCCTCTGAAGGGTAGGAGAAGTAGGACAGGGTGCCCTCTATAGGGTAGGAGAAGTAGGACAGAGTACCCTCTTTGGGAAATTCTTTCAGGACAGGTGAGGAAATGAGGAAATGAAAGCACATCCATCTCCAGACAGAATATTAGTCCATGAAGCTCCTACATCAAACATGGAACGCCTGAAACCCATGACTTATTTTAGGCAAGGGTCACAGAACTACTATAACGATAGGGGAGGAGATGTGTTAATAATATGGTTGTAAGACTTACATTCATGTATACTGAGTATACAAAACATGAAAAACATCTGCTCTTTCCATGACGTAGACTGACCAGGTGAATCCAGGTGAACGCTATGATGTCACTTGTTAAATCCACTTCAATCAGTGTAGATGAAGGGGAGGAGAAATGTTAAAGAAGGATTTTAAATCCTTGAGACAATTGAGACATGGATTGTGTGCCATTCAGAGGGTGAATGGGCAAGACAAAATATTTAAGTGCCTTTGAACGGGGTACGGTAGTAGGTGCCAGGCACATCGGTTTGTGTGAAGAACTGCAACGCTGCTGGGTTTTTAACACTCAAACATTTCCCGTGCGTATCAAGAATGGTCAAGCACCCACAGGACATCCAGCCAATTGGACAGCTGTGGTACGCATTGGGGTGCTGTGGACAGCTGTGGTAAGCATTGGGGTCAACATGGGCCAGCATCCCTGTGGAACCCTTTCTACACCGTGTAGAGTCCATGTCCTGATTAATTAAGGCTGTTCTGTGGGCAAAAGGGGGTGCCACTAAATATTAGGAAGGTGTTCTTAATGTTTTGTACACTCAGTGTATGTGCAAGACTGACAAGCCCAGATACACATAAAAGCCACTGGAGCAGCTTTCTGATGTCTTTAACTGGTTTACTATACCTGTATGCAATAAAACGTGGACTCCGGGCAAAGCTTTTTGAATAAATAATTTTTCAATCATTCAGGTCATTTGTAAATGGTCATTTATCAGTGGTCTGGGTTTGATCTGATGAGACTTTTACTTTGTCTTCACTCTGGTGGAGAATTGGAGAGATACTTTTGTTAAATGGAGCAGAATTCTCAAAAAGTCATTTTCAAATCCCTTTAGAGAAGATTCGTTCCTTGTAAAATTCATAACCTAAATGTTTCAGAGCAATATATTTATGGAGGAATTGTGGGTAGAAAATGGTAGAAAATGTTTTGCTATTTAGTTGGCTTTTCTTCTGCTAGGTAAATAACAGCGACAATATGATGAGCCATCTTCTCAGCAGCACACGAAGCCTCGGCTTCACTTTGTTACCGTGCCAACCCTAATCCGTGTCTGGCGGGTCAACACCCCTCATGTCCCCCCGTGCCAAGTGTCATAAACTTTTGTTTCTTCTACGTAACATGTTTGTTAGTGCGTCTTTTATGTGCTGCTGCTGAGTCAAATGAAGGCCAGCAGACATTATCTCTATTTTTCATCTCCCTCTGTGGTCCCATGAGGCTGTGTGTTTAGACAACAGTCAAATCATGATGGAGTAGTACCATGCCTTTACATCTACAGGTCTGGGTCAGTACAGAAGATGTAGGCATGTATGCTATACTTTACATGTGGAGCGTGATGTAGAGGTTGGTGTGTCAGTGTTGCAGTGTGTGAATCACAGTATGTGTGTGTAAAGTTCCATCTTGGATTCCCACTCTGATGGGAGTCTTGGTCTCCATACCTGGGGGTAGAAATGTGAGTTCCCCATGGGTTAGGTCATCGTCACGGAGACCATGCTGAGCTGTACCAGAGGGAGGGAGATAAAGAAAGAGACTGCTCTGACAAACTAGGTACTTGGTACAGATGTGAATGAAGTGTTTGCACATCTGAAGACAGTGAAGAGAGACGAGTGTAGTAAGAGCACCCCCTATTCTTCATTCCTGTTTGATCTACAACTGTTCTGTTTTAGAACCGAACTGCCCCTCCACTCTGCTATGGAAAGAGGACATTCTATCATGGCATACCTTGAGTGGCATCAAAGTAAAAAGCCAACAAGTGAATAGTTGTTCAACGGAAATTCAATGAAATTCAATGGAAATAAGTCCCAGACTTTATTGTGTGTTATCCTCAATGATTTTACTCATGCACATGTATGGCTTTTTCAAGTTTTATGTGTGCTTGTTTTTTTAAATGGTCGAATTAATAAACTAAACTAAAACCATAAACTGATATATCATACCAGCTATCATATCATATGAAGGATATATTATAATACAACTATAGAGATAATTATTAATACTAATAAAGTTATACACAAATTACTATCACTTTCAAAATAGAGCAAATTATAATAATATCGTAGGTGGAATTATGAATTATATTTACATGTATCCGACTATAATGATATACAATCATGCAATAATATGTATGATAGGCTAATGGTAATTATCGATGAACTGTCTTGAAGAAACTCTGGCAACACTTTTGAATTGGAAAAGAAACAGAAAAGTTACTAAACTCTAAAAATACAAAACACTATTACGCTTTTCGATTGCACTGTTTCGTAGTGAATTACATACTTTGCGTTTTCCTTTCGACATCAATCGTCAGAGCGCAGGATGCTTGCCAAGAACATAGCCATCTTGAGGAGGGAGCTGTGGGAGTGACTAAATAAAGAAGAGTTCAAATGTTTTTCCCTCCTCGCTCGTTCAGCGGGGTCTCTATATAAAGCACTGAGATGCTGCTGTAAAGCTAGTCAACAGTCACAAAGTTACTCTGCCCTCTAGGACCGCAGCCAACGAGTACAGCTCCACTTCAGCACCAATTTAGCAAACGGGAAATACTCAACCGGTGCTGAAGCTTTTGCATAATTGCCGGATAATTGTCAGTGATTGAGGTTAGCATGTTTTTCTACATTTAATCAGATTTATTCTGCAACATGTATTCACCATGTAATTCTATGCTTTTGGGTGCTACTGAGTTCAAACATTTTATAATGTTCAGAGTTGATAAGAATATGTGAATGTATTTAATGCTGTTGTAAATTAATTAGCCTGTCATGAAACACTACTTATTTCAATATTGTCTTGAACATTGTTATAACACATGCAAGTGCAGTGCTCTAGCCATCATCACTGTCCACATTTCTACTTCTGTGAAATAATGTCAATCCCAGGTGTCAATTCCTAAAGAATAATTTAATGAAAACTGTGCATACAGTATGTAGCTTATATCAATAATATAGCTATTTTGAGTCAGGTTTACCTAGGAGCATGTGTCTACTTGTCCAATGGGAGTTGTGTTGATGTGTGACAATCCTGGGTTTGACATCGGGGGCAGTATAGAACCGAAGAGCTACCGCAGAACCACCAGGTGAGAGCCCGCCAGGCTCGTGTGTGTGTGTGTGTGTGTGTGTGTGTGTGTGTGTGTGTGTGTGTGTGTGTGTGTGTGTGTGTATGGCTGGCTGCTCTGTCTGTCACTCAGGTATAACATTCATGAGAATCATGAGAAAGGCCCAGAAATAAAGACTGGTGTGAGAAGGTAGGCAGGGGCACAAAGAGAGAGCCAGAGGAGGGGTGTGGTGGGATGGTTGGACAGCCTCAGGCCAGCCGGCTGGCTCCCATCACTGGCTGGGGCTGCTTGGCTCTGTGACAGTGTGTTGACACAGACCGGCCGTCAGACCTCAAGCCGCCGTTCCAGGCTGAGAGAGAGAAGAGGAATTGAAGGATGCATGGAGCAGTGGTATGACTGCTCTCTCTCTTTACTTCTCTCCCTCTCTGCCATGCCTTCTCCTGCCGGCTGATTTAGTAGCCCTGCTGTTTGTCTTCTCCTGGTCAATGGGCTGGTGGCTGAGGCTGAGGCTGGGAGCCTGCCTTGTGCCCTGTGAGCCTTGTGTGCTGTGGCAAAGGAGGATGAGAACCACACACTTCCTCATTTTCATACTAACATCTTCTGTTTTAGTAAAGAACTCTACATCTGTCTCCCCCCTCTCTTTATTTGGCTTTCTCTCCCTCTATTTTCATCTCTCTATCCATCATTCTCTCTCATTAACTAATAACCCTTTCTGCTGTAGTTCTTCCCTCCTCCCTCTCTCCCTCTACTGTTTTAGATTTTTTAAATCTGGCTGACCTGATTTTGCAGGTCAGCCAGACGAGTATCAGAGAGAGGTCACAGAGATTATGGACTTCTTGAACCTGACTGATTGCTCTCTTTCCACCCAGATTATATATCACTATGGCATCCAGGGCCATTAAGGACAATTCATGTCTTTAATGAAATATCTGCAGTTATGTTTACTGATACAGTGGGGCAAAAAGTATATAGTCAGCTACCAATTGTGTTGGTAAAAGTTCTCCCACTTAAAAAGATGAGAGAGGCCTGTAATTTTCATCATAGGTACACTTCAACTATGACAGACAAAATGAGAAAAAAAATCCAGAAAATCACATTGTAGGATTTTTAATGAATTTATTTGCAAAATATGGTGGAAAATAAGTATTTGGTCACCTACAAACAAGCAATATTTCTGGCTCTCACAGACCCGTAACTTCTTCTTTAAGAGGCTCCTCTGTCCTCCACTCGTTACCTGTATTAATGGCACCTGTTTGAACTTGTTATCAGTATAAAAGACACCTGTCCACAACCTCAAACAGTCACACTCCAAACTCCACTATGGCCAAGACCAAAGAGCTGTCAAAGGACACCAGAAACAAAATTGTAGACCTGCACCAGGCTGGGAAGACTGAATCTGCAATAGGTAAGGAGCTTGGTTTGAAGAAATCAACTGTGGGAGCAATTATTAGGAAATGGAAGACATACAAGGCATCCCTCGATCTGGGGCTCTACGCAAGATCTCACCCCGTGGGGTCAAAATGATCACAAGAACGGTGAGCAAAAATCCCAGAACCACACGGGGGGACCTAGTGAATTACCTGCAGAGAGCTGGGACCAAAGTAACAAAGCTTACCATCAGTAACACACTACGCCGCCAGGGACTCAAATCCTGCAGTGCCAGACGTGTCCCCCTGCTTAAACCAGTACATGTCCAGGCCCGTCTGAAGTTTGCTAGAGAGCATTTGGATGGTCCATAAGAAAATTGGGAGAATGTCATATGGTCAGATGAAACCAAAATATAACTTTTTGGTAAAAACTCAACTCGTCGTGTTTGGAGGACAAAGAATGCTGAGTTGCCTCCAAAGAACACCATACCTACTGTGAAGCATGGGCGTGGAAACATCATGCTTTGGGGCTGTTTTTCTGCAAAGGGACCAGGACGACTGATCCGTGTAAAGGAAAGAATGAATGGGGCCATGTATCGTGAGATTTGAGAGGAAACCTCCTTCCATCAGCAAGGGTATTGAAGATGAAACGTGGCTGGGTCTTTCAGCATGACAATGATCCCAAACACACCGCCCAGGCAACGAAGGAGTGGCTTCGTAAGAAGCATTTCAAGGTCCTGGAGTGGCCTAGCCAGTCTCCAGATCTCAACCCCATAGAAAATCTTTGGAGGGAGTTGAAAGTCCGTGTTGCCCAGCAACAGCCCCAAAACATCACTGCTCTAGAGGAGATCTGCATGGAGGAATGGGCCAAAATACCAGCAACAGTGTGTGAAAACCTTGTGAAGACTTACAGAAAACGTTTGACCTCTGTCATTGCCAACAAAGGGTATATAACAAAGTATTGAGATAAACTTCTGTTATTGACCAAATACTTATTTTCCACCATAATTTGCAAATAAATTCATAAAAAATCCTACAACAAGATTTTCTGGATTTTTTTTCTCATTTTGTCTGTCATAGTTGAAGGCCTCTCTCATCTTTTTAAGTGGGAGAACTTGCACAATTGGTGGCTGAATAAATACTTTTTTGCCTCTCATAGTTCCAAAGGGGCTGAGTAAAAGTGAATTTCCTTGGTCACAATCGATGGAAGATTACAATTAAGTCATTATTATGGATCTGAAAGGATATCCCCACCTAATTGCTGTATTATGAAAGAGCTGAAAAGAGCTTTGAAAGGATTTGGCCAAACTGAAGATGATCAGGTACAATGTGGAGATTACATTTATGAGATATTGTCTGACTACTGAAAGCCTTGTAGAGAGAGTGTATCCTTTGATATGGAGTAATACCACTGATTTGGCTACATATCTGATGCCTGCTGGACTTTTCATTTATCACGGTACTCCATTTTGTTTATTTTTATTTTTTTGTTTATCTGTCGGCCCTAGCCCCGAACTCAGGCCCTGTGTGTAGTTAACCGACCCTCTCTTCCCATTCATCGCCATTTAACCTGTTCTTGTTGTCTTAGCTGATTAGCTGTTATGTCTTACCCGTTGTTGTCTTAGCTAGCTCTCCCAATCAACACCTGTGATTGCTTTATGCCTCGCTTTATGTCTTTCTCAAATGTCAATATGCCTTGTGTACTGTTGTTTAGGATAGTTATCATTGTTCTAGTTTACTGCGGAGCCCCTAGTCCCACTCTACATGCCTCAGATTCCTCTGAGGTGAGGTGATGTGAAGGTTAACCCAGGCCCTGCGTGTCCCCAGGCACTCTCATTTGTTGACTTCTGTAATCAAAAAAGCCTTGGTTTCATGCATGTTAACATCAGAAGATTTCCATACCCAACTACAACATTTTCCGTCAAGATAGAACTGCCAAAGGGGGAGGAGTTAGCCTGCAAAGTTCTGTCATACTTTCCAGGTCTATGCCCAAACAGTTGGAACTTCTAATTTAAAAAAAGAATCTCTCCAGAAATAAGTCTCTCACTGTTGCCACCTGTTATAGACCCCTCTCAGCTCCCAGCTGTGCCCTGGACACCAGGGAATGAATTGATTGCCCCTCATCTATCTTCAGAGTTTGTTCTGTTAGGTGACCTAAACTGGGATATGCTTAACACCTCGCAGTCCTACAATCTAATCCGCTATGGGTCCGCGGACCACCACTCATCACTGTCAAACACTCATTGTGTAGTCAACATTAGTCAGAAATAGTATTATAAATATTCACTTACCTTTGATGATCTTCATCAGAATGCACTCCCAGGAATCCAAGTTCCATGATAAATGTTTGATTTGTTCGATAATGTCCATCATTTATGTCCAAATAGCTTATTTTGTTAGCGCGTTTGATAAACAAGGCCCCGGATGGACTGGGCTGTGGGGGAGCACTGGAGCTCTGGTGCGCAGCCTTGGCACTACTCCTCCAGGCTGGATGACCACTTTAGCCCGGAACCTCCAGAGTGCAGGCACAGGTTGAACCGGGCTGTGGGTGAGCACTGGAGATCTGGTGCATACCACTCGCACCTCTCCCTTAGGCTCAATACCCACATTCGCACTGCACCCTCCCAGCGCCCCGGAGACACAGCACGCTGTTGGCAGGTGGACAACTACAAATACCTAGGTGTCTGGCTAGACTGTAAACTCTCCTTCCAGACTTATATTTAACATCTCCAATCCAAAATCAAATCTAGAATCGGCTTTCTATTTCGCAACAAAGCCTTCTTCACTCACGCCTCCAAACTTACCCTCGTAAAACTGACTATCCTACCGATCCTCGACTTCGGCGATGTCATCTACAAAATAGCTTCCAATACTATACTCAGCAAACTGGATGCAGTCTATCACAGTGCCATCCGTTTTGTTACCAAAGCCCCTTATACCACCCACCACTGCGACCTGTATGCTCTAGTCGGCTGGCCCTCGCTACATATTCGTCGCCAGACCCACTGGCTCCAGGTCATCTATAAGTCTATGCTAGGTAAAGCTCCACATTATCTCAGCTCACTGGTCACGATAACAACACCCTGTAGCACGCGCTCCAGCAGGTATATCTCACTGGCCATCCTCAAAGCCAACACCTCCTTTGGCCGCCTTTCCTTACAGTTCTCTGCTGCCAGTGACTGGAACGAATTGCAAAAATCGCTGAAGCTGGAGACTTAAATTTCCCTCAATAACTTTAAACATCAGTTATCTGAGCAGCTAACCGATCGCTGCAGCTGTACATAGTCCATCTGTAAATAGCCCACCCAATCTACCTACCTCATTCCCATATTGTTTTTATTTACTTTCTGCTCTTTTGCACACCAGTATATCTACTTGCACATCATCTGCTCATTTGTGTTAATCTGCTAAATTGTAATTACTTCTCTACTATGGCCTATTTCCTACCTCCTCACGGCATTTGCACACACTGTATATAGACTTTCTTTTTTTCTATTGTGTTATTGACTGTACGCTTGTTTATTCCATATGTAACTCTGTGTTTGTTTGTGTCGCACTGCTTTGCTTTATCTTGGCCAGGTCGCAGTTGTAAATGAGAACTTGTTCTCAACTAGCTTACCTGGTTAAATAAAGGTGTCTGGCCATGTGCTTTACTCTGTAGCCTGTTTTGTTGGCTGGCCGGATCACAGTGTGTTTTCTCCCCACAGCATCGAGTCTACTGTGCTCAGGACCAGAGCTCACACAAGGCTGCCCACTGTGGTCTGCCCAGCCTGCCCAGAGCCCTAGACACAGACGCCCAGAGACCCGTCCCAGAGACCGGAGATGACTGCTGCCATGCCCTGCTGGCTCTCTGCCCTCACCCTCACCCTCACCCTAAACCTCCTGGTCCTCTCTGCCAGGGAAGGAGCTGCCCTCTTCCTGCCCGACTCCAATGAGCTGCGGCAACTACTGAGCCGGTACCAGGATGACCAGAACAGCACCGATAACACAGCGGGTAGTAGGACCCGACGGGCCATCCAGTGGACAGACCGCGGGGAGATTCTACAACTGCACAACAAACTGAGGGGACAAGTGTACCCCACCGCATCCAACATGGAGTACATGGTGAGACATGCAATCCTGAAATGTACACTACCGTTCAAAAGTTTGGTCGTCACTTAAGAAATGTCCTTGTATTTGAAATAAATGCAATTTTTTTGTCCATTAAAATAACATCAAATTGATCAGAAATACAATGTAGACATTGTTAATGTTATAAATGACTATTGTAGCTAGAAACGGCTGATTTTTAATGGAATATCTACATACAGAGGCCCATTATCAGCAACCATGTTTCTGGCCATTTTGAGAGTGTAATCGAATACACAAATGCTGATGCTCCAGATACTCAACTAGTCTAAAGCAGGCCAGATTTATTGCTTCTTTAATCAGTTTTCAGCTGTGCTAATATAATTGCAAAAGGGTTTTCTAATGATCAATTATCCTTGATAAACTTGGATTAGCTAACACAACGTGCCATTGGGACACAGGCTTGATGGTTGCTGATAATGGGCCTCTTACGCCTATGTAGATATTCCATTAAAAATCAGTTGTTTCCACCTACAATAATAATTTACAACATTAACAATGTCTACACTGTATATTACTATCAATTCGATGTTATTTTAATCAACAAAAAATGTGCTTTTTATTTGAGAGAAAATACATTTCTAAGTGACCCCAAACTTTTGAACAGTAGTGTATGTACTGTAGCTTTAACTATCATCACCCTGACAGATACACTGTCAACACACTGTAAAGAAGCTCACTATTCACACACTACTGTAGCGCAACGACCTCTATTACATGTAGAATACATGGTTAAAGTGACGGGTTGGGAGTTGTTTCACTAGCTGGAGGCACAGAAAGCTGATGAATAGCAGGTAAGTGGCAGGTAGCCTAGCAGTTCAAGCATTGGGCCAGAAAGCGAGAGGTTGCTAATTCGAATCCCTGAGCCGACAAGATTAAAAATCCCTAATTGCGTCAGAGTTGATAATGGCAGACCCTGCTGGCCGTGACAAATATATTTTATTATTAGATAGTACAGAGAGATGGAGGTAAACATCAGCATCAGTCTGCTGCTCAGGAAATACCAAGATATTGTGTTTATGAGACAGCGATATAATGTAGGTGAGTGTTTATAGGCTCCACATTCAACGGGAGGGTTTTGGTTTTACTACTGTTAGGTTCTGAACAAACAGAATAAAAACTCATGGATGTCTAGAAAAAGCTCAAACCAAGTTTATTCACCCACTGGGTCATACAGCTGCAAAGACAAAGACAGGATTACACAAGAATAAATATTTATACCTTCCTACTAGGCGCAAGTTCTCATTTACAACTGCGACCTGGCCAAGATAAAGCAATGTGACACAAACAAAAACGCAGAGTTACACATGGGATAAACAAGCGTACAGTCAATAAAACCATAGAGAGAAAAAAAGTATATATACAGTGTTTGGCAAATGGCGTGAGGAGGTAAGGCAATAAATAGGCCATAGAAGTGAAGTAATTACAATTTAGCAACATCTCTATTGCTAGTCAGGAACTTAATTGGTTCCTCTCACTGGTGTAGCCATGGCCCTGCCTGGTGCTAGAACCTTCCTGGGTGTGGAAGTATATGTGTGTGTAATAGGACTGTTCCTTCTCACTTCATCTGACCTGACCTCGGGCCGAATTCCTCGCTCCTCCCTAATCCTCAACTGTCCTACCTTAACAGTGACTGAAACCAGACTGTTTTCCCTTTGCCTCCCTCCTTAGGCTCCATGATATTTAACAATACCATGTTTTGACAGAATGTAAACTTTCTGCACTCCCCCTTGTCTCACTCAGTAACTTCCCCTACACCTAGGTTCTATCCACCCTACATTGACCCCAACATATTCATTCATTATACATGTAAAGTCATCAATAAGTTCTAGTATGGTAACATGAATAAGTATGTTTCAAGCTAGAGCCCAACACGACAACAATCTTCTCTCCTGGAAAGGTGAGCTCATGGTAGTCAACTGCTGGCAGCCTGGAGAGGAGCTGGCTTACTGGGAGGATAATTACACTGACTCTACACTACCTGCTGGGAGCCAGACACTGCAGAGAGGGGTGAATGAAGACAGGGTAGGCCTCCCTCTGCCCTTCTCTGCCAGGCCTGGTTCTGAGGACAGGACTGGGGGTATAGCCGAGCTGGCATAGTCACGGGCATGCATATGTATGTGTGTGTATTTGTATGTGTGGTGGTGACCACCAATGGCCTGGAAATGTACTGAGGAGAGACACTGTGAGGTTCCACACTGTACCAGTCCTCTCCTCCCCCTCCTCCCCCATATCCTAGTGGTGATAGTGGTGGCAGAGATGAGTTGCATCCCATCTTTCCACGTTCTTTTCCACGGGTAGAGAGAGAAACCCGCTCAGGAAATATGCCTAATTCAGCTGTGATTGCTGGGGATTTGTAGTGGAGTGGGGCCAGGTGCTGCTCCACTCACATTTCCTGGGCTAAAGCTAATGTTTTACTTGTATCCAGATCAATTTCAGCTCCTTTGGAAGAAAGAGGGCTAGCAGAGGCCTACAAAGGTAGCTTGTGGTTAGGTAGGTAGCTATGAGGAGACAGGAGGAGCAGTTATTATATGAAGGGGATCTACCTGGTGGCCTGATATTAAAGCAGCTGGGGTAAGTCTAGCTGTGGAGATGGTCATGGATGAAGGTAGTTTTGATGGGTCTGTCTCACTGTTCACTGATCACATGTTGGAGTGTGTCACAGTGTGGACCCCTTTGCTGTCATTAATGTTACTGAAATGTGTGAGTTTTAGTGTTACAACTTTGTTCTAACAGTGTTATTTGTGTGTTTCCAGGTCTGGGATGATGAGCTGGAGAGGTCAGCCACTCACTGGGCAGAGGCATGCCAGTGGGAACATGGACCTAATGACCTGCTCATGTCCATCGGTCAGAACCTCGCTGTTCACTGGGGCAGGTAAGACAATATGACACACACACGCATGCATACACACATGTACACTTCACACACACACACACACACACACACACAGTGTAGATGAGAGAAGACAAGTTAAAGAAGGATTTTTAAGCCTTGAGACAATTAAGACATAGATTGTGTATGTGTGCCATTCAGAGGGTGAATGCGCAAGACAATATATTTAAGTGCCTTTGAACAGCTATGGTAGTAGGAGCCAGGCACACCGGTTTGTGTCAAGAACTGCATCACTGATGTTTTTTTCATGCCCAACAGTTTCTTGTGTGTATCAAGAATGGTCCACCACCAAAAGAACATCCAGCCAACTTTTGGATGCATACGGGAGTGCAGCTCCCGCTTTTTATCATAGGTACACTTCAACTGTGAGAGACGGAATCTAAAACAAAACTCCAGAAAATCACATTGTATGATTTTTAAGTAATTAATTTGCATTTTATTGCATGACATAAGTATTAGATACATCAGAAAAGCAGAACTTCATATTTGGTACAGAAACCTTTGTTAGCAATTACAGAGATCATCCGTTTCCTGTAGTTCTTGACCAGGTTTGCACACACTGCAGCAGGGATTTTGGCCCACTCCTACATACAGACCTTCTCCAGATCCTTCAGGTTTCGGGGCTGTCGCTGGGCAATACGGACTTTCAGCTCCCTCCAAAGATTATCTATTGGGTTCAGGTCTGGAGACTGGCTAGGCCACTCCAGGACCTTGAGATGCTTCTTACGGAGCCACTCCTTAGTTGCCCTGGCTGTGTGTTTCGGGTTGTTGTCATGTTGGAAAGACCCAGCCACGACCCATCTTCAATGCTCTTACTGAGGGAAGGAGGTTGTTGGCCAAGATCTCGCGATACATGGCCCCATCCATTCTCCCCTCAATACGGTGCAGTCGTCCTGTCCCCTTTGTAGAAAAGCATCCCCAAAGAAGGATGTTTCCACCTCCGTGCTTCACGGTTGGGATGGTGTTCTTGGGGTTGTACTCATCCTTCTTCTTCCTCCAAACAAGGTGAGTGGAGTTTAAACCAAAAAGCTCAATTTTGTCTCCTCAGACCACATGACCTTCTCCCATTCCTCCTCTGGATCATCCAGATGGTCATTGGCAAACTTCAGACAGGCCTGGATATGCACTGGCTTGAGCAGGGGGACCTTGCGTGCGCTGCAGGATTTTAATCCATGACGGCGTAGTGTGTTACTAATGGTTTTCTTTGAGACTGTGGTCCCAGCTCTCTTCAGGTCATTGACCAGGTCCTGCCGTGTAGTTCTGGGCTGATCCCTCACCTTCCTCATGATCATTGATGACCCACGAGGTGAGATCTTGCATGGAGCCCCAGACCGAGGGTGATTGACCGTCATCTTAAACTTCTTCCATTTTCTAATAATTGCGCCAACAGTTGTTGCCTTCTCACCAAGCTGCTTGCCTATTGTCCTGTAGCCCATCCCAGCCTTGTGCAGGTCTACAATTTTATCCCTGATGTCCTTACACAGCTCTCTGGTCTTGGCCATTGTGGAGAGGTTGGAGTCTGTTTGATTGAGTGTGTGGACCGGTGTCTTTTATACAGGTAACGAGTTCAAACAGGTGCAGTTAATACAGGTAATGAGTGGAGCACACGAGGGCTTCTTAAAGTGTGTGAGAGCCGAAATTCTTACTGGTTGGTAGGTGATCAAATACTTATGTCATGCAATAAAATGCAAATTAATTACTTAAAAATCATACAATGGGCCTCCCGGGTGGCGCAGTGGTTAAGGGCGCTGTACTGCAGCGTCAGCTGTGCCACCAGAGACTCTGGGTTCGCGCCCAGGCTCTGTCGTAACCGGCCGCGACCGGGAGGTCCGTGGGGCGACGCACATTTGGCCTAGCGTCGTCCGGGTTTGGGAGTGCTCGGTCGGTAGGGATATCCTTGTCTCATTGCGCAGCAGCGACTCCTGTGGCGGGCCGGGCGCAGTGCGCGCTAACCAAGGTTGCCAGGTGCACGGTGTTTCCTCCGACACATTGGTGCGGCTGGCTTCCGGTTTGGATGCGCGCTGTGTTTAAATGTTTTTATTTTATTTATTTTTTTTACCTTTATTTAACTAGGCAAGTCAGTTAAGAACAAATTCTTATTTTCAATGACGGCCTAGGAACTGTGGGTTAACTGCCTCTTAAGAAGTGTTAAGAAGCAGTGTGGCTTGGTTGGGTTGTGTATCGGAGGACGCATGACTTTCAACCTTCGTCTCTCCCGAGCCCGTACGGGAGTTGTAGCGATGAGACAAGATAGTAGCTACTAAAAAAACAATTGGATACCACGAAACGTACTTTTCTCTATTGTGTAAGTTGTCAGGTATTTCACCCAAGTACAAAGAAATCAATGTTTGTTCTATGTCAAATCCCATAATTTTCCAATGTTAGATCTTATTTCTCCCCAGTAAGTTTTGATTGCGGGGCAGAACCAAAAGATATGAGAGTGATCCACCCTTGATAGCCCGCATTCTCTCCAACAAGGGTGTAGGGAGCCAGTCTCTTTTGATTTCAGTTTAGGTGTTATGAAGAAACGTATTACATTCTTCCAACAGAATTCTCTCCATGACCTTGAGTTGGTGGAGCTTTGAGTCTCTAAAATGTTCAACCATGTTTCATCAGTTATTTCAATGTTAAGTTCCTCCTCCCGTTTCTGTTTAATATAGTTTGTTGATTGTTTCTTTGAGGATTGAATACCCAAGTAAAGATTGGAAATAGTTGCTCGAGGGTCAATCACTTTTATTTCCCTTAAGATATAGTGTCGAACTTGTAGGTATCTGTAAAAATCTTGTTGATCCAAGCCATGTTTTTTACTTATGTCCTGAAAGTTCTCTAGGTCCCCATTCCTTGTAATTGTACTGAATGATGTGATCCCTTTCTGCGTCCATTGTTTAAATCTGCTGTACCGAGTTGCAGGGATGAAGCTGGGGTCGTATGTGGGCCAACTCAGCAGTTTGACCCCTGTCTAAATTATTTTGCTTAACTGCCCTAAACCACGTCTTCAGAGAGAAATTAATCCACTGATTTTGTTTATTGTATATTTCTATTACCTTGTCCTTATTTCCCCAAACTGACTATGTGTATCTCTGTCAAAGTAGTCTCCACGTCTTTCCATTTGGATTCGTATTCTGAATTGCACCAACACACCAGAGGTCTCAATTGGGCTGACACAAAATAATATTTTAGGCTCTTCAAACAGTATCATAAATAATCCTCCTCCTCACACACACCAACCCCCCTTCTAGCTCTGACTCTACTGATAACTAAGTTATTGAAGAAAATATACTTTCTGTCCCTGTGATATGTGGTTGTCCCACCTAACTATCTTAAGATGGATGCATTAACTGTATGTTGCTCTGGAGAAGAGCGTCTGCTAAAGGACTCAAATTAAAACATTTAAAACATGGACCAACATCCTTGTGAAAAGCTTTTGACACTTTGTAGAATCCATGCCCTGACAAATTGAGGCTGTTCTGAGGGCAAAAGGGGGGAGTGCAATTCAATATTAGGAAGGTGCTCATAATGCTGGGTATACTCAGTGTAGGTATTTGTGCTGTGTGTTTGTTAGGGTGTTCAGAGCATTGCAGCCTGACAGTGGAGGGCTCTTTGTGTATGACAGTGGAGGGCTCCTTGTGTATGACAGTGGAGGGCTCTTTGTGTATGACAGTGTAGGGCTCTTTGTGTATGACAGTGGAGGGCTGTTTGTGTATGACAGTGGAGGGCTCTTTGTGTATGACAGTGGAGGGCTCTTTGTGTATGACAGTGGAGGGCTCTTTGTGTATGACAGTGGAGGGCTCTTTGTGTATGACAGTGGAGGGCTCTTTGTGTATGACAGTGGAGGGCTGTTTGTGTATGACAGTGGAGGGCTCTTTGTGTATGACAGTGGAGGGCTCTTTGTGTATGACAGTGGAGGGCTCTTTGTGTATGACAGTGGAGGGCTCTTTGTGTATGACAGTGGAGGGCTCTTTGTGTATGACAGTGGAGGGCTCTTTGTGTATGACAGTGGAGGGCTCTTTGTGTATGACAGTGGAGGGCTCTTTGTGTATGACAGTGTAGGGCTCTTTGTGTATGACAGTGGGGCTCCTTGTGTATGACAGTGGAGGGCTCTTTGTGTATGACAGTGGAGGGCTCTTTGTGTATGACAGTGGGGCTCTTTGTGTATGACAGTGGGGCTCTTTGTGTATGACAGTGGAGGGCTCTTTGTGTATGACAGTGGAGGGCTCTTTGTGCATGACAGTGGAGGGCTCTTTGTGTATGACAGTGGGGCTCTTTGTGTATGACAGTGGAGGGCTCTTTGTGTATGACAGTGGAGGGCTCCCTCAGCAGGTGCCATTCCAGGAATCTGCTCGCTCGCGCTCTCACAGACCCCCTCTCTCACAGACCCCATCTCTCACAGATCCCCTCTCTCCCTCTCTCCCTCGCTCCCCCCCTCTCTCACAGACCCCCTCTCTCCTTCTCTCTCTCACAGACCCCCTCTCTCCCTCTCTCCCCCCTCTCCCTCTCTCTCTCACAGACCCCCTCTCTCCCTCTCACCCTCCCTCTCTCCCCCCCTCTCTCACAGACCCCCTCTCTCCCTTTCTCTCCCCCCCCCCCCTCCCCCTCTCCCTTTCTCTCTCTTCTGATGCCAACACCGGCCAGGGCTGTTTATCTCCCTCTCCGCTGCCAGTTTGTAGTCTCAGCACTTTTCAGTACCGTAAAAAGAGATGTTTACAATAAAGGGCCATAATTGATTCGACAGGCTGTGGAGCCATGTTTAGTTTTTGTAATTTTTTCTCAGCATGGCTCGAGTTCCCCAGTGTTGGAGGGAAACAGACTGTGAGTGTGTCTGTGTGTCTGCTAGGTCAGAACCGGACTAATCAGTGGAGGCCAGAGGGGAGCCTGAGGGGAGGCTGTTGCAGTGCGTCTCAAGCCCAGCCAAAGCACCTGGCAGCCCCCTCAGATATTCCTCAAATGGCAGCTGGAGGTCCTCCTGTATGAGCTCTCTGTGCTGCTGAGGCTGATGCTGCTCCCTCCGTGTCTGCAGATACCGCTCCCCTGCCTACCACGTCCAGGCCTGGTATGATGAGGTGAAGGACTACACCTACCCCTACCAACATGAGTGCAATCCCTGGTGTCCCGACCGCTGCTCAGGGCCCATGTGCACCCACTACACCCAGGTGAGTCTTGGCTGGGGGAGGAAGGGGGTGGGGGTTCTGAGTTTGGAGCGAGTACTTCCCTCAACAGTTCTACAATGAACAGCAAACCACATTTGGATCTAATTCCATATGAAATTGTATTTTTACAGGTTTCCTTTGAACTAATATAGATGATCTGTGTATGAGCCTGTGCAGTGTTCAAGGTCATATGTTTCCTCTCTACCATCAGTATATAATGGACAGCACGTGACTTTTAAAGGGGATGCTGCTGCAGGTATTCAGGTCCTGTGTAAAAACAATGTGTTACCTGCAGCCTCTTCAATGGGTGTCCATTAACTGAAAACAGGGGGAGTGCCTTAAACAGTGTGGTTACCATAGGACCACATGGGGGCACGGTAGTGTAGTGACAGGGGAAGTTATTTGCCGCCTCAAGAGCATTAAACCATCACAGCAGAAAGGGTGAAACAAAGGGGAAGAAAGAGAGATAAACAGAGAGTGGAAGAGAGGGACAAGAGGGGGATGAAGAGGGAGAATTGGCCTCCTCTCCTCATAGACTTTACTTTGTAGCTGGGATGGGTTTGTGAAAACAGCCCGACTCATCCTCCTGCATCTGCATACTTCACACGGGAAACCAGGTCGCTAGCATCTGGAAACACTTCCCAGACACACCAATCATCTCTGTGTTTGACCTGTATTCCTTTGAAGATGGAATGCAGGATTGCGGGGAACAATGCCATGTCTGAACACCCGTTCCTTGTTTCTGCCTTTCATTTTCTAGGAATACTAGCATAGCGTAGCATAGTTGGGGTCCAATCCCTACCATAACACTGCAAAGCTAGGTTATGCTAGCCCCTCCGGGTCAGTATCCTCACAGTCTCTCTCTGGGATGACACAGAGCTTTACCACAGGCTCCAGCCCTCATCATCACATCTCTGTGTATGCTGTAGTGGTGTAGCAGTGCGGTGTCTATGCTGAGTCATTGTCTCTAAGTCTATACTGCCTGTGGCCTCTCACTGGCCCAGGAAAGGGAAACACATTCCTGAAAGATGGGGGGGGGGGGGGGGGGGGGGGGGGGAGTGAGAGTCAGAGAGAGAGAAATAGAGGGAAGAATTAGGGGTACAGGGGGGGAAGAGTGGTATTGGAGTCACGTAACAAGCTGTCAGTAGTAGGACTGCCCTGGTGTCAAATCCATAGGTGCTGCCTGTAGCTTACATTTAAGTAGTAAAAAACAAACTGTATTACTATTTTTCACTTTTGTATTTGGCATTTGATTCTTGATTGATACTTTTATTGTACTGCATTGTTGAGGAGAGTTAGCAAGCAAGCATTTCACTGTAACGTATGCGTGCACGTGACCAATAAACTTTGATTTGATTGAACTACCTCTCCATATTGACAGAGGAAGTGGGTCTGACCAGAGTTGTCTTTGTTCGGTCCGAGCTACTGCCAGTATCATTTATTTACATTATTAAACTGGATCATGAGAATGATCACAGAACGTCGCAGGAAACAAACTGTGGTCACACTCGACGTCTATCTCAGGGGCCCCATCAATCAATCAATCAATCAATCAAATTTATTTTATATAGCCCTTCGTACATCAGCTGATATCTCAAAGTGCTGTACAGAAACCCAGCCTAAAACCCCAAACAGCAAGCAATGCAGGTGAAGAAGCACGGTGGCTAGGAAAAACTCCCTAGAAAGGCCAAAACCTAGGAAGAAACCTAGAGAGGAACCAGGCTATGTGGGGTGGCCAGTCCTCTTCTGGCTGTGCCGGGTGGAGATTATAACAAAACATGGTCAAGATGTTCAAATGTTCATAAATGACCAGCATGGTCGAATAATAATAATCAATCTGCCTCTAAACCCCAGCATGGGAGCCACTTCCTGTGGCAGTAATGAGGGATCTATGAGGGGCGAGAGGAGTGAGAAAAAAGAAAGAGAGAGGTCTACAGTGACATGGTGCTTCCTACCGATTTGTCTGTGAGGCGTTTCTCAGATCTCCATAGCCACCCATGACAGGCCCTTTCAAAGGCTGCAGAGCTGCAGGGCTCCAAATCAAATAGTTTCAGCTAGTACAGTTGTCTGCACTTTTATGTGGAGCTGAGGAACTGTATCGGTGGAGATGGATGTGTGGTCATAGAAAGAACAACGAGTCAGCAATGCGAATGTCCTTTTATAATAATAATGTTAATGGAAGTGTTGTCTTCTCTGCAGCTGGTCTGGGCCACCACTAGTCGTGTGGGGTGTGCAGTGCACGTGTGTCCCAGGATGAACGTGTGGGGGGAGATCTGGGAGAACGCTGTTTACCTCGTCTGTAACTACTCCCCCAAGTAAGACCAACTCACTAACGTTACTCTCATTTCCCCACTCATTCACACATCACGTCTCCAGTGTTCTGTTTTACATACTTCTTACCACCACATGGGGTGTTTACCCAATACCAAACGCTTTTGAGGGCACATGTCAGGGTATGAATTTGTCTGTCTAATGTTACAGTTAAAGTGTCTGTCTAAGAAGTATTTCATGACACATTGAGGCCATGCTGAAATTCCAGCAGAAGTTCAAATACAAAAATAATAAAGGAAGGGGAAAGAGAAACAGGTCCTAAGCAGAATGTTCCAGACAGACCTCGTTTCATTTCCAGAGGGAGAGCAGGATGGTTTTCATTATCCAGCTGGACTCAGGGATTTAAGAGTGTGTGATAATGTGCAAAGAACACGTGAATAATTACAAGGCCATGTGCCGTGATGGCTGAGTGCTGATTAGTTTCCAGTCAGTTTAAACTGACCACTGTGCTCCTTCCTCCTCCCCAGGGGAAACTGGATCGGAGAGGCCCCTTACCAACATGGGCGCCCATGCTCCCAGTGCCCTCCTAGCTACGGAGGAAGCTGCAGGGACAACCTCTGCTTCAAGGGAGACTCTCAGCGTTCTGAGACTGAGGATATGAACGAGGTGGAGAAAGCTCAGATTCCCATGTCACCCCGCACCACCGCCAAGCCTGTCCCCAGACCCAAACCCAAGCCTGCTGCTCCCAAGAAACCCTCCACTCCCAAGGCTCCCACCAGCACTTTCCTGGGTGAGTTTGACTAGTGGGAATCGTGGTTGGGGGCTTTCAGAGTTGACTATTTGAATGTATTGTTTGGTAAGGAATGCCACTGAAATCCCTTATTGACCAGTAATTAATTTGTCGTCCACAGCTCAAAACATCAAGTGTGAGACCAAAATGCGTGACAAGTGCAAGGGAGCAACCTGCAACAGATTCAACTGCCCTGCTAACTGCCAGAACAAGAAAGGGAAAGTGTGGGGGACGCTCTTCTATGATGTGGTGAGTCTCACACTGAAGTCCAACATTTTACACCATAGATTTAGTATGCCTGAATGTGTTTCTAAGGATTATTTTTCTATTTTTCTAGCAATCAAGTATCTGCCGTGCTGCTATGCATTATGGTATCATCAATAACAATGGTGGTCTGGTGGACACTACAAGGAAAGACAAGTTGCCATTCTTTGTCAAGGCAACAAAGAACGGCATTGAGTCATTCAGGTAGATATTTCTGGTAGTCTTTATTTTCTGTCGTCATTCTGCCTGCTATGCTCATTCATGTTTTGTGAAATGAATGATTTCCTGAAATGTAATGGTCTTCTAATGCCTGGCTTTGATCTCTTCACAGTAAATACAAAGCCGGCAATGCATTTGTGGTGTCCAAAGTGGAAAGTAAGTCAAACTTTTTCCAGAATAAGTGGAGCATGCACACCCTTGTTTTTTAGTTTCTTCACCTGATGACTTTTGCAGCTGTTGATGGCGTATGTCTCCTCTCTGTACCACAGGACAATCAGTGGACTGCTATGCAACAGTGGCGGAGATCTGCCCCTTCAAGAAGCCCTACTCCAACTGCCCAAGGTGCCCAGCTCCTCTCCCCCCACCATGTTTCACACGCAAAACAAGAAGTGATGACTTGTGAATTAAGGGCTTTGCTTTGTAAGCAAAATCTAATTAGAGTCAGATTCCTGCTCTGGGACAAATGCTTTAAACCTCCATTACAAAACCACTGGAATCTCCTAAACATGCAGACTCTGCTAGAAGGAAGCGTCAGTCTTTCCTCTGTTCTACAGAAGTTCAATGGAAAATGTGTCGGGGTTATTCATAACATGACATACATTACATTTAGCTAAATGGCAAATTCTTGCATAAATCCTGCATTTCTCATTGTTGCAACATAAACCGTGGGTCACCCATTCAATTGTATTTGTCAATAATAATGCAATCTCAATGTGTGTCTCCCTCAGAGTATTCTGTCCTGCCAACTGCAAGAACGAGCCATCCTACTGGGCTCCGGTGGTTGGGAACAGCTTCTACACAGATGTAAGTGCTGGACCTAGTCACTGGGTATACCAGAATGGCATCACCATGCATGTCCTATCCTCACCATGCCTGTCCTATCATCCTGACCATACTGAAAGGCTGAGAGGTCATACTGACAGAGGATAAAAAGTTTGTCCTCACTGGGCCTGCCAGACAGATACACCTCAGTGTGTCTGCTCCCCAGAGAACTGTATCTGACTGGAACACTGAGCGGATTTATGTTGGACAGCAGATGAGTGCGGTCTAGCCCCGTTGAGCACTTAAGAGACTGTGGCATGAGGCGACCACGAGCAACTTCTGAATAGCGGTGTGAACATAGTTGGAATGGGAGCACTGGTGATGCAGGCCTGGTAATGGTCGCCAGTAATGTCTCTCCCAGTGCTGAGTTCGACCACACACAGCTGCTCAGCCCTGACTGGCGGATTAACTGACTCATAACTGGCCCAGAGATTGCATGCTTGAGGCCTGAGGTCTGAGGCATGGGACTGTCAGGAGAGGGCTTTAGGACCAGTCTCAGAGAGGGAGGAGCAGTGGGACACACTGTCACCTCCATTATTGTCACATCACCTCAGTTCCTGTCAGATCACCTCTTTCACTTCCTAATGACCCGAGGGTAAATCTCAAGTGATACACTATACTCCATACAGAGCGCTACCTTTGGCCCGAGACACATACAACTCTAGTGACAAGGAGTGCACTATATAGAGAATAATTTGCCATTGGAGACACGCCATATGTCATTCTAAATTCACCTCTGACCTAAGTTGCAAGTTGCATGTGTAAGCTAATGTGAGACTGCAGTGGATGAAAGGAGCGAAAGGAACCATTTTGGACCTACATTGACCCAGTTACATGAAGTTGATGTTTTAAGTGTTGTTGCCTCGAATGAACTTGTTGACTCTTGTTTTTCCCCAACATTATTTCACTTAGATGTAGTCCAACTAGACACAGCAGTTTCCCAGAGATCTCAAACAGGGCCTAATGACTGTATTTTGTAAGGGCAGAGCCTGATTCAAACACTTAAACACTCACAGTGCCAACACACAGCAAAACACAGCAGGAGAAGAGGAACAGGCCTATATTGACATGACAGAAGTCCCTAGAATGTGGTCTGTGTTAGGCTAGACTAGTGTGATGGAGTATGATGAACCAGGGTCTGACACGCTGGAGCCAGACTCAGTGCTTCGGACTGGGTGACAGGAGGCACCATGCCCTGCCTCAGAACCATGTGTGGAGTGTACAGCTCTCTGCTGCTGTCTGTCATCTGTAATCCAGAGTGGGGCAGCAGTTTACATCCTGATAATGATGTGCCTGGCTTCAGCCTTGCTATTGTCATGCATATGTACATGTATAGGATTTGTACATATTGAATGCTCTGGAAACGAATACATTGACTGTATTTGATGTGGCTCTGTGCACTGTATGTGCCTGTACTGTACCTAATACAAGAAGCATTACTGATATAGTGAAATGGAATAATAAGCCATGATTGCTTTATCTGATATCATGAGAGGTATAATGAACCCTCTCTTCTGATTCCCCCCTCCCTCAGCGCTCCAGTATCTGCCGAGCAGCCATCCATGCCGGGGTGACACAAGCCGGCGGGGGCTACGTGGACGTCCTGGCCCTGGATAAGAAGAAGAGTTACGTTGGCGTCCTGAAGAACGGCATCCAGTCAGAGAGGTGGGTGCCTGCTCTACCCTCCTCTTCCCCTGTAAAATACCCTTCCCTGCCCTCTCCCTACCCTTCCCTCACACACCCCTCCCCTGTCAGGCAGAGGTCTAGGGCTCAAGCACGGAAGCCATTGGCGCCAAGTCCATGTTTGGCACACAGGGGTGCAAGAGTAATGGTGTGGTTTGGTGTGCGGACGGCCCACACATGAACTCTTTGCTTACTTTACCCGGATATTCAATGGAGTGTGCAAAGTGCTGCATGGCCAAAATCAGCTGAGCTAGAGTACAGTGAAGTCTAATGCTGAAATCAAGGGTCCCCTACCTGGGAGCCTCACCTTGACCTTAGTGTGAGTGAGGACATGGGCTGTCAGTGACAGGGAACAGTATGGTATTACAACCATGGCCATCAACAGTCAGCCTCTGGTGTGATAGAGACTGATCCAGAGGTTGACTTCTGTCCAAGTGATGACCCAGCAGTTAGGAAGTGGGGCGTACATGTAGCTGGTTGGGTGGACGGTTCTTTAATAAGGAGGAAATAATCACAGCCTATCCATTTACCCGGGGATGGAAAAGCTGTCGGCGGCTGACTCAGTGCTTCCCTCTGCAGGTAATTGCAGCCAATCTGATGCCAATGGGACGGGCATCATCCTGGCATTACTGAGATTGGCAGGCCTTCAAGGCCTCTCCACTACTGAGTCAATAACAAAGCCATCAGGCCCAGAACAATAGTGGTTGTTGGAAAGATCAGTCAGTCACTATAACAGCATGGTTAACAATGAGCCAGTGTTTGAGTCATGTTTCCAGGTACGACCACTGTGATTACGCTACTCTTACTGTAGGATGTCATGAGTAACAAGCTGCCTTGAATTGGAGCCAAAAATACATTTGGTCCACAAAACAACTGACTGACTTAACAACAATATGGTTTATATTATTTTAGTTTTTCTTAGATTTATGTCACTTTATCTTAATAATGAGTTGAAAGGACACTAGTTAACTGTTTTGAGTTCATGAATGAATGCTCAATGTAACCATCTCTCTCACTTCTCTTTTGCAGTAAGAGCAATCCAGAGGGTGGCTCGTTCCGGGTTTTTGCTGTGAGGGAGTGAGTCTCCTCCATCTCAGGACCTCACACTCATTGGTTCAGGGACTAACAGGGTCCCCAATCTGCTCTTTCTGCAATCTGGGGGCAGGAAGTGCCCATAGGTTTGATGCCATGGCAACTCCTCCCATCTGTCTCTGTCCCCCACTCTGGGAGGAAGCAGAATTTTCCATTGGACCAACCGACACTTCTCCCTCTTAGCTAATAAACAGTATCTGACTGCTCAAAGTCGGTGGCTAACATCACAAAGAACCCTTCTGTCTTCTCCTACCTTTCTCACCTTTAAACTCCAGATGATTTTTGTAAGATACACAAGCGTTAAATGCAAAATGATGTGTAACATCAAAGACCAATAGAACAGCTGGTGCTGGATCTCTGCGTCTTGACATGTAGTTAGGTTTCAAATCAAATATGTCATATTTGTTTATATTTTATGTTCTTAATACAAAAGTGAATCATTGGTCTCCATACACAGGAATGTATATTGATCACTGTATTTAATCATTCTGTACAGATTTCATTAATTCATTTTTTTCTTCTTAAATGACTGTATATTAACAGTTTTATATGTGTTCATAGTGTATTTTGTAGCTTGTCTCTGCTTTCCTAACACATTAATGCTTTCATCGTTGTCTTTACCTTTGGCGGAAAGGCCATGGTGCTTGAGTTAGGAGAGGATCTGTGTTTGGCATGCTGGACGAGCTCACAGTGGACAGACAGGCAGACAGAGACAGACAGACTTAGGGGTTGCGTAGGAAGGGAAGGGGAATGAGGAGGAGGGGAAGGCATACCTCCAAGGAAAAGAAACCTTTCCTGAATACAGCTTGTACTTGTTCCAGTGTCAATAATGTTCAGACGGTCTGGTAAAGGTACAAAAACATTGTAGCAATATTCTGTCCACTGTGAGCCTCAGGAAGGCAATGGGAGCTTGTGTGGGCAGGGCTTTCAAAATGGTGGCATATCTGGCTTCATCTGAGGACATTCACAGATGAACGATGTTCTTGTTTGAAAAATGATTCTGTATTTATAATAGCTCACTGCTTTCTTCCCCCCTTTTCTCTCTTGATGCCATGTGTTTTGATTGAATAATAGAAATACTGTACAATAGGTTGAATTTGTCCCCACTTAAGACAGTTGAATGTTGTAGGTTTTGTAGAAAGAGGGTCTTATACAGTCCTGTGTAAGAAAGGTGTGCCAAGTGTTCCTATCAGCAGGCTTAGCTTCAGTTAGGATTCATTCACTAGGTAATGATTTGTAAAATACACAGAGGATGCAGAACATGGATCTGTTTAAACCACTCATACCCAGGAATGTAATAAATAGTTACTTATCCAGAAGGAAGGCACACAGAGGCAGAGGCAGGCTTCAGTTGGGGAATATCCTCTTAAATGCTGAGACTTTGTCGTGAGAGCAGAGTAAATCTATGTAAATTGATGCTGGAGGTTTTGGGTCTCCTAAAGAATGACATTAGGTATCCTCTATCTATCCCTAGGCTAGACTGGACAACAGTGCAGCCATTCTCTCTTTGTTTTAGTTTTCATCTTTCAACTTTTTTTTTAGGCTACCTCAGTCTTGTCGCTGCGCTAGGTTTGTAGTACATTGGAACATCTTAAGGGAAATGTTAATGGTTTGTACAGCTTTGGAAATGGAGTGTAAATACTTTTATTTGTCTTTTCTGAACTGTTCTCTATGCTGTAAATGTATCTTTCTAAATATATGTGATGTGTTATTTTGTTTGTTTGTCTAGTTTGTATGGTGTTTATAGGCATTGGATGGGTTTAGTATTTTTTGGGCACAATTTGAAATAGTATTTGTAATATAAGTTATGTGAATAGTATTTCGAATATAAGTTTATTTTGTACACTGGATATAGTAGGATATAATACGTACATTTTCCTAGGTAGTAGAAACATGTTCCTATAGCAATTTAGCATAAATACTTATTTCTCAACAATCCAAATACAACAACACATCTTGAGCCAGATCACATGACTGGAGCAGTCAGGTGACATGACAGACATGCTGAGTAGTGATGGGCATTCCTGCTCTTTTCAGTGAGCTGGCTTGGATCCTAAACGGCGCTTTAAAAAATACATGTCACACAGTTTGCGATAGTTTGACTATGATTGGTGTTAAAACAATTCTAATGAAATTATTAAATGAAATCATACTCTACCATAACCACAATCTATTTAAAAATGCATTTGTTTGTTATGAAAAAAATGCTATTAAACATTTGCATTTAAAGTATAACTTTTCAATGTATATAAACTAAGTGCATATAAATCTAACCATTCAAAATGAATACAATCTGAACATAATAATATAATATTGCACCATATCAACGAAAGATAAATAACAATGGGCAAAACTGCATCCCAGTGAAAACATTAAACTGGTCCCTCTTTTCTCTCTCTTATTTATTGCCATGTTATAACCAGCAACACACACCAATGCTGACCATCTTTTGCCTTTATGAGAGATTTGCATTCAGAAATGCAAGCTGCCTCACTTTCGAGGGGTTGATGCGGTTTCTTCTCTCAGTAATTATTTGTCCCATTTTCGAGAAGACCCTCTCTGAGGGAACGGATGTGGCCACTATGCAGTCTCCCTTTCATGACTTTTTCCTCCAAATAGGATTGGACCTCCATTATGGCATCTGCTGAGGGATTCCTTTGTGCCAAACAGCTTCCAAACAGCAGACATTTCTTGCACTACTGCTGGTGCTTCTGCTCCATGTGATCCCTCTTCTTCCTGTTGCCCTGGTGCCTGAGCCAGCTGACTGCTGGGGCTGTCCTTTCCTGCTACTGAGGTTATTCTTTGAAGAGCCAATCGCTATGGCATCAATCGCTCTGGCATCACTGAAGGCTAACTTCTTAAACCTGGCGTCAAGTGCAGTGGTTTCTGATAGCACGTGATTATATTCCATTCTGTGGAACTTTCTATCCCCTGATGAACATAGGGTGTCCATCAACTCTGTCTCATGTCCTGTGGTTACATTTTGCTCCTCTCTGACGGCTGTAATTCGCTGCAGACCCTTACACAGGAGTATCATTTTTGAGACTGTCACATAGCTGAAAAGAGAGAACAGTAACATATTAGTTCAGATTCATGTTTTGTCTACTGATACTACATTCTCATCTACTGCTCATATTAATATATAATACTGGATTAAATAATGATGTAGTAATAACTGCTTACTGTACCTCTCTCCACTGATCCACAGTGACCTGCTCAAAGGGTTCCATGACTCTGCACACCTCCTCCACCACCTCCCATTCCTCTTGGGTCAGAGCATCAACAGGTGCATTGACAATGGCAAAAGTAGAGATGATGGCATCCTTTGACTCAAGAAACCGCTTCAACATATAAAACCTTGTAGTGCAGTCTTGTTTAGGCCTTAGCTCAGACATCCCCATCTGGCGTAGTGTAGACTTTAGTTTTTCAGCACCTACTGTGCTCCTGTGGAAGTATTCCACAGCTGCTTTCACTTTGTCCACAGTGGGCTTCATCACCTTCAGAGCATCTCTTACAATCAGGTTGATTGTGTGGGCAAGACATAGATGATGGGTCCATTTAAAAATGTTCATTGCTTTGGTTATATTAGATGCATTGTCGCTAACACAACAGACCACTTTTCCATATACTGTACCTGCTATTCTCTGGCCACTCTCAACAGTTCCTCTGCCATGTTCTCTGAGGTGTCTGTTGCTGAACTCAAAGCAGTCCAGAAGACCGCTAGACATCAAAAAATCTTCAATGAAGTGACATGTAACCGACATGTAAGAAGTGGTTACCCTTGATGTCCAGCAGTCAGTGGTTTGGCAAACTGCAGTAGCTTTTTGGACTCTTTCCCGCACTGAAGCCTGTGTGCTCTCGTACAGTTGTGGAATAAGTGATTTTGAAAGGTTTTCCTGCTTGGAATTGTGTACATTGGATTTAGACTATTGCCATATTTTCTAAAACCTCTGTCCTCCACAATCGAAAATGGCTGGAAATTGGTGGCAATCATTTTAGCCAATGCAATATCAATTTGGCCTTGTTTTGCTACAGACATAGACTTTGGCATAAACTAGTCCATAGAAGTGCATTGCTGTGGGTCGCGGAGTAGGTCTACTTGACTGAGTGGATACATCTCCACCTGTGGAGGTGCTGGCTCCACCACTATCACTAGCAGGCCCGCTAGTTTCTCAAAGCTCCGCTACAGCTAGCTTCACAGTTGGGTGCACAGTTCACATTTGCCGGTGTAGGTTGTGCATAGAACTGGCTTTATATGAGATTTTGTTTTGGCGAATTCTACACTGTGCTCTAACATTGTCTACATCATTAAAATGCATTAAAATTCTACTGTGCTTCCGACTCATTTTCCAGCTGTTGTTTTCACAGCTGTCCTTCCTCTCTCTCCTCGGCTGCTAAGTGTGTGACTGTGAGTGAGTTGGCTCAGCCCTCCCTCACGCATCTTTAGTTCATTGGTTGACACTGCGTGTCTGATTGACAGGAACAACAGGTGAGGCTGTTAATCTGAGCAGAAGGTCAGAACGAATGTGTGCGCTTGAGCATTTAGGCCTATATTATTTTATTAATTTTTTCATTCTTTGAATGAGTTAATTCTATTCATTTAAATATTTTGATTATTCATATCTTAATTGTAAAATATTTTTATAAATAGATTTGGCTCTTCTGATATGTGAGCCGGCTCCCAACGTTCACCTACAAGAGCCGGCTCTTAGAGCCGATTCGTTGGTGAACGACCCATCATTAATGCTGAGGTCCACAGCAGGAATGAATGGAATGGAATAGAGACCAAGGCCACCCAGGTTAGGCCCATTATCTTTGGAACAACTTCACTGACCACAGACACGATCTGAACTGGCCTTGGTCTGCCTCTGGTGGGTACAGACATGCAGGAATGGGGTGGAACAGATTCCCACTCAGTTCAAACAATCACTTAACCTTAGGAAACACAGAGATGGTATGCTGATACTGTAGTCCTGTAGATCTGAGTTAGCACAGTACAGAGATGGTATGCTGATACTATAGTCCTGTAGATCTGAGTTAGCACAGTACAGAGATGGTATGCTGATACTATAGTCCTGTAGATCTGAGTTAGCACAGTACAGAGATGGTATGCTGATACTATAGTCCTGTAGATCTGAGTTAGCACAGTACAGAGATGGTATGCGGATACTATAGTCCTGTAGATCTGAGTTAGCACAGTACAGAGATGGTAAGCTGATACTATAGTCCTGTTGATCTGAGTTAGCACAGTACAGAGATGGTATGCTGATACTGTAGCCCTGTAGATCTGAGTTAGCACAGTACAGAGATGGTATGCTGATACTGTAGTCCAGTAGATTTGAGTTAGCACAGTAATAACACAAGTATGCTACTCAATAGATGTAAAATAATAACGTTAGACATTTCATAAGGGTTTCTTGTTCTTTGTACTTTGCTCCTTTCCACATTGAGAACAGACAAATGGAGACAAATGGAGACAAATTAACCATTGGAAGAATGTCTAAGTTTGAGATACAGTCTTTAAGCAGTGATACGTTCTGATTCTGTCATTTAGAAAGACATACAGTAGTAACGTCATGTGGTGTTACTTCAGCACACATTGACCCGATGCTGAGAGTAGAGAGCCATCTGAACAACACTCCAGTCTAACACTGGCAAGAGGCTGTGTTTAATCACTGGGAGAGAGCGAGGGAGAGAGAGAGAGAGAGAGAGAGAGAGAGAGAGAGAGAGAGAGAGGGGGAGAGGGAGATCAGCAAGGGGCGAGTCCTGGCTGGAGCTAGAAGCTTGGTCTGCTGATTAACAGCTGTTATAGGCCAGCCTGATGACTGTTTAACTCTCAGTGATGATGAAGATGGAGTGTCGCTCTCCACTCAACCTTTAACGACCCTCAAAGTGCAGAGAGAGAGGACCAAGTTTTATGCAGTTTTGTTCCAGTTTGCTCTTTCGAGGCTCTTGGCACGCACCACATCCGTTTGAATGTCATACAATACACGTTTTTCATTTCCTCCCTGCTATGTTGAAGCTGCTATTTTGAAGCTGAGGCTCTGAATGGTTTGTGTGTCTGTATTTGTGTCTGTTATCTCCAGAAGACTGTATCTTGGCATAACAACTCCACCAGGCTCACCCATTCAGGAAGCCAGCTGCTCCTCTCCATCACCCTGCTTCTGCTTAAGATTACCTTGCCGTGTGCTGCCGACTGTTTGGTTGGGTTACTGTAGTAGTCCAGGTGTGTGTCCTTGTTGTTGAGCTGAAGACTATTTGCCCCAGGGCTGCACTGGAACATGGACAGGGCAGTGCTGGGGAATCCAGTACATCAGATCCACTCACGCTGTGGGAAGCAACAGGGGATGGATAAACAAATAGGCCTCACTTGTCTTGTAACCCAGCCACTAATGCACAACAAACAGCAGGGCCTTCAGTGGAGAACATGCAGCCTCAGCCCTTATCCTGCCCCACTGCAGCAGCAGCAGGAGCAACACACTCTATCAACCAGTTGCTGTCTCCTCTGATGGGGATGTTCTACGCACTGACCTCAGTGTGTGTGTGTGTGTGTGTGTGTGTGTGTGTGTGTGTGTGTGTGTGTGTGTGTGTGTGTTGGAGGGGATCTTAAAAGCAAGGTATCTGGCTGAAGTCCAGCTGTAGCTAGGACTTTGCACTCCTTACAATCATTTACCGTATGCTAGTGAGCAGCTGAATTTAACGTCCAGTGACTTTTGGTTGAAGATCTCTCTGCTGTTATTGCGTGCCATTATCAACCACAATGTCTCAGACTATGGTCAAACTACGGTCAGACTACGGTCAAAGACTGTAATTCAGAGTGACTTTGTGCTTGCCTTGTTTCCACCTGAAATTTGAGCAAAATGAAAGAGGACATGTTGAACAAATTACATTAAACAACTCCTTAACCCTTTAATTTACACAGCAGATCCTCCTAAAACTGTGGTCTCTAAGTCAAGGCCTGGCAGCTCCATTTCCTTTCCATCCTTCTGATGTGCTGGACAATTCCTGCATCTCACCCTCACACATCGTTTAATCAACATCTGTGTGGGGGCTGGAAGTCATTTCTGAGGAAGGTAGTACAGTAATTACTGTAGTGAAGTCCTTTGGGGGAAGTGGCCATAGCTGTGTGTCCAGGAGGAAGCACCGCGGGGCTTCCAGGATATGCTGCATGGCTGTTATCAACCTCCGGTTTGTTGGCTTGATTTAACGAGGCTTCACAGGCCAGGACTGCTGACCTACAGTACTAACATGGATCCCCTTTCTGGGGGCCTTGTACACCTCTGTAACGTTCCACTGGACTGTGTGTTGTGTGTCCTGTGTCCACCACTCTCCATGCTGCTTGTCCAACAGTCTACAGTTCATGATGAAAAACACTGTCCACTCTACTCAAACAGAGAGATGATCAACATGGTCATGTTCATAGTCCACAGTACCAGAGTTGGGGAAACCACTTGGACACTGTGACCTACAGCTATTAGTGTCTGCGTCCAAGGTAATAAATTAATCTGTCATTTATCGGCTGCTAACCCTTGGCTGGTATACACTGTATGTTGGAAACATTCCCGCAGACCTCAAGGCTGCTCAAGATAAGCACAGCATTAATGAAATGTACAGGTTGTGGACAGCATCGATGTAAACGCAGTAGAGGAAAATATCCTAATACATCATACAGTATTTCCCCAGGCCATGTGAGAGAAGATCCACCTGGGTTCTCCGGCTGTGGAGCCATGGATGTTGAGTTATCGCTGTATTTGCATCTGTTAGGGAGTTGTTGTTCAAACTAGGTTGACATAGCACACATGCCCTGCACTCACTGGGGGCGGACCAGGATGTTAAGAAGACTGCACCAAAACAAAAAGAGGAATCCAGATTTAAACTAATATGACAGACTAGGTAAATTGAGTGTGTTTTTCCATCCGGGGGGATTGATAGTGATGCAGCATGTGCTCTGAAGGGACACATGGGGTCTACTGGGTTAGTGGTGTGGGAGGATGCAGGATAAAGGACTGGATTTTGATCCAAATGGAGGTATGTGCAAAGGTGGCTGATACTGCTGTGATGTTAGGGAGGATGTTTGCATGGCCTCATTGGCCTGCTGCTTAGCAACACTATGGGGTGATGTTTCTGAATTTCTAATACGTCAATATTAAAAATCAATGCGCTTCCTTTAGCATAGGTGTTTATGGATTGGCCAATGTTATTTATTCATTATAACTCTCAAAAAGGCAGCAGGAGAGGAACTGCAAGAGGGAGTATAAAGATCAGGAAAGGGATCAGGGAAAGGACCCATTTGACAAGTGTTTGAGGTGTGATCAGATTGTTGGAGGAGGATGGTGCATCCCTGCCTTATCTACACAGTATCCCCTGGCAGCATATCAGAAGTCACTGAAAGAGGGTTGAGGACATGAAGCTAGGGTTAGAGTTATGGTTAGGGTTAGTGCTGAGCTTGGGTGAGGACACGAAACTATGGTTAGGGTTAGGGTTGAGCCGGGCTGAGGACATGAAGCTAGGTTTAGGGTTATGGCTAGGGTTAGGGCTATGGTTAGGGCTGAGCTTGGGTTTATTTTTTTATTTTTATTTCACCTTTATTTAACCAGGTAGGCAAGTTGAGAACAAGTTCTCATTTACAATTGCGACCTGGGTGAGGACATTAAGCTATGGTTAGGGTCAGGGTTGAGCCGGGCTGAGGACATGAAGCTACGGTTAGGGTTATGGCTAGGGACATGAAGCTATGGTTAGGGTTAGGGTTGTGGCAATGGTTATGGTTGAGCCGGGGTGTGGACATGAAGCTAGAGTTAGGGTTGGGGTTGAGCTTGGGTGTGGACATGAAGTTAGGGTTGGGGTTGAGCCGGGCTGTGGACATGAATCTAGAGTTAGGGTTGGGGTTGAGCTGGGGTGTGGACATGAAGTTAGGGTTGGGGTTGAGCTGGGGTGTTGACATGAAGCTAGGGTTCGAGGTTAGGGGTTAGCCCCACAGGGTCACATTCACCCAACCTTCTCACTCCTCACTGCTGTGGGGGTTGAGGTATCAGGTGAGGTATCAGGGGCCCCTGAATAACATGAGCGGAGGAAACCTGGGGTACCCCCTGAGGGCTCTGGGGTGTAGAGTGGAGGCAGTAAATCACCTGCAATCTGTGAAAGTAATCACTGGCACTCTACCCAAACACAACATGGTGTGGCAGCTAACTCCAACACTGCAATGTGGGTCACATCTGACAATACAGTTACATGAGCCAGAGACATCAGTGAACATATTCTACATTTCATACTGTACTGTGTATAATCCATCTTAATTTCTCTCCAGTTTATTCAGCCTGCCAAGACCTACTGAACAGGCGAAGACACGATAAACACAAGCCTACCAACATACACACACTCTGGTATTCCCCTTAAGGTGGTGAATACACTCTAGCAAATGTTCCTGTGAAGGTTTGAACTGTGAAGGACTTCTAGCAAGTTGTCTTACACAATACAAATCATAATGTAACATTTTAAATGCTTCCAAACTACTGCAAACTAACACAATTACACTTTGTTGTTTGATTGACTCATCCCTCAGTTATTTGTGTTTGATTCAGTCTCTTCTATTGTTTCAGTATAAAAACAGCTCTCATTGATTAGTTGACTAGGTCCCCCTGGGGAGTGGAATAGAATACTGGCACAGGGCAAAGCTTCTCAGAGCAGAGAAACAAAGAGTGTCTTTCACAGGGCTGATGGGGAATCTGTGGCGATGCTGCATACTGCTTAGTTAGACAGACTGTTCTGACTGGAACCACAAAATAAGCTAGAGACGTACAGTGAGCTCCAAAAGTATTGGGACCGTTTTTATTGTAAATAACGAATAGAATATGTTTCTAAACACTTCTACATTCATGTGGATACTACCATGATTATGGATAATACTGAATGAACTGTGAATAATGATGAGTGAGAAAGTTACAGTTACAGACACACAAATACCCCCCCCCCAAAATGATGAGAGGTTAGCATGTCTTGGGGTACGATATTTATGTGTCTTTCTCACTCATCATTATTCATAATAATTCATTCAGGATTATCCGTAATCATGGTAGCATCCACATTAATGTAGAAGTGTTTATAGACATATTATATTCTTATTTACAATAAAAGTACCTCCAAAATGACACAATACATTATTTATCATTCATTTCCATTAGGTACAAAATACTCTGAAACACAACCAAAACAAACAGAAAATGCATCCAATGAACGTGTAGTCACAAGCTTGATGTAGTCATTGCGTGCTATGAGTATGGGACCAAATACTAAACTTTTCACTACTTTAATAAACATATAAGTGAATTTGTCCCAATACTGTTGGTCCCCTAAAATGGGAGGACTATGTACAAAAAGTGCTGTAATTTCTAAACTGTTCACTCAATATGGATGAAAATACCCTCAAATTAAAGCTGACAGTCTGCACTTTAACCTCATAGTCATTGTGTCCTTTCAAATCCAAAGTGTTGGAGTACAGAGCCAAAACAACAACAACATTTGTCACTGTCCCAATACTTTTGGAGCTCCCTGTATATAAGGATGAGGACTAAGCGATAAATTGTTATGTTTTATCACACTGAAACAGCCCCTAAGTTTGTTTTTTCAGTGACGCACTTCCATGCTGGGAAGAGTGTGCTGAAGATTCACAGCCCAGTGATCAAACATGGTCGCCTGCGGATACATAGTTCAACCAATGAGCAGGGACTCACTGGTGCCAGCTTTGGAACCCTGAAATGTCTAGTAGAAATCGTAAATCCATGTTGTTTTTGAAAACACACTTGTCACCCAGCAGTGATTCCATGTTGAAGAATAGATGAACATGGGGATAGATTCATTTAAAAGTCATCCATTTTAGATTTGTGTGTATTGTGAAATTGTTAGATATTACTTGTTAGATATTACTGCACCGTTAGAGCTAGAAACAGAAGCATTTCACTTCACCCGCAATAACATCTGCTAAACATGTGTATGTGACCAATAAAATGTGATTTGATTTGATCTGTGCCCAAGAGTGACTGACCAGAAACCTGCTGTGCCACCTGGTTGACTCAGGTGAACAAAAAAAATGACATCACACAGTCACTAGAAGCCCTCTTATTGAATAGTGACAACCGGGACTCATTCATGGAAACCACTTCTCTACAGGTTTACATAATCAAATCAAACATGGGATCCTGTGGATGTTAAAATCAGTTAATAGTAACTAAATGTAATCGCAAATGTAATCTACTTAATCCCCAAAAGCAATTATTTATAATTAGGGGGGGAATAAACAATGACTAGTGATGCTGCATACTCCAAGAAAGGTTAACATCTCACCTTGCTGCTACAAGCTCAAGTACACAGTACATATGATGCAAATATGAAATATTTGACATCATGTATTTCCTATTAAACAAAACTGTATGAATAAGACTTATATCTTTTTTTTATTTAACTAGGCAAGTCAGTTAAGAACAAATTCTTATTTTCAATGACGGCCTAGGAACAGTGGGTGCACTGCCTTGTTCAGGGGTAGAATGACAGTGTTTTACGTTGTCAACTCGGGGGAACCGATCTTGCAACCTTTCGGTTATAAGTCCAACGCTCTAACCACTATGTCTCGTTCTTAACATAGTATAATCAAATTATAAAATGACAAACTATAAGATTTCGCCTTTCCTATAACTGCAAAATACATGTTTGTATGTTTAGTGTTAGATAAAATGTCCATAACCTAGGTACTTATAGATGTCCACATATTCTAGGTCGGAACCATCCAGGGTGGTGATGCTAGTTGGGCGTGCGGGTGCAGGCAGCGAACGGTTGAAAAGTATGCATTTGGTTTTACTAGCGTTTAAGAGCAGTTGGAGGCCACGGAAGGAGTGTTGTATGGCGTTGAAGCTCGTTTGGAGGTTAGATAGCACAGGTATACAGAATGGTGTCGTCTGCGTAGAGGTGGATCAGGGAATCGCCCGCAGCATGAGCAACATCATTGATATATACAGAGAAAAGAGTCGGCCCGAGAATTGAACCCTGTGGCACCCCCATAGAGACTGCCAGAGGACCGGACAACATGCCCTCCGATTTGACACACTGAACTCTGTCTGCAAAGTAGTTGGTGAACCAGGCAAGGCAGTCATTAGAAAAACCGAGGCTACCGATAAGAATATGGTGATTGACAGAGTCGAAAGCCTTGGCCAGGTCGATGAAGACGGCTGCACAGTACTGTCTTTTGTCGATGGCGGTTATGATATAGTTTAGTACCTTGAGCGTGGCTGAGGTGCACCCGTGACCGGCTCGGAAACCAGATTGCACAGCGGAGAAGGTACGATGGGATTCGAGATGGTCAGTGATCTGTTTGTTGACTTGGCTTTCGAAGACCTTAGATAGGCAGGGCAGGATGGATATAGGTCTGTAACAGTTTGGGTCCAGGGTGTCTCCCCTTTGAAGAGGGGGATGACCGCGGCAGCTTTCCAGTCCTTGGGGATCTCAGACGATATGAAAGAGAGGTTTAACAGGCTGGTAATAGGGGTTGCGACAATGGAGGCGGATAGTTTCAGAAATAGAGGGTCCAGATTGTCAAGCCCAGCTGATTTGTACGGGTCCAGGTTTTGCAGCTCTTTCAGAACATCTGCTATCTGGATTTGGGTAAAGGAGAAGTTGGGGAGGCTTGGGCGAGTAGCTGCTGGCCGAGGTTGGAGTAGCCAGGAGGAAGGCATAGCCAGCCGTTGAGAAATGCTTGTTGAAGTTTTCGATTATCATGGATTTATCGGTGGTGACCGTGTTACCTAGCCTCAGTGCAGTGGGCAGCTGGGAGGAGGTGCTCTTGTTCTCCATGGACTTTACAGCATCCCAGAACTTTTTGGAGTTAGAGCTACAGGATGCAAATTTCTGCTTGAAAAAGCTAGCCTTTGCTTTCCTGACTGACTGCGTGTATTGGTTCCTGACTTCCCTGAACAGTTGCATATCGCGGGGACTATTCGATGCTATTACAGTCCGCCACAGAATGTTTTTGTGCTGGTCGAGAGCAGTCAGGTCTGGAGTGAACCAGGGGCTATATCTGTTCTTAGATCTGCATTTTTTAAACGGAGCATGCTTATCTAAGATGGTGAGGAAGTTACTTTTAAAGAATGACCAGGCATCCTCAACTGACGGGATGAGGTCAATATCCTTCCAGGATACCCGGGCCAGGTCAATTAGAAAGGCCTGCTCTCAGAAGTGTTTTAGGGAGCGTTTGACAGTGATTAGGGGTGGTCATTTGACTGCGGACCCATACAGGCAATGAGGCAGCGATCGCTGAGATCCTGATTGAAGACAGCGGAGGTGTATTTGGAGGGCCAGTTGGTCAGGATTATGTCTATGAGGGTGCCCTTGTTTAAAGATTTAGGGTTGTACCTGGTAGGTTCCTCAATGATTTGTGTGAGATTGAGAGCATCTAGCTTAGATTGTAGGACTGCCGGGGTGTTAAGCATATCCCAGTTTAGGTCACCTAACTGAACGAACTCTGAAGCTAGATGGGGGGCGATCAGTTCACAAATGGTGTCCAGGGCACAGCTGGGAGCTGAGGGGGGTCGGTAGCAGGCAGCAACAGTGAGAGACTTATTTCTGGAGAGATTAATTTTTTAAATGAGAAGTTCGAACTGTTTGGGTATGGACCTGGAAAGTATTACATTACTTTGCAGGCTATCTCTGCAGTAGACTGCAACTCCTCCCCCTTTTGCAGTTCTATCTTGACGGAAAATGTTATAGTTGGGTATGGAAATCTCCGAATTTTTGGTGGCCTTCCTAAGCCAGGATTCAGACACAGCAAGGACATCAGGTTTGGCAGAGTGTGCTAAAGCAGTGAGTAAAACAAACTTAGGGAGGAGGCTTCTGATGTTGACATGCATGAAACCAAGGCTTTTTCGATCACAGAAGTCAACAAATGAGGGTGCCTGGGGACATGCAGGGCATAATAACAGAACTAAGGTCAGAACGTGACAGCTATATTGTAATTACTTCGCCACCATGGCCTATTTATTGCCTTAACTCCCTTATCTTACCTAATTTGCACTCACTGTATATAGACCTTTTGTGTTCTTTTGTTCTACTGTATTATTGACTGTATGTTTTGTTTATTCCATGTGTAACTCTGTGTTGTTGTATGTGTCGAATTGCTATGCTTTATCTTGGCCAGGTCGCAGTTGCAAATGAGAACTTGTTCTCAACTAGCCTACCTGGTTAAATAAAGGTGAAATAAATAAATAAATAAAAATGAAGCTGGTCTGTGCTGTAGCAATGTAATTGGTTGTTACTGGGATGCTCTGAGAGAAGCAGAAGGAATAGTGGAAAGTTAAGCAGGGGTAAACAAGGCTTTGAGGCAGTGTTATGGTATGTTTAAACAGTTCTGTGCTTTAGTGGAGCTGAGCTGGGATGGCGCCAGAGGCTGAGAATGTGACCAGCTGTTTGGGTGAGGAGAATGTAGCCTGTGAGAGGTGCTGAGAGGTGGGACAGTCCTGACCCCAGCCTGGCCTACCAGATGGTCTCTCATCACTTGAGTCTTGTTTCCTGACAAGACTATAAACTCAATGATTAAAACAAAGCATAAACAGTTTCCTGATCCAGTTGAAACAAGCTCTCTGCTTATGACAATAGGTCCTAATGGAATAGAGTGGAGTACAATGACCCTACTACTGCTTGGACTGTAACTGTAATGACTGTACAGTAGTCATCCCTGTGAATAACATAAATTCACAGGAGAGGCGATGGACGGGTGGTGTTGCGCACACCTGGAGCCCCTGGCACTACCGCCTGGCACTACTGCCTGGCCTCGGGGCAGGCCTTGGAATCAGTTCCATGTGACGTTGTTCCGCTGTTTAGATAACGAGGATGTCAAAGCAGAGGAGTGGAATTGTGGGTCAAGGTGCAGGGCTGATGGTTGACTCTGCTCATTGGTTTGGTGTGTAGGGGCTTGGTTTGCGGTGCAGACCCCTCGGAGAAGGGGGGGGGGGGGGGGGGGTGTGTTCCTGTACCAGCTCAGGTCTGGTTCCAGGTATCTCCACGTGGGACTGGTTCTGGACTGGGAAACAATACCCTCCACAGACTTGTACCAGGCCTTAGAAAGTACTGTACCCTCGGCCCTCACAAAATCGATGATAAAATAAACATTTACATTTTAACCTTACCTTTTAGTCTCCAGCCTTGGTTTATAAATGCATTCGTGTTTCGAGGGCTATTTCCATAAAGTGTGGCTGCGCTCATGATGCAGAGAAATCCCCCCAAAATTCTAGGTGTCCTTGTGTTGTCAGCGGTTTAATATAGTGGTGTTTTTCCTATTTTCCTCATGTAAGTCTACTATCTCTAGCATGCTAGCTGAGCTGGGCCTCTCGAAGCTGAGGACCCTGTGTCATGCAGAGTACAATGTTAACTGGATCATGGAAGGATTGGTGATAAATCGCCCCTCTGGTACCCTCCCTCTGTATCTGTGTCTGTCAGACTTCTCTCAGGAGCTAAAGAAAACCATGGTTCAAATGGGGAGCTACAGTGACATGCGAAAGTATTCACCCCCTTGGCATTTTTCCTATTTTGTTGCCTTACAACCTGGAATTAAAATATATTTTTTGTTGTTGTATCATTTGATTTACACAACATGCCTACCACTTTGAAGATGCAAAATATTTTCTATTGTGAAACAAACAAGAAATAAGACAAAAAAACTGAAAACTTGAGCATGCATAACTATTCACCCCCCTCAGCAATTTGTAGAGCCACCTTTTGTAGCAATTACAGCTGCAAGTCTCTTGGGGTATGTCTCCATAGGCTTGGCACATCTAGCCACTGGGATTTTTGCCCATTCTACAAGGCAAAACTGCTCCAGCTCCTTCAAGTTGTTGGGTTCCGCTGGTGTACAGCAATCTTTAATTCATACCACAGATTTTCAATTGGATTCAGGTCTGGGCTTTGACTAGGCCATTCCATAACATCTAAATGTTCCCCTTAAACCACTTGAGTGTTGCTTTAGCAGTATGCTTAGGGTCATTTCCTGCTGGAAGGTGAACCTACGTCCTAGTCTTAAATCTCTGGAAGACTGAAACAGGGTTGCCTCAATAATTTCCCTGTATTTAGCACCATCCATCATTCCTTTAATTCTGACCAGTTTCCCAGTCCCTGCCGATGAAAAACATCCCCACAGCATGGTGCTGCCACCACCATGCTTCACTGTGGGGATGGTGTTCTCGGGGTGATGAGAGGTGTTGGGTTTGCGCCAGACATAGCATTTTGCTTGATGGCCAAAAAGCTCAATTTTAGTCTCATCTGACCAGAGTACCTTCTTCCATATGTTTGAGGAGTCTCCCACATGCCTTTTGGCGAACACCAAACGTGTTTGCTTATTTTTTTCTTTAAACAATAGCTTTTTTTTGTCCACTCTTCCATAAAGCCCAGCTCTGTGGAGTGTATGGCTTAAAGTGGTCCTATGGACAGATGCTCCAATCTCCGCTGTGGAGCTTTGTAGCTCCTACAGGGTTATCTTTGGTCTCTTTGTTGCCTCTCTGATTAATGCCCTCCTTGCCTGGTCCATGAGTTTTGGTGGGCGGCCCTCTCTTGGCAGGTTTGTTGTGGTGCCATATTATTTCCATGTTTTAATGATGGGATTTAATGGTGCCCCGTGTGATGTTCAAAGTTTCAGATATTTTTTTTATAACCCAACCCTGATCTGTACTTCTCCACAACTTTGTCCCTGATCTGTTTGGAGAGGTCCTTGATCTTCATGGTGCCGCTTGCTTGGTGGTGCCCTTTGCTTAGTGGTGTTGCAGACTCTGGGGCCTTTCAGAACAAGTGTATATATACTGAGATCATGGGACAGATCATGTGACACTTAGACTGCACACAGGTGGACTTTATTTAACCAATTATGTGACTTCTGAAGGTAATTGGTTGCACTAGATCTTATTTAGGGGCTTCATAGCAAAGGGGGTGAATACCAGATGTGTGGACTGGAGTCACATGACTTGGACTCGAGTCAGACTCGAGTCACAAATATGATGACTTGCAACTCGACTTTGACTTTAACACCAATGACTCGTGACTTGACTTGGACTTGAGCCTTATGACTCGACCTGACTTGATACCCTCCCAAGCCCAAATATAAAAAGTGATGTTATTAAAAGTGTGCAGCGCATCAACTCTTCATTTAACGGACTACAGTTTGAATCGAACAGCAGCCAATCAAATTGTGCCAGCTGAGAAAAAGTTGTGCGTGGCAGTGCAGAGGAACGTCGGCGGGTGATAGAGCCCTTGGAAAGATGATACCCAAAATTCTTATTTTCGGATATAAAGACGACGCTGTATCAACAAAAAACGGATTGCAACTTACAAAACATGCAGGAAGAAAATTACAGACGGAGGCGCAACAATTTCCAACTTTGTTCGACGTTTGAATCGGCACAAAGAACGGTAAGTTTTGGCTAATATAGCCCACAGCTATATATTTTATTACTTTACTAGTGTATCATGTAGGCAAACGTAACGTTAAATCAATGAGCCTTCACACACTCAGTCAGTGCAGGAACATGATTATTGCACCCAAGATTGACCTACAACTGGCTAGGCCTGATGTTACTGCTGTTCCTAAAACCATTGACATACGTTAGCCACACAGAGAGTGAGAGTATGTGTGTGTGTGTGTGTGTGTGTGTGTGTGTGTGTGTGTGTGTGTGTGTGTGTGTGTGTGTGTGTGTGTGTGTTAAGATTGGGCGATTGTGTACAAGCCGACATCGCCCGATTGCGCCCCATAGCGATCCTCGATAGTCGAGGGGGGGTCTTTCTCATGGCTACTCATGTATTTCCATGGAAATATAACATTTATTTGGAAAGTAATAAATATATAGATATTTTTAAAAGCATTCATGATTTGCGTAAATGTAATATACTAACTATTACTCTTGTTGGTATTACATTTGGTGGTATTACATTTGGTGAAGAGCACATTATGACTTGTTCAGGACTTGAGACTTGACTTGATACTTGACGGTCTTGACTTGAGACTTGACTTGGACTTGCCTGTCTTGACTTGGGACTTGACTTTGGACTTGAGTGCTAAGACTTGAGACTTGTGACTTGTAAAACAATGACTTGGTCCCACCTCTGGTGAATGAATACATATCCACGCACCACTTTTCAGTTTGTTTTCTTTTCAGAAGTTTTTGAAACAAGTTTTTTTTTCCATTTCACTTCACCAATTTTGACTATTTTGTGTATGCCCGTTACAGGAAATCAAAATCAAAATCCATTTAAATGACAGGTTGTAATGCAACAAAGTAGGAAACACACCAAGGGGGATGAATACTTTTACAAGGAACTATACAGGATGTCTCCACCAGATAAAACCCTCTGGGAAAAACTAACCGCCAAGCCCCTTACCCCTCTCACTTTCAGAGAAAAAATGCCCCTTACTCTGAAACAGCTATCCTCCCCTTATATCACCACCATGAATTCTGAGAGTACTCAATAAAAGTGATTGCATAAATGTATTGTTTCCATTACTTAGAGGATAGGCTTTGAGTGATAAAGTTTACATGGCTTCTTATGTCACAGGTTGTGTTAAAATGTTGATGCAGCCCTTTTGATGGGCTAACCCTCTGGAATGGCAGTGGGGACCATTACCTTCCTTTTTTTTCAAACCTGATCGTAAAATGTAATCCAATGTTTTCCACTCCAGATATGGGTTGTATATAAACACTACCTGTGGGGAAAGTAATATGTTTAGATCTACGTTAGACCTCAACCACACAGGGTATGTGTTTCACTGTCCTCTCATGGCAGATTAAATGTCAGTTGAAGGGGCTGTGGATCCATCTTCTGAGAGGTTGGAGTCTCATCAGGCTCCCAGCTTTGATGTTCTGTTTTGGACATCTCTCTGTTCTCTAAAGGTTGCTCCCATGTCAGTCAACCATTACTGCTTTTATTTTATTTACCATACAAGGCAACATTTGAATTAACTGTTGTAATTCACCCTTATATAGGAACACACATTCAAACTAACGTATAAGGTACATACAGTACAGACCAAGTCCCTCATGTATGCACAGTATATTGTTGATTACAGTATTTTCTCACTGAGGTAGATTTAAACATGTCTGAAGTGCCAGCATTGTCCCCCATAGACAAGTACAGCCCATTGCTTGTCTGAGTCTGTGCATGACAATACTCCTTAAAGGACCAATGCATCCATTTTGATCTCAATATCAAATAAATTCTGATAAAAATTAAGTACCTAATTGGGATTGCTTTCAATTAAAATGGTCAACAAGAAACAAATAGTTTCTTAGCAAAGAGACATTTTCTCAAGCAAGTATTTCTCCCAGTACTGTCTGGGAGTGGTCTGAGTGGAGAGGGGAAAAATGAAAATGTGCTGTTATTGGCAAAAAGGTTTGGAACTCTCTTTATTATTGGTCTATTATCTAATTTAACACCTGGTGATGTCACCAGGCAGGCCAAAACTCCCTCCCACTAAAACAAGCTGAAATTTCAGGTGACCTTTTCAAACAGCTCTTACACTAAAATTATTATTAATAATTTGCAGTATTATTCCAATATCACAGTGTGAACATATATATAAAACACAGGAAAATCACATTTTGGCTGCACTGGGCCTTTAATGCCCTATTTACACGTGCATTATGAATCATGTCTGTGTGATTCAAGGGTTTAAGTTCTGGCCAAGCTAGATTCAACTCATAACTTTAACTAATAGTCAGGATATTTTATAGGTACAATCTTCTAAGAAAAAATTACTGGTGTTTTATGTAATACTTACCTAATGCTATCATGAAAGATTTAGTTCCTTAGCCTTGTTGTCTCATTAACGTAGGCTCTCATGGGAATGTCCCCTTATCAGCTTGGCTTAAGAAGACTGATGGTAATCAGCATCAGAATGGGAGCAGTGATGCCACATTTCCCATATGACTCACTGAGGCCTGTGACGGTGATGCCTGCGGAGTGTTGGCACTAGCTGCCCATGCCAACACAAATTGTCAGTCAGTCTCGGTCCCCCTGTCCCATGGTATTTTAGTCAGCCTTGTGATGGATGTGTTACAACAAACTCTGAAAATCCCCACTCGGGCCTAGCACTGTCCCCTCCTGCTCTCCAGGGGCGGGGCTCTGGGAAAGGTTGGGTTCCCAGGCAGAGAGGGACAGACTGGGTGTGAGACGTGTTTTCCAGGCTCGCTGGAGGCTTCGTCCCGGGGGCCTGGGGCAGCGGGACGATGGGAATATGGGAGAGAGAGCGAGAGACCACCCTCTCTCCTGACTCTGGGCTGGTGAAGAGAGTTCCCATTCCTCTCTGTTTCTCTCCCTGAACCACTTACCATGCTATATGTCCCAAAGCCTTTACAAACAAACTGCAGCTCAGATGATGTCCTTGTGGTTCACAGGAGAATAGCACTGGCCTGTCTGAAATGTCATGTTCTCATTGAGGTCTTACACTCTGACATATCTTCCCATCAGGGTCTACAGATTGTGATGAATGTTTGTCACTCTGACACATCTTCTCATCAGGGTCTACAGATTGTGATGAATGTTTGTCACTCTGACACATCTTCTCATCAGGGTCTACAGATTGTGATGAATGTTTGTCACTCTGACACATCTTCTCATCAGGGTCTGCAGATTGTGATGAATGTTCATCATTTTACCATTGTACAGTCATGGCCAAAAGTTTTGAGAATGACACAATTATTAATTTCCACAAAGTTTGCTGCTTCAGTGTCTGTAGATATTTTGTCAGATGTTACTATGGAATACTGAAGTACAATTACAGGCATTTTATACGTGTCAAAGGCTTTTATAGGCAATTACATGAAGTTGATGGAAAGAGTCAATATTTGCAGTGTTGACCCTTCTTTTTCAAGACCTCTGCAATCCGCCCTGGCATGCTGTAAATGAACTTCTGGGCCACATGCTGACTGATGGCAGCCTATTCTTGCATAATCAATGCTTGGAGTTTGTCAGAATTTGTGGGTTTTTGTTTGTCCACCCGCCTCTTGAGGATTGACCACAAGTTCTCAATGGGATTAAGGTCTGGGGAGTTTCCTGGCCATGGACCCAAAATATTGATGTTTTGTTCCCCGAGCCACTTAGTTATGAATTTTACCTTATGGCAAGGTGCTCCATCATGCTGGAAAAGGCATTGTTTGTCACCAGCCTGTTCCTGGATGGTTGGAAGAAGTTGCTTTTGGAGGATGTGTTGGTACCATTCTTTATTCATGGCTGTGTTCTTAGGCAAAATTGTGAGTGAGCCCACTCACTTGGCTGAGAAGCAACCCCACACATGAATGGTCTCAGGATGCTTTACTGTTAGCATGACACAGGACTGATGGTAGCGCTCACCTTGTCTTCTCTAGACAAGCTTTTTTCCGGATACCCCAAACAATCGGAAAGGGGATTCATCAGAGAAAATGTCTTTACCCCAGCCCTCAGCAGTCCAATCCCTGTACCTTTAGCAGAATATCAGTCTGTCCCTGATGTTTTTCCTGGAGAGAAGTGGCTTCTTTGCTGCCCTTCTTGACGCCATCCTCCAAAAGTCTTTGCCTCACTGTGCGTGCAGATACACTCACACCTGCCTGCTGCCATTCCTGAGCAAGCTCTGTAGTGGTGGTGCCCCGATCCTGCAGCTGAATGAACTTTAGGAGACAGTCCTGGCGCTTTCTGGACTTTCTTGGGTGCCCTGAAGCCTTCTTCACAACAATTGAACCGCTCTCCTTGAAGTTCTTGATGATCCGATAAATGGTTGATTTAGGTGCAATCTTCCTGGCAGCAATATCCTTGCCTGTGAAGCCCTTTTTGTGCAAAGCAATGATGACGGCACGTGTTTCCTTGAAGGTAACCATGGCTGACAGAGGAAGAACAATGATTCCAAGCACCACCCTCCTTTTGAAGCTTCCAGTCTGTTATTTGAACTCAATCAGCATGACAGAGTGATCTCCAGCCTTGTCCTCGTCAACACTCACACCTGTATTAACGGGAGAATCATTGACATGATGTCAGCTGGTCCTTTTGTGGCAGGGCTGAAATGCAGTGGAAATGTTTTTTTGTTATTCAGTTCATTTGCATGGCAAAGAGGGACTTTGCAATTAATTGCAATTCATCTGATCACTCTTTATAACATTCTGAAGTATATGCGAATTGCCATCATACAAACTGAGGCAGCAGACTTTGTGAAAATGAATGTGTCATTCTCAAAACTTTTGGCCACGACTGTATGTCTGATGTATTGTATACAGACAATTTGGAGTTTTCATCACAAATAAAATGTTTTCCAACTGGTTTTGGACTATATAGCCTATCAAATTTAAAATGTGCACTGTTTTTGTTACTAGAGCGATCCAATAAGTTATCATGGTATAAAACACATACTGGAGGTTTTGCTCTTTTTCCCGGACTGTAATTTACAATCACTAATCATGAAAGTGGTGGATGGCTTTATTTGCTCTACAGTACATAGTTATATATCAAATCAGCCCAAGACAACTGGAGCCTGAGGGGGAGGTGAAGAAACCCTTGTGTCTTTTGAGCCCGAACCATCGATTATATTTTGGGTTGGTGTGGTTGACTTTGACGTCTAAGCCCACTCACTGATGGTGGTAGTGGTTGTCTCCTCTCCCCTCTAGCCGTTGAGGAGTTGTAGTGGCAAGCCAGTGTTGATTCATTTTATATTTCCTAGGGAGAGGAAAACACGGGCTGACACGAGTGCAGAGGCGTCACGGCGAGCTGCAGACTTGTTGCCACTACTACTGCAGCCAAGAGGGATGAGTGTTCCTGGAACAGACGGGTTCAGTTAGACAGACAGACAAAACAGAACTGTTACTGCTGAAGAGAGCTGCACATTCTGTTGCTCTGATTATGTGTCTACTGTCCTAGTACAGATCTATACACTCCAGATCTGGATAATACATTCTTTTTTTGTCTCTTTTTTAATTATTATTCTATTTTAAATAATAATATCCACCTAATTTTTCCCCTCTCCTTCCCCATACGATCCACTGATCAGGCTTGATTTACTCAAGCCTTACCTCCCCTTTTCCATTTTCCTTTCTCCATCGTCCCTACTGACTGAGTCTTGAGCTCTTCTCTGAAAAAGCCCATAACTTAAGCATAGTCTGCTCTGGCACATCATATCTCAGTATCCGGAGTATGTTCTATGTGTCAGCACCATGTTTTTATTTATTTATTTAACCTTTATTTAACTAGGCAAGTCAGTTAAGAACAAATTATTATTTACAATGACGGCCTAGGAACAGTGGGTTAACTGGGGGCATTTTTACCATGTCAGCTCGGGGATTCAATCTTGCAACCTTTGGGTTACTGGCCCAACGCTCTAACCACTATATAATGTCCCTCTGTCGTAATAAGACAATACACAGCTCAGGACGGATAAAATACACTTAGTGTAGAAAACATTAGGAACACCTTCCTAATATTGAGTTGTACCACCCCTTTTGCCCTCAGAACAGTCTCAATTTGTCAGGGCATGGACTCTACAGTGTCGAAAGCGTTCCACAGGGATGCTGGCCCATGTTGACTCAAATGCTTCCCACAGTTGTGTCAAGTTGGCTGGATGTCCTTTGGGTGGTGGACCATTCTTAATACACAGTGGAAACTGTTGAGCGTGAAAAACCCAGCAGCGTTGCATTTCTTGACACGAACCGGTGCACCTGGCTCCTACTACCATACCCCGTTCAAAAGCACTTAACTCTTTTGTCTACCCATTCACCCTCTGAATGGCACGCATACACAATCCATGCCTCAATTGTCTCAAGGCTTAAAAACCTTCTTTAACCTGTCTCCTCCTCCTACACTGATTGAAGTGGATTTAACAAGTGACATCCATAAGGGATCATAGCTTTCAGCTGGATTCACCTGGTCGTATATGTCGTGGAAAGAGCAGGTGTTCATAATGCTTTGTACACTCAGTTTATATAACATAAGGATATAATATTTATCTTTAATATTAATTTCTATTTACTTGCCAAATAACCATTTGGTTGAATAATGCTTGTTGGCTTGTGTGGCCTATAAACTAGGGTGAATGGGTTGATTTATTTTTTTTCAAATTGGATCCAATATGTTCTATAAATCTGTATGAAATCTGGGTTGAAAGAGCCAAAGAAAAGAGCCTAAAACAAAAGAGCCTATAACTAGTGCGTTGTTGGTTTTGGCACATAATGTACCATATGTTTGTGCCATATCAAATTCCTCTACCAAGTAGAATAGTCTCAGTAGTGATTCTGTCATGTGATGCAGGTTGGCATTCACTAGCTGGCACAGCCACAAAGACATAAACCTTAACCCTAACCCTAACCACACTGCTAACCTTATGCCTAACCCTAACCCTAACCACACTGATAACCTTATGCCTAACCCTAACCTTAACCACACTGATAACCTTATGCCTGACCCTAACCTTAACCACACTGATAACCTTATGTCTGACCCTAACCCTAACCACACTGATAAACTTATGCCTGACCCTAATCATAAATTAAGACTAAAAAGCTAATATTTGTTGTGTTTTCATGAAATGTTACGACATATAATAAAGCCACTTTTGACTTTGCAGCTGGCCTATCTAGTGGAAATCACTCAGCTCTGCTTCCAAGACAAGATTCATCCCAATAAATGTCAACCTGCACAAGACTGTTAACAGCTTGGGATGGCTTTGCCCCGTCCACTTAAACTTCAATTGATTCATTGGATTTTTTTTTGCCAAAATAGCCATTTGGTTGGATAATGCTTGTACTGTATTTGTGTGGTTTGTAAACAAGGATGAATGGGTTGATTGACTTTCTTAGCAATTGGAGCCAATAAATCTCACAGAAATCTGGGTCATGTGTCTTGCTATGTAGGGCGAACTAATGAAATGGCACTGACAGATTTTGAACCCAAGAAGATGAGACCTTTCCTTCCCCTTATGAATCAAATGTTTTCACTTGCCAAGATGTTCCACCGGCCATTAACTGTCAAATAATCAAATTCTAACCGGAAAAGTTTTGCTGTACTTTCATAAGGGAACAGAGACTTGCATGAGAAGACTATAGTATTTAAGGTACTGTATTTCCACCTGGAATTCACTGGAGGCTGTTTTCTCTTGAAGGTACAGTTCTCTCTCCTGTGAGCTGCTCTGAGCCAAATGTGATCATCCTGTGTTGGCAGTGCTGGGTGCTGAGAGATGGTAGACAGCCGCCTGGCTAAATCAGGCCTTTCAACTAATCAGGCCTTTCTGCCAGTCTGGGTCAGGGGAGGGTTATAGCCAAACCCTGAGGTTGACCAAGACATGGTCTGAGGTAGAGGATGGTGTAAACGTCTGACATGGTCATGGTATGGTAGGTCAAAGGAGTTTACAGACTCATGTTATTTATGCTACTCTAAAAACACCTGAATGTAGTAGAGCTGAAACAGGATCATTTGTCATATCTGTTTTCTTGTATGAAGGTTGTTGTTCTGTAATGCTCATACATATACATGAATGTAAGTCACAGCTTAAAGTTTGCTACAAAAAAAGACATAAAAACCTACATTTAAAACCAGTATTATTCATCTTCTCCACCTTTCCAGGGACTAATTTGACCCCTCACTTCACTCCCAGCGAGACTCCACGTCTGGTATCCAGCTGTACTACTAATGAGCCCAAACCACACTGTTTTAATACTCTGCCATATTTCACAGTAAAGAAACTCCGGGGGCGCCGACCAAAACGGAATGCCTGTTTAGCTTGACGTAAACATACATGTTAATTGATTTTTGGGAAAGATGAGTGTACATCGGAATATTTTATTCTACGTACTAAAGGGCACTTCTGCTCTATGTCCCATACAGAAAAGGCCATGTTTCCTTTCCTCTGAGTTCTCCTTAGCTATACTGTATAGTACAGTACCCGCCATAGAGCGCTTTCCATGAGTGGAAAAACCCTGTGCAGTGTGTGGATGGAGGCCTGCTGTGAAGAGTAGAGCTCAGCCTGTGTGGGTTTGTCCCTGTGGACTGTCTATGTGATCAGGTGCACAGAGGGCTCCCCCCACCACACACCACACTGTCTCTGCTGCCAAGAGGCTGTCGCCGCACAACTAGACTCCCCCCTTTATACTGCATTTCCACAGGTCTCTCTCTCTCTCTGTGTGTGTGTGTTTGTGTGGTAGTTTGTACGTGCAGATGTGTGTTTGTGTGAGGCAGGGAGTTTGGACGCCAAAGAGAGTTGACCCACTTCAGAGCTTTATTCTATACACACAGATTCGTTACAGGGTCATCAACGTGCATCTGGAGACCTGCTGTATAAGTACTGTAAGGCAGAAGAACATGAAGACTATGTAAGTACTGTTGATAAGAGATGGACTCATTATTCAACTGGTTTACCTTTATCTGATCATGAAACTAAATCTGCAGTGTGGCCTAAGAATAGTGGCATGACATCAGTGAATGAAGGTAATGGTGGGATACCTCCTCCACCTCCACCACCATCTCCATCACCACCACCTCCTCCACCTCCACCACCATCTCCACCACCACCACCCTCTTCACCACCACCACCCTTTTCACCTCCACCACCATCTCCACCATCTCCACCCCCTTCACCTTCACCACCATCTCCACCACCACCACCCCCTTCACCTCCACCACCATCTCCACCACCATCTCCATCACCTCCACCACCATCTCCACCACCATTTCCATCACCACCACCATCTTCACCTCTACCACCATCTCCACCACCACCACCCCCTTCACTTCCACCACCATCTCCACCATCCACAACCTACACAACCATCACCACCATATCCACCCCCTTCACCACCACCATCTCCATATTCATCTCCACCACCACCCCCTTCACCTCCACCACCATCTCCACCATCCACAACCTACACAACCACCTCCCCCACCATCACCTCCACCATCACCTCTACCACCATCTCCATCTTCATCTCCACCACCATCTCTACCACCACCTCCACCATCACCACCAGCTCCATCACCTCCACCATCCCCTCCACCACCACCACCTCCATCATCTCCACCACCATCCCCTCCTCCTCCACCACCACCTCTTCCACCACCACCACCTCCATCAGCACCACCACAACAGACTCTATCTATTGATAGAGTATTCTCAGACTGCCTTGTGGATGACATGACGATGCACTCACAGATGCTCTAAAAGATGCTATCTAGAAAACTAAAAGGGTTATTCGGCTGTCCCTATAAGAGAGGCAGAACACTCCAGGCAGAACACTTTTGGGTTCTTCATAGAACCCTTTCCACAGATGGTTATCCTATGGGGGCAGCTAAAGAACCCTTTTAGAACCTTTTTTCGAAGAGTGTACAGTGCATTCATAAGTGGGATAAGCCTGTCTTAACCCTTGCATTGTGGACATGTTGAAGAGTAAATAAGGAAGAGGTAAGGAAGAGGTCTGAACACACATCCCTGCCCTGTCCGATTAAACACTGCTTGCCACCGTGTCCCCATGTCACCTCTCCTAGTTTGGCTCTATTATGTTCCCCCGGACAAACAAAAACAGAGACCGAGCCGGAATGCAGATTCCAGCAGCAGTCTTCATCTGATGCTAAACTGTGACGGACAGGTCAGTAATGCTTGTAAACAAAACAAAGATGCACTCAGTGCCCTCTGTGTGTGTGTGTGGGGGGGGGGGGGGGGGGGGGGGGGGGGCACTATAAAGGAGGGACTGATGTTGCCGCCCTGCTCTCCTCTCCCTCCTCCAGACCCAGAGATGTGTATTAATGAGCGGGGATTACACTGAGGGGCCCAGACTGGTTCCCTCCTGTTTCCAACCACAATGCCCGGGTCGGGTCAGGATGATGAATGGTGACCACTAAAACACTGTGTTGCTCACTGTACACAAGATCCCATTCATTATCTGCTTAATGACAGGTCCAAACCACTTTGACTGAAAGCATCTAATGCTTACAAAGGCATTTGTTTTATTGAAGCTTGGTTTTTAATAAAGATTTTGTCTGCAATTACACAAGTGGGGAGGGGGGAATTCCCCTGGGATTTCATCAAGTCTCAAACAATGTCTTTGCAATGGGTAACCACTGACACAGGGCTCGGTGGTGGTGCTGTTGCTGTTTCTGTCGCTTCACCCTCTGCTGTTACTCAGAAATTAAACCATGACCCAAGAAACCACAATATATCACAATAGCAAGGAACGTGTCTTCTACTTCAGGAAAATGATGAATACACGTGACAGAGTATGTTATGTATGTTGTTAGGTATGTTGTTTTATTGTCAGTATTATCTATTATTATCATGCATCATTTGACCACAATCCTCTAGTCTGTGCTCCATAATAGTGACATTTAGTCCCCTAATGGAATTACCAGCAGTATTAAAGGTGTTTATTGTAGTTATAGTGTTTTTCAGTCAAGCTTGAGAAACATTATAAATGTCATCTACTCAGTACGTTAACTGAGGTGAGAGAAGATGACTGACATCTAACAGTACACACTCGTCCTCTTACTCATGTAATGTTAATTACCGTGGCTGTGAAACAAAGTCACACTTTTTTTAAATATATTTTTCGAACTAGACCAATTTGCCCATGGCAGCAGCTAGTTCACTCTGAGCACTACCTGTGGCCATCTCTCATTAAAAAGTTCCCTGATTGAAATGCAGGCCACGGAAAGAGAGGCCCTCTCCCTGGCTATATTTAGGCAGGCTGGTTTCCTGTCATAAATACATAACACAGAGGAGACTGCTGTCGGTTAGCTAGCCTAGCACTACCTGAGAGATTAGTAAAAACATCTGGATGACTGACTTCTCTGCTCTGGCCTGACCAGAGAGAGGGAAAGAGGTGTTCTCTCTCTCTCTCTCTGGCTAAAGACAGGTGTTCTCTCTCTCTCTCTCTCTCTCTCTCTGGCTAAAGACTGGTGTTTACTGGCAGGAATATGGATGATTAATATCCTGTTATAACCTAAAAGCTTATTTTTTCGATTCATTATGAATTTCTCCCCAATATGGCATCATGTGAACGGATGATGACTTGATAAAAAGTCCCACAAAAGAATACATGTACGGCTAGTAAATTAGAGTGCCAGATCAGCACCACTGATGATTTTGACCTAAATGTGCCAATCACAACTAGATGTTGTGTTGCCATGTTATCAGACTCTGGTAGCTGCTTTGATATAGTTGGGCCTTCTCAGAGGGGGGTTGGGTTAGGGAGGGTGAGATGAAATGCCAGTGTGGAAAAAGCCTGATTCTGAAAGAGAGGGAGAGGGGAAGCTGTTTATGCCATGGCTCAGCAGTGCTTAATTGAAGTCACACAGCAGTAGGTCCTGCCCCACTGGCTTAGTGTTTGAAGTCCCGTGTCTGTGATGCTGTGCTCCCTGCCCTCCCAGGCGCCAGAGAAGCGCTGTCACACCAGCCAACTTTCTTTGATTCCATCTTGGTTTCTGGGGTTTTCAGTCGCCTGGCTGCCAATAGCCTTATTCTCTACCCCTCTCATCCTCATCCCTCACTCTCTTTCTCTTGTTTTCTTTATACCTCCCCCCTCCCTCCCTCTCTCCCCTCTCCCCCCCCCCCCCCCCCCCCTCTCTCTCTCTCTCTCTCTCTCTCTCTCCTCGTCTGTTTCTGTTTGTCTGTTTTCATCACTCTCTCCTAGTTTCTCCAGTCTCTCTTTCTCCCCCCCCCCTGCCCCCGCCCCCGCCCCCGTTCTTGCTTGGCTGTAGTAGGATTACAGGCTCCTCTCCCATTGGCTAACTCGTCTGTCTCTGTGTTTACTGCTGTTACTGTGGGATACAGGGGATTTGCCCACTCCTTCCCATGATTAGACAATGAGACCCATCTTAATGATGCTCTTTCATTTTTAGAAAGGCATCTTATGGCTCTACAAGTCATTTGTATGGTATTTACATGGGGTTTAAATGTGTTATTTTTGGTGCATATAATGGTGTAATAACTTACTTTGTCATACCCCACAGTCTTTGTGCCACATATGTAAAGCATCTGGAGAGATTTCATAACTTGAGAGGTGGGTGTTTTGAGATTAATTGTTGTTGACTTGTTCGGGACAACGTTGATGTACTGGATCATCCTGTCTAGTGACGCTCTCTGTTTTTCAACTGCTTCTGCACAGTCACTGTCACTTGGCATCCCGGCTCAATCAGAGTGCACTATAGTAGTAAGGCCTTGGATGTTTGTGATTCATGAATCAGCTGAAGGAGCTGCTAACCTATTGCACAACTGTTGTGCAATACTAAATTGCTGAGAGTGGGCTTGGTCCAAAATGTCTGGCTGGTCGTGGTTCCAAACGGCATAGTACTAGACAGCTGGTCTGAGTTCTTGCAGGAATGATTGACATAAAGAGTGTGTCTAGTTTTGAAGAACTGCTCCCCATCCTGGCTTCTTGGAACAGGTTCTGGACTTTGCCTGAATCCACATAACCCAGAACCCTGTCTTAAGTAGAACCAGAACAGCGGGAGAGGACAGCCCAAGTGTCTGCTCTGGGTTTGATCTCCACTCTGATGCATTGCGATGGGCTGAGGTGCTTTGCCACGTGCTGTTGGATTGCGCATCACTCCCGTCAGAACCTTCTGGCTCTCCTCACACTGAGGAGCTGGGCTATTGACTGCTGAGTGTGACGGTTCACTTTAACACAGATCACAGTGCTGGCTGGCTGGCAGATCAATAGACTCACTGCAGTCAGAGTGGGCCCCTGGGAGAAGAGGATATAGCAGTATAGTAGTAATGTCACTTTGCTGAACAGGAGGATCTTTTCTCTCCTCCTGCTGCTGAACAGTGACAATGAAACTTGAGGAGGAGAGGGGACCTAATGGAACCTGTCTCCTGGGCCCTGTTTAAATGTGTAGTCTTGTTTAATAGGCTGAGTGAGTGGATGTACTGCTCTATCTCTGGTCTGAGGGCTTCATCAGTGTAAGATATGAGTCATGTCTTCTCAATGGACTGAAGATGACCTTAGTGCTATGGAGCTTTCTGGAAACACAGTAGATCGTGGAAGTAACACAGTAGATCGTGGAATTATTGGTTCCAAATAAGTTTTTATTAATTCACAAGATTGTGGTTTCCGTGCGTGCGTGTGTGTGGTTGTGTGTGTGTGTGTGTATCTGAGAAAGTGCCTCTGTGAACTGCAAGTTCGTTGACATAAGGGATGCTCGTTATGAAATCTTTCCAGTCATTGCTATTTCCCTGAATCCCATCCCTGCGGAAATAGTTGAGTTAACTCCTCAATCCTTCTCTCTCTCACTGGAGATGAATCCAGGTCCTCCCAAATAACTTCACCTGGAGGTGAGACGCAGAGCCAAGTCTGGAGCAGCAGGAGGGTACAGGGGGGCTGACTATCTGTACAGGGCCTGGAGAGGAAAGGAGAGGCAGGCTTTGTGGCTTTGGGTCAGCAAGCTGAAAGACCAGTTTGTGCCGTGTGGGCTGCCTGATGGTTTGATGTCTCCCTCTCTTTTTTCCCAATAGGACGGGTTTGAGGACAGGGCTGAAGTGGTGTGGAAAAGCCCAGCTGTAACACACTGGGCAGGCAGGCAGGCTGCAGGGTTGGGGTTGAGGAGCCAGCTGGAAGAGAGAGAGCTTCTCTAAAACGTCTCCCAGCACGCTGAAAAACGGCTTTTCTTCACCAGTCAACAGCCCAGTCCAGTCATGAAGGAAAATATGGACATTTTTTTGAAGAAAAGCAGGGTTTTTCGATTTTTACAAACACTAAATCCTAAGGCCATTTATTGAGAAAATCGACATCCATCTAATAATTCACACCAACACTGACGTTTGCCATGACTTGTTTTGAGAATTCTGTTTATACAGTTATGATGACCTACCTTGGTCTCAGTCTCAGTCGTAGTCCCAAAATATTTTCTATAATAATTTAATTAGTTTACCATTAGTCATATTTTTGTGGACTTTGTACTTTCATATTGCCACTGTAATACAATATTACCAATAATTATGCACCATTCATTTGTAGTCTTAACTTTGCAGGGAACCACCATTCCCAATGCGCCTCTACAGTAGCTATGCTGTCCTCAGCAGCAGTTAGGCTAGTCCAATGTCCTCCGTGGCTGCTAGCTGCATCAACAAACGAATGGTTTATTATTGAAATGAATCATACTGAGTTATAGTGGCCGACTAGAGCACAGGCGTAACACATACATATTCTGTCGCTGAAATGTAAACTCCATGAAAACTTCTACCCTCTGTGAGGAAATGGCTGTTTCATGTTTCCTATTACAGCACATTGGGTAACAAGCATGGATATACATCAAATGGAACTGTGTGTGTGTGTGTGTGTGTGTGCATATATACAGTGTGTGCATATATACAGCAAAAAAGTATTTAGTCAGCCACCAATTGTGCAAGTTCTCCCACTTAAAAAGATGAGAGAGGCCTGTAATTTTCATCATAGCTACACTTCAACTATGACAGAGAAAATCACATTGTAGGATTTTTAATGAATTTATTTGCAAATTATGGTGGAAAATAAGTATTTGGTCACCTACAAACAAGCAAGATTTCTGGCTCTCACAGACCTGTAACTTCTTCTTTAAGAGGCTCCTCTGTCCTCCACTCGTTACCTGTATTAATGGCACCTGTTTGAACTTGTTATCAGTATAAAAGACACCTGTACACAACCTCAAACAGTCACACTCCAAACTCCACTATGGCCAAGACCAAAGAGCTGTCAAAGGACACCAGAAACAAAATTGTAGACCTGCACCAGGCTGGGAAGACTGAATCTGCAATAGGTAAGCAGTTTGGTTTGAAGAAATCAACTGTGGAAGCAATTATTAGGAAATGGAAGTCATACAAGACCACTGATAATCTCCCTCAATCTGGGTCTCCACACAAGATCTCACCCCGTGGGGTGAAAATGATCACAAGAACGGTGAGCAAAAATCCCAGAACCACACGGGGGGACCTAGTGAATGACCTGCAGAGAGCTGGGACCAAAGTAACAAAGCCTACCATCAGTAACACACTACGCCGCCAGGGACTCAAATCCTGCAGTGCCAGACGTGTCCCCCTGCTTAAGCCAGTACATGTCCAGGCCCGTCTGAAGTTTGCTAGAGAGGATTTGGATGATCCAGAAGAAGATTGGGAGAATGTCATATGATGATGAAGATGAAACCAAAATATAACTTTTTGGTAAAAACTCAACTCGTCGTGTTTGGAGGACAAAGAATGCTGAGTTGCATCCAAAGAACACCACACCTACTGTGAAGCATGGGGGTGGAAACATCATGCTTTGGGGTTGTTTTTCTGCAAAGGGACTAGGAAGACTGATCCGTGTAAAGGAAAGAATGAATGGGGCTATGTATCGTGAGATTTTGAGTGAAAACCTCCTTCCATCAGCAAGGGCATTGAAGATGAAATGTGGCTGGGTCTTTGAGCATGACAATGATCCCAAACACACTGCCCGGGCAACGAAGGAGTAGCTTCGTAAGAAGCATTTCAAGGTCCTGGAGTGGCCTAGCCAGTCTCCAGATCTCAACCCCATAGAAAATCTTTGGAGGGAGTTGAAAGTCCGTGTTGCCCAGCAACAGCCCCAAAACATCACTGCTCTAGAGGAGATCTGCATGGAGGAATGGGACAAAATACCAGCAACAGTGTGTGAAAACCTTGTGAAGACTTATAGAAAACATTTGACCTCTGTCATTGCCAACAAAGGGTATATAACAAAGTATTGAGATAAACTTTTGTTATTGACCAAATACTTATTAAATTCATTAAAAATCCTACAATGTGATTTTCTGGATTTTTTCTCATTTTGTCTGTCATAGTTGAAGTGTAGCTATGATGAAAATTACAGGCCTCTCTCATCTTTTTAAGTGGGAGAACTTGCACAATTGGTGGCTGACTAAATACTTTTTTGCCCCAATGTAACAGGTAAATAAATGGGTCTTATGAATGAGAGGTTAACTACCAATAAAGATCTGTTTAGATTATACCCCCTGTTGTAGTAACGGGTGCCGTTGTCACCAGAGAGAAGTAGAAAATACTCTGTGCTCTATTCCTGTATTGATTTGGTATTTTGGGTTAGAAAATAAACACGCAGGATAGGGGCGGTTAGGGAGCGGGCCTTTTATTCTACTATTCCCCTCCATTTGCTCTGATGAGTAATAATATCCCCTCTGAGCCCCTATCCTTTGCCCCCTCTCCATCATCACCTCTCTGACCAGGCCACTGTGCCCATTAACTTTAACTGGCATCCAGGGCCGGCCGTAGTCAAGACATATGCCATGTTAATGATATCTGAGTGAGAGTGACTAACAAGGTCAATGGGGGCCCCCTGGAGGTCAGGGCTCCTGGGCACATGCCCTACATGCCCGATTGGTATTTGTCCATAATTACTACAAGTTTAGATAGCTGGCTAGACTATTTTACCAATCTAAAAATTATTAGCTGACATGACTACGAGTGACTCTCAGTCGACTGGACAAGAGGATTACGGCTGATGCACAGCCAAATTGCGAAATTACACCATGTGTATTCTACTATTCTAACTCTCAACAGAAATACATACAGTGGGGAGAACAAGTATTTGATACACTGCCGATTTTGCAGGTTTTCCTACTTACAAATCATGTAGAGGTCTGTAATTTTTTATCATAGGCACATTTCAACTGTGAGAGACGGAATCTAAAACAAAAATCCAGAAAATCACATTGTATGATTTTTAAGTAATTAATTTGCATTTTATTGCATGACATAAGTATTTGATGACCTAACAACCAGTAAGAATTCCGGCTCTCACAGACCTGATAGTTTTTCTTTAAGAAGCCCTCCTGTTCTCCACTCATTACCTGTATTACCTGCACCTGTTTGAACTCGTTACCTGTATAAAAGGCATCTGTCCACACACTCAATCATAGACAGTGGGTATAGAAAGTCACCGCCCCCTTTCAAAACTTTCACCCTTTGTTGCCTTGCAGCCTGAATTGAAAACCCATACAATTACTTTTTCTGGCTTCATTTACACACAGTAATCCACAATATCCAATTTTAACTCTGAAAATGAATTAAAAGTAAAACAGTAAAATACACTATTTGGACAAGTGAACACCCCCCTCAAATTGCAATTGCAAACTTGCTGAGGTACAACCAACCACCTTCCAGATCACAGATCAAGCTAATTGGCTTCCATCTGTGATCAATTGTAGTGACTTTGATTAGATCAGAGTAAAAGCAGTTGTTGATAGAGGACTCCGCTGTTTAGCAGTGCAATTCAAAGTAAAGAGTCCACTATGGGAGGAAAGGTACTTTCACAAGATCTACGAGATAAAGATTTCAAAGGCTTTGTCCCATTGGAGCTCAGTTAAGACCATTATTAAGAAGTGGAAGGCGAATGGCACCACTCAGACCCTGCATAGATCAGGCCGTCCCTCCAAACTGGATGACCGGGCAAGGAGGAGACTGATCAGAGAGGCTACCAAGAAGCCAATGGGGATTCTGAAGGAGCTTCAGACCTTTATGGTAAAGACTGGTCAATGTGTGCATGTGACAACAGTATCACAAGCTCCACAAAGCCTCTATGGGAGGGTTGCAATAAAAAAACACTCCTCACAAAAAGCCACATCAAGTCTCGTTTGAGCTTTGCCAAAAAGCACATTGTAGATTTTGAGGCCAAGTGGCAAAAGGTGCTGTTGGGTCATTGTCATGTTGAAAAGTGAACCATTTCCCCATTTTCAACTTCCTGGCAGAGGGCTGCAGGTTCTCCTCCAATAATGTGTCGGTATTTTGCACTGTCCATTTTCCCTTCTATCCTGACAAGTGCTCCAGTCCCTGCTGAAGAGAAACACCCCCACAACATGGGGAAATGGTTCACTTTCAACATGACAATGACCCAATACACACCATGCAATTTGACTGAGCTTGAACAATTATGCAAGGAAGAATGGGCAAATATTGCACAGGCTAGGTGTGCAAAGTCAGTAGAGACATTTTCAAAGAGACTCATGGCTGTTATTAAAGGTGGTTCCACCAAGTATTAACTCAGGGGGGAGTTCACTTATCCAAATAGGGTATTTTACTGTTTTACTTTTAACACATTTTCAGAGTAAATAAATAAATAAAAAATCACTTGGATATTGCGGGTTAGTGTGCATAAATAAAGCCGGAAAAAGTCAGACTGTATTGTATGTGTTTTCATTTCAGGCTGTAAGGCAGCAAAAGGTGAACAGTTTGGAAGGGAGTGGTGACTATCTATATCCACTGTATATAATGTTTTGGTCGGGGGCCACCTAGTGGCCAGGGGCCCTAAGCAACTGTTTAAGACACTTATGTTTAAGACCCTAAGTGACTGCTTAAGATGCAGATGCTGGCATCTGACCTGCAGCCCCCCTCCAGGTAGAGTGAGGTCAGCCTTTATAATATGATAGACATGCAAGACACATGTATAATAGACACGCAAGAGACATAGCACTCAGACATACATTACATACCAACCTGGAAAGCATAGCTTATGGATTACTTAACCATGTACCTTGGGTTCAATAGGTGTCCCTACTTCACACTGACATGCATACTTTCTCGTGTACAGAGAGAGATATGAAAATAACTCCAAAAACACCACTTCAAGTCTGGGTGAAGGAAGAGAAAGTCTCTACTAGATTTTCCTCCTTTCACCATTTCTGTCTATACCCCATGCAATATCTGACACTGGACAGTCAGTGAGTGACCCTGGATAACCTGCCAAGAGTTGGTCATCTCAGTCTGAGAAGGTTTGCCTCAAGTGCTCAAAGGGGAAGAGGAACAGTCAGATTTTCTGAACAGGCTTAGTGCGCCCTCTGCAGTTACGTTACATATCCTACACTCACAGTCATTACTAAATTATTTTCTAACCTTATGTATGTAGCCTGTTACAAAGTACCACTTCACACATTAGGCCTACACCCCTACAGAATAAAACCTAACAATTTTAAACAAGAGACACACAGCACATTTATTGTTTGCATTTATTTCCATTAAAAAAAAACATTTATACGAGTAACTTTAAAATGTTTAACAGTACCAACATCTGCATGGAATTAAAAACATGAAATTGTTCTTACTTCACTGTCACATCACTAATGTGATTAATTAACATGCCAACACAACTCACTCACACAACCATGATCTAATAAAGATAACATACTATTGAGCTGTGGTCTTTATTGATTTGATGATTTTAATTGTCAGTGAATGGTTAACATAAAGAACAATTCCTGATCAATTATTCATTGTGTGCATCATATGCATTGTGCAAAGGTGGATAAGGGAGAGGACTGGCTGGTTGAGTCCATTTTTGGGTTACTAGTGTCCATGTAACAGCCCCTACTTCATGTTGTAATCATATAGTAGCACGCCTGGGTGCACCAACACCAGGTCAGGGGTGGCAAACTAATTTTGCCCCAGGGGCCACATTCGGTCTTCAATGAGGTTCCAAGGGCTGCAATGAAAATGTGTTGTATTTCCTAGCTGTGGTTATCAGGGAGCTGGACACAGTCAAGAAACTGCAGGTCCATTATCATTTTTTCCCCTCCAAAAAAAACATTTTACTCAAACCAACCGTGGGCTAGATTTTTTTTTTGTGTGTGTGTGTGTGTGTGTGTGTGTGTGTGTGTGTGTGTGTGTGTGTGTGTGCGCGCGCGCGCGCCAGCATGTTTAGACCACACAGCTTTTTTTCTCCTCTCTGGTTGAGTAGCTGCTGCTGCTTGGTCTGCTTCTCAGAGGCAGGTGTGGACAGGAGCCATGGGCATGCAGTGGGCAGACTCTATGGGCATGCCTGCTCCCTCTCCATGTCTGTACACCTCAGTGCCAGTCTGTGTGGGCACCAGAGGCACCACTGGCAGAGCTGTTGGAGAGAGACAGGCATCAGACTGGCATTACACACACTGAGACTGAAATTGCATGGCTTTTACTACAGGTCCATAACAGTACTCTTTCAGGACATTAAGTTACCGTTGGTGAGCTAATCCCCTAAAAAAAGACACTAAGTAATTATAGGAATATTAATGATGGGAGACAGACATCAACATCCCTCAGGTGAGCTCAGAGCTGTAGGGACTGAGCCTGACGACCAGGGCTGGTGAGAGGGCCCAGGTTCCTGTGAAGTGAGGCTGGGTTAGAGGGCCTGAGACAAGGGGAGCAGTCTGGGCCATGTGCCCCCTGTAGGGTCAGGCTGGCTCTGTGAGGGTGATAAAACACTGGGGACGGTGAGGTCACCGTGTGTTATTCCTCTGTTTTGACAGCGTGGGGGCATTACTCAGGTAGTCTCTTCCTACAGCTACCATGAAACACCATGAGGCTGGTGAGACAGACTATTACTTAGGAGAACCATGCTGCTTGGTGTTGTGAGGAGATCTCAGTGAAGCAAACCTGCTGCCTCTGTCTGGGACACAGGCAGGAAACCAGCGTCTGAGGTTTCATGCACCACTAAATACAGGTGTGTGTGTGTGTGTGTGTATAAAGGTGTCATACATGGTGATTATGATGTATTTGTTTGCTCTACAGTAGCTAGCTAAATGCATACTAGTACACAAAGTATATTGACTTGTCCATGGATGCATTTGGGGGTACTCACAGCTAGGGACAGGTAGGATGACTGATGTGAAGTTGCTCGGCAACCCGACATGGCCTCCTAGTAGGTCCCGAGACAGGGTGTGATCTTGGGGTTGGGGGAACGTCATTACGTTTGAGTTAGAACCTGAGGAGGACCAGAGAAGGGAATAGCTGTATACTACTACACTACTACACTGATCCAGTTACCATAACAGCTCAAAGGTTACCCTTATTACGAATACTCTCAAGTCAGTAATGAGAGCTCACCATGAAATAGTATGAAAACAACATAAGTGAAGACACAATGCACAGCGCACAGATTAGATTGTGGGAAATGAAAGTTGACGTATGTTGGGTTGAATTGTTATTGACCTCTGTTGTTGATCTGTAAGGCAACCCAGAGAAAGTCAGTGGTATTCAGTTTGAGGGTTTTTACTGTAGGTATCTCTTCTCTGGAGCGTACCGTGCCCTGTGTGTTGTCCCAGGCTCCCAGTGGCCCCCTCTCCCAGCAGCATCTCCTGCAGCAGGCTGTCCACGCTAGGCTCCCCCAGGAGCCTGGCCAGCTGCAGGGTCTCCACCATCTGCCAGGCCACACTCTGCAGGGGGGGCAGAATCAGCAGCAGCTCTCCAAAACGCCCCCGCTGTTCACAGGTGGCCTCGTCCAGCAGCACCTGGGCCTGGAAACGCAGCTGCCGCACTGTCTGAGGGGCCTCCAGCCCTGGGCAGTCTGAGAGACAGGGGGAGAGAGGTAGGGTTAATACTACACACACACAGAGAGAGAGAGAGAGAGTCATCAATCTACACACAACATCCCATAACGACAAAGCAAAAACAGGTAGGTAGACATTTTTGCAAAAGTATTAAAAATAAACAAATTAAATATCTTATTTACATCAGTATTCAGACCCTTTGCTATGAGACTCGGAATTGAGCTCAGGTGCATTCTGTTTTCGTTGATCATTCTTGAGATGTTTTTACAGGTTGATTGGAGTTCACCTGTGGTAAATTCAAATGATTGGACATGATTTGGAAAGGTATACACCTGTCTTTATAAGGTCCCACAGTTGACAGTACATGCCAGAGAAAAAACCAAGCCATGAGGTTGAAAGAATTGTCCGTAGAGCTCCAAGACAGGATTGTGTCGAAGCACAGATCTGGGGAAGGGTGCCGAAAATGTTCTGCAGCATTGAAGGCACAGTGTCCTCCATCATTCTTAAATGGAAGAAGTTTGGAAACATCAAGACTCTTCCTAGAACTGGCCGCCCAGCCAAACTGAGCAATCGGGGGAGAAGGGCCTTGGTCAGGGAGGTGACCAAGAACCCGATGGTCACTCTGACAGAGCTCCAGAGTTCTTCTGTGGAGATCTAACCTCCTTTCCAGAAGGACAACCATATCTGCAGCACTCCACCAATCAGGCCTTTATGGTAGAGTGGCCAGACGGAAGCCACTCCTGACAGTCCGCTTGGAGTTTGCCAAAAAGCACCTAAAGAACTCTCAGACCATGAGAAACAAGATTCTCTGGTCTGATGAAACCAAGATTGAACTCTTTGTGGCCTGAATGCCAAGCGTCACATCTGGAGGAAACCTGGCACCATCCCTACAGTGTAGAATGGTGGTAGCAGCATCATGCTGTGGGGAGGTTTTTTAGCGGCAGGGACTGGGAGAATAGTCAGGATCGAAGGAAAGATGAACAGAGCAAAGTACAGAGAGATCCTTGATGAAAACCTGCTCCAGAGCTCTCAGGACCTCAGACTGGGGCGACGGTTAACCTTCCAACAGGACAACAACCCTAAGCACACAGCCAAAAATATAGTTGTGCCAAGCTTGTAGTGTCATACCTAAGAAGACTTGAGGCTGTAATCGCTGCCAAAGGTGCTTCAACAAAGTACTGAGTAAAGGGTCTGATACTTATGTGAATGTGATATTTCACTTTTTTCTTTTAAATAAATTAGCAATAATTTCTAAAAAACAGTTTTTGCTTTGTCATTATGGGGTATTGTGTGTAGATTGATGAGGGAAAAAAACAATTGAATACATTTTATAATAAGGCTGTAATAATAATAATAATAATAATAATAATAATAGTAAATAGTATGGCAGCCGCATAAGTGGTGGTGGGTGCGTGGTGGTGTGTGTGTGTGTGTATGTGAGTTTATGTGTGTGGGTGCAAGAGTGTCAGTGTAGGTGGATATACATGTAAAAAGGGCTGAAAAGTGACTGGAAGCAGGAATACATAAGTACATGTGCTTATGGTAATATTCTAATGGTAATATACAGTGTACTGTACATGTAAACAGGAGTAATGGTGACCAGTAGCAAGAGACATCGATAGATACTAATGGTAATAGCAATCAATAATCAATGAACAGCAGAGTAATGGTAGTAATAAATCTAATCAATACTCATTTTAGCAACAGAGTAGGTGTTAGGGGGAGCTGTAGTTGTTAGCCACTTAACAGTCTTATGGCCAAGGGATGGAAGCTGTTTAGGAGTCTTTTGGTTTGAGCCGTAATGCAAAGGTATCGCCTGCCGGAAAGGAGCATTGAGAACAGTCTATGTCTCGGTGGCTATTGTCTTTGGCAATTTTTCAGGCCTTTCTCAGAGACCGTGGAATGTACTGTCACACCCTGATCCGTTTCACCTGTCTTTGTGCTTGCTTCCACCCCCCTCCAGGTGTCGCCCATCTTCCTCATTATCCCCAATGTATTTATACCTGTGTTATCTGTTTGTCTGTTGCCAGTTTGTTATGTTTGTCCAGCCTACCTGCGGCTCTTGTCTGTTTCTAGTTCCTGTTTTCTAGTTTGACCATTCTGCCTGCCCTGACCCTGAGCATGCTTACCGTTTCTGTACCTTGTCACACCACCCTGTATTATTGACCTCTGCCTGCCCTGACCCCAAGACTGCCTACCGTTTCTGTACCTTGTCACACCAACCTGTATTATTGACCTCTGCCTGCCCTGACCCCAAGACTGCCTACCGTTTCTGTACCTTGTCAAACCAACCTGTATTATTGACCTCTGCCTGCCCTGACCCCAAGACTGCCTACCGTTTCTGTACCTTGTCACACCAACCTGTATTATTGACCTCTGCCTGCCCTGACCCCAAGACTGCCTACCGTTTCTGTACCTTGTCACACCACCCTGTATTATTGACCTCTGCCTGCCCTGACCCCAAGACTGCCTACCGTTTCTGTACCTTGTCACACCACCCTGTATTATTGACCTCTGCCTGCCCTGACCCCAAGACTGCCTGCCGTTCTGTACCTTTTGGACTCTGAACTGGATTACTAACCTCCTCCCTGCAGGCTGTCTCATCAATGTTGGTGATCAGTCCTACCACCTTTGTGTCATCGGACAAACTTGATGATGGAGTTGGAGTCATGCGTGGCCACGCAATCATGGGAGAACAGGGAATATAAGCACACACCCCTGGGGGGCCAATGTGTTGAGGGTCTGCGTGGCGGGTTGAGTAACAGTGGTCTAGGACTTAAATGCGCCGAGTGGCGAAGGAGGCGTGTTGATAGAAGTAGGGCATCACCTGTCTTAGTGACTCGCAACTAAAATCACTGGCAACAAGAAAAGCAGCCTCCGGGTGCATGGTATCTTATTTACAGCCAGCTTGTTGTTGTTGTTGTTGTCCTGAGGTGGAATGTACCCTGAGTGTACAAAACATTAAGAACACCTTCTCTTTCCATGACATAGACTGACCAGGTGAATCCAGGTGAAACGTATGATCTCCTATTGATGTCACTTGTTAAATCCACTTCAATCAATGTAGATGAAGGGGAGGAGACAGGTTAAATAAATATTTTTAAGGGGGGGTGCAACTCAATATTAGGAAGGTGTACTTAATGTTTTGTACACTCAGTGTATACAGCAGTCATGATAACAGTCATAGGTACACAAAGAGCCCAGGGCAGATGAATCAAAGTTGAAGTTGAACTCGGAATTGAGGTTATTAACTGCCGATCTGATGTTCAAAAGATTTTGTCGATCATAGGAATTTATAAACGCCAAAAGAATCACAAAATAGCAAAGTTGGGTCAGAGCACGCAAGACGGCAGCCATACAGTACGGCGCCATCGTCACATACAGTACACGAGAGACACTTACATGTACAGTATGCTTATACTGAGAGACAGAGTGAAGCCACTGTGAGGCAAACAATTCCTACAACACAGCACTGAGACAAATCCTCACTCTGCGGCCCTAGGAGAATAGGGAGAGATGGGATTGCTGTGGGGACATTATACAATATACTTCTTTACTAATTTAAATGCATTATGTGTAATAAACTAAACAGAAATTATTAGAGAAAGTTTAGGAAAAGGTAGTAGGGCAGGGTCACACAGGACAGAGCTGAGCACACGTGCGGTATGTTTATTTCTATAGGTAGTCAGTCATTTGTGTCAGACTTGGCCTAATGCTGCTGTCTACTGCTGTGCACTGCTGTGCCAGTTTGGCCAGTCAGTCTGTCAGACCGGTGGCCTGGCTCTGCTGTTGTAATCACCGCTTCAGGCCAACAGGCTGTAAAGTCCAGCAGCCAGTCACGTCTCCCTGCCAGGACCAGGACTTCGCCCAGATATTAATAGTTTCTCCCCAGAACACGGTGAAACCTGTCCGCCAGGCCAGGACAAAACAACAGGGTGCCAAGGACAGAGCAGAGAGAGCAGAGACAGTCCCAGGAGAGAACAACTGTGAAATAAAAAGATTCCTGGCGAAAGTCTCTTCCTTTGTCTGAGGACAGAGGAGAGGTGAGAAGAGGTGAGGAGGGGGAGGAGGGGCAGGGGGGTGGCTGGTGGTGACCAAAGGACTGACTGACCAGGACTGAAGAAGACTATGGTTTTAAGGCAGGCAAACTCGCTGTTGGTGATGTCCAGCTCTCTCAGAGGCTTGACCAGCTCCTCCAGGATCCGGGCAGCCACCCTGGACACCTCCACCTCAGGACCGCTCACTGGGATCACAAAGTAATTACCTGCAAACACAATCCACATATTAAATACTTACTTATGATATAAGTAAAGTAAAACTGTAAGTATAACTTTATACATTAGGTAAGTCTGCTTCCTTTATCAATATACACATATGGAAAAGCAGCATAGCTAGTCGACATTACCAACATTGGGTAAATATTTTTAAAATTTTATAACAATGATGAGAGCACATCCCAGACTCAGCTGAAATCCATATATTTTACCCAGAAGGATAATGTCATTGTAAGGCAGGGAGCGTTGAGCCACCCCTAGGATGAGGTGTTCAGCAGAGTGGGCTCGTAACAGGGATACCTGCACACAGACAAGACACAGCACAGCACAGAGACAACACACAGCAGCCATTACACAGACAGCCCTCCCTGCAAAGTGAGTATTCCAAAAGCTAGTGATCCAAAACCCAACACAAAGACAGCTGGGCTGAATGTGACCGCCTGCTTAGACAGGTGCAGCTCACATGTTCATACAGACACATTAAGTAGGATAACATCCAAAGTTCCATACCCTGTCGTCAACGGGGAGGCTGCAGAACTCGGGGATGCGCTTGGCCCACTGCACCAGCAGGAGGAGCTGCTGCTTCATGGACTCACACACGTCCCCCACGAGCGCTATCTTCTTGGTGTTGATGTCACAGCTCATAGGGGAGGTCAGGGCTGGAAACTGAGAGTGGCACACAATAATGAGAGGTTCCACATTGGCCCTAGGTGTCAGTGTAATGTGAGAATGAAGAGAGGGTTGGAGGAGATGGATGGGGCAGGGTGCAGGGGTGAGATGATGGGTGCTTGGACAATCGTGAAGGGCAGAGCAAGCAGAGGCAGGTAGGGTATTGGGTGGGGGAAAGGTCACTTCAGAGAATGGTGGTAATAGAGAATATAAGGGTGTAAGATGAGAAATGGATTTTGGATGTGTGTTGTTGGTGGGTCTGTCTCTGGAACGATGCTGTTGGATGGTGATCAGAGCCCCTTCAGCACACAGCTCACATTGAGGAGACATCGCATGAAAACTTGACCCAAATGGAAAACAGCCTGGCTAAATTTTGTGGTTCATTTGTCCATCATCCAATTAATTTCTGCCACATTCCTTTCGCATACAAAGAGGATATCTAGTTGTTATTATGTATTTGAAGCCAATTGAACGCTGGCACACAATCCAAGCCCAGGCACTGCCATTACATAGGACTGCTGTGATCAGATGTGAGTCTCTCTGGGCAATTTGGCAATTTCTAAGAAGTAACTGAATCCAGCCTGCAGCTAAAATCTCCAGGGGACCTTAATGGCCGGCTGTCTAAAGTGCAGCCTGTATCCTCTCCATCTCTAGCCCTGCCACTGCTGTGTTTCTGAGAAACAGATAAAGGGCTCTACTCTGGGCTGTATGGGAAATGGAAGCCTCTGGAGCACTTTGTGGCTGTGAATAGCGAGAGGTTTTAGTGACAATCTCTTACCTGATGCATGCTGGCCTCTGCCTGTAACAGTACGCTGATGGACAGAGTGCCCAGCCCCTGTCCCTCTCCTCTGCGGCTGCTGATGCGGTCCCGCTCGTTCTGCACGGCTGGAAATAAAAGAATAGGAGGGAGAGTCCCTGGATTTCTTGTGTTCACTGTTTTACTTGGACAAAGTATACTCAATGGAGGGGTAATGTTGTAATTACAGCATACACCTACACTGAACAAACATCTAAACACAATACCTAAAGTGTTGGTCCCATGTTTCATGATCTGAAATTAAAGATCCCAGAAATGTTCCATATGCACAAAAAGTTTACTTCTCTCAACATTTCTGCACAAATTTGTTTACATCCCTGTTAGTGAACATTTATCCTTTGCCAAGATAATCCATTCACCTGACATGTGTGGCATATCAAGAAGCTGATTAAACGGCATGATCATTACACAGGTGCACCTTGTACTGAGGACAATAAAAGGCCACTTTAAAATGTGTTTTATCACACAACACATTGCCACAGATGTCTCAAGTTTTGAGGGAGCGTGCAATTGGCATGCTGACAGCAGGAATGTCCACCAGAGCTGTTGCCAGATAATTTAATGTTAATTTCTCTACCATAAGCCGCCTCCAACGTTGTTTTAGAGAATTTGGCAGTACGTCCAACTGGCCTCACAACCGCAGACCATGTGTATGGCGTCATGTGGGCGAGCGGTTTTCTGATGTCCACGTTATGAACAGAGTGTCCCATGATGGCGTTGGGGTTATGGTATGGGCAAGTATAAGGTACGGACAACGAACACAATTGCATTTTATCGATGTCAATTTGAATGCACAGAGACACCGTGACAAGATCCTGAGGCCCATTGTGAGGCAATTTTTATTTTTAGGTACTGTATCTGTGACCAAAAGATGCATATACAGTGGGGCAAAAAAGTATTTAGTCAGCCACCAATTGTGCAAGTTCTCCCACTTAAAAAGATGAGAGAGGCCTGTAATTTTCATCATAGCTACACTTCAACTATGACAGACAAAATGAGAAGAAAAAAAATCCAGAAAATCACATTGTAGGATTTTTAATGAATGTATTTGCAAATTATGGTGGAAAATAAGTATTTGGTCAATTACAAAAGTTTATCTCAATACTTTGTTATATATCCTTTGTTGGCAATGACAGAGGTCAAATGTTTTCTGTAAGTCTTCACAAGGTTTTCACACACTGTTGCTGGTATTTTGGCCCATTCCTCCATGCAGATCTCCTCTAGAGCAGTGATGTTTTGGGGCTGTTGCTGGGCAACACGGACTTTCAACTCCCTCCAAAGATTTTCTATGGGGTTGAGATCTGGAGACTGACTAGGCCACTCCAGGACCTTGAAATGCTTCTTACGAAGCCACTCCTTCGTTGCCTGGGCGGTGTGTTTGGGATCATTGTCATGCTGAAAGACCCAGCCACATTTCATCTTCAATGCCCTTGCTGATGGAAGGATGTTTTCACTCAAAATCCCACGATACATGGTCCCATTCATTCTTTCCTTTACACGGATCAGTCGTCCTGGTCCCTTTGCAGAAAAACAGCCCCAAAGCATGATGTTTCCACCCCCATGCTTCACAGTAGGTATGGTGTTCTTTGGATGCAACTCAGCATTCTTTGTCCTCCAAACACGACGAGTTGAGTTTTTACCAAAAAGTTATATTTTGGTTTCATCTGACCATATGACATTCTCCCAATCTTCTTCTGGATCATCCAAATGCTCTCTAGCAAACTTCAGACGGGCCTGGACATGTACTGGCTTAAGCAGGGGGACACGTCTGGCACTGCAGTATTTGAGTCCCTGGCGGTCCCTGTTACTGATGGTAGGTTTTGTTACTTTGGTCCCAGCTCTCTGCAGGTAATTCACTAGGTCCCCCCGTGTGGTTCTGGGATTTTTGCTCACCGTTCTTGTGGTCATTTTGACCCCACGGGGTGAGATCTTGCGTGGAGCCCCAGATCGAGGGAGATTATCAGTGGTCTTGTATGTCTTCCATTTCCTAATAATTGCTCCCACAGTTGATTTCTTCAAACCAAACTGCTTACCTATTGCAGGTTCAGTCTTCCCAGCCTGGTGCAAGTCTACAATTTTGTTTCTGGTGTCCTTTGACAGCTCTTTGGTCTTGACCATAGTGGAGTTTGGAGTGTGACTGTTTGAGGTTGTGGACAGGTGTCTTTTATACTGATAACAAGTTCAAACAGGTGCCATTAATACAGGTAACGAGTGGAGGACAGAGGAGCCTCTTAAAGAAAAAGTTACAGGTCTGTGAGAGCCATAAATCTTGCTTGTTTGTAGGTGACCAAATACTTATTTTCCACCATAATTTGCAAATAAATTCATTAAAAATCCTACAATGTGATTTTCTGGATTTTTTTTCTCATTTTGTCTGTCATAGTTGAAGTGTAGCTATGATGAAAATTACAGGCCTCTCTCATCTTTTTAAGTGGGAGAACTTGCACAATTGGTGGCTGACTAAATACTTTTTTGCCCCACTGTATGTATGCCCAGTCATGTGAAATACATAAATTAGGACCTAATTAATTTATTTCAATTGACTGACTTCCTTATATGAACTGTACCTCAGTAAAATCTTTGAAATTGTTGTATCTAGCGTTACTAATTTTTGTTATACATTTAATTTTGACACTCATCTGCATTGAGACTATTTCAGAGCAAATTCAATTTCCAAATCCCCCAAGTAACATCTCTAATTTTGATTCTGATTCTGCCAACATATTAAACCTGACTATGTAATTAGCCAAAGGAAGGTACGACGGGAGGCTGACAGTACAGGGCCTGATGATTGGGATTGTGTCTGACAGAGGAGACTGTCTCATAGTGACCTCTGTGCCTGTGTCATTACAATGGATGACCTCAGCCTGATTTCAGTCTGCTCCACAAAGTCAGACAACAAGCCCCAGTCTGAGAGCAATCAGTCACCACAGCTGACCTCTCAGCAGCCAATCAGGACCCTATTAATCAAACTGGAGCTGCAGAGACAGAGACAGAGAGAGACCTCTGCTTTGGAGACATGGCAGTGGGTGATGATGTCACAAATTAGTCCTCCACGGAGCACAAGTGAAGTGATAGATTGAAAGTGGCTGTGGACATTCAGCAAGGAGAATAGGAGGAGTACAAATATAGATCGTTGTCAAAAATGGTTTGTTAGAATTTGTTGTCTGGATTAATGTACAATTGAAACACATTAAACCAAAGGCTTATACACATTTTCAAAATGGCATGTTCTGATATTTTGTGGCATAGCTTTGCTTTTTACTAAATGCTATGCTGAGTGGTCTGCAAAATTAATACTAAATGCTATGCTGAGTGGTCTGCAAAATTAATACGGCAAATGTTTGAATCTTTCTCCCTGACCATCACTAAGGGGGCTCAGCTCAGATTCAGTTTCTCTCTAACGTTCCTCTGGAATGAGGGCTCAGCAAAAATAGGTATTTCTCTCTTGAAAAAGCCAGAACAAATAATTGCCCATGCTCTGCCATTTTAATTATTCATGTGAGGGGCCATTCATGGATCCTCTAATCCCGTCTCTCTCTCTCCTGGTTATCTGCGGCAGCCAGTGGAAGATAAGGTCTACAGTGCACACTACAAACAGCCACTCACTCAGTATTGCTCAAGAGAGCGGCATGTTGATCTTGTTGCTTTTCCCCCACAGTAAGTGGTGCATACACTCTTAGAAAAAAGGGTTCCAAAAGGGGTTTTCGGCTGTCCCCATAGGAGAACCCTTTTTAGAGGGCTCTACCAGGAACCAAAACATTTTCTTCAAAGGGTTCTCCTATGGGGATAGCCAAAGAACCCTTTTAGGTTCTAGATACCCCTGCACATCGACTCTGTACTGTTACCCCGTGTATTTATTCTACGTGTTATTAGTTTCTAATATTCTGTTGTTTATGAAGCATGTGACAAATAAAATTTGATTTGATTTGAGATAGCACCTTGTAGACTATACCGCACTCACTACCCCTGCCTGAGCCTCCACTACCCACCCCCGCATGGCGTGCCTGCCAACCCCAATACCCCCCTTGGCGTTAAACATGGTTATGCAATGTGGGTAAATATTGTGATTTGTCAACTTTTATATATGCTTATGGCTTTAAAAACAAAATGCTGTGTGTGCGTGTGTGTGCTGGCAGGCTTTAAAAAATCTCCTTTGAATTAATAATGTGGCAATGAATTGTGTAATTACTTTGTAGTGTGGTGCCATACAGTATGTACAATCTATGTCATGTTTAAACAACAAACCTTCTCTCTCACCTTCCTTTCTCATGCCTGCTCGGAAACATTTCCGAAGCCTGCAGTAACGGCATTGGTTCCTCTTGTCTTTGTCCACAACACATTGCCTGCTGAACCTGCCGACCCACACACACACACACACACACACACGCACGCACGCACGCACACACACACACACACACACACACACATACATACACACACACACACACACACACACACACACAATTAGATAAACTTCAAAACAAGACAACAGTTGTATAATTCTGTAACACACAATCAGACACAAGTCTCACACTATGGGCTTCTGTAATTGTGATGGCGTCAGATCAGTGCTGTACAATTTCTGTGTTGTGGACATACACATGTTCAGACAGGCTCCTAACACTTAGTTCCAGACATATAACCACCTTTCAATGAAACCTGCAAAATGACAACTCCTATAGTCCATACAGTGTGGTAAAATTGACTTCTCACATGTGAGAGAGTAAAACGCATCACACCATTGACTTTGGAGTCTTCCATCACTGTATTAAGGTTATTGTCTCTTTGTCTGAACAAAACCCAGAGACTATGACACAGAAGTTGGCTTTCTAATTCTTGGCCAACGCAACTCGCATACTTTTCACTTCACAATGGATGTGGTTGAGAACCGTACCACCAGAGAAAGTAATCAGTTATTGAAATGGGGGTTGAACACTGTGAATGAAAGTACTTTACCAGCATTTCAGCGACATGTTTTTACCAGCTGCCCTAGTCGTAGGCAGTAAATTTGTCTCTGTATTGTCTTGTGGGTCGGAGGTGGACAATAGTGTGCCTAATAATACTTCCAATGATCTACAGTTCTAACAGAACCTTGGTGGTATCTCAAATGACACCCTATTTCCCATTTAGTGCCTTATTGTTATGTCTCAGGTCAAAAGTAGCGCACTATATGGGGATCCAGCCTGGTCTCATAGACTAGACGTAACATAGTAATTGTAAATCCGGGACACTGAAATTAGTATGATACAGTATGTTACATTTGGTATGGTTATATAAGACAGATGGTTACTTAAAGTTGGGTGGTTGGTTGAGGTGGATGGGTGGGTGTATAACGCGAATGTCTAGCAACCCATAGGTTGCGAGTTTGAATCTCATTACGGACAACTTTATGCATTTTAGCTAATTAGCAACTTTTCAACTACTTACTGCTTTTTAGCTACTTTGCAACTACTTAGCATGTTAGCTAACTCTTCCCCTAACCCTTTTAGCTAACCTTTACCCTTTTAACCCTAGCCATTTAACCTAGTCATAAACTTAACCTTAACCCTAACCACCAAGTTGCAATTGGCCCGTGCAACCCAAGGTTTGATATCAGCATAAACAGAAACCCTCTTAAATCTAACCACCAATCCCTAGCTTATGTTAATGTTAGCCACCTAGCCACCTAGCTAGAATTCATAACATCTCATATGTTTATCAAATTCGTAACATGTTGTATGTTTTTCAAATTGTAATTGGTCAAATTTAATACTAAATGAGTGATGGACATCCACAAATTAATACATACCATACGAACCGAACCGTAACATATATTAAATGGAGTGGATTTATTTACAGAATAATACGTAATGCTGTGAGAACAGGTTGGATCAGATAAAAAAAATAGGGCACTCTATTGGGAATAGGTTGTCATTTGAGATGTAGTCCTCTTTTTCAGTGATCTGTGTGGTGATGAGTCTCACCTGCAGGTGTAGGCGTGGTTCTTCCTGACGCTCCTCCTGAAGAAGCCCTTGCAGCCATCACAGCTGGAAGCACCGTAGTGTTTACCTGTGGCCCTGTCTGCACATATGGAACACACGCTCCCATTGGTCTGTGGCAGCAGAGGGGCAGGCTCCGGCATCATCAACTCTGTCAGTCAATCACAAGAAAATGATTGAGATTCATACACTACAGCACACTGGAGGGCTACTGCATGTGTTGAATTGACTCTTGACACTTGGGGACAGACATGAGAGGATGTCTATTACCGATGACCTCAGGCTAACATTAGAAAGCTTTGGAGATGCACAATGGAATATTGGTCTTGTAGGACACGGTTCTACTTTTACAGATGGGCCCCCATTGTTGATGAGTAAGTAAACATCTCCAAGCCTTGCTAATAAGCCGCAACAGCGTCTGCAGAGAGCGGATCACTCAGCTGAGAGATTGTCAACGCTGTGTGACAGCAGATAAGCACGATTACAGAGCAAATAATTAATCAACGGCATCATCAGCTAAGGTGATTAATGAATCCCTGTTCATTCCACCTCTGTGAAGGGAAATAACCTTGTGCTGCATATAAAAAAGCACAACATTCAAAGGCAGAAATGTGTTGATTGTGAGCTTATAGGGCTGTAAGAACAATGGCAGAGTTGTGTTGTTCCCCAGGGCTGATGAGGTTTGGAGGGGGTAATAAAAGCAGGGTTATAGGTAGAGATATCATTGCTGTATGTTGCTGCCAGACTCACAGGCCCTCAGAGGACCACTGCTGCTTATTACTCAGAGGAAGAGGAAACTCCCCATTTAGTTAAAGCAGATTCAGGTCAGTGGCAAAGACAAAGTCCACTGGCTAATTTTACACTGGGAGCTCCATTTTAATTCAATCTCCCTCAGTGTTGCTCTAAATTGTGTCCTGTCAGTGTTCGATCGCTGCAGGATTGTCTCTCTTAAAACCACTGACCGTCAAATATACTTTGTTGGTGTAGTGTTTGTGCAGTCACAGGGACATTGCCCCCAGGCTGTAATGTATTTAAATTGCACACTTAGAGTTGGGAGACTGAGCAGCCAGGGATAACAATTTAACATGGAGAATGCTTTCTGTGGTCAAAGATCAGTTCGATTGAATTAAGAGATTAGAATACATCTTCCACACAGCTATCTGCCTTGGAAAGCAGTCTGCTGGTAAAGCATCTCCTTAAAAGTGCCAAAGAAAGGACCTGATTCAGCAGAACAGACTCCTAATGATGATAATGATAAGTTCAAATTAGATTATAAGGGAAAGCAGAAGAGGGAGGTCTTTAGATCACCCTCAGTATTGTCGGGAGTAATGACCGTTGTATTCACAGCATTTTGTGGAATGAAAGCTAATGTTATTTTATCCATGAGAAAATGGTCTTACAAATTCCTGTGTGCATGAGAGCTACATTGTAAAGCGCTGAGAGTACTTTTTAAAACCATGTTTTTCCAAGGGCACTGGGTCTCTTTTTGTAAGCCTGGTTTTCTCTCCAGCTGAATGGAAAGAACAGGTTTTAAAAAGTTACCAAGATCTACTCATGAATTTTAACTTATAAAAATGAATGGATATTCAATATTTTATATTATTTGAATGTCCTTTGAATATCATACAAACCCCCTCAAATGTCAGATCGGTGTTTTGGTATTGTTGTGCACCAGTCTATGAGTGAAGGACAGACAGGTAAAGGTGTCATTATACCAGTCGTACCTGTCTCTACAGGAAACACCCTAAGGTTGTCAAACTCCAACATGGTGTAGGAAGGATCAAGGGTGGTGCTGTAGTCTGTGGAGTCCAGATCCAGCACGTTCCCTGACAGCTTCATGGTTCTGGTCACTGCTTCAGGAGGCCACACTAGGCCCAAACAAAAGTCTGATTTATATGAGCAAAGGAACCAGAGCAGGCTGCTGCACGACCTTCCTCTTCAGTTCACCACTCTGTTCCAAAATTAGCCACTTTTTCAGCACAATCACTTAATTCCTCTCTGTGTCTTCCTGACTGTCTAGCTCAGGTAAATCAATGTGTTGTCATTCTGTGTGACACCGCTATTCCTCCACTCGGTCACAGGCCTCCAAAGTCCTGGTTCCTGTCCTGTGCTGATGTTTTCCTTGGCCCAGTAAATCATGTGCACCTTTTAGATTCTTCCTTTTCTCATCCCAGTATTCCTGGCAGGCAGTTCTTACTCAGGTTGTATAACAGAACAAGTTATCCAGTATGTATTTAGCTGGTAGCTAATGTTCCAGATCAGTGTGACAGATGCCAAACAGCCTTCCAAAGGAGGGAAAGAGAGAGACACTGAGATTTGGCCCACTGTATGTTTGCGACTCTCTTATCAGAGTAGAGTATAATAAAGGTGAGGGTTCAAATGGAGGCAGGTAAACATGACTCACTGGGAAGAGAAAAAACAGCCGATACAGTCAATGAGCTACCTTATCTTAATCACTTCTACGGCTGAGGAAAAAAGGACAGCAAAAACTAAAGTATATGACCAGATCAAAGGTCATCATTACAGTCAGTTACTGCAGGTCAGTTGAGAATGGTATTTGAGTACCGCTGATCAATGTTTAATATTTGTAATTTCAGTAGACTTCTATGGACAAAAGATGCCAGATTCTCAAGTTTGAGTGTAATTCCAACTGGACGAGAGACTGTGCTATATTTCACCACTGGGGGCAGAGTTTGCTAGTTCCACCGGTCTGCACTCTACTCTGTTTCACAATGGGGAGGGGCTTCTTTCTTCACCTTTGCCCATGTGGGGAGCATGCCATCAGCTGTTTGGAGGTATTGATCAGAGGTAGAGGGATAACGTGTTTGCAAATAAAACTATACCTCCCCTGGGCCCCTTTATACAGATAGTGAATGCACTGTAGATAGCCTTTCTCTCTGACTTGTCTCTACATAAAACACAGGTTCAAAGCAATGGAGGGTCATCTATGTCAATCTACAATATAGTGACATTAGTATCTTCACAAAGCCACTTTGTGGTCTATCTACTGTTGTAGTAATGGAGTAACAGAATAATACAAAGCACCATATTAACAATCATGTCATATTGTTTTTAGATTATTAGGAAAGAAATGTGAAACAAAGCAGTGGACAGTGAAGTCCAACATGTATTTTTCACTTTGAGTATCCAAAAATGGACAGAGATCTCATATTAATGTCCTTCATTTTTAATAGAGTAAATTCCCAGACATCTATAAAAATGGACATCTGGGTTGAAGAAGTAAAAAATAATAATAACATGAGCCAAATCCTTTGTGTGCAAGAAATCAATAGTCTGTCTTACATTATAACTGAACAATAATCAATAGTCTGTCTTATATTATAACTGAACAAATTGAGCATTCTAATGTTAACATTACCTCCACATCAGCGGAGGCTGCTGAGGGGAGGACGGCTCATAATAATGTCTGGAATGGAGTAAATCAAATGCTATCAACCACATGGAAACCACATCGTTGATGTGTTTGATACCATTCCATTGACTCCATTCCAGACATTATTATGAGCCTTCCTCCCCTCAGCAGCCTCCACTGCTCCACATGGCAGAGACGATATGATGATGACGACAAGTTCATACAGTCTACAGTGCATTCAATACACTAGAAAACTTCTCAGCTCCCCCACTGACATACCATAGTCATACTGGGGCCATTTTACCCTTCCTGGGCTGGGACACTTCCTAGCCATCTGCAGAGGAGATAGATGTGCGAATCTGCAGAATATTCTGGACCTTCAGTATGTGAGACATTGTGTGTAGGCTGAAGGATAGGAGAGTGAGGAGTTTGGAAAGAACGAAAGACATAGAGAAATGTGAACGTGGCCATATGATTTTTACAAATTATAACAAATTATATGTCAGACCACATATGAGCTTTTCCAGGAGCGATATCCATCATGCTTTGGTGTAATGGGATTTCCTGGGTGAGCAGCTCTCCTTCCCTGAATGTCACGCTAGGCCGCAGGTCAGACCTCCCCTGGCAGTGGCTCTCTCTCTCTCATGCTGCAGCTTTGTTAAGGTGATTGATAGCTCATAAAACCTGTCAGTCACGGCAGGACGAAGGCAGAATGGTCCTTGGTGCCCTGTAAAATTACATCAGGTCCAGATAAAAAATTACCCTCAAATTTAGATTATCTTGCTAAAGCATTCTAGTGTTCACAACTTGTATTACACAAAACAAATCACACCCCTTCACTTGTTACGGCCTGAATTTAAAATGGATCACATTTAGATTTTTTTCACACAATACCCTATAATGTCAAAGTGGAATATGACTTTCAAAATGTTTAATAATGAATACATTTTTTAAATCTGAAATGTCATGAGTCAATACTTATTCAATCCCTTTGTTATGGCAAGCTTAAATAAGTTCAAGACTAAACATTTGCTTAACAAGTCACATAATAAGATGCATGTACAGTAATAGTGTTTGAATCACTACTTCATCGCTGTACACCGCACATACAGTTAGGCAGTGAATTTCAAACACAGATTCAAACACAAAGACCAGGGAGGTTTTCCAATGCCTCACCAAGAAGGGCACCTATTGGTAGATCGGTACAAAAAATAAAACAGACATTGAATATCCTTTTGAGTATGGTGAAATTATTAATTACACTTTGGATGATGTAATAATACACCCAGTCACTACAAAAATACAGGTGTCCTTCCTAACTCAGATGCCGGAGAGGAAGGAAACCACTCTAGAATATCATCATGAGGCCAATGGTGACTTTAAAAACAAGTTACAGAGTTTAATGGCTGTGATAGGAGAAGACTGAGGATGGATCAACAACATTGTATTTACGCCACAATTTTAACCTAATTGACAAAGTGAAAAGAAGGAAGCCTGTACTTTATAAAAAACACTCAAAAACATGCATCCTGTTTGCAAAGTGTTATATTTGGGGCAAATCCAATACAGCACATTAATGATTCCATATTTCCAAGCATAGTGGTGGTTGCATCATGTTATGGGTATGCTTGTAATCATTAAGGACTGGGGTGTTTTCAGGATAAAAAAGGAACAGCACAATAACCTAAAACACAATGCCACATCTACACTGGATTTGCTTACCAAGAAGACAGTGATTGTTCCTGAGTGGCAGAGTTATAATTTCGACTTAAATCTAGTTGATCTGACAATGGTTGTCTTGCAATGATCAACAACCAATTTGACAGAGCTTGAAGAATTTTGAAAAGAATAATGGGCAAATGTTCCACAATCCAGGTGTGGAAAGGTCTTAGAGTATTAACTCGGGTGTGTGAATACTTAGGGAAATTATATTAGGAAGGTGTTCTTAATGTTTTGTAAATTCAGTGTACATATACATATTTGGATTTAGAACATACAGTTGAAGTCAGAAGTTTACATACACCTTTGCCAAATACATTCAAACACAGTTTTTCACAATTCCTGACACTTAATCCTAGTAAAAATTCCCTGTCTTTGGTCAGTTAGGATCACCACTTTATTTTAAGAATGTGAAATGTCAGAATAATAGTAGAGAGAATTATTTATTTCAGCTTTTATTTCTTTCATCACATTCACAGTGGGTCAGAAGTTTACATACACTCTTTGGTGACATTGCCTTTAAATTGTTTAACTTGGTTCAAACGTTTTGGGTAGCCTTCCACAAGCTTCCCACAATAAGTTGGGTGAATTTTGGTGCATTCCTCCTGACAGAGCTGATGTAACCTAGTCAGGTTTGTAGGCCTCCTTGCTCGCACACACTTTTTCAGTTCTGCCCACAAATTTTCTATGGTATTGAGGTCAGGGCTTTGATGGTCACTCCAATACCTGGACTTCGGATCCCGTTAACGGGATTGATTTGACAACATCCAATGAAATTGCCGTGCGCCAAATTCAAAAACAGAAATACTTACAATAATAATTCATTAAACGTACAAGTGTTATACATCAAAATACAGCTTTACTTCTTGTTCATGAAGCCACAGTGTCAGATTTCAAAAAGGCTTTACGGCGAAAGCAGACCATGCGATTATCTGAGGACAGTGCCCCCGCATACAAACACAAGAAAATCATATTTCAACCAGCCAGGTGCAACACAAAAATCAGAAATATCGATATAATTCATGCCTTACCTTTGAAGATCTTATGTTGGCACGCCAAAATGTCCCAGAAACATCACGAATGGTTCTTTTGTTCGATACATTTCTTCTTTATATCCCCAAAATGTCAATTTATTTGGCGCGTTTGATTCAGAAATACACCGGTTTCAACACGCCCAACATGCCTACAAAGTATCTAATAAGTTACCTGTAAACTTGGTCCAAACATTTCAAACTTTCCTAATCCAACCTTAGGTATCCTAAAACGTAAATAATCGATAAAACTGTGTTCAATACCGGACAAAAACAAAGTATGTTCCAGGTCGCGCGCACCAAAAGACCAGAGTCCACCTGGAGTGACACATGGTAAGAACAGGGCTACTTCTTAATTTCTCAAAAGAAAAACATCAACCAATTTCTAAAGACTGTAGGAACTGCCATAGGAACTGCAAGCAAATTCCTATTAAAAAGAGCTTCCCATAGAAAACTAATAGAAAACACATTGACCTCAAAACATTTTTTACCTGAATGGATTGTGCTCGGGGTTTCGCCTGCCAAATCAGTTCTGCTATACTCACAGACATTATTCAGTTTTAGAAACTTCAGAGTGTTTTATATCCAAATATACTAATAATATGCAAATCCTAGCTTTTGGGCCTGAGTAGCAGGCAGTTTACTTTGGGCATGCTTTTCATCCGGACGTCAAAATACTGCCCCCGAGCCTTTAAGCCATTTTGCCACAACTTTGGAAGTATGCTTGGGGTCATTGTCCATTTGGAAGACCCATTTGCGACCAAGTTTTAACTTCCTTACTGATGTCTTGAGATGTTGCTTCAATATATACACATAATTTTCCTGCCTCATGATGCCATCTATTTTGTGAAGTGCACCAGTCCCTCCTGCAGCAAAGCACCCCCACAACATGATGCTGCCACCCCAGTGCTTCACGTTGGGATGGTGTTCTTCGGCTTGTAAGCCTCCCCCTTTTTTCTCCAAACATAACGATGGTCATTATAGCCAAACAGTTCTATTTTTGTTTCATCAACCCAGAGGACATTTCTCCAAAAAGTACGATCTTTGTCCCCGTGTGCAGTTGCAAACCGTAGTCTGAATTTTTTATAGCGGTTCTGGAGCAGTGGCTTCTTTCTTGCAGAGCGGCCTTTCAGGTTATGTCGATATAGGTCTCGTTTTACTGTGGATATAGATACTTTTGTACCTGTTTCCTCCAGCATCTTCACAAGGTCCTTTGCTGTTGTTCTGGGATTGATTTGCACTTTTCGCACCAAAGTACGTTCATCTCTAGGAGACAGAACACATCTCCTTCTTGAGCTGTATGATGGCTGTATGGTCCCATGGTGTTTATATTTGAGTACTATTGTTTGTACAGATGAACCTGGTACCTTCAGGTGTCTGGAAATTGCTCTCAAGGATGAACCAGACTTGTGTAGGTCTACCATTTTATTTCTGAGGTCTTGGCTGATTTCTTTTGATTTTCCCATGATGTCAAGCAAACAGGCACTGTATTTGAAGGTAGGCCTTGAAATATATCCACAGGTACACCTCCAATTGACTCAAATTATGTCAATTAGCCTATCAGAAGCTTCTAAAGCCATGACATCATTTTCTGTAATTTTCCAAGCTGTTTAAAGGCACAGTCAACTTAGTGTATGTAAACTTCTGACCCACTGGAATTGTGATACAGTGAATTATAAGTAAAATAATCTGTCTGTTAACAATTGTTGGAAAAATTACTTGTGTCATGCATAAAGTAGATGTCCTAACCGACTTGCCAAAACTATAGTTTGTTAACAAGAAATTTGTGAAGTGGTTGAAAAAGGAGTTTTAATGTGGAAAAAGTCAAGGGGTCTGAATACTTTCCGAATGCACTATATGTATGTATGTATGTATGTATGTATGTGTAATCCCACTGGCTATTGTCTATTTCACGTTGGTAATTTCATCGAAATGACATGTAAACAACGTTGGTTCAACAAGTGTGTACACAGTGCGATGTTATCTATAGAACGCCTGGATAGCAAATCAGTAGCTACATTTGTTTGGATCCATCACAACCCAATGTCACAATAAACAGAAATGTTTCACTATAAAGAGAATGAATGCAGTTTAAGGTTTTTTACTGGAACTCAACTCAACGCTATGGTCCGATGGAGGGCAGGAGACGAAAAAGGCTGCTCCTCACTCTGACCAGCAGGGAGAGACAGAGTACAGAGTATCAGTCAAGACTCAGCTCGATACAGAGGCCACTGAGACACACAGGCTGAATCAAACTGACACTCACTGGCTCACACACTTTTGGTTTTGAGTATTTATACAGCACAGAGAACTTTGTCTAAGAGAAAACGTCTTTACGTGAAGACCAAAGTGACTTAGGATCCTTGTTCAACAAACTCCCGTTATATTAGAGAGAGAATTAGGTACTGCGGACTATGCTGATCTATGAGGTGAAACTCTTGTCAAAATCTGCGAATTTACTCTCTACAGGTGTGTTGGAGGTAGTTCTGCCTGTCCGTCTATCTGGAGAGAGGTCTGATTGATGAAAGATAGGCAGCAACATTTCAGGCCTGTGATTTGGGAGGGTAAAGTGTGGAGAGCAGCAGAATTGGTCTTGGCCACAACTCTGCACAGTCAGTCACACTGTTGAAGAGTAATGCAGGTTGGACTATTAAGCTAACATAAATAAATAATGGCACCGGCACCTCTAAGTGAGTGGGAGTCGGAAACTTTTAGCAGTGCATTTCTAATTTCCTTGTCAGGGTGAGTCAAATAAAATCAACTTTTGATCTGAATCATTTGCTTGGATGGCTGGCTAAGATGTACAATGCATACACACACGCACAGGCCCGGCAGGGCACTTGGCTGGAAAGTGTACCTACGTCTCCTTGGTGAGACAGGGTCAGAGGACTTTAAATCAATGAGGTCTCTCTCTCCAGCTGGCCTGAGCTACTAGAACCCCCTCCCTCCCCTGAAACAGGGAAGTGATTTACACTGACCTGTAGGGAACGGCTGTTACAGTCAAATCTGTGTCTGAACTGTGACCAGGTGACAATTCAAAGGACCGGCAAGAAGGTCATAAAGATCAGACAAACACATCAGCCATGTAATACGTTCAGAATGACTCCATTTTAAATGTAAAACATTTTGGCATTCATTTCTACCATACCTTCACACCTAGAAAGGACTAATATTATATTTCTTTGCACACAGCAACATTCCTGCTGAAGCCCTCTAATAGGAGCAGAATAACTGGACTATATGAGAGATGGGAGCAGGTGCAGGTACTGAGGTAGGGACTCCGGCATTCAAAAGCACTGTGACATTCCCTGGCCATTTATTACAGCTTGGGAAGAAAATAACACTATCCCCCACCACCAATCACTCATGTTGCCCCCCTCTAACCCACTCCACAACTTTCACACGTCACTGTCTGCCTGTCACTGCCACTGTGACCTCTGTTCTCTGAGCAATGCCCAGTCTGACCCACACTGGCCTAAATAATTAATGTTATTCTTGAATTACAATGGAGTTATTCCTGTACTTATTACCCCATAGCAGAGAGAGGGGCCATGCAGCAGGCCAGGTATGACTGGTTCAAATGGCAGCTATGTTGATGCATTCCGAAGACAAATTTCAATGGGGCATGAAAAACAAAAGATATAAAAAATGCTGGTTTAAATAATGGTATGATTTCAGTGGTCTGTCCAGCTAAAGGTTGAGATGTTTGTCTAAGTGAACCTGCCTGTACTGATAAGAACCCATCCCCCCCATCTGAATACCAACCCCATGCAGAAATACCCCCAGAGACCAGCATGTTCCCCATTAGAAAAAAATGAAAGTACAGTCTTTGTAGTTTTATTCCAAAAAGGGGGGTGAAATAAAAAAGCAGCAGAAACGGGTTATAAAAGCATGGCAGGCATATGATTTAGTGAGGCAATAAAAATGAAAAGGTGGCCATTCATCATAGCGGCTAGCTCACCGGGAGAGGGGCTGTCACAGACACGCCAAGTCCGGGAGCCGGTTCCGACAGAGCCTCCAATCACCCCCAAAACCTGCTTGGCCCGATGGCTTTTCCAGACGAGTACAGATGGACGGTGGGTGGAGTGCTGGGTCCCTGGCCCTGTTCGCCATCACCATGGTGCTGAGAGAGGAGAGGAGGCAGGGAGAGGGGCAGATGTAATGCATTGTGATTAACAGAATATAACCAAACAACACAAGGAACAATGCCAGCAGTGGGAGAATGGGGGAAAGGCCCTCTGCTGGCAAGATCAGAGCTGTACCCCCTGATTAAACCCGGGATAGGGTTAGAGCAATGTTGTGCCAAAAATCTCCCCCCCCCCCCCCCCCCCCCTCCCTGTAATTTCCTTAGTTTTGTGGCTAGTGTCTAATACTTTCTGTGGCACACATCAGGGTCAAATATTTTCTATAGAACAAACTTCACCTCAGTCAACCGAAATAGCAACCGAAATTAATCATTAATGCATGTGTGTTATATTAAACATAGAGGGAGTAAAATGTTGGCAAGCAATAAACATTTCAGAACAACTATGGCTGAATTATTATCCTTACACTTTCAAAAATACTAGTCGAATAAGCCATGGGAGAGATGACGAATTTTGACAAAAGAGATTTATTTATAGACTAATACAAATCAGTAGTGGATTTAGGTACGGGCGACATGGGCGCCAAACAAGCTAGAACCGCCACATACACTTGAAACAAATAGCCAAACAGAAAACTGCAGACACAAATGGTTCTGCTACAAAGAACAGTGAAATGTAGGCTAAACTGACAATGGAGTGAAGAGCAGAAATCTCAACTAGCAAGCAAGTCACAGCAATGAAGAACGCGGGGGGGGGGGGGGGGGGGGGGGGTTCAGCTGTGCTAACATAATTGCAAGAGGGTTTTCTAATGATCAATTAGCCTTTTGAAATTATAAACTTGGATCAGCTAACACAATGTGCCATTGGAATACAGGAGTGATGGTTGCTGATATTGGGCCTCTATGCCTATGTAGATATTCCACAAAAAAATCTACCGTTTCCAGCTACAATAGTCATTTACAACATTAACAATGTCTACACTGTATTTCTGATCAATTTGATGTTATTTTAATGGACGAAAAATGTGATTTTATTTCAAAAACAAGAACATTTCTAAGTGACTCCAAACTTTTGAATGGTAGTGTATATTAACGTTACATTGTTGTGGTTATAACCACAGGCTGTTAAATATATATTTCACCTCAAATTCCCATTCATTTAAGACAAGTTGCAGTATATGTCTCATGAAAGGAAGCAAAACATATTGGTAGGCCTAGCGGATTGTCTGTGTCCATGCATGGATGCCATCTCTCTCAGTCAACTCTAGCCAATCTCAGTCTAGGATTTAAATACAGGTGAACATTCTATGCATACTTTGTTACACAACCTGGACTCAGGGGTAGACATAACAGAGTACATGCAAATTCGGGACACTCCAATTAGTATGATATGTTAAGTTTCGTATGGTATGGAATAATTTGTCCATCATCCATTTCTTATGATATGTTATGAATTACAATTTGTATGATATGTTACGAATTGCAAATCATACAATATGTTACGAATTTGCAAAAGTCACGTTATATGCCCACCTGCCCCCACCCCGACCAACCAACGAACCAACCACCCACCCTACCTAACCTTCTATCTTATGTAATCATACCAAACGTAACATATCATTTGAATCTCCCAGATTTACGTTTACTATATTACATCTAGTCTATGAGACCAGACTGCGTTACAATAATATTTGTTTCCAGATTCACGAGTTAGATAGCTGGGCCACAAGCCCAGCGTTGTTAATGTTCTTTGTAAGACAGATGAACATACAATTTGCGTGAAATACATAGGCCTCTTGATGCGATAGTGCCATGGTAGTAAATAGTTCATCCCCAGTTATCAAACACTCATTCAAGTTTCTTCATGAGAGAGGGTAGAGAGAGGAGCAACAATCTCAATACATAAATCCATTGTTCCCCCAAATAGGCCTACCTCCAACCAAAGCACATTATGCTCTCATGTTGACTGGTTCTGTTAGAGTGATTATACCCATATGTAATATGCTTTAAAGTTGCAGGGTCGGGGTGTCACAGACATATCTAAAATAGGTCTGTGAGTGCTGTTCATTAAGTCCTATAAAGTTGAGTTCACCCCATGAGGGCAGAACAGACTGCTGGCAGCACAAGGTCATGAATCTTTCCAGTGGAGAGATTCCCTCACTCCTCTCTGTCTGTCGGAAGTGGTAAAGTAGGTCTTTCTGCGGTCTCCTGAAGATGCTTTCATATGCCACTCTGCGTGTTTTTACCATCTCTTTTGTTAAGCCCACAGGAAATCCAATATCCTAAACACTGTTGTTTGTCTTCTGGGTTACATCTTCATTATCTTGTTAACTTTCATTTGCCCTCCTTTTATTCATTCTGCCATGTTTACTTACTGAGGAGCCCTTAAAAGAAGTTATCGGAAAAAATGTGGTTTGAATGAACACACACATCTCACTTTTAAGTTTCCTCTGCCTTTCCTGTGAAAATGTGCAACACCTTTGTGAGAGATGTGTGTCCACAACTGATAATAAAAGGGAAAACACATGCTGACTTCTCTGAAGAATGATAAAAACAACTCCCTCTATCCAAGGCCCTCTGTGAACCAGCCCTTTTAATTAAAACCACTTGTTCCAAAACGTGTACTTAATGTTTCCCATTAGTCATGTTTGAGGGATTACAGACAGCTCCAATGAAAGTCAAGGATTAAATGGAAAACGCAGATGTGCGAACAATGCGGCTTGTTTTATTGCCATCACAGTTGTTTAGTAATTATGAAAAATTAGCTACGATTGACAAGGTTTCCTAATTCCTTCCGCAATTAAAGATGACTTCTCTCTGGAAAAGAAGAGGGTTACCCAGGTCATGGACAAGGGGTGTTAGGATTTAAACATTAAACTTTGTAAAAAATAAAAAGCTTATTTTTCTTTCTTTATGTTTCGCTTTCATCCATTAGAATGAATGTTTTCTACCAGTACTGTCTTCAGTGTTAAGTAATGATGACATTTACTTCTCCAATACTTGCCCATATGACCCATCAGTTATGACTCAATGTAAGTAGAAACAGAGTTAACATGAAATGTCACCCTTTATGAAAAGACTCCATGATCATACACACAGTAAAAGACGAGCTGTATTAAACGTGGCCGTGGCTGTTCTTAACTGACGTATTCAGTGGGATGTTTACCATTTTGCCTTAATTCAAGTCAACAGGCAGAGGGACATAAAAGGGAGAAGTGCTAAGAAACAGTTTAATTGCATCATCTGGCCAGTGAATCACTTTCATGTGGGCAGCATGCTGATGAGGGCTCACTATCAGGTTTAGCATTCTTTGCTAGGTCTGTGTGCATTGTGGATTGTTAGTGTGACCTGTCAAGCTACACACTTGACCTCTGGGCGATTCCCCCATTCGTGCATTCCTCCTTGGTTCTTCCCCAAATCTTTGAAGACAGAGGTGAGGGCAAGCAGAATTGCATCTACCCCCTCCCTCATTATCACGTACCCTCATCTGGAGCATTGCGTCCACACATGCTGAACTTGGCAGAGGATCAGTGAATCTGAGAGTCATGCCTGTACATTAATTAGGCTGTCCACATACACATGGCTATGCCAGGTATATGTCTTTAATTATGTAGCCCGTCTTTGACCTTTTCGGAGATACTTATTTTTACAAGTAGTTTAGATGAAGTCCCGCTGAGATTCATAAAATACACATAAAGTGATGCATCAGCAGTGTGATTCAGCATTTAAAATGCAGAGAGGTATTTTTCAACATAAGCAGGGAGAAAAACACTAATCTCAGGTGCTTGCCGCTGAGGAGAGCGAGTGGAAGAAGTGAGGGATGGAACAGTAATTCATTTTCATACTGATCCCTGTGCCAGAGAAGGGGAAAAAGCAATGACCAGTAATGGGCTGGTTGTAGCCCTACTATGATTATTAAGAACTGTTACTGATAACACATATATCACTGCATTGACAGCTCTAATCAACTCTCCCTCTCTGTTTGTGCATTAACATCCTCCCGTTCCCCCACACTCAAGAGGAAGCTGATTTGTAGACAAGGAAGAGAACAGAAAAGAGAAAAAAAACAAGATATATTATTCCTTGCAAGGGGTTCGGAACAAGGAATGAAAGTAATTATTTTTGCTTTTCAAGATTTAGTCATATTTATGGGGCATTACTGTACGAGCGGGCTGTTTAATGTTATTTGCAGAAAGCACACATTGTTCGCATCAAGCATAGGAAAGCTGAAGGCACAGCCATCTGAGCCGTGACCTCACGGCTGCAGCACTCAGCTCCACGGAGCAAATGGGGTTCAGCGTTTGTGCAAGCTACACACAATTAATAATGGAACCAGGTTTCAAACTTGACAACTGTTTGGACCGCCATTTGTCCTGGATCCTTTTGTGTGAGGGAGCCTGAGGCACCAGAACACCCCCTGGCCAGGGGGCCCAGATTTGAGGCAATAACCCAATCCATCCATGTTGTGGTGAGGTAGAGGAGGGGAGACAGAATAGATCTCTCTCACCCACTTATGTTGCATTGCATCTGATAGGAGAGGCTGGCTCTGTGCAGATCAGTGGGCCTATTAGAGGTCAAGTTCAGGTACCATATTTTTCTTCACGATCATATCTAACAGCAGGAGTGTTCTTTTACAGAGTTTGCCTGTTGAGTATGTTTGTGGTTAATGTTCTACTGTATGTCCATATTATCTGTGTGTAATTGTGTTTCCATTCGTGTTGTTTGCTGCTGAGAGCCAGACAGTCAGTTGGTACCTCTAGTGGTATTCAGATGAGGTTGAAAGGTGAGGAATGAGGAGTAGATTTTTTTATTCTATTCTAAATTATATAATGTTATATTAGGTTTCACAGTGTAGAATGGTGGGGTGGAAAAGCTGGAGTCCTTTCCAGCCCTGACTTGAGTGCAAAGAGTAACTGCTGACTCCTGGGACCCACTTACAACTAAGACGTGGTGTGCTTTTATCCCGCCTGGCCAAATGTGAACTAAATAAAAAGGATGGAAAATGGCTGCTCTCTGGGCTGTACCCTTGGTCCCCGGCTCTTTGTTAAAACCATATCTCTGCTGCTCCATTGCCCCTAGCTACATTAAATCCCATTAAATTCACGTCATTAAAGCAGCCCTCACTGCTCCTCACAGCAGCCCTAATGCTGGGCCTCTCAAGGACAGAGCGGTAATGAGGGTGGACTGGATTTAACCTTGAAAAGTACAGGTTTTCATTTCCAAATCAATAACGTATGGTTCAAAACCGCCACTAGATCCAGGCTATAATTTTCAAGCATTAATTGTGAAGATTATGTTTCTCCTGCAGTGAGAAGGTATTTAACTTTAATCTGCAGTGTACATATTGCATTTACCATCTAGCATCTCTCTTTCTCTCTTTCTCTCACAAGATAGGAATTAACAACTTGCACATTTTCTATATCAGTGAATCCATGTGCATGTGTACAGTTTGCTGTGCAGACGGGATAGCTTAGGGAGATTGGATTTCAAAGAGTCATTATACTGTGTGTAAACAATTAGGTGATCTGTGCAATTTTCTAAAGTGAAGCCAAACAGCGGCAGTGTTTGTCAAGTGTCAAGTTATTTCTCCTCCATGTGAGATTGCAGTCTAGTGTCGTCATTCACACTAAAGAGGTGACATTCTGAAATCTCCATCAGATCGATTTGATTCAGACTCAGACAGTCACCTGCTGTGAAAAAGTGGTAAATGGTGAATTATGAATGAATATTTGGATGATGGCAGGGGGAAAAGAAAGAATACCTGAGAAAAGAGAGACGTGGTTCTTCTCTCTCCTCATGGCTGTAGCTCATATAACCCTCTCCATAGTCTCCTCGTGTGATCCTATGGAAAGCATTAATTTGTCCTGGGGTGATAATTTCTGCTCAACATGTTCATAATGTGAAATATTGGATCTCGTCCTGAGATGGGGGCTGGGGGCTGGGTGATCACGGCAGCTTAATTTTAAAAAAAAATCAAATTCCCCTTCTTAAATGAGGCTTTATTAAATTACACAGCTCACACTGTGGGAGTAGGGCGCAGGCAGTGCCAGCACAGTGTAAAAAGAGCTTCGCGGGATAATTAAATAAAATTAATAAAAACCCTGAGCCAGCGTAAGGTGAGGAGATTGGGAAGGAGGGAAACCCAACGGCCATCTTTACAAGCTCAGCTTCTGTTTCATTCTCTCTAATTTGGGTCCTGGGGAATGGGCCATGTAGAATGAGTAAAAATGGGAGGGGGAGAGATTGTCTACAAGATGTAGCTGGCTGTAAATGGAGACAGACACATATGCTCACTTTGGTTCTCATACGCAAACACACAACACCTACAATACGAAACAATTGGTACTTGAGTTTTATGTTCAGATGCTACTGTGAAAATTGTGCCCAAAGGCAGAGAATCCCTTCACATCAAAGAATATTCTGCAATATTCTTTGTATGAAAATAATGTAGTATAGAGATTTGAACTGTCCACTTTCTGGCCCTGGTCCCCATCCCCTACTCCTCTGTGTCGGGTATGTACAGAGCAGTCGGAAATTATTCAGACTACTTCACTTTTTACACATTTTGTTACGTCACAGCCTTATTGTAAAATAGTTTAAATAGTTTATTCTCCTCATCAATCTACACACAATACCCCATAATGACAAGGCAAAACAGATTTGTAGAAATGTAAAAAAAGATATCAAAAATATTACATTTACACAAGTATTCAGACCCTTTACTCAAGGGGTACATGTTTGAAGCACCTTTGGCAGCAATTACAACCTCGAGTCTTCTTGGGTATGACGCTACAAGCTTGGCACACCTGTATTTGGGGAGCTTCTCCCATTCTTCTCTGCAGATCGTCTCAAGCTCTTTCAGGTTTGATGGGGAGTGTCGCTGCACAGCTATTTTCAGGTCCCTCCAGACATGTTCGATCGTGTTCAAGTCCGGGCTCTGGCTGGGCCAGAGGACATTCAGAGACTTGTCCCGAAGCTTGTCCTGTTGGAAGGTGAACCTTCACCCCAGTCTGAGATCCTGAACACTCTGGAGGCAGTTTTCATGAAGGATCTCTGTACATTGCTCCGTTCATCTTTCCCCCAATGCTGACTAGTCTCCCAGTCCCTGAAACTGAAAAACATCCCCACAGCATGATGCTGCACCCACCATGCTTCACCGTAGGGATGGTATTGGCCAGGTGATGAGCGGTGTCTGGTTTCTTCCAGACATGGTGCTTGGCATTCAGGCCAAAGAGCTCAATCTTAGATTCATCAGACCAGAGAATCTTATGGTCTGGGGTGCCTTTTGGCAAACTCCAAGCGGGCTGTCATGTGCCTTTTACTGAGGAGAGGCTTCCGTCTGGCCACTCTACTATAAAGGCCTGATTGGTGGAGTGCTGCAGAGATGGCTGTCCTTCTGTAAGGTTCTCCCATCTCCACAGAGGAAGTCTGGAGCTCTGTCAGAGTGACCATCGGGTTCTTGGTCACCACCCTGACCAAGGCCCTTCTCCCCTGATTGCTCAGTTTGACCGGGCGGCCAGCTCTAGCAAGAGTCTTGGTGGTTCCAAACCTCTTCCATTTACAAATGATGGAGGCCATTGTGTTTTTAGGGACCTTCAATGCTGCAGAAATGTTCTGGTACCCTTCCCCAGATCTGTGCCTCGACACACTCCTGTCTCAGACCTCTACGGACAATTCCTTCGACTTTATGGCTTTAAATTTGCAAAATGTTTTTTTTTTAAATTGTTTTTGCTTTATCATTATGGGGTGTTGTGTGTAGATTGATTAGGAAATAGTTTTACCTAATTGATTTTAGAATAAGGCTGTTACATAAAAACATGTGGAAAAAGCAAGGGGATCTGAATACTTTCTGAATGCACTGTATCTTAGAGCACCTGATGTTGTAAATGATCCTAACCCCTGACCCTGCCATTGAGAGGCCAGGTGAGCAGTAGAATTATAACTCTCTGCCCAGTCCAGAGTGAGTATCTGTGCTTCATTCTTCTTGTATGATAGGCAAAGCAGCCAGACTCCTCACTTGTGACTGCATTTTCTCCTTTAAGAGGAATCTAATTTGGGGATGTATCCCTGGGAGCATTGCTGACATTTATTGTGTTGTTATTGCTGGAACCCAAGGTTCGTCTTAGTCAGGGGAGAAGGCCCTGATGACATTTGGCATGTTCCCTGTATGTGAAAGGCTTAATTGAGCGTGTAACGTGGCTAATTGGAGCAGTGATATATTACCACTGTGGGGAAAATCTCAACAGAGTCACATTTGTCTTATTTGGCAGAAAGTGAGATTGACGTTTCCTTGCTACTTACAGTAAGTACGTGGACAGGGCTTTGCTCATTCTTTTTCTGTCACATATGGAGGATTTGCATTTCCTGTTCTGTGTGGAATCTCCCTCACTGGTTGGTTCCCATTGAGGTAGAGATCTACGCGGGACTTTTTCTTTTCCCCCGCTGGCTTTCTGTCCCGCTCACGCAACTAACACCAGCCCTGGTTCCGAAGCCAACCGCAGCCCAGCAATGTTATTTTAGGTGTATGTGAAGCAGCTCACTTGCTAGCCATGGTCCCAACAATTTGGCGCCCTATAAGTAATATCACAATGCGCAAAAAATGTTTTACCAGAGATTCTCATATTATATTCCATTATATTAGGCTAGCTACATTACTGGGCTATATCAGCCAATAGGTTAGACATAGTTTGAAGAGAGCAGAGTTGGAGAGAGAGAGAGGACACTTGCATTTTCTCTTGAGCTACGTTCAACAGCCTACCTTTTAGGATCAGGACGATTTTCAGACGGCGACAAATATGGGTGATCAATATTTATTTATTGGCAATGTAGTAAACTATAGCCTAATTATATTTAGGAAGTTAATTTCCTTTGAAATATAACTGCCCCGTGCTTCTCCGGCCTCTGGCGGTGCTACAGCCTACTTTATTTAATTGAGACCGCACACGCAGCTGATCTCACAGGTATGGCTACTGAACTTGAAGCAGCAAGAATGATGAGAGTGGACACTTGTGCTTTCTCTTGAGCTACTTTTTGAATACAGGCTAGAGCTATACTTTTTTAGGAGCAGGATGATTTGTAGGCAGAGACAAATAAATGAGTAATCAAGAATAATCAATAATATCAGCATGGTATGTGCGCGTTGCGCAAGTTGTGCAGGGGGCTATTGCATCAATCTGTCTCCCTCCCGGAGTCTCATTTAGATGTTTGGAATCCAGCCATGTGTTTTAAGTTCATTCTCAGAGATGAAACTGATATATAGTTAAATGCATTGCAGAAACAGATTTCAGAGGCCCTTTGGTTTTAATGGTAGGCATCACATGCTCCCATCCTGAATGTTGAATGTGTACCATGGAACCACTCTTTCTCTTTAATGCACTCTGGGCTGCTGTCACCATGAACACTTCCAATAGAGGGTCTCTCTGTTAGAGGACTCTGGGCCGCTTCGTTTGAGAGGCGGCCGGTGGTGATGGAGCTGGTTGGTTTGTTTGGTTGAAGACATTGGTGGCTTTGAGGTGCTTGTGATATCTCATTAGGACAGCTTAGAGGTCCTCATCCCAACACTGGAGCCATTTTAGTGTTTCCCCTCTGATCAGAGCTGACAGCAGAAGAGACTGGGCCTTTGGGTCACTGCGGTTTCACAACTCCCCCAAACACAACCTCAGAGGCAGGGCCACAGACTCTGCGTCTGATGGAGAAACAATTACTTGGGTAGGAAAGGCAACATTATCTTTCGTGCAGTTTGTGAATGAGTGATAGTTAGGGTGTATAACCTGTGGAGCAATGAGAGCCAAATGAGGGTTGCTGGGCTAGGGCTCCCAGAGGGGTGGTTTGGCTGGGGCTGTGGTGGGGTCTTGTTTGAATTAGTTTACAGGCAGTGAAATGAAGCTCCCTGCTGAGATGTGAAGGGCCCAAGCAGCCTGAAGGCCCTTTCATACTATCTCTCCCTGAAAGGCATATTTATATCTTCCAGACTAGTAATTAATCACGCCTGTTTTTTTCTGAGGGGTGGTGGTGGTGAGAGGGGAGGGAGGGAAGAAGGAGAGGGTGGTATGTGTGTTTCAGAGATCTCTTTGTCCTGCCAAAAGCCACATAGCATAACCAAAATTAAAACATTGATTTAATTTAACGCAATGAGGCAAGAGATACTGGTTTCTCAAGTCCAGCCCCGTGTTTATCTTAAATGAGAAGGACGTCTCGTCATCCTTGGTTTCGTAAGACGTTGCAAGCTTATTCAGCAAACTTTGAAAACAAAAAGGATTTTGTCTGTCACAAACTTTCCCTCTATTTCAAGATGCAGACTGAGGATGGTAAAGAGGTTGGCCCTGCATAATAGCTGGTGCTCAGCTTACTGTGGTGTGGAGTGTGTTTCTGAATAAGTATTAGATTGCATATTTTTCATGGTCATCGGTATGTTATAAAACTTGTGCCCCAGTGTATTGATTCCACCCCTTCTATTGTACTGCTGGATTTAGAAAATGTACCACTCCAACCAACTATTCAATATACAAGCAACTTTTTAAACAATAAGTGAAGATGTTTTAGATTTTTGGCAATGAAGTTGAGATATGCCTGTTGGAGAGTTGTAGACACATTTACAATCCCATTTGATAAAAATATTGGTCATGGTCAGTGGATGCAGTGCACTGTACGGTTAAGAGTTCTTTGATCTCTATGGCACCCATCTTGACTGCTCCCTGAGGACTGGACATCATATGGTTGTTGTAGTAAATGACTATGTGACCACAATGTGCATTTTCATCTGTAATCCTCCTAAAATTCACTTGTCGGTTTTAGACATGTTTAATTACATTGTGTACAATTTAGGACTATCCCACTGTTATGGGTTGGCTTAAATGTCACATTTAAACTAGAAAAAACTGCCATAGGCCTATATGGTCTGCTGCTTTACTTAGCCTAAGTACCAGCTCAAGTATTTTTCCGAAGATCTATTTAAGCATGACTTCTTTTAGGAGTAGCCTACTGTTTTGGAGTAGAGTTACACTATTTGTTAGTTTCAGTTTTCGATCGTAGCATTCGTGCAGCCTATGGTTTGTTTTATAGTTGTCTTGGGGCAAGATGTTTCCTGAATGAACATGAGTGGTTGAAGACGTTGAGCGTGTTATGCTATATCAGGCAGTATTAAAGGGCTCCTAAAGGGACCTGTTATGTTTACTTTTACATAGATATATTTGGCTGCTATTTCAGACTTGTGTGCCATGTGCACCCTACAGTGTAACATTGTATTCCTCTTAAGCATCTTCTCATCCAGACTGGTCAGGCTGTATGGCACAGCTGTAATAAGGTCACTGTGAAGGTCAAATGGACGAATGACAAAGCACAGGAACCACTTGTCATGCTACTGTGTGAGTGGGAACGGAAAAGACACAGTTTCAATGTCTTTCTATAACTTGATGTTTAATGCCAGTCAAAGTTACTGGAGCTACTTCAAAGCCATTCACAGTAATCCATATTACAGCATCTACGTTGTGTGAATAGCAAACACAAAGCATTTTGGATTGGTGTTCAGTCAGTCCATAGCTCTGTCAGCTGCTGCTCTGTAGTTACAGGCATGGACCCGGTATGACGTGGGTCTGGAAAAGAGTTCCGGATCATTTTATGTCTCTGTCTATCAAACTTTATAATGTTCTGATTTTTACCCCACTGGCACTGTCCTTTAATTAGATTATACCAGAGGAATAACCACAGTTCAGATGCCAATTCGTGTCCCAGACTGTGTAAAATGTGCTGTTCCACTGGCTGGCAAAACAGAGCAGGTGAGAGCAGACAAGGTCCTGAGGCAGAGAGCCGTGCATCAACTTCTTCAATAATCCCTTTTTTCTCTCGCTCTCTCCTTTGCGTTCAGAGCTGAGCCTCCAACATTATTAAAGTACCTTGCAATCATAGACTAACACAGAGGGAGTATGAATTTTCAAGGAGATAGTAGGTGTATAATGGCGTTTAATATACATTGAGCAGGTTTATGCACTTTGAATATGATTGTGTTGGCAGGTGGTGAGAATGGATATTGACACTGACCTGGGGCTCTGACAGTGTGTTAACTCAGTCACTCATTACACAGTTCTCAGACTGAGCAGGAAGTTAAACACTACGAATCCACCAGAGGGTCTAGAGACGGGCACTAAATGAGAGCAACAAAGTATTTCAAATACAAACTGGTTGCCAAATGTGGACGTGTGCCAGGAAAAATGATAATTGTCATGAAAAATAAACTCCAAATATCATTATTACAGCGAGCCATGTTGCTTCCAATAACAATCAACCTTTTTATTTAGTCTGTTACAAATCTATCATTTACATTGAAAATAGGGGCCTGTGTTTGAAGAGCACAGCCAAGGAAAGCAGTGGAAGTGGACAGCTGTAGGTAATTAGAGCAGGCTTTGGGATGGCCAGGGATTCAAAGTAAACATGAGCGCTTTCCACAGTCAACAACATTTACAAATGTAGAAGAAGGAAGCTACTGAATTTGTGAAGAATGTGCAGCGGGAAAGGAAAGCGTAGAAGCATGAAGCCAGCAGATGGCCAAAATGAAATCCATGCGGCATGTGGCTAACAGGACTGTGGGGTGATTCTTCTGACGGTGGACCCTGAAGTTCAAGGAGGGCCAGAACAAGGCTGTTCCGGGTTAATACTTATAGGTTTACATCCAGCCGCGCATTGGTAGACTCAGATTTTCTAGAAATTCCCCTTCAAGGGAACACACTTTTTTATATTTTTAAAGCAGAACTCTGGCCTCCCTCTGTTTGCTACTGTGAAATAACAAATCAACTCTGGCTCCTCCTCACTCAGACTTTCTGAAGGAGTCTGTAGTCTGCAGCTTTCAAACTTAATGTATCTTGTCATCAGAGGTGATGTGATTGAAACAATTGACCATTGAGGAGCTTCAAACTAGAAGATGAAACCAAACTCTTTTTAGGCTTGTGTCCTTGAAGAGCTTCAAGTTTTTCAGGCGTGCCCCCTGAAATATTCGTGACCTCCTTGACTGGCAGGCAGCGATACTTTAAATTGCTGAAATGTTTCAGATGCAGGATGACTGACAGGGGGAAGTTGTTCTCCTGTGGCATTATGTGGGGCCCCAGCTTGTCCCTGATAACTTTTTCATCCCCCAGAACTCAAGTGGCTGGGAGAATTTTTTTCTTCTGTCCTGTGAGGTCTCATGGACCACGTAGCAGTCTTTAAGAGGTCGGCCTAGAGGAATGTATCATGAGGCAGATACATTTATTACCACTCTGAGCTCTTCTTCCATAATTAATAGGATTGTAATATTTCACAGTAAAACCCATTCTTTTTCCAGCCCTGCAGACATTAGGGGGATCCTTAACGGAAAAAATATGAATCAAATAATCTAATTTCTTCACACAAAAGGGGTTTTAACTCTTCGAAAATGTATATTTTTTATAAATGGTTTACTTTAGCAGAAAATGTGTTGTATATTTTATACCACCGATAACATACGCATAGTTTAGAGAGGACCCACCTGGCACACACTGGTTGAATCAACATTGTTTCGATGTGATTTCAATGAAATTACAATGAACCAACGTGGAATAGATGTTACATTGATGTCTGTACCCAGTAAGGAGAGCTTTGTTTCAGTGTAAAAGGCTGCTGTTTGGCCAGTCAATTTCGCTACACTTTGAAGTGTGTTGAAATTGTCAACATTCTTGACACTCGTCCCTCTTCTAAAGGACCGACAGGAGAATTATGTGAAGCGCCAGTAGAATGCCACAGTGAGAAATGTAACAGCGGGAAGTTAGTCAGTGGAATACAATCATGTTCAGTCTGTCTCTCTCCATGGCATCCACAAACCAAATATTAGCCCACTGGCTGGAGAGTCTATCTGAGGTAGTTGATTTTAACAGCCTCCCTTGAAGCACTCATTTTATTCTATTTTTTTAAATGGCTGCCATGGAATTCGATCATCAGACATGCTGCTTCTCTCTCCTCTTTTTGGCTGTCTTTAACAATGATATAACAATTGCATTACAAGTGCTAGTGTCATAAATTATGTGCACTGGTGTGCATAGGCATTCGATTTGGCTTGTAAAACGCTGGGTGAGACTGGGCGAGAGAGTGTAGGTTTTGTTTTTCAAAGCCAGGCACAACTTCAGAGGAATGAAGTTGAACATTTGCTTTTTGTTTAACCCCAAAGCTTGAAGAAACAAAATACTGCCTTTCACTGGCCGCTCAAGGACTTCATTAAAAAAAGAATGACGGCCCACCATACTGTGCCCATTCATTTCACTCTTAATATTTCAAAATGTCGCTAACGTGCAATAGGTTGTCCTATAATGCCTTTCTTGAGTTTCCCTGACTGAATTCTGTATGCCATGTTTGTGGAGCCCATTGGAGTGAAATTCTAGCTGTACAGTACAGCTATTCTAGCTCTATAGCTGTACTGCATGTACAGGGTCCCTTGGCTTGATATGCTGGGTGTTTTTATGGAATAGGAAGTGAGAACATGTACAGGGTCCCTTGGCTTGATATGCTGGGTGTATTTCTGGAATAGGAAGTGAGAACATGTACAGGGTCCCTTGGCTTGATATGCTGGGTGTATTTATGGAATAGGAAGTGAGAACATGTACAGGGTTCCTTGGCTTGATATGCTGGGTGTATTTATGGAATAGGAAGTGTGAACATGTACAGGGTCCCTTGGCTTGATATGCTGGGTGTATTTATGGAATAGGAAGTGAGAACATGTACAGGGTCCCTTGGTGTGATATGCTGGGTGTATTTATGGAATAGGAAGTGAGAACATGTGGGAAACCATTGTTAGCCAGGACTATGCTTTAATTTGAACAATGACTCGTTTTTATTTCATCCTTGAATGCAAACATATTTTATGGGGTTTGGCTTCACTGTACACCATGGACAAACCGAGTCCTACAGTGTCACATTCTGTGCCATGAAGCATACATTTATACCAACATCGACAGCACAGTGTCATTACCACAGAGGCTAACAGTTATGCAGTCTTCATCAAAGCACACAGCTGGTAAAAGAGAGGCAAACTTGCTCAGTAGTTTTGTGATGCCCCAGATACAGATAATGTCTGTTCCGTTTAGAGCAGTAATCAGGGCCTGTAGTAGTTATCTGCCCGTCAGACTGCATAGAGCTGATGTGAGCAACAAGGCCCTCACCCCTCTGACCGGGTGTGCCTGCTCACTCACCCCGCTCTTCTGAAGACTGGAAGTTGGGTGGTTTTATGATTTAATGACTGCTGTCGGATCCGATCAGGGACTGAGATGAACGTTGCCAGCTGTTCTACCTGCGCTCTGCTCTGCTCTCCTCGTCCTGTTTCTGTTTCTCTCATACATGTCCAACATGCTCCACATACAGCGGCCTCACGGTGGTAGTGGAGATCCTTACTGGGGGAGTCTGTACCCTTTGTACCCAGCTAAGTTGCTGTTTTAGGCTCCCATTATGAATGTGCAGTGTGTACAGCCAGACGTAAGATTGTCAATAGAATGACTAAATGGTATATGGGCTTTGTGGAATGATATTGTTGGTTTTATTTTGTGGAAATGGGGTCTGATGTGTCCGATTACAGTGAAGCCATTCATTCCAGTTGTCCCTGTGTAAATGCTCTACATGCTTTAGAATGTGATACGGAGATGTATATTATGTATCTCATTTGAGATTCTGTGTTAAATATCAGGGTCGGGGGAATGATCAAATCTACATTTAAAGGAGTGGGATTTCTCATGACCAAGATCTGAGGATGTGGGACCGAGTTAGACCCCTCCTGTTCCCTGGAGATGGGCTGAGGTCATTAGTTTGAGTTTTGAAGTGTTTGGCCTTTTGATGTTCCAATGTTCTCTTTAGGCAGTCTGGCCTGAAGGATATTTAATATCGCTCCCGCAAATTTTCAGTTCGGAATAATTTGAACTGAGCATCTGTCAAAGGAGCAGCCGTTTAAATACATTGGTCACGGTTAAAGAGGCAGAAAATGAGGCCAGATTAGTGGGAGCACCTTTTTCTGTGGTCTGGGTCTGGCCTGGCGAGGGCTTCTCTCTCCAACCGGGGCACAGAGCCTGACGAAAAACACTCCCAATCCTAGATCATTAATGACATACCACCACCGGGGTTAAAACCTCGCTCTCGCCTGTCTTCCACAGGACCATGGCACGCCTGTCTTCCACAGGACCATGGCTCGCCTGTCTTCCACAGGACCATGGCTCGCCTGTCTTCCACAGGACCATGGCTCGCCTGTCTTCCACAGGACCATGGCTCGCCTGTCTTCCACAGGACCATGGCTCGCCTGTCTTCCATAGGACCATGGCACGCTTGTCTTCCACAGGACCATGGCTCGCCTGTCTTCCACAGGACCATGGCTCGCCTGTCTTCCACAGGACCATGGCACACCTGTCTTCCACAGGACCATGTCTCGCCTGTCTTCCACAGGACCATGGCTCGCCTGTCTTCCACAGGACCATGGCTCGCCTGTCTTCCACAGGACCATGGCTCGCCTGTCTTCCACAGGACCATGGCTCGCCTGTCTTCCACAGGACCATGGCTCACCTGTCTTCCATAGGACCATGGCACGCTTGTCTTCCACAGGACCATGGCTCGCCTGTCTTCCACAGGACCATGGCTCGCTTGTCTTCCACAGGACCATGGCTCACCTGTCTTCCACACGACCATGGCACGCTTGTCTTCCATAGGACCATGGCTCGCCTGTCTTCCACACGACCATGGCTCGCCTGTCTTCCACACGACCATGGCACGCTTGTCTTCCACACGACCATGGCACGCTTGTCTTCCACACGACCATGGCACGCCTGTCTTCCACAGGACCATGTCACGCCTGTCTTCCACACGACCATGGCTCGCCTGTCTTCCATAGGACCATGGCTCGCCTGTCTTCCACACGACCATGGCTCGCCTGTCTTCCACACGACCATGGCTCGCCTGTCTTCCACAGGACCATGGCTCGCTCTTTTCCACACGACCATGGCTCGCTTGTTTTCCACACGACCATGGCTCGCCTGTCTTCCACACGACCATGGCTCGCCTGTCTTCCACACGACCATGGCTCGCCTGTCTTCCACACGACCATGGCACGCTTGTCTTCCACACGACCATGGCTCGCCTGTCTTCCACACGACCATGGCTCGCCTGTCTTCCACACGACCATGGCTCGCCTGTCTTCCACACGACCATGGCTCGCCTGTCTTCCACACGACCATGGCTCGCTTGTCTTCCACACGACCATGGCTCGCTTGTCTTCCACACGACCATGGCTCGCCTGTCTTCCACACGACCATGGCTCGCCTGTCTTCCACACGACCATGGCTCGCCTGTCTTCCACACGACCATGGCACGCTTGTCTTCCACACGACCATGGCACACTTGTCTTCCACACGACCATGGCTCGCCTGTCTTCCACACGACCATGGTACACTTGTCTTCCACACGACCATGGCTCGCCGTCCGAGACCCTCACTCCTTTGTGCTGCTGTGGCACGAGGGGGATTGTCTCAGTGTTTCAGCTCCTTGATATTTTATTAATGAACGTTCTGGAGGAGAGCCCAGGCTAGACCAGACTCCCCTCTCTCTCTCTCTGAGACGCCCTGAGTAACGGGGAGCGCTGCATCCCCAGCGTCTCCACATCAAACATCCCCCTTGTGTTTCCACTGGGGGTGTGTAGGGGGACCTTTATAAGGGTACACAATCTTAGGCTATGTTTTATCGCTGGGAGAACCATGAAAGAGCATGCATTAGATGGTCTGAAAGCAGCTGTCAGTGCTTATTGTAACTGACTGGGCCTATCTCTTGCAAAGCTTTTTAGCTTGTCTTCTTTCCATCAACCACAAACAAACAAAGGACCATCCCTTGAGTGACAGCAAGATACAATGTGCTGTGGAGATAGACATTGTTTCATTGCTTTATTAGGTTCTCGCTGGGTTCTCCAGGAAATGAAAACTTTGGATTAAAGCTTTTCGCCATATGACACTCAGCTCTGATGGTTCAGTTTCAAGAGAGGTATTGTGTCATACTTTCCTTGTAGAGATATTGTAGATACATTGTGTCATACTACTGTTAAACCTTTGAAAATATTGTAAAAAAAATATATTTTTAAGAATATTAGATGTAGAATCTAGCAGTCTTGCCCAAAAACTTTACTTTGTGTGTTTTATAAGGATCCCTTACAGTACTAATGACCTTTATGAAATAGATTGAGTACATTTCTTTAGCATGTAAAGAGCGTGTGAAAGAGCAGGGGGGAGAGTACTTGTTAATATTGGTGAGTAACACAACACTGGTTCACACCCTTCTCTCCTATTCCCCCTCATCATTCTCTGCCTCCCCACCTGTGTCGAGGCTGCAGAAGATGAAGACAGGTTGCGTGAGTAGAACGCCCCAGACACTATCTTTGGGGGGAAATAAACAGCACATTAGTTCCAGGTTGTCTTGGAACGGTATGAAACAGAAGAGCGGAGTGGAGAGGTTAGGGGAAGTCCACTCCAGGATGGGAGCTGGGGATTATTAACGGGCAGGGACTCGTATTAAACCAGGAGTTTGCTCGCCCTGTCTTTCCCTCTCTTACTCACTTTCTCTCTCTTTCTCTCTCTCTCTTTCTCTCTCCTTTCTCTCTCTTTCTCTTTCTCTTTCTCTCTTTCTTTCCTGCTTTTGCCATGTGCTGTAGATTAGCTGCAGTCCAGAACTGCCCCCCCCTACTCCCCCAACTTTCTCTATTAATTTTTACAAAGGCAGTGAAATTTGTTTAAGGCGAACATGACTTGCTTTTCAGACAGGTTTGGCAAAAAGGGGATAAATCATTCTGAGTGTCACTTGAGAACCATACCCGGCCAAAAACAAAGAAATACAAAAACATAGAAAGAAGAACATAGAACGCCCACCCTAGTTACACCCTGGCCGAACCAAAATAGAGAATAAAAAGCCTCTCTATGGCCAGGGCGTGACTAGGGTGGGCGTTCTATGTTCTTCTTTCTATGTTTTTGTATTTCTTTGTTTTTGGCCGGGTATGGTTCTCAATCAGGGACAGCTGTCTGTCGTTGCCTCTGATTGAGAACCATACTTAGGTAGCTTTTGCCCACATGGGTTGTGAGTAGTTATTTTCTGTTTAGTGTACGACGACCGTTACAGAACTACCCACCACCACCAAAGGACCAAGCAGTGTGGTGAGGAGCAGCAGAGCTATCTGGAGATGGGAGGAGATACTGGAAGGCAAGGGACCCTGGGCACAGGCTGGGGAGTATCGCCGTCCACAGGAGGAACTGGAGGCAGCTAAGGCTGAGTGGAAACACTACGAGGAGTTGGCACGGCTGGCAAGGAAGCCCAAGAGGCAGCCCCAAAAATGTATTGGGGGAGGCACACTGGGAGTGTGGCAGAGTCAGGAGTCAGACCTGAACCAACTCCCCGTGCTTATCGTAAGGGGCCAAGGATGGAACCAGAGCCAGTCAGGGCGAAATTGGAGGTGAGCGACAGAAGCGAAGCAGAGACAGTGAATGAGTAAATGGGGAGATTGGAGGAGAGAGTAATGAGGGAGTTGCTGTGTTGGTGCATGAGGCACGACATCCGCCCGATGGAGCGTGTCTGGGATTTGATGTCACTTGAGTCAGCTCTCCATACTCGTCCTGAGGTGCGAGCTAGCCGTCTGGTGAAGACTGTGCCAGCCCCACGCACCAGGCCTCCTGTGCGCCTCCCTATCCCTGCGCGTCCTGTGCCAGCTCGGCGCTACAGCTCTCCAAGACGTGCGGGCATCGTACTGGTCAGGCACCGTGTTATGCGGTGGAGCGCACAGTGTCTCCAGTACGTGTTCTTAGCCCAGTGCGCTACATCCCAGCTCCCCGCATCTGCCGGGCTAGGGTGAGGATCCAGCCAGGACGGATGGTGCCAGCCCTGCTCTCCAGACCTCCAGTGTGTCTCCTCGGGCCAGGATATCCTTGCGTCGGCGCTGCGCACTGTGTCTCCCGTGTGTCTGCACAGCCCAGTGCGTCCTGTACATGCGCCCCAAACGTGCCGGGCTAAAATCACCATCCAGCCAGGATGGGTTGTGCAGGCCCTTAGTTCGAGACCTCCAGTGCGCCTCCATGGCACGGTCTATCCTGTGCCTCCAAGGACCAGGCTGTCTCTCTGTCTCCTTCCTCCAGAGTCTCCCTCCAGCCCGGAGCTGCCAGAGTCTCCCTCCAGCCCGGAGCTGCCAGAGTCTCCCTCCAGCCCGGAGCTGCCAGAGCCTCCCTCCAGCCCGGAGCTGCCAGAGCCTCCCTCCAGCCCGGAGCTGCCAGAGCCTCCCTCCAGCCCGGAGCTGCCAGAGCCGCCCATCAGCCCGGAGCTGCCAGAGCCGCCCGTCAGCCCGGAGCTGCCAGAGCCGCCCGTCAGCCCGGAGCTGCCAGAGCCGCCCTTCACTCCGGAGCTGCCAGAATCGCAGCCCCTGAGTCCAGAGGCGCCCCTCAGTCCAGAGGCGCCCCTCAGTCCAGAGGCGCCCCTCAGTCCAGAGGCGCCCCTCAGTCCAGTGGCGCCCGTAGCTCTTGCCCACATGGGTTGTGAGTAGTTATTTTCTGTTTAGTGTGTGTTGCACCTGACAGAGCTGTTTCGGTTGTGCCTTTTGTTACTTTGTATTTAGTGTTCAGTTACAGTGCCTTGTGAAAGTATTCGGCCCCCTTGAACTTTGCGACCTTTTGCCACATTTCAGGCTTCAAACATAAAGATATAAAACTGTATTTTTTGTGAAGAATCAACAACAAGTGGGACACAATCATGAAGTGGAGCGACATTTATTGGATATTTCAAACTTTTTTAACAAATCAAAAACTGAAAAATTGGGCGTGCAAAATTATTCAGCCCCTTTACTTTCAGTGCAGCAAACTCTCTCCAGAAGTTCAGTGAGGATCTCTGAATGATCCAATGTTGACCTAAATGACTAATGATGATAAATACAATCCACCTGTGTGTAATCAAGTCTCCGTATAAATGCACCTGCACTGTGATAGTCTCAGAGGTCCGTTAAAAGCGCAGAGAGCATCATGAAGAACAAGGAACACACCAGGCAGGTCCGAGATACTGTTGTGAAGAAGTTTAAAGCCGGATTTGGATACAAAAAGATTTCCCAAGCTTTAAACATCCCAAGGAGCACTGTGCAAGCGATAATATTGAAATGGAAGGAGTATCAGACCACTGCAAATCTACCAAGACCTGGCCGTCCCTCTAAACTTTCAGCTCATACAAGGAGAAGACTGATCAGAGATGCAGCCAAGAGGCCCATGATCACTCTGGATGAACTGCAGAGATCTACAGCTGAGGTGGGAGACTCTGTCCATAGGACAACAATCAGTCTTATATTGCACAAATCTGGCCTTTATGGAAGAGTGGCAAGAAGAAAGCCATTTCTTAAAGATATCCATAAAAAGTGTAGTTTAAAGTTTGCCACAAGCCACCTGGGAGACACACCAAACATGTGGAAGAAGGTGCTCTGGTCAGATGAAACCAAAATTGAACTTTTTGGCAACAATGCAAAACGTTATGTTTGGCGTAAAAGCAACACAGCTGAACACACCATCCCCACTGTCAAACATGGTGGTGGCAGCATCATGGTTTGGGCCTGCTTTTCTTCAGCAGGGACAGGGAAGATGGTTAAAATTGATGGGAAGATGGAGGGAGCCAAATACAGGACCATTCTGGAAGAAAACCTGATGGAGTCTGCAAAAGACCTGAGACTGGGACGGAGATTTGTCTTCCAACAAGACAATGATCCAAAACATAAAGCAAAATCTACAATGGAATGGTTCAAAAATAAACATATCCAGGTGTTAGAATGGTCAAGTCAAAGTCCAGACCTGAATCCAATCGAGAATCTGTGGAAAGAACTGAAAACTGCTGTTCACAAATGCTCTCCATCCAACCTCACTGAGCTCGAGCTGTTTTGCAAGGAGGAATGGGAAAAAATGTCAGTCTCTCGATGTGCAAAACTGATAGAGACATACCCCAAGTGACTTACAGCTGTAATCGCAGCAAAAGGTGGCGCTACAAAGTATTAACTTAAGGGGGCTGAATAATTTTGCACGCCCAATTTTTCAGTTTTTGATTTGTTAAAAAAGTTTGAAATATCCAATAAATGTCGCTCCACTTCATGATTGTGTCCCACTTGTTGTTGATTCTTCACAAAAAAATACAGTTTTATATCTTTATGTTTGAAGCCTGAAATGTGGCAAAAGGTCGCAAAGTTCAAGGGGGCCGAATACTTTCGCAAGGCACTGTACTGTGCCCTTGAGTCTGACATATGGAAAGTCAGCTGCTGAAGGCCATTAAAAGCTTAGAGTGACTCAATGGCCTATTCTCAACATTCAAATACCATTTTCTATGTTCTTCAAAATCTTCCTTTTTTCATCAGGTGTCTGGTCTTTTCGAAGGTGTTAATGGCACAAAGTCCCCTGCAGAGTGATATTCTAGTCAGGGTATGGAAGCAGGCTCATCCCCCACAGAGCTTCATCAGGGGGAAGAGAGAGGAGATGGGGGAAACTAAGACCAGGGCCACCTCCATCCCACACAGCTCTTAGAGGTGGCAGAGCCAGAGAGGGAGAGGGGAGGAGAGGTGGTAATGGCACGGAAGTTGATAAAAACGAAGCCAGGTAATGGAAATTGGTTTTAAACCACTAGCCAAGTTCCTCCTCAGAAGGAGACAGGTTGGGCTAATGAACCCTGACAGGGCATTCCAGAGCAGTACCACACTTACAGCAAATCCCCCTCCGCTGCTGTCTCCCCTTGCCACCAGAGGAGGAGGAAACGTACAACTTTACAGAGACTAACTACTGCCCATTTCCTGGTTGTTTAACACCCAATCGAACTTCAAAGCCTGTAACACCGCCTGGCGTACTTCAAACACGCCGGCCACTCTCTCAATTAGCTAAATGTGCCTGGCCTCGAACCACGACCCCTCCTGCACTACTTAACACTAAAAACTGGAGTGCAGCCAGCACACATCACCTCAAGCTCAGACACACCGTGGAGAGCATCACTACCAAACACCACACACTCATAGTCACTACCCAGGTACTCATTCCATTCGATATAGTGAACACTGTACACCCACATCCATATATCAAACACAACCACCAGCAGGCTAACTCATGACTAGATAAACATCAATGTCTTAGGGTAGTGTACACTCTGGTCAATAGCATACTAGAATTTTAGAGAGTAGTGGTTTTGTTATCAGGCCAAAATGTTATGCTATAAGATAGTGCTGTAGAACATTCTGGAGTTGAAAAACATGGAAAATACAGGGATTATAACAGGTGCCATTTAATTGCCACTGACAAATGATTGAAAGAGTGGAAAAAATTGACAATTAAAAACCAAAAGAACAATAGAATTACCTGTTGTATTCCCCACTGATTTGGACAGACCTTCGATGACACACCTATCGAGGAGATAATTAACTATTTGTAGACAATTAACACTGAAGTCAGGGTTCTGGTTCTTTTTCTGATGAACAGTCTGCTTTAGGTTAATTGTGGGTCCCACTATGTGTGCTTGCTATAAAACTGAGCACAGCAAAATAAGGACAAGCATATGAGGGTGGGGAAATAAAGTCTCAGTGTAATGACCGTTGGTGGAAGAAGGTGAGGACCAAGGTGCAGCGTGGTACGTGTTCGGCATTTTATTAAATATACTGTATATGATAGTGTAACTCTGAAATCCTTCCCCTCCTTGACCCTAACCCACCAAGTGTAGTTGTATCAGTGGGGAGCGTCCATGAAAAGGACCGTTTTAGAGCAGCCTCAATGGGCTTGAGGAGTAAGGAGCTGTTGGAACTCCTCTGACTGCCATATTGGAGCAGGGAGAGATGGAGAAGAAGGGGTGAAAGGGCAGGTGTCTGCCACAGAATTTAATTAGAGAGACGGGATGCTTTGTCCTCGATAAAGTTGCTTTAGGCATTCTTTAATTGCCCCCCCCCCCCTTATCTCCAGCAGACCCCCCTCCTCCATCAAGTTCATTAGTATTCATCTTGAAGGTGTGTCACAATGCTGAGGGATGTCTGTGCTTTACTTCACCTCATCTCGTTAACTCAATCTTACTCATACTTACACACACACTCTGACAAAATACTTCCTTAATGACTCCCTCTTGCCAAAATGTAGCAGCCGCGTCATAGTATCTAGAACAGATTTGTCGAGCAGACTAGTTGTTGTTGTCAGAAGTCATGTAGTCAGTGCAAGTCTCCCAGCTTGTATAAGGTAGGTTTCTCCAAAAGCTTTCAATTAGGATTTTAGCTGCAGATTTGAATACAACATTCTAGGTATTGGGAGGCACAGTAACTGTACACTAGTGGAAAGGTATTAATTATGGCCAACTTGTTTGAACATTCAATAACAAGCATTCTGTACATCTACAGAACATAACACAACCCGTAGTCTTCTCTCAACAACTATCATAAAATATAGACTGGAATTGACTAGTTTAAAACAACACATTTTGTGGAAGCTTTACAGGTGTCTGTACCAGAGAGAGGAGAGAGAGGAGGGAGAGGGAGATAGAGAGAGGAGAGGGAGAGGGAGAGAGAGGAGAGGGAGAGAGGGAGAGAGAGGAAGGGAGAGGGAGATAGAGAGAGGAGAGGGAGAGGGAGAGAGAGGAGAGGGAGAGGGAGAGAGAGGAGAGGGAGAGAGAGAGAGGGAGAGAGAGGAAGGGAGAGGGAGAGAGAGAAAGGGTGAGGGAGAGAGAGAGAGGGAGAGAGAGGGAGAAGGAGAGAGAGGAAGGGAGAGAGAGAGACTCAGTGAATGTGAGATGGCAATAAGGTGCTTTGGAAGTTTCACACTGTATTAGGAGCTCAGTCATATCAATATGTATTCAAAAGAGCAGCCTCCCCAGGGATTGAGCCTCTCTGCCTGACACTGGTTCAAAACAAACAGAAGGACTTTAGGGGATCCACCATCTATTGGTTAGTACCAGATGTTGTTCCTTCTCTAGTCCACGGTTGGTTTTACCTGTGTGTGCTAGAGATTAACCACATTATCTGCTCTGCCATAAAACAGGTTTGAACAGGGGCCTATGAGGGTTGAGTGCATGCAGCCATTGTTTACTGTGTTTCTGAAAGAGATTAGTAAGAGCCTGTCACATGAAGGCAATCTTCAAAGAGACCCTTGAGAGGAGATTTGACATGAGGACCATGGCTGTCATGTTCACAGAGATGTGCCCAATAAGACTGGCTTTGCTATGAGGGAATGCAACAAGCTAGATCAAACGAAAGCAAGGCCGCTGGATCATTCATGTGTTGCCTGTTCATTAGTCGACAGGTTTGAATAAGACAGTTAATATGGGAGATTTGGAGATCAATCATGAACTGATTAAACATTTAATTAAATCCAGGAGGGGGATATGATTGTTTTGATAAATAGGAGTGTATGTAATAAGCAATTAACTTTTAAATGATTGTGACTTACATGATGGTGTTGCCAAATAAGTTAATAAAAGAAGAATTGCTTTTGAAAAATAAGTAAATTGCATTTTTTTTAATCAAAAGGCTTTTCTCCATCTTCAGCTTTATCAGCAGTGTTTAGCCTAGCTAGCAACATAAAAAAAGTGAAAATTGAGATTAGACCGAGCAATAATACTGCCCATCGCTCATTAAAACCGTAATCGTGCGTAAAATGAGATTGATGGAAATTTATCTAAAAGGTCAAGGAAAGGGAATTTTCTAGGCTGACACAGGATTTAATGGACATGATTTTAATTTAGCTGCTTCTCACAACACCAGGAGGATCAAAATCCCCCCAGGCAAAATGTAGGCCTTTACATACTGACCCTATCCCCACCTCTCCTCTACCTTCTTTAAATCAAATCAAATAACATTGTATTTGTCACACGCACCGAATACAATGGGTGTAGACTTTACCATGATATGCCTGCTTACAAGCCTTTCTACAGTAAAAAATGAATACAAATATAAAAAAACGAACAGGGGGAACATAATCCAGAGGAATTCATCTATATACTGGGTGACTACTGTTCTCGCCATCTCAACTGAGTTGCACTGTGCTTTTGTTTTTGTAGTGTACAGTGAAAGTGAAACCCAGTTCTTAAATATGGAAGTGATTTGAGTTGATGAAATGCATTAGCGTCTGTTTGGCGTGCTCTGTTATAGCCATCACTAAAGAGAAGAGGCAGGAGATGGTTGTGCCAAGGTCCCTCAATAAAAGACAAGGTCAGCTCCCCCCACACCTCTCTCTCTCTCTCTCTCTCTTTCTCTCACTCTTTCTCTCACTCTTTCTCTCTCTCTCTCTCCCGATCTCTCTTTCTGGTAGTTTGCTATATAATCTAATGCCTGGGAATGGTTGGATCCTGCGCAGGGGAACACTGTTGGTAGGATTTACCTCAGCATTTGACCACAGTTTCTCTCCTTATTATCCTTTTTTCTCAACAGGCGTTTAAGGCCAATATTTTAAAGCTCAACTCGATTCCATCCCCCGCTTACACGTTGGATATAAAGTATTTATTTCCTTTAATCGCTAGGTATCACACTGAGCTCAATAACTCCATTCTGCAGTAACAGGATTAGGTGTATCAGTGGGTGAAATTAAGGACATACGTGTGCATCTATTGACCAAGAGCACTTTCAATGTAATGGTTTGAGTCCCGAATGCTCTGGACTGGTATGTCTTGTTTTTTGTATGACAGAACTGATGAATTCCTTCTGCCACTAAGTCTTAAGAAACAGAAATTAAAGGGGAACATGATTGTTTATTCATGTTCTGTCTGTACTTTACAGGTTGATTGTGTCAGGGAGGGTCTGCTGAAAGTTGGAGAGTTGAAGAATGAATGGACAAAGTGTATGTGAACGTGCATGTGTCTACGTTGTGTGTTTGTGTTAGTGTGGCTGCTCTCACGGGGGGTGAGTTGCGTAGGTTATTGAATTGTGCTGTAGTTTTGAGTTTTGATCCGCTTTCTGCGGTCTTGGTCTCCCCCCTGCATGGCTGTGAGGTGCAGACCCAGGGCCTGCTGTTTTAAAGGTTCATTTCAAATCTCCTCCAGAGGCCGATGACTGAGGAGCCTTGCCTTTGATTGATTTTTGAGGCCATTGATCTAATTTCAAAGCCTTTGAATTTCTCCTCTGCATCCCTCGTTTTTTGTGAGGAGTTGAATGAACCTAATTTCCCTGCACCTCATGCAGGGCCGGGCTCGCTGAGGTGGAGAAAACACAGCCAATAAAGAAATAAAGAAACCCCGAGAAACAGGGCGTTCACAGCGGCACTGGATTTTTATAGACTGGATCAATTAAATGTGTCTTATTTGGAACGGTGGGGCTCTGTAACTCGATAAGAGGTAATGCGGTTGATAATGCCCCTCGCTGTGCAGCCATTAGGCAGGAGAACGTTACCGTGGGACTATTAACATGCAAGGATTACAGAGAGACAAGCCCGGTCTCAACCAATTAAAATCAGGAGCAGCCCAGAAACAAGAGAAGTGGGCAGGCTCATTCACAGTGAGAGGCCCCGGCCATCCTGTCCTGCTGTGGGGGCCGGAGAGGGAGGAGGGAGCTGGGACTAGGCTGGCTGGAGAGAGCTGCTGCTGGGGTGGATTGGAGGAAAGGAGTAGGGGGCCTTCACCTCTGCATGGGCACTCCTGTACAACTTTCTCTCTTCTTTAGTTCTGCCCTGTACTGCATGTTGATGAACATCTTTGATGGATGGAAATACCTCCTACTGTACTTTTTTATTCTTATCACAGTTCCATAGGTTTTTCATCAGTTGGAGACTGAGCTGTGTATTTTTCTGTGAAAGACCATCATCTACAGTATTTGTATCAAACACAAAATCATTATTTTTCTCATTCAACACTGAAAAGACAGCATTTAGCATTGTACTGTACTGGACTTATCCTGACCTCTGACCCTCTCTTTATTGAATTTCCTTATCTGAAATGTCCCCTCTGATAATCCTGGTAGACGACTGTTCTATCTCTATGTGTGAATGTACAGTATAAATGTGCTTGTGTGTGCCGCTGTGTGTGTGTGTGCCGCTGTGTGTGTGTGCCGCTGTGTATGTGTGCCCCCCTATCAGTGAGCTCAGACCTGTCAGTAGCTATGTCTAAAGATGAGTGGAGACGTTCAGTGCCTGAGGACATTGCAACAGGGTCCCTGGTGCCACCAGCCCCCCCTGACACAATTACCCGCTCATGTCTAATTGGCATTTGAGGCTTTCTCTGCTTGATCAACCATGGCCACATTGGCATGAAGTGGCAGGGCAGCGCTCGCCAAGCTGTGACTTAGCTGGTGCCACGCTTTGTTCCTCAGCCTCTGCGCTTCTGGCTGCTTACATAATCCGCTAATGTAAATTTGCTCTAGCTAATTAACATCGTCAGCTCCTCCTATAATCTGATCTGACATGAGATGCATCCGTTCCCTGGTGCCTCTCCGTGTTGTCGGCTGGTGTGTGTGTGGCACTCCATGCCCGTGGAGCGGGAGGCCGTGTGACTGACTGGGAGACAGTGCCCTGCCGGATGGCTGCACCCACTCGCTAATCATCCACTCGTTTAGTTCAGTTTAGTTAGCACAGGATCTGAGTAGGGTAGAGGAATGGGGGGTGGGAGAGGAGACTAACTTTCCAGAGCTGAACTAAATTAAAATATGAAGTTGATGTGAGCTGGGGGCAGGGGCTGAACATGAAACAGAGCTGTGGTTAGGTGGTGGAACAGGGACATTAATCCACCTGACAGGCCGAGCTCCAGAGATGAGCTGGGAGATATCCGAGGTGACCGTGCTACAGACAAGCAATCATACTTTCAATTAGACTTCTTTCCCTTTCCCTATCTGGCTCTATCTGCCTCTCTGCTCTGGCAGGATGAGAGATCAAGGCAATGCTCTCTAATGGGCCATTCGCACTGAACTGTCTCTGGATGCACGCTGGTCATTAGCCGGCTGGCCCAACTTTGTTAATAAATGACAAGCATCTGGAATATTGATTGGTTAACCTTCAAAGTGGCGCCACGGACCGCTGAATGATCAGCGGCTAATGACGGTAGGGAGGATGCTGCTGGGTGACTCTGGACCGGCAGTGGGAGGGAGAGGAGGGGAGGTGGTTTGATCCTAAGTTTGAGTTAAGGAGCTACCCCCCCCCCCCCCCTCCCTCCCTCTGCGATGTTATCCTTCTCAGTCCAGCCCTCTAGCCACTTCTCTTGTTCAGCCTGTCTTTCCTGGATGTCCTGTCCTGTTCTTGGGGATGATGATGTGGGGTGGGGGGGGGGGGGGGGGGGGGGTAAGCTCAGTTCCTGTCTGGGTTGATGTGTACCTACTAGCCACCAGCCTCACTCATCCCCTGTGAGGATATGAGATCAGACTGGTCGTTTGTGACGGTGGTGAGTTCAGCGAGCATCTCGCTCACACATTGCCCTCCCCTCCACCATCCCCACTGCCCCCTCTCTGCCGCACTGCAGGGTAATCAGGACAGTGACACTTTATGAGAGGAGACGACAAGGGGATTTACACACAAAGCCTGGCGGAAGAATATCTCATTCGTTACCCTTAGTTAGGGCATGAATAAACAGGGAAAGAAAGTGAACAGGAATTAAGTTTGGTGCGTCCAATTTGTCTTAATTGCATGCATTCATTTGCATCCGATTACTCAGTTACTGACAGGCACTTGAATTAGAGCTGAGTGTTTTGTCTTCACTGTATTAAACATTACTTAGAAATGTCATGACTTTTAATTTGACATCTTTCCAACTCTTCTCTCTCTCTCTCTCTTTCTCTCTCTCTCTCTCTCTCTCTCTCTCCAAAGTCACTGAATGCAAAACTAGGGGCACTTTCTTTCTTTCTTTCTCAATCTTTCTTTCTCTATTTTCTTTCTCTACACTAGCATTTTATGTCCTCACATTTTTATCACTTGTGCTCCTGGTCTTGTGTACAATTCACCAGAGAAGTGTGTCTGTCAATCTGTGTGTGCGTGCAGCAGGTCCACTCAGAATGAACAGAGGTGGAACTCCAGGCTGAATCAGCAGCAGTAGAAATCAGTGCAGTGTTGAATGGCCTGCTCTCTCTGCTCTGCGGTGGTGGTGGTGACCCATGTGATGTGTGTATACTACACTCTGCGTATTGTTCAGCAGCAACAGTTCGGGATTTGTGTTGGGACAGCAGCGGGAATCTGGGGAGAGAGAGACTGAAATTAGAGACGAGAGTATTAAAATATTGATGGCCCCTCTCTGTGTCCATCACTAGACTATTCATTATTCATCCTACCTTAAAGGTAGCTGTCACGCCCTGGCCTTAGTATTCTGTGTTTTCGGTAGTATTTTGGTGAGGCCAGGGTGTGACATGGGGATTTATGTGGTTTGTTTTGTCTGGGGTTGTTTGTAGTTATGGGATTGTGGTTAGAGTAGTACTCTAGGTTAGTCTATGGTTGCCTAGAGTGGTTCTCAATCAGAGGCAGGTGTTTATCGTTGTCTCTGATTGGGAACCATATTTAGGCAGCCATATTCTTTAGGTTTCTTGTGGGTGATTGTTCCTGTCTCTGTGTTTGTTGCACCAGATAGGGCTGTTTTGTTTTTGTTCACATTTCTTGTTTTGTAGATTGTTCATCTTTATTAAAGATGTTTACATGTAACCACGCTGCGTTTTGGTCCGCCTCTCTTTCCCCAGAAGAAAACCGTTACAGTAGCATGCTAGATGGTTATCTTTTCATTTAGGCCCCTGCCTGCCTGCCCACTCTCACGTTTGCTCCTCTCTCTGTGGAGTGTAGATTCTGCTCCAGATTTGGTCGTTCACACACATTTCTATTTCTATGTAATGTTTTCTCCTCTGAATAAGGCAACAGTTACACCATTGGTGTGTCTGATGTGTTGGCCAGTGTGTTTCTGTGTGTGTGTGAGGTGTGTTGGTTTGTGGTAGACAGAGTTGGAGAGCCCTGTTCGGACATGTATATTGTTGTCACGCCCTGACCTTAGAGATCCTTTTTTATTCTCCATGGTTAGGTCAGGGTTTGACTCGGGTGGGAAAGTCTGTTTTCTATTTCTTTGTTTTTGGCCGTGTGTGTGGTTCCCAATCAGAGGCAGCTGTCTATCGTTGTCTCTGATTGGGGATCACATATAAGTTGTCATTTTCCTTTTGGGTTTTGTGGGATCTTGTTTTCTGTTTAGTGTCTGTACCTGACAGAACTGTGCGCTTGTTTTTTATTTTGTTGTTTTTAGGTGTCATCAATAAAATTACGATGTACGCCTACCACGCTGCACCTTGGTCTCCTTCTACAAACGAGAGCTGTATTTGACCCTATTAGAGGAAACGTTTTTTCAGAGACATGACAGAAGAAATATCACACATTGCTGTGTTAGGTGTTACTAAGACAAACACCTAGATGTAAAGTGTCACTGTACTTGTACCACAGTTGTCTTAGTATTTGATCAAGACTACCCGAAGTAGCAGTACAAATACCTTGATTTTTTTTTATCCATATGCAATAATATATTCCTAAATACCTACAATTCCAGGAAAGCTACAGTCAGGGACCATATTTCTTATGGATTATATTGCTGATGTGTCTCTGAAAGGGCTTCCCAGATCTTCCTTTGTCAGTTCAGTAATTCATAAACAGGAATCCCCCTGAGGGAAGAGCTCAGGTACTGTGTGTCGGCCAATGGGACTTCAGCCTGTAGGATGGGAGAGCTACAGTGTTAGGATTGGAGCAGGTGGGTTCTGGGCTTCAAAGGCCTCCACATAAGCTGCTGGAAAACTATAGAAGGGCTCTGCAATGTGCCGAACATCTCAGAGCTTCTGCTCACAAAGACGCAGGGCTCACCATGAGGTCCGAGCCAGCCCAGGAACGCTTTGATGCCACCGATCCACTCAACTTTTGTTAGTTATTTGGCTGCATTTTCATATATAATGTGTATTCCAAAGAATTTAAAGAAAATCCTGTTGAAAAAACCTTGGAGTTGAGCGCTGATGCTAAGGCTTCAGTCGATTCAAAGGCTCAGCTGCAGTCTTCAGTAACACAGAGAAGCACCAGGTCAATCGCCGGATAAATCGCACTGAAAAAATAAACCTGGCATAAGTAAAGAAGATTTGATCAATTTTATATTTTTATGTTCTGAGCAGAATAATAATATGTAGAAATAGCGATCGATAGATGAACTTTCAGGTAGCTTGTTAAAAATGATTTAAATGCATGGAGAGACTGAGTAAAGATGAAAAAGTCCCCTCCCTCCCTCTGAACTTGAGTGAATCGGTGAGAGACGCTTTCTGCAGGAGTGTGTTCATCTTCATTTCAGAATTATTTAAAAAAAAGAGAGAAATCAACAGAAGTGTATCTGTGTATCCGGTATCAATGGTGCCTCTTGAAACTTGTTGGGAAGGAAAAGAACATGAAAAGAGAGCATAAATATTCCCCTGTACCCGCACAGAATAAGGCATCTGGCTGTCGTGTTTCAAGGGTATTCTCTCTGGTGTGTAAAGTGTTGTTCTGGTAAACTAAAGTGAAGGGAAGCATTCACAGAGATGAAGGGACACACAGGGGTATCAAAGGTTTGTTTCAGACCCAATCTAGGCAAGCTGCTATCTGGAACTTTCTATAATGCGACACACAGAACAGAGGAGGAGGAGATGGATGAGATTGTTTCCATTCCCTTCTTCATCTTTGTGAATGTCGATGGGTCAATGAGTTTCACCAGAGGACCATGTTGTTGTCCTCCACGATGAAATCGAGGGGACTGTGGATCGGTCTCCGTCCGTCTGTTCATACGTCCGTACGTCTGTTCGTATGTTAGTCACACACAATATCTGAGACAGCACTGAAACGTGGTTGAATGATGCGTGTAGCCAAATGGATCCGGCATTTACAAAATGACACTGATTGGTCCAAGGCGGGAGCTATAGTAATTAACTGAAATTTGTCACAGCAGAGAGGAAAAGGCGATGTGAGAGGGATAACTAGGCCCAAAGTCTCTTCTCCAGCAGGTTGTTTTTTTTGTGTGTTTTTTTTCTGCTCACCAAGCGAGGAGATTTTGTATGGAGGTCAATGAGAGCGTCGAAAAAATGTAATGGCTTATTTGCTACGTGTAACTTATTTGACCGAATAGAAGTTTCGTAGTGCTTAGGTTGTTACTAGTGTACTGATAGTAGAACACGTAGTAGGACACGTGACATCCCAGCAACTTTGAACAAAAATAATTTATATCAGAGTTTGCCTGTTGTTCACACTTATATCTACACTATCACTATCTATACATTTATTTTCATTGTTAGTACGGCCACTTGAGTATCTGGTCAATATAATGGATAATATGTGGCCACACGATAACGGCAATTTGTTAGTCACACGCAATATCTCAATTGGCCCAAGGGGAGGCACTGCATCACTCGTGGGTGGCGACATGTTTACGGTTGCCTTGTTTGACATGACCATGATGGGCTGATGGTGTGCTGAAGGTGTCCTGCCAGTACTGTCAACCAGGAGGAACTGCTGCATAACATACAGCAACAAGACCTTTAAACAGGTCAACATTCACAAGGCCGCAGGGCCAGACGGATTACTAGGGCGTGTACTCCGAGCAAGTGCTGACCAACTGGCAAGTGTCTTCACTGACATTTTCAACCTCTCCCCGACCGAGTCTGTAATACCTATACGTTTCAAGCAGACCACTATAGTCCCTGTGCCCAAGAATGTGAATGTAACCTGCCTAAATGACTACCGCCCTGTAGCACTCAGGTCGGTAGCCATGAAGTGCTTTGAAAGGCTGGTCATGGCTCACATCAACAGCATCCTCCCGGAAACCCTAGCCCCACTCCAATTTGCACACCACCCAAACAGATCCCCAGATGACACAATCTCAATCCCGCCTGGTCAAAAGGAACACCTATGTGAGAATGCTGTTCATTGACTACAGCGCAGCCTTCAACACCATAGTACCCTCAAAGCTCATCACTAAGCTAAGAACCCTGGGACTAAATACCTCCCTCTGCAACTGGATCCTGGATTTCCTGACGAGCCTCCCCTAGGTGGTAAGGGTAGGTAACAACACATCTGCCATGCTGATCCTTAACACCAGGGCCCCTCAGGGGTGTGTGCTTAGTCCCCTCCTGTACTCCCTGTTCAACCATGACTATGTGGCCAAGCACAACTCCAACACCATCGTTAAGTTTGCTGACGACACAACAGTGATGGGCCTGATCACCGACAATGATGAGACGAGGAGGTCAGAGACCTGGCAGTGTGGTGCCAGGACAGCAACCTCTCCCTCAATGTGAGCAAGACAAAGGAGATGATCGTGGACTACAGGAAACGGAGGGCTGAACATTCTCATTCGATGAGGCTGTAGTGGAGCAGGTCGAGAGTTTCAAGTTCCTTGGTGTCCACATCACCAACAAACTATCATGGTCCAAACACATCAAGACAGTCGGGAAGAGGGCATGACAACAACTTTTCCCCTTCAGGAGACTGAAAATATTTGGCATGGGTCCCCAGATCCTCAAAAAGTTCTACAGCTGCACCATCGAGAGCAGGTTGCATCATCGCTTGGTATGAAAACTGCTTGGCATCTGACCGTAAGGCACTACAGAGGGTACATCACTACATCACTGGGGCCAAGCTTCCTGCCATCCATGACCTATATACAGTGGCTTGTGAAAATATTCTTATTTTGTTGACTTACAACCTAGAATTAAAATGGATTTTTTGGGGGGGTTGTATCATTTGATTTACACAACATGCCCACCACTTTTAAGATGCATTTTTATTTTATTTTATTGTGAAACAAGCAAAAAATAAGATTTTTTTTTTTTTTACAGAAAACTTGAGCATGCATAACTATTCACCCCCCCAAAGTCAATACTTTGTAGAGCCACCTTTTGCAGAAATTACAGCTGCATGTCTCTTGGGGTATGTCTCTATAAGCTTGGCACATTTAGCCACTGAGAGTTTTGCCCATTCTTCAAGGCAAAACTGCTCCAGGTTCTTCAAGTTGTACGGGTTCCGCTGGTGTACAGCAATCTTTAAGTCAGACCACAGACTCTCAATTGGATTGAGGTCTGGGCTTTGACTAGGCCATTCCAAAACATTTAAAGGTTTCCCCTTAAACCACTTGAGTGTTGCTTTAGCAGTATGCTTAGGGTCATTGTCTTGCTGGAAGGTGAACTTCCGTCCCAATCTGAAATCTCTGGAAGACTGAAATAGGTTTCCCTAAAGAATTTCCGGTATTTAGAACGGTTCATCATTCCTTCAATTCTGACCAGATTCCCAGCTGATGAAAAACATCCCCACAGCATGATGCTGCCACCACCATGCTCCACGGGGATGGTGTTCTCAGGGTGATGAGAGGTGTTGGGTTTGCATCAGACATAGCGTTTTCCTTGATGTCCAAAAGGCTAAATTTTAGTCTAATTTGACCAGAGTACCTTCTTTCATATGTTTGGGAAGACTCCCATATGCCTTTTGGTGAACACCAAACGTGTTTGCTTATTTTTTTCTTTAGGTAATGGCTTTTTTTCTGGCCACTCTTCCGTAAAGCCCAGCTCTGTGGAGTGTACGGCTTAATGTGGTCCTATGGACAGATACTCCAATCTCTGCTGTGGAGCTTTGCAGCTCCTTCAGGGCTATCTTTGGTCTCTTTGTTGCCTCTGTGATTAATGACCTCGTTGCCTAGTCTGTGAGTTTTGGTGGGCGGCCCTCTTTTGGCAGGTTTGTTGTGGTGCCATATTCTTTCCATTTTTTAATAATGAATTTAACGGTGCTCGTGGGATGTTCAAAGTCCTGGATATTTTATTACAACCCAACACTGATCTGTACTTCTCCACAATTTTGTCCCTGACCTGTTTGGTGAGCTCCTTGGTCTTCATGGTGCCGCTTGCTTGGTGGTGCCTCTTGCTTAATGGTGTTGCAGGCTCTGGGGCCTTTCAGAACAGGTGTATACAGTTGAAGTCGGAAGTTGACGTACACTTAGGTTGTAGTTATTAAAACTCATTTTTCAACCACTACACAAATTTCTTGTTTACAAACTATAGTTTTCGAGTCGGTTAGGACATCTACTTCGTGCATGACACAAGTAATTTTTCCAACAATTGTTTACAGACAGATTATTTCACTTATAATTCACTGTATCACAATTCCAGTCGGTCAGAAGTTTACATACATTAAGTTGACTGTGTCTATAAAAAAGCTTGGAAAATTCCAGAAAATGATGTCATGGCTTTAGAAGCTTATGATAGGCTAATTGACATAATTTGAGTCAATTGGAGGTGTACCTGTGGATGTATTTCAAGGCCTACCTTCAAACTCAGTGCCTCTTTGCTTGATATCATGGGAAAATCAAAAGAACTCAGCCAAGACCGCAATTTTCAAACGCCTGAAGGTACCACGTTCATCTGTACCACGCAGCCGTCATACCACTCAGGAAGGAGATGCGTTCTGTCTTCTAGAAATTAACGTACTTTGGTGTGAAAAGTGCAAATCAATCCCAGAACAACAGCAAAGGACCTTGTGAAGATGCTGTAGGAAACCGGTACAAAAGTATCTACTGTATTTCCACAATAAAACGAGTCCTATGTCAACATAACCTGAAAGGCCGCTCAGCAAGGAAGAAGCCACTGCTCCAGAACCACCATAAAAAATCCAGACTACGGTTTGCAACTGCACATGGGGAAAAAGATTGCACGTTTTGGAGAAATGTCCTCTGGTCTAATGAAACAAAAATAGAACTGTTTGGCAATAATGACCACCGTTATGTTTGGGGTAAAAAGGGGGAGGCTTGCAAGCCGAGGAACACCATCCCAACCGTGAAGCACGGGGGTGGCAGCATCATGTTGTGGGGGTGCTTTGCTGCAGGAGGGACTGGTGCACTTCACAAAATAGATGGCATCATGAGGCAGGGAAATTATGTGTATATATTGAAGCAACATCTCAAGACATCAGTTAGGAAGTTAAAGCTTGGTCGCAAATGAGTCTTCCAAATGGACAATGACCCCAAGCATACTTCCAAAGTTGTGGCAAAATGGCTTAAGGACAACAAAGTCAAGGTATTGGAGTGGCCATCACAAAGCCCTGACCTCAATCCTATAGAAAATGTGTGGACAGAACTGAAAAAGCAAGGAGGCCAACAAACCTGACTCAGTTACACCAGCTCTGTCAGAAGGAATGGGCCAAAATTCACCCAACTTATTGTGGGAAGCTTGTGGAAGGCTACCCAAAACGTTTGACCCAAGTTAAACAATTTAAAGGAAATGCTACCAAATACTAATTGAGTGTATGTAAACTTCTGACCTATTGGGAGTGTGATGAACTAAATAAAAGCTGAAATAAATCGTTTTTTTTACTATTATTCTCACATTTCACATTCTGAAAATAAAGTGGTGATCCTAACTGACCAAAGACAGGACATTTTTACTAGGATTAAATGTCAGGAATTGTGAAAAACTGAGTTTAAATGTATTTGGCTAAGGTGTATGTAAACTTTCGACTGTATATACTGAGATCATGTGATAGATCATGTGGCACTTAGATTGCACACAGGTGGACTTTATTTAGCTAATTATGTTACTTCTGGTAATTGGTTGCACCAGATCTTATTTAGAGGCTTCATAGCAAAGGGGGTGAATACATATGCATGAACTACTTTTCCTTTTTTAATTTTTTGAAAAAAGTTATTTTTTTCATTTCACTTCACCAATTTGCACTATTTTGTGTATGTCCATTACATTAAATCCAAATAAAAATCTATTTAAATTCCAGGTTGTAATGCAACAAAATAGGAAAAACGCCAAGGGGGATGAATGTTTTTGCAAGTCCACTGTACAAGGCGGTGTCAGAGGAAGGCCAAAAAAGTGTCAAAGACTCCAGTCACCCAAGCCATAGACTTGAAGTCTAGGTCAAAAGGTTTCCTTAACAGCTTCTACCCCCAAGCCATAAGACTGCTGAACAATTAATAAAATGGCCACCTGGACTATTTACATTATCGTTATTGTTATGTAATCTTATTATGATACTTTTTATTACATTTTTTACTTTAGTTTATTTATCAAATATTTTCTGAACTCTATTTCTTGAACTGCATTGTTGGTTAAGGGCTTGTAAGAACACCTGTTGTATTCAGAGCATGTGACAAATACAATTTGATTTGATTTGATCCCCTGATTAGGAGTTAGGAATTAAATAACCATTTCTGCACTCATTTGGCTTGAAAATTAGATCAACAGAGGTGCAGTGTAGAAGTGTAAAGCACCAGATGCTCCGTGGGGTCTGAAATCTCCCCAGAGCTCCTCTCTACTATTTGAGCAAACTCAAGAAAGCTCACTCTCCAGGAACACTCTCCTCCTCCTCTCTCTCTCTCTCTCTCTCTCTCTCTCTCTCTCTCTCTCTCTCTCTCTCCTCCTCCCTCTCCTCCTATCCCACTCTCTCTTTCCTATCCCGCTCTCTCTCTCCTCTTATCCCTCCCTCCCTCCCTCCCTCCTCCTATCCTGCTCTCTCTCTCCTCCTGTCTCTCTCCTCTCCCTCTCTCCTATCCAGCTCTCTCTCTCTCTCCTATCCTGCTCTCTCTCCTCCTATCCCGCTCTCTCTCCATATCTCTCCCTCTCTCTGCAGCATTAAGATGGATGTGTGCTGCGTTTCTTCAGCTTATTTGAATCGAAGCTGCAGACGTCCAATTTTTATCACCTACGAGGTGGAGATGCAGAGCAGACCTGAAAATATGAAAAGTACATTTATGCTCCATTCCAGTATATTCCCATCTGCCTGGAATGCCGGCAATATTAGAAAGCGCAGCAAATTTTCGGCTGTATTTTCTGACCGAGCGTTTTGAATCCGGACCATCTGCGAGCCATTAAATTATGTGAAATCAGGGGTATTTTTGAGATACATGCAGAGTTGAAAACTGTTAATAAATCTTTGCAGGGGCATTACAGTGGGGAGCCCTGGTTATATAAATATGAGTGTGTTTCGTCAAGGTGATTTCAGCTTGTCTGTGGAAATTGCCCTGCTCACATAACCATGAGGTGGAATGGGCAGAATTAAGGTTGAATCAGGAAAGGGATTAAATAACTTGATGGTACTTTTCCAATCAACTTTTCATCACATCACATCACATAAGTGTCCCTTAGCTTTCCACCGCTCAAGTTTCCTGAATGTATTACTTGTGCTATCATTGCTACATCCCTACACATCTTATTACATCTTTAAATTATACATATGGAATGGCTTGGTTGATACAATTTTTTTTTCGCTTCTCTGTCTTTGAAGAGGTCTCGTGGATGTGATTTGACATGGAGAATGTAAAAATGACAAACAAGACAAGTAAAGTGATAAGTTACCTTTGAGAATCCATGTTATGGTGAATAACAAACAGGATGTTTGTGCCTGGTGCTCTGGCTTTCTCTGCCTGCAGATGGAGATGTTGCCCTGGAGGTGGTCTCATCTGCAGCCTGTGTTTAAAGGCACAGCTCTGCTCTGCTCTAATATTGGCTTCTCTCTGGCATCTGCCTAATAGTTTGATTATGCAGGTTTAGAACATGTTATATGATGATTAATATGTATGGATGTTTTATGTTGTTGTGTTTTGGTAGTATTTCACAAACCTGATTATCCTCTAGTTGAAACCTTGTAACACAGTCATGACAGGCTGAACAACAGTATCATTAATATACATCACATACTGGATGTTTTTGTATGTCATATTCTCTTGTTTTAGACATTTTATACCCCCCCCCCCCCCAAAAGCAATTATTATTGGAAATTGTATTTTTGATGTACCTTTTCCCCCACAAATGTTCATCTTAATTACACAACATCATGCTAAGAATTTACTAACAAGCTAAGAAATCATTGTTGAAAATTAGAATCCAGAAACATTTTGTGCTTTCCTGGAGAAACCCAGTGCAGGTGAAGAGCTAGTTAGTGGTGTGGTGTATGAAACCATCCATAAATATGAGAAATTGTTTAGGATGGAGAATGGGGTGCAGAGGCGGGAGATTAGATAGCGGCTGTGAGGATGGCCCCCCTCCTAGCACCGTCCGTCAGAGGGAACCAAGTGGCCATTTTGTGGCGAGTGCGTTGTTGCGATGGTTAACACCCTTCTGCAGTACAGCCACCTGCTTCTCACCATCTCTAATTCTCTCTCTCTCTCTCTTTCCCCCTGTCCCTCGTTCGTCTCGCTCACTCGACTATGAAGACACTTCATCTTCCCTGACAGTCTGACCACTGCTGCCTGTTCTGATGCGTTCAGCATGCCTTCATTGCGTCATAAATAAATCAGAGGAATTACTTTTTCTTTCTCTTTCTCTCTCGCAGTCCCTTCCTTTCTTTCTCAGTCTCTCTTTCTCTCTTCCTCTCCCGCTATCCGAGGTAGAACGAGTGGAGGGAGAGAAAGGGAAATGGTGTACGGGTGGGTTTACAGTGTGCTCCTCTTCGGAGAGTCTTTTTCACTTCTCTGTGTGGGATCATCACCCTCCCCATTTACATTTATCTCAAAGGAAATACATTATTTTTGCTCTTTAATGGTATTCAGTTTCTTGTTATGACATTATCTGATGTCATTTTAATTTAAATGTCATGGATGTGAGTGATTTTCCTAATTAATGTGCACAGGGGATAAAAACAACAGGAAGAAAGGAAACAAAGCTGTGGTGTTTTTCTTTTTTTGGGGGTTGTGGTGTGACATGCATTGTTATTAGAGCTGGAACCGAAGCCACACACACACACACACACACACACACACACACACACACACACACACACACACACACACACACACACACACACACACACACACACACACACACACACACACACACACACACACACACACACACACACTGTATTGTGGGGCTGCATATTGCAGAGGGAGCTGGCGGGCGGGGTGGGAGGAGGGGGGAAGGTGGATATGGAGAAAGATTGTCAAGAAACACCTCTCCTTCCCTCTGCCTCCCCCTCCCAGCCCCCAGTACCCCCACCCCTTCCTGTAATCTCCACTCCTCCACGGGTAGTCTCAAACCTTGTGTTCGTCCACCACCATCCAATTACCTGGCAACCCTGCCCTTATCCCCGGCGCAGGCGTGATGCTGCTGCATGATGGGGTTTTTGTATATTGAATTCCATCTCCTGGTGAGATAAAGGGTGTAGGAACAGGGCTCTGCCGCTGCGCCAGATAAGTGTTTCTCACAAACCGCTCCTCGCCGCTTCTTCTGACACTGATTGTGGAGAAAAGAGACATTGGGGGTGGCAGGGGAGAAAAGGCAAGGGGATGGGGTTGGTGCGGAGTGATGGGACCCAATTTCATTATGATTTGTTCCTTGTTTTTAATTTGCCATAGAGCAGGGCACAGTGAGGCAGATTGGTCCAGTCTGTTACATCTAGCAGCTTGTTTGTTGTCGTGTGTTTGTGGGCTTGTAAGTATGCATCCTGATATGTTAACATATTACTCATGTATCAGATTAATGTCCCCTCACTCATTGTAGCCTTACCCAGAACCCCATTGTGCATCCTGCAGAGTCTGTTTTATTTTCATCTCAGACGCTTGTCCAATCTGCTGAAATGACAGTTAGTGGATGAGCAGCTCTGTGGAAGATCAGATTTTATTCAGGATCATCTCTTCTCTCTCAGTCCTATATGTAACCTGTCCTGAGGAGAGTCCCCATGGCCAGAGCTGCAACCCCCCCATCCGTCTCTGTCTGGGCCACTGTGGGGAACCACACCACACAGCACAACCAGGCCACCCATTGGCTGTCCCGGGGAAGGATTTAAGTGATGGACCACTGTTCATACATCAAACTCGCAATGCGCTTGACAGTGCGGGACAGAAATATTGAAAATAATGACCACAACAATATGTATCAAAGGTTAAAAATAGAGGGGTGCTGGTGAACTCTGTGGCTGATTTGTTGAGCCTCCTTAGGAAGGGCTGAACCTGACAACTCTCTATACTGATCCACCCATCCCTGCTCCATGCTTCCAATTAGCCACAATGAGTGATACTCAACTGCTTGGAAACTAATATGCTCAAATTGAATTTCCCTGTGTCAGAGGGCAGTCTGTCCCGTATGGTCCCCTCCCACACAGCTGTGCCACCCACCCCAACTCAACCTGCTCCGAGCCAGCTGGGACCTCAGATGTCAAGTGTGAAAGGTGAAAGGTCAAGTTCAACCTGCATGCTGTGCCAACAGCCAGACAGACACTGGGGTCCAGTGGAGAGAGGGGAGTCAACAGCCTCACTACACACAACTGACTGCTGGGACTGATGTAGTTAGTTCAGCATGCCCAGTCTTCAACGTGTGTGTGTGTGTGTGCGTGTGTGTGTGTGTGTGAGAGTCCAAGTTTCAATGCATTATGTAAATTCCTCTTGCCTGCATGTTTGAAACCCACATTTTTAGTTCGACACTCCGGGTGGTGTGTTTTTATGTCAATCTGCTTATGCACAAACATGTGCGCGTACACACATACATGCACGCATGGCTAGCACACATGCAGGCCCATACGCAGCATCAGTTGGTCCACACCTGGAACAGATAAAAGGCCTTTCATGTTTCAGGGGCTATCTGGAGGTCAGCGTACGCTGGTGTTGAGAGCCAGTTTTACAAGGCGTGAGCAGAGCAGGGGAAGAAATTAAATGAAACCGTACATAGCCAGGTGCCACAGAGAAACGAGACTTTTATTAGTCAACCAACCCTGATTCTTCCCCTCTGATTCTTTCCCCTTGACATCATGTCTTACCAGCCTATTGTAGCTTCTTGTACTTGAAGAGCAGGGGAAAATAACCTACTGTTTTTTATGTAATTTTGTTTACAGTAAATAACCTAAGTCTGCACTCTTGTCAAGTTGTATGTTCTGTCTTGTTTCAGGCATGTATCTCATGTTAAAAGGAGACAGTCTTCCTCTCTACTGTATTAACCTCTATCCTTGGGGCTTTTGCCTCTCAGTAACTCTGACATGACACACGCTATTGTAAACAGCGCTGCATCAGAGCCAGGATCAAACACACACACACACACACACACACATTTATTTTACTATCCTTGTGGAGACTAAACAATTGATTCCCATTAAAAATCCTATTTTTCCTAAACCTATAACCTAACCCTTAACCTAACCCTAAACTTAATCCCAAACCCCTAAAATGAATTTCTAAACCTAACCCCTGACACCAATTGTAACCTTAACCCTAACTGTAATCCTAAACCTAACCCCTGACACTAATTTTAACCCTAATTGTAAACCTAACCACTGACACTAATTCTAACACTAACCCTAACTGTAATCCTAAACCTAACCCCTGACACTAATTCTAACCCTAACTGTAACTTCCGGCGCCGACAGAGATGGCCGCCTCGCTTCGCGTTCCTAGGAAACTATGCAGTTTTTTGTTTTTTTACGTGTTATTTCTTACATTAGTACCCCAGGTCATCTTAGGTTTCATTACATACAGTCGAGAAGAACTACTGAATATAAGATCAGCGTCAACTCCCCATCAGTGCGACCAAGAATATGTTTTTCGCGACGCGGATCCTGTGTTCTGCCTTACAAACAGGACAACCGACCCAAAAAAACAACTCCGAAAAAGAGGGAAAGGAGGCGGTCTTCTGGTCAGACTCCGGAGACGGGCACACCGTGCACCACTCCCTAGCATTCTTCTTGCCAATGTCCAGTCTCTTGACAACAAGGTTGATGAAATCCGAGCAAGGGTAGCATTCCAGAGGGACATCAGAGACTGTAACGTTCTTTGCTTCACGGAAACGTGGCTCACTGGAGAGACGCTATCCGAGGCGGTGCAGCCAACGGGTTTCTCCACGCATCGCGCAGACAGAAACAAACATCTTTCTGGTAAGAAGAGGGGCGGGGGCGTATGCCTTATGACTAACGTGACATGGTGTGATGAAAGAAACATACAGGAACTCAAATCCTTCTGTTCACCTGATTTAGAATTCCTCACAATCAAATGTAGACCGCATTATCTACCAAGAGAATTCTCTTCGATTATAATCACAGCCGTATATATCCCCCCCAAGCAGACACATCGATGGCTCTGAATGAACTTTATTTGACTCTTTGCAAACTGGAAACCATTTATCCGGAGGCTGCATTCATTGTAGCTGGGGATTTTAACAAGGCTAATCTGAAAACAAGACTCCCTAAATTTTATCAGCACATCGATTGCGCAACCAGGGGTGGAAAGACCTTGGATCATTGTTACTCTAACTTCCGCGACGCATATAAGGCCCTGCCCCGCCCCCCTTTCGGAAAAGCTGACCACGACTCCATTTTGTTGATCCCTGCCTACAGACAGAAACTAAAACAAGAGGCTCCCACGCTGAGGTCTGTCCAACGCTGGTCCGACCAAGCTGACTCCACACTCCAAGACTGCTTCCACCACGTGGACTGGGACATGTTTCGTATTGCGTCAGACAACAACATTGACGAATACGCTGATTCGGTGTGCGAGTTCATTAGAACGTGCGTTGAAGATGTTGTTCCCATAGCAACGATTAAAACATTCCCTAACCAGAAACCGTGGATTGATGGCAGCATTCGCGTGAAACTGAAAGCGCGAACCACTGCTTTTAATCAGGGCAAGGTGTCTGGTAACATGACCGAATACAAACAGTGCAGCTATTCCCTCCGCAAGGCTATCAAACAAGCTAAGCGTCAGTACAGAGACAAAGTAGAATCTCAATTCAACGGCTCAGACACAAGAGGCATGTGGCAGGGTCTACAGTCAATCACGGACTACAGGAAGAAATCCAGCCCAGTCACGGACCAGGATGTCCTGCAACGAAAACATGCGGTCTCTCCTTCACTGCAGCCGAGGTGAGTAAGACATTTAAACGTGTTAACCCTCGCAAGGCTGCAGGCCCAGACGGCATCCCCAGCCGCGCCCTCAGAGCATGCGCAGACCAGCTGGCCGGTGTGTTTACGGACATATTCAATCAATCCCTATACCAGTCTGCTGTTCCCACATGCTTCAAGAGGGCCACCATTGTTCCTGTTCCCAAGAAAGCTAAGGTAACTGAGCTAAACGACTACCGCCCCGTAGCACTCACTTCCGTCATCATGAAGTGCTTTGAGAGACTAGTCAAGGACCATATCACCTCCACCCTACCTGACACTCTAGACCCACTCCAATTTGCTTACCACCCAAATAGGTCCACAGACGATGCAATCTCAACCACACTGCACACCGCCCTAACCCATCTGGACAAGAGGAATACCTATGTGAGAATGCTGTTCATTGACTACAGCTCGGCATTCAACACCATAGTACCCTCCAAGCTCGTCATCAAGCTCGAGACCCTGGGTCTCGACCCCGCCCTGTGCAACTGGGTACTGGACTTCCTGACGGGCCGCCCCCAGGTGGTGAGGGTAGGCAACAACATCTCCTCCCCGCTGATCCTCAACACTGGGGCCCCACAAGGGTGCGTTCTGAGCCCTCTCCTGTACTCCCTGTTCACCCACGACTGCGTGGCCACGCACGCCTCCAACTCAATCATCAAGTTTGCGGACGACACAACAGTGGTAGGCTTGATTACCAACAACGACGAGACGGCCTACAGGGAGGAGGTGAGGGCCCTCGGAGTGTGGTGTCAGGAAAATAACCTCACACTCAACGTCAACAAAACTAAGGAGATGATTGTGGACTTCAGGAAACAGCAGAGGGAACACCCCCCTATCCACATCGATGGAACAGTAGTGGAGAGGGTAGCAAGTTTTAAGTTCCTCGGCATACACATCACAGACAAACTGAATTGGTCCACTCACACAGACAGCATTGTGAAGAAGGCGCAGCAGCGCCTCTTCAACCTCAGGAGGCTGAAGAAATTCGGCTTGTCACCAAAAGCACTCACAAACTTCTACAGATGCACAATCGAGAGCATCCTGGCGGGCTGTATCACCGCCTGGTACGGCAACTGCTCCGCCCTCAACCGTAAGGCTCTCCAGAGGGTAGTGAGGTCTGCACAACGCATCACCGGGGGCAAACTACCTGCCCTCCAGGACACCTACACCACCCGATGTCACAGGAAGGCCATAAAGATCATCAAGGACATCAACCACCCGAGCCACTGCCTGTTCACCCCGCTATCATCCAGAAGGCGAGGTCAGTACAGGTGCATCAAAGCTGGGACCGAGAGACTGAAAAACAGCTTCTATCTCAAGGCCATCAGACTGTTAAACAGCCACCACTAACATTGAGTGGCTGCTGCCAACACACTGACACTGACTCAACTCCAGCCACTTTAATAATGGGAATTGATGGGAAATGATGTAAATATATCACTAGCCACTTTAAACAATGCTACCTTATATAATGTTACTTACCCTACATTATTCATCTCATATGCATACGTATATACTGTACTCTATATCATCGACTGTATCCTTATGTAATACATGTATCACTAGCCACTTTAACTATGCCACTTTGTTTACATACTCATCTCATATGTATATACTGTACTCGATACCATCTACTGTATCTACTGTATCTTGCCTATGCTGCTCTGTACCATCACTCATTCATATATCCTTATGTACATATTCTTTATCCCCTTACACTGTGTACAAGACAGTAGTTTTGGAATTGTTAGTTAGATTACTTGTTGGTTATTACTGCATTGTCGGAACTAGAAGCACAAGCATTTCGCTACACTCGCATTAACATCTGCTAACCATGTGTATGTGACAAATAAAATTTGATTTGATTTGATTTGAAACCTAACCCCTGACACTAATTCTAACACTAACCCTAACTGTAAACCTAACCCCTGACACTAATTCTAACCCTAACCCTAACTGTAAACCTAACCACTGACACTAATTATAACCCTAACCCTAACTGTAATCCTAAACCTAACCCTAACTGTAATCCTAAACCTAACCCCTGACACTAATTCTAACCCTAACTGTAAACCTAACCCACAACACTAATTCTAACACTAACCCTAACTGTAATCCTAACCATTGACACCAATTCTAAACCTAACTGTAAACCTAACCCCTGACACTAATTCTAACACTAACCCTAACTGTAATCCTAAACCTAACCCTTGACACTAATTCTAACCCCAACTGTAAACCTAACCCTTGACACTAATTCTAACCCTAAACCTAACTGTAAACCTAACCCCTGACACTAATTCTAACCCTAACCCTAACTGTAACCCTAAACCTAACCCCTGACACTAATTCTAACCCTAAACCTAACTGTAAACCTAACCCCTGACACTAATTCTAACCCTAAACCTAACCCTTGACACTCATTCTAACTCTAACCCTAAACCTCTAAACCTAACCCCTGACACTAATTCTAACCCTAACCCCAACTGTAACCCTAAACCTAACCCTTGACTAATTCTAACCCTAAACCTAACTGTAAACCTAACCCTTGACACTAATTCTAACCCTAAACCTAACCCCTGACACTAATTCTAACCCTAAACCTAACCCTTGACACTCATTCTAACTCTAACCCTAAACCTCTAAACCTAACCCCTGACACTAATTCTAACCCTAACCCTAACTGTAACCCTTAACCTAACCCTTGACACTAATTCTAACCCTAAACCTAACTGTAAACCTAACCCCTGACACTAATTCTAACTCTAAACCTAACTGTAAAACCTAACCCTTGACACTAATTCTAACCCTAACCCTAACTGTAAACCTAACCCCTGACACTAATTCTAACCCTAACCCTAACTGTAAACCTAACCCCTGACACTAATTCTAACCCTAACTGTAAACCTAACCCTAAACCTAACTGTAAACCTAACCCCTGACACTAATTCTAACCCTAACCCTAACTGTAAACCTAACCCCTGACACTAATTCTAACCCTAACCCTAACTGTAAACCTAACCCCTGACACTCATTCTAACCCTAACTGTAACCCTAAACCTAACCCTTGACACTAATTCTAACTCTAACCCTAAACCTCTAAACCTAACACACACACACACACACACACGTTAACGGTAAATTATCACCATTACTCTTAGTGCTGTATAGAAACACATGGATATGGTCACTCCCAAACAAACACATGGGATATGGTCACTCCCATACAAACACATGAATATGGTCACTCCCAAACAAACACATGGATATGGTCACTCCCATACAAACACATGAATATGGTCACTCCCATACAAACACATGGATATGGTCACTCCCATACAATCACATGGATATGGTCACTCCCAAACAAACACATGGATATGGTCACTCCCATACAAACACATGAATATGGTCACTCCCATACAAACACATGGATATGGTCACTCCCATACAAACACATGAATATGGTCACTCCCATACAAACACATGGATATGGTCACTCCCATACAAACACATGGATATGGTCACTCCCATACAAACACATGGATATGGTCACTCCCATACAAACACATGGATATGGTCACTCCCATACAAACACATGGATATGGTCACTCCCATACAAACACATGGATATGGTCACTCCCATACAAACACATGGATATGGTCACTCCCATACAAACACATGGATATGGTCACTCCCATACAAACACATGGATATGGTCACTCCCATACAAACACATGGATATGGTCACTCCCATACAAACACATGGATATGGTCACTCCCAAACAAACACATGGATATGGTCACTCCCATACAAACACATGAATATGGTCACTCCCATACAAACACATGGATATGGTCACTCCCATACAAACACATGGATATGGTCACTCCCATACAAACACATGGATATGGTCACTCCCATACAAACACATGGATATGGTCACTCCCATACAAACACATGGATATGGTCACTCCCATACAAACACATGGATATGGTCACTCCCATACAAACACATGGATATGGTCACTCCCATACAAACACATGGATATGGTCACTCCCATACAAACACATGGATATGGTCACTCCCATACAAACACATGGATATGGTCACTCCCATACAAACACATGGATATGGTCACTCCCATACAAACACATGGATATGGTCACTCCCATACAAACACATGGATATGGTCACTCCCATACAAACACATGGATATGGTCTCTCCCATACAAACACATGGATATAGTCACTCCCATACAAACACATGGATATGGATGTTGTGAGGATTGATGTCAATGGATCAGACCCCAGCAGGTTCTAGTCTGCACACAGTTGGACATTCTGATATATTCTGATATATGCTCCTGCGTGAGAGATAAGCTTATAAAAATGCTGGAATACTCAATGATGAAGAGAATCCAAAGAGATGGTTTGATTCCTGTATGACTATATAACTTAATCCAGTCCTTATGATATTCACCTTTCCCTATAAAGCCCTCACACACTTTATGACACATGCATCCTTGGCCCATGCTGTGTACGTTATCCTCCAGGTGAGCTCTGTTGCCAAGCTGTGGGTCAGATACAGTGAGGCATTTAGTTGCATCATGAAATGGTCTCAATGGATCTGTTATTTGACTGTAATTCCACAGTGATGGGGGAGTCAGTTTTTGTTCCTGGGACCTTGATATACTGTGTTTGTCTGCTGCTATGTGTGTGTGTTTGTGTGTGTGTGTCTGTACTCTATACTGCAAGTGTGTGCATGCACTCTGTGTGTATGTGTACTGTAACGGGGTGTGTGTAAGTGCGTGGCTGGACTAGATTGAGCTCCACATTAGCTCCAGTTTCTCGGCCGAAGGAGGATCCGTGACACCCGTGTCCCTGTAAAGTTTCCAGTGCAGGTGTAATTCCCTGTAAAATGCCCAATAATTTACTGCCCTTTGGGAGCACACTGTCTCTGGGCGTGAAAATCAATAGGCCGGTGGAGAGGGATTCGGCACGGCCTCTCAGCTCAGCCACAGTAATGCAGCAGTTAGGGTAATTCTGTAATGGCAGGGGATGCGGTCTGGGATATCTAACGCTCTATCTGAAGCAGATAAATGTTTTACAACACCATCGTTTAACCCTTCCTTCCCACTCCACTTTGTCCCCAACCCCCACCCTCTCGAAAAGGATCTTTCCAGAAACCTCCCCCGGAGTGCGGCCCAGACTGGAGGAGGGGGGGACTGGGTTCACCCTCCCAGATACTCCCCTCACCTCCATGGATGTGCATTCAGACTCTTAATGCTCAATAACCTTGCCGAAGTAGCCTGGGGCATCTTAGCGTATAGCTAATGTTCAAAACCCCCCAGTTGTTTCAAAGGGAAGTCATGCAGAAAACATGCATAGAATCTAACAAGACACTGCATGTATAATGTAGTATATGAAGCACAATACAGGGCCATGAATAATAAAGCCGTAATGCAGAGCTCCTGTAAGTGTGCAGAGTAGATAATGCTATGATAAACCAATGGAGTGGATTACCAAGTTACAAGTAGGAACTAACAAGGAAGTAAAGGGATGAAAGAAGATAACTATACATTTGGTGCTGTGAGAAATTTGAATGTGTCAGAATGCGGTGCCATTGCTTTTACCCTGCTGCTAATGATTTGACCAATAAAGCATTCCTCAGCATGAGAAGTCTCAGTGGAAGAGTGAGATGGCCCTGTGGAGGGAGGGAGGGAGGGAGGGAGGGAGGGAGGGAGGGAGGGAGGGAGGGAGGGAGGGAGGGAGGGAGGGGAGAAAGACTGGTCGTGCAGTGCTGGAGGGAATCCCTGGCAGGGCTTACAGCGCAATCTGGGTGACGTTTCTCAGCTTTCAGCAGGGAGACGAAGACAACGCAATTCATTCTGTGAGAACAGGAACAGCGGGAGATCTCATTGTGCCTGCCTGGATTGGCACCAACAGCAATCACTTGTTTCTGATTTATTAGATAGCCGAGGAAATTAATTTTGTTCCCGAAATGCACGGTCGGAAATTAGATGGAGAAATTGTGTGAAAGAATCTGTGATTGTTTTCCCCCCACCGTCCCTCCGGAGGTGCTGATAACCGTTGATCTCCTCGACACCATAAATGAAAAACTTATTTTTATTCAGAGACAGAAAAAAGCTGGGCACTCCAGCAAAGCTGTAATTAACTTTGCTATCTCCCCAGTCCTCGATGTCGTCTTAACCACCTATTAACATTCCCCCAAGACCTTGGCCCTCAGCCCTGGGACCTCAGGAAGTGGCTGTCCTGCTCTCTGCTTCCTGTCCCCAAGTCCAGATCCCAGAGTGGTTAGCACAGATAGCACAGATAGCCAGACCTGACTATCTACTTAGCTCTGTCACTGGCCCAATCACCATGGGAACCAGTCATACTCAGCCACACTCTGTGCTTATCACCGCTAACTGCTAATCTTTAACTCATTGCAATGTTGGGTAGATGTTGAGGTACATTATCATATGTAATACTGTTATCGTGGTAAACATGATTATATCTTCATTTTTTGTTTTGGACAACACATCAAGCGCAGGAAACCTGAGTGTTGCATCATCTGATATTGCACCACAGAGATTCATCTGACTTATTATTTAGTCGACCAGGTTTGCACACACATTCTCTGATGGCTGCCGTGCGCAAGCTTTGCACCGGTCTTCTTGGTGACATGCTAATGCTGTAACGTGTTACTCACCATGCGTGTCTGATTTCCTCTTTCCTACCACCCACCCCAGCCTCCACCTGTTTGCTTTCATTCAGTCAGGCGGATTGGTATAGCATACCATCTCTGTTGTTATAGCTCACATGAGCGGAGCCTAACACTAAGACTAATGTACTGCATGTATTGTCATCTTCTAATAAATGGTTCAATTAATATGTGGCGTTTCCTGTCTGAACCATAGCTTCATCACTAGTTTGTCCCAATGGGCATAGATTGCCTTTAACTACCTGGCTGAACCAGCTCGTCACCGAGTCCATAGTTGATACCACAGTTAGCAACAATGCTAGGTGTCAGTAGCTAACAGGTGCTACTGTGTCTCAGGGAGCAATGAATTCTTGTGAATGCCCACCCCACCACACGGTCTCTACTTGTGGGCCTGCAATAGTAATAGTCCATTATCTGTTTCAAACCAAATAGTCTTCTCCCTCCTATAAGGTGTGCATGAACGACTTGGAATTCTAAACACGTCTCACTTGACACGTTGTTTTATTTTGTTTTTGGGGTGTAATTTATGGTCCTAATTCCTCTCCCACATTGTGAGTTTCTGCAGTCTGAGTTCTCCTTCTGTGTAGAGCTCTTTTTATATGAGACTGCATCAGTTGCTGAGGTTTATTAATCTTGACCTTGGGGCGCAACTTGGCTGAAGCCATTTGAGCACATGTGCAATTAAATGATTCCATTATGTAGAGAGAGGTTTGAATGGGGTTGTTTGTGTTCAAGTGTTTATATCGGTTAGTGTGTAGGCTATGTGCTGTAGTACAACCTTGATGACACCCCTGTGTGTTTTGTTGCCTTGGCCAGAGGGTGAAAAGTATGAAGGGACGACAGTGCTGTATTTCTTCTCTGCTCAGTTTCTCATAGGCAGGGAGGCAGCCGCTGGAATAGAATTGCAGTCTTACCTCATTGGTCAGCTGATCACCTTCATATTGCCACCCGTCTACTTCAGTGCTCAGCAAGGTTGTGTGATTGAATTTAAATAAGCAAATGGTACAATGAGGGTTTTTAGGGATTCCACGGCTCTGTTAACTCATTCACACACACACACACACACACACACACACACACACACGCGCGCGCGCGCGCACGCATACAAGAACACACACACACACACACATATTGACACACAAACACACAACAGATGTGTGTTTTTACTCTGCATGCTCTGACACCCACACATACAACCCCACACTACTAACAATTCACACACAAACACCCTCATCCAGCCCCTATCCATTATTTGATTGTTTTGTTTTAGTCTCCTCTTTTCTTTTTTCACCTTCTCTCCATTTTCTCCCCCATCAAGGCTGTTCCTCCATTTACTCCCCCATCAAGGCTGTTCCTCCATTTTCTCAGAATAGAATGCAAATTGGTAGAAACACTGATCAGAACTTATTACAAAATGGAGCCTTGCTTGGAGAAAGAAGGAGTGCGTAAGTATGAGAGAGACTGGGTGAACTGGGGGGAGCCTGCAGGAGGGGAATGTCGCTCTGTGGCGGGGATGGGAAAATGAAATGTATTTTTTCATGGGCTGTGGAGGGGGGAGGGGGGGGGGTAATGGTGCCTCGCTGTATTTTATTTTTATGTACGGAAGGAGGGAGATGGAAATTCCTTATGAATAGGTTTGCCCCATGCAGTTCCATTCTATCCTGCCCGTGTCTGTCTGTCAGTCTGTCTGCGTTTTAACCCTCCCTCTTTCTCCACGCCTCTTGCTCCCCTTTTCATCTGTGGAACCCCAAGGTTATGGTGCACCTGGACATCTAATCAAAAAGCCTAAGTTAAGGTAAAGAGCGAGCGCTGAAGTTCCCCTCATCCCCACATCGAAAGCCGTTGGTCCGGATGCCATTACACACTCAAGCCTTGGTCCAGTCTCCATCTCACACCCCGTCATGATAAATTAACATGACCTTGTGAAATAGAAAGGTTGAAATACTATGATTTTATTTTTTTATGAATTCACTCTCTCCCGTCTTTGACCGTGCACACGGAGCCGGGAACGCCCACTCTCTCCATGTCTAATATAAGTATGAATTTGAGTGTTTGAAATTGATTGAGGCAAAATGGAGGCCATGGCTACATATGTGAGCCATTATGGGCAAATGAGGCAGTTATGTCTCTTGTACCTTTGACCTAAAGGGATCATTTTCTGCACCTTGTCAGATGTAATAAAAAAGGAGCAGGTTCTTTTTGAATTCCGTCTCTGTGTTTCCTCTTTTAAGATTGTATTTTTTAAATAATTTGCTTTGCAATTAGGTTTCATAAACGTTTGAGAGGAAACGCTGGTCGCTCTGCTCACAGTCTGTCTTTTCTCAGCTCCTCTCAGCTACCAGAATTCACAGTGAGCAGGGAGTGGTGCATGTTGGGGGAAATCAATGCAAACAGCCATTCCTGTTCTACCATGCTAGAGACCAAGCGCACCATATCAACAAAAGCATGTAGTTAAAAATTTCATTTTATTTCAGTATTTTGTGTAATTCATGAATGAGTATGATAAAATGATTATATGCATACCTGGAAATGAGTCAAATTAGATTTCAATCATTTAATTGATTTTGACTGCAGTAGCCTGAGTCTGAAAGTATTTGATTGCTTCTGATTACTTGTAAGACAAGGATTTTGAATAAATAAAATCAAAATATGGTTGTATGTAACACAAAAAGTATGGATACATATGTAGATATCTCTTGAGATGAGAGAGGGGCCATGTCGCTGACCCCCCTCCTGTCCCCTCCCTGGTCCCCTGTTGATGCCACCTGGCAGTACCCCGTCTCGGCCAGTAGATGGTGGGCCCTGTTCAGGTTTCCCCGGCGTTGCACACTGAGCCTTTCTTGCTCACCCGTCACTTACGGCAGCGCTCTTGGGGAGGCCTCCCCAACCTGCCTCCCCCATCCTCTCCAACACCCTCCCTCCCTCCCCTCCTATCCCCTTCCAGGGGGCAGAGTCACTGAGGTGGCAGTTCTATCAAGCTGCCGGGGACTGCGCCGCTCAAATGAGCCAAATCAAAGAGAAAAGGGGGAGTGGGATAGGTAGTGCCATGAACCCCCTGCAGTGAACAGCCATTCTGCTGAATATGAAATGAACTGGTATGGCCTGACATGATAAGCCCAAGGATAACCCACTGCACAGTCGGCACATTTACCCCGATGCCATTCAGACGCCTCATTTCAGACATGAAAAAACAACCCATCAAAACAACAAGAAAAACACAACAGCACCCAGCCACTGCCCAACTGCCCTTGATGTGTGATTGGGTTGATTTTGAAAAAGGGGGACATGATTATGAAGGCATTGATTTTGTATAGCCCCCAAGAACACTTAATTTGACGTGTGTGTGTGTGAGTCGTGCATTGGCACGATGACAACGTTTGTTTTGTTGTGTGTGAGCTCGTGCGGTGCCGTGTTGATCCACCCGTTCTCTCCCACTGCTTCTGTGTCTGGCCACAGCCCCATTTGTGATGAGGGGCAGGCGGGTGATTTAGGCTGGGTAGCACCGCTGAGATATTTTGGATTCAGTGTCTGGTGTATTTGGCATAAATAAGAGAGTCCTCCTGTCTCATTTTCTCTCGCTCTGTGAGGTTCCCGGCCTCTTCTTTCCCTCCCGTCTTCATTCCTCATTCTTCCTCCATCTCTTTCTGATTCCTCATCTCCTCTCACTGTTGCAGTCGCTATCCTTGTGCATCTCTCATCTTTCTTAGGCTGTCCCCTTGGGGCCCCTGCCGAGCTGGTGTCAGGTCATTCCACCCTAAAAAAATATAATCATAAAAAAAAAGCCATTTTCTGTCCCCCCATATCTGGCTGCTTCAGTCTGTCACTCAGTCAGTGCAAACACACACACATATGCTACACACATATACACACACACACATATACACGCACTGGGCATACAGTCCATTTCATGCACATAGAAGCAAGGTTTCGTCCTTTTCTTAAAGCCAGAAAACAAGGAAGTGCATAGAAAATGTTAAAAGCCAGGGGTATCATTTACAGTTGTAAATGCTCCTGGCATGGAAAGAGAGCCATTGAAATAGCTCATCCAAGGGAGGGAATGGGAAACATTGTTTATAATAATGTGTATAGTAATGCTTCAGTTTTATGTCCCCATGTTGTCCCCATCCGCACCATTTTTGTGCCCCAACTCAAGATTTACAATGATTCCACAATTCACGGAATACAACACGGGGGTAAAAATACTCTTTTCTCTCTCCCTCTCTCTTGTGCGTTTTGTGTTGTTCAGCTTCAGTGAGCTTAAAGAATTGCAGAGTGAACATGGCTTCACCCCAGGCCCTCAGCCTTTCTTGCCAGATGCTCTTTTGCTAGATGCCCACCTGAGAAGACGTCACATGCTTATCTTAAGGTAATGGCACCTTCTTCCACACCTCACACTGGCTTAGGAAGGCAGAATCACCTCTGATACTCCAATATGATCGTCTCTGCCTTTAGCATCAACTGCTGTACCACACTATGTATTAGAGTGATGTAGTTTGTATGAAAAACAAAGGATGTTCAGCTGTAAGACCATCTAATTTATTGCAACTTTGGTGATGATTACTGTTTTTTTCAAGGATTTAAAATTTAAACTGGGTTTAGGTTAATATTTTCTCAGACCCCAATAATAATAGTGTTTTGGTTTGTTGATTCCAAATTATTTTAGTTCTTTACAAGTACTCTGAAGAAATTAATGTGCAGTATGTTGTATTAGTTGAGGAATGTGTTGTTGTATTGATTTGAATAGTTGAAACCTCTCCACTCCAGTAAAGCTTCTAAATGAAAAGTATATATATTTTTCTCTCCAGATAAATAGAGTGAAATACAATAGACATGTCCTTGCTTTCTCTCTCCTGGTAACCTGTGTGGTTCAGTATGTTTACCTGTACTCTGTCTTGCACCACAGTGACTTGACCTGGGGAAGGTAGTGCTAGACTGGTGTATTCTAACAAGGTGCCTGTGACCTCTCTGTGAGCTGTGGGACAGGCAGGGGGTCTCTACTGCTACTGCTGTGTACCTCTGTCACTGTCATCATCCATCTGGCCTTGGCTCTTCCTCTCTCCCAGCTCTCTGCGTCTGGGTTGTCAGTGTCCTGGGTTTTAACTTATGCTCTTTGTGCTGTTTGAATAGCTGTGGTTGTCCTGACCTAGGTGGAAACATGTTGGTTATGTCTCTGTGCCTCTGGACTGAGGTGTCTAATTCAGTGGCATCCTTTTGTAAAGACATTCCTATCAGGAAAGTTGTGGCCAACACACAGCAGGCGTTGGGAGGTTTTTATTTTATGGAGCAGTGTGTGCTCAGGTGCTCATTATCAGCAAGGTTCCATTTAGAATAGCGGAGAAAAGGGGACATTGTCCTGCGTGTTGATCTCGGACGGTAAGGCATTTATAAATGCTTTTGTGAGCGTCTTTTTCTAGCGGAGTGCCGGAGGTGTTTTTGCTATGTTTTTTTCTGGGAAAGCACAAAGAAAGCAATCTCTCCATAAAGCCACTCTAAAACGGAGTAAATGGACAAAAGGGTTTTGGGGGAATCTGTGGCGCAGCAGAATCTAACCTGCCCCTTCGCTCACCCTCTTCCAAACAAACAGTCCAGCCATCTCCTCCCCCTTCTCCCTCCTCTCTCCCCTGGTGCCAGAGGAGCCCCTTTCCTCTCAAAATCCCCACCTCAGCCGGCCACAGCACAGGTGATGTGACGTGTGCCAGTTTTATTCCATTTCACATACCAGTAAACCAGCCCAGCATTTACCACAAAGCATTATTGGCTAAAGTATTTTATTTAAACATGTAACTTACATTTTATCCCCGAGATCTATATAAAAAAATTGTCATCAGAGCACAGGTGCTGAAATTATTGTTTAAATTAAAAGTTTTGTTCTGAATAATTATATTGAATAATTATTCACATGAATCGTATTGACATGAATATAAAATACAATATTGACATTTGCTATTTGAAAATTATCAGTCATAATATCCCAAATTCGAACATGTATTTAAAAATGTTTATATTAGTATTGTTCATTATCTAATTGTTCTAAAATAGTTTAGTAAATTAAACATACAACTGAAATGGTCAAATTTAATAGTACTACTTAAATTAATAGTTGTTTAGGTATGTGCAAGTGTTTCTGCTTGAACTTGCAATTCAAATAAACAAGTAAATATATTAACATGGTATTGTGTATTCAAAGTTAATTATTGAATAAATTAATACATTCTATTTGGATTATTTGTTTTATGTTTCTATTTCTATAGAAATACGGGTGGCTTGCTGATTCTGTACTCATGTACGGCTGTGTCTGGTATGAATCAGTTGAGCCCACTGAGGGAGCTGAAAGTGGAAAAGACTGTTACGGTTAGGCGTTGGCCATAGTGCCAAAGTCGGAGCCCGATCGGACTAAATCTCTTGTGTCCCCAAACCACAGCCAACCGTGATGGAATCATTGCTCTGCTACACCAGCCGGTGCAAAGAATCCCCACAAGAATCTGTCAAACTCTGGAGAGAACTACATGTTATTCAGTCTCCCTGTAAATAGTACACCTATTTTAACCTACATTTAAACAAAATATAATATACATCTATGTTTTCACATGCTGAAATTAGTCATGTATTATTTATTTGTTATTTAATTGTTTGACAGAAGTAAATTTCTGAAAGCACTCTACCATCTTTATTATTTAAACATTTTTATTTTAGTCATGTAATTAATATGCATTTTATGAAATATACATTTGAGATATTGATATTTTCCACCATATCATTTGTATTTGAGGTTGAATTTGATTTGGATTGCCGGTATACAGTGTTAATGGTGGTTTTGGTGGCCGAGGGCAAGGCTTAGCCTGGTTGTTATTGTACTCCTCTGTCTTGGAGGGGGGTTGAGGGTTAGAGGACATTGGGAGGGGGTGACAGTTGTGATTATACATTTTTTATTCTCTCTCTCTCCATCTTGTGACATCTCTGTATTCTTCATCTTCTGCCTCGTCTTTGAATAATAATAACAAAGAGAGGAGGGCCCGTTGTTGTCATCCTCTCACCCTACCATTTCATCATCCTCTCACCCTACCATTTCATCATCCTCTCACCCTACCATTTCATCATCCTCTCACCCTACCATTTCATCATCCTCTCACCCTACCATTTCATCATCCTCTCACCCTACCATTTCATCATCCTCTCACCCTACCATTTCATCATCCTCTCACCCTACCATTTCATCATCCTCTCACCCTACCATTTCATCATCCTCTCACCCTACCATTTCATCATCCTCTCACCCTACTATTTCATCATCCTCTCACCCTACCATTTTATCATCCTCTCACCCTACCATTTCATCATCCTCTCACCCTACCATTTCATCATCCTCTCACCCTACCATTTCATCATCCTCTCACCCTACCATTTCATCATCCTCTCACCCTACCATTTCATCATCCTCTCACCCTACCATTTCATCATCCTCTCACCCTACCATTTCATCATCCTCTCACCCTACCATTTCATCATCCTCTCACCCTACCATTTCATCATCCTCTCACCCTACCATTTCATCATCCTCTCACCCTACCATTTCATCATCCTCTCACCCTACCATTTCATCATCCTCTCACCCTACCATTTTATCATCCTCTCACCCTACCATTTCATCATCCTCTCACCCTACCATTTCATCATCCTCTCACCCTACCATTTCATCATCCTCTCACCCTACCATTTCATCATCCTCTCACCCTACCATTTCATCATCCTCTCACCCTACCATTTCATCATCCTCTCACCCTACCATTTCATCATCCTCTCACCCTACCATTTCATCATCCTCTCACCCTACCATTTCATCATCCTCTCACCTTACCATTTTATCATCCTCTCACCCTACCATTTCATCATCCTCTCACCCTACCATTTCATCATCCTCTCACCTTACCATTTTATCATCCTCTCACCCTACCATTTCATCATCCTCTCACCCTACCATTTCATCATCCTCTCACCCTACCATTTCATCATCCTCTCACCTTACCATTTTATCATCCTCTCACCCTACCATTTCATCATCCTCTCACCCTACCATTTCATCATCCTCTCACCCTACCATTTCATCATCCTCTCACCCTACCATTTCATCATCCTCTCACCCTACCATTTTATCATCCTCTCACCCTACCATTTCATCATCCTCTCACCCTACCATTTCATCATCCTCTCACCCTACCATTTCATCATCCTCTCACCCTACCATTTCATCATCCTCTCACCTTACCATTTTATCATCCTCTCACCCTACCATTTCATCATCCTCTCACCCTACCATTTCATCATCCTCTCACCTTACCATTTTATCATCCTCTCACCCTACCATTTCATCATCCTCTCACCCTACCATTTCATCATCCTCTCACCCTACCATTTCATCATCCTCTCACCCTACCATTTCATCATCCTCTCACCTTACCATTTTATCATCCTCTCACCCTACCATTTCATCATCCTCTCACCCTACCATTTCATCATCCTCTCACCTTACCATTTTATCATCCTCTCACCCTACCATTTCATCATCCTCTCACCCTACCATTTCATCATCCTCTCACCTTACCATTTTATCATCCTCTCACCCTACCATTTCATCATCCTCTCACCCTACCATTTCATCATCCTCTCACCCTACCATTTCATCATCCTCTCACCCTACCATTTCATCATCCTCTCACCCTACCATTTCATCATCCTCTCACCCTACCATTTCATCATCCTCTCACCCTACCATTTCATCATCCTCTCACCCTACCATTTCATCATCCTCTCACCCTACCATTTCGTCATCCTCTCACCCTACCATTTCATCATCCTCTCACCCTACCATTTCATCATCCTCTCACCCTACCATTTCATCATCCTCTCACCCTACCATTTCATCATCCTCTCACCCTACCATTTCATCATCCTCTCACCCTACCATTTCATCATCCTCTCACCCTACCATTTCATCATCCTCTCACCCTACCATTTCATCATCCTCTCACCCTACCATTTCATCATCCTCTCACCCTACCATTTCATCATCCTCTCACCCTACCATTTCATCATCCTCTCACCTTACCATTTTATCATCCTCTCACCCTACCATTTCATCATCCTCTCACCTTACCATTTTATCATCCTCTCACCCTACCATTTCATCATCCTCTCACCCTACCATTTCATCATCCTCTCACCCTACCATTTCATCATCCTCTCACCCTACCATTTCATCATCCTCTCACCCTACCATTTCATCATCCTCTCACCTTACCATTTTATCATCCTCTCACCCTACCATTTCATCATCCTCTCACCCTACCATTTCATCATCCTCTCACCCTACCATTTTATCATCCTCTCACCCTACCATTTCATCATCCTCTCACCCTACCATTTCATCATCCTCTCACCCTACCATTTTATCATCCTCTCACCCTACCATTTCATCATCCTCTCACCCTACCATTTCATCATCCTCTCACCCTACCATTTCATCATCCTCTCACCCTACCATTTTATCATCCTCTCACCCTACCATTTCATCATCCTCTCACCCTACCATTTCATCATCCTCTCACCCTACCATTTTATCATCCTCTCACCCTACCATTTCATCATCCTCTCACCCTACCATTTCATCATCCTCTCACCCTACCATTTCATCATCCTCTCACCCTACCATTTCATCATCCTCTCACCCTACCATTTCATCATCCTCTCACCCTACCATTTCATCATCCTCTCACCCTACCATTTTATCATCCTCTCACCCTACCATTTCATCATCCTCTCACCCTACCATTTCATCATCCTCTCACCCTACCATTTCATCATCCTCTCACCCTACCATTTTATCATCCTCTCACCCTACCATTTCATCATCCTCTCACCCTACCATTTCATCATCCTCTCACCCTACCATTTCATCCTCCTCTCACCCTACCATTTCATCATCCTCTCACCCTACCATTTCATTAGCTCCTCCTTAACCATGAATCTAGTCACTCATGTTTTTCATCAAGCCATGTCCACGGAGCGTGCTGTGCCTTCCTCCGCTGAGAGGCCTGGAGAGGAGATGGCCGGCCGCTGAGGCGAACACAATGGCCAGAGAGACGCCCGGGACACACACACACACTTCCTCTCTACCTACACCCTAATGTACTGTACCATCTCATCTGCTGCCTCTATGAGATCAACCTGGGGGAGTGGGAACAACACAAACAACAGGAACAACAACAACAACACATTCACCTCTGTTGTCTGTGTATTGAATTTGTCTCTGTTCTCAACTCAATCAGCATTTACAGAGGAAAATAGAACCAACAGAAGAAAATCACACCTTGTGTAAACTAGACAAATGCCCAAATCACAATGGTTTTGCATGAACTAGAGTAGCCATCGATATTATAAAGGAGAAGGATTTGTGTGACATGATGACTGGGTAGGAGAAACATTATCTTGTGAACACTGGCCAAGAAGGCAGAGAACAAGAGGAGAGAATGTAGTGTAGCTTTTTCCTCCTGGTCGGCGGGCGGCTCCGATTGCAGGGGCCAGCTACAGCTCCAGTATGTATCAGTGGTGCTCTGATCCTCACTGCATCTGGCTTCTACTGGTTGTCAGCTCTGCTCTGGTTGGCTTTTCCATACCTGTGCCATGCTTTGTGTTGTTGTTCTAATTGTTCAGCCTCCTGGATACTTTGTTCCTTCAACTTGAACTTGACACTGTTTTTCTTGCTTATGTTCAGGGCCGGAATGATTGGCTTTGACAATGGGGAATTTTCCCCTGCACCCTCCGAGGGAGCTACGGCCTCTCAGACAGCTGTCATTTATCATTAGCCATGTCCCATTGGACACAAATAATTACATTTCTTATTGCTGTTTCTTATTCTGTTTATTAGAAGGTAAACCCAAAGCAATTTCTTTCATCCACTACTTTTATTCCCTTTTTAATAATCACCTTATTCTCGAGGGGGTGTTAATTGTGATTTAATTGCCCTAATTAATGCTTCATCCAGCGAATGATTAAGTTAATTAGCTTAGTGTTAAGTACACTGGCTGCTTTTTAGTCAAACAGGAGAAAATCCCCTTGATTAGTTAATGATATTAATTATAATCCCTGATACACCAGGTATAATTGTGGAAATTCCCACCTGTATTTGCCACTCTCACATCCTCAATGGAATTCACTGTAATGAAGACATGCATATGTTTCATCTTCATCAGATAATTCATATAAAACTCAGAGTCATATCACACTAACAGTTCAGAGAGGAACTGTGAATAATAGCGTTGCATATGTTATCTCTTCTATTCTGGCTGAATGAAGAACTTTCCATTAACACCGGCTCAGCTCTGTAGCTGGGTAAGGACTTTTTTTTTAGAGTTAGGGCTGTTAAAAATATGCTAAACTTTTACATTTATTTTCTTTAAATTGATCTAGATATAAGATCAAACTGATGCCAAACTTTCCATTTCCCAGATCTAAAGGTCTGTGTTTTAAAGAGCTAGAATCCTATCCTATATATGTAGATTTCATTTTTCATTAGACTCTATAGTAGTGTAATACTAATTGTTCGTTGAGCATGGCAGGGCCAGCAGACTGACCTAATGTATCCATTTATCTGATCAAGTCAGAGACGTAGAAACTGTATCTTGAATAAGGTCACCATGCATGGAATCAAATAGGACCAATCAGTCTAGTTTTTACAATACCAAAGTTAAATATGAAATACACTAGAGAAACCTAGAAATGTACCACAGCTCATAAAATGGCTGGCGGCTCGTCTGTCTTTGTCTATCTCTCTGTATCTTTCCCTTGCCAACCCTCCATCTCTTTCTCTCCCTCCGTCTGCATTCAGTGGGGAGAGTCAGTTTTACTGTCACTACCTGTGAAATTGTATTCCAGGAAGATGGATCCTTTCTCTTGTATTCATGACATCCAGGGAAGCACAGTCCCCTCCAACACCCGTTTAATATGGATGCTGTTGGAGAAGGACACACACACACATACACAAACGTGCACAAACACGCACACTCACACGCTTGTGCATGCTGACACTCACATGCACTTTCACAAACACACACTCCTTTTTTGCCCCAAGACAATGCATGGCTGGTATTTTGCTCTAGCTGATGATGAAGAGCAGTAGTGACAGTGCTGCTTCCAGTAGACTGGTGCATTACAACACAGTGCTGCTTCCAGTAGACTGGTGCATTACAACACAATGCTGCTTCCAGTAGACTGGTGCATTACAACACAGTGCTGCTTCCAGTAGACTGGTGCATTACAACACAGTGCTGCTTCCAGTAGACTGGTGCATTACAACACAGTGCTGCTTCCAGTAGACTGGTGCATTACAACACAGTGCTGCTTCCAGTAGACTGGTGCATTACAACACAGTGCTGCTTCCAGTAGACTGGTGCATTACAACACAGTGCTGCTTCCAGTAGGCTGGTGCATTACAACACAGTGCTGCTTCCAGTAGACTGGTGCATTACAACACAATGCTGCTTCCAGTAGACTGGTGAATTACAACACAGTGCTGCTTCCAGTAGACTGGTGCATTACAACACAGTGCTGCTTCCAGTAGACTGGTGCATTACAACACAGTGCTGCTTTCAGTAGACTGGTGCATTACAACACAGTGCTGCCATGTTGTGTACATTCTGTGTCTCTCCTCATTGAGAACATGGAGGATTCTTTCTGCTGCAGCACAATTCTCAGAATTCACTGCTGTATTCATCCAATGTTTTCATTTACAGAGCTTTGTTACTGTAATAATCATCCAATGCTTTGGAAAGTTAACTTTTAGCAGTGTTGCACTGGTGTTTCCTATCTCCTCAGTGTTGTTGTGTGTGTAGACATCAATGGCTGTGCTGCAGAAGCATGTATGTCCAGTGAGTGTTGTAGTCAGCAGTGTTTGTCATGGATCCCCTCCCTCTAAAGGCTCTGAGGGGTACATATCTACAGCTACATGTGCTCTGCAGGTGGAGCCCACCTTCCCTGGGTCGGTCAGGGAGAAGCCAAGCAGAGTCATCTGGCCAGGGGAAGCCCACCTTCCCCGGGTCAGTCAGGGAGAAGCCAAGCAGAGTCATCTGGCCAGGGGAAGCCCACCTTCCCTGGGTCAGTCAGGGAGAAGCCAAGCAGAGTCATCTGGCCAGGGGAAGCCCACCTTCCCTGGGTCGGTCAGGGAGAAGCCAAGCAGAGTCATCTGGCCAGGGGAAGCCCACCTTCCCCGGGTCAGTCAGGGAGAAGCCAAGCAGAGTCATCTGGCCAGGGGAAGCCCACCTTCCCCGGGTCAGTCAGGGAGAAGCCAAGCAGAGTCATCTGGCCAGGGGAAGCCCACCTTCCCTGGGTCGGTCAGGGAGAAGCCAAGCAGAGTCATCTGGCCAGGGGAAGCCCACCTTCCCTGGGTCGGTCAGGGAGAAGCCAAGCAGAGTCATCTGGCCAGGTGAAGCCCACCTTCCCCGGGTCAGTCAGGGAGAAGCCAAGCAGAGTCATCTGGCCAGGGGAAGCCCACCTTCCCTGGGTCGGTCAGGGAGAAGCCAAGCAGAGTCATCTGGCCAGGTGAGAGAGTGAGTGTTCACCAGCCGTGTGTGTGTGTGTGTGTTTATTTGAACAGTGGAGGGGAGGGGGAGGGTGTGGTTAGGGGTCAGGGGGGCAGAAGAGACTCCCGGGTGAGAAGCTGGTAGGCAGCAGCTGAAATAAACTAGATGAATAAAACAACAGAGAGAGAGAGCAGGACAGGACTCAAAGGAACCAACAGACCCATTGCCCCCACCTCCTCTTCCCTCCCAGTCTCTCCACCGCTCCCCTAATATCAGCAAGAGATGGATCCCCACGAGTCCCGGAGAGGCATGTCTGTGTTTGATTTGGCCTATGTTTTCTCTCTCGCAGAGCACTCTTAGTTAAGCAAGACAACTGTCTGGATGAGGTGGGCAGGGCCTCACAGGTGCACCGGGTGCAGTGAGAGAAACAGTTCCCCCTCGTTAGGTATTCACCACCCTGCTTTGATCCTCTGGGTGTCACTCCCTAACACCCAGATACACCAGACATACAGGGAACCACTTCTAGTGCATGTGTACTCTTTTAGGAATTCTATATCCCTGTGAAAAAGCTCCTGAGCATTTGAATGTATCAACATAGCGTTCTCTGGGTGCTTTTTAGGTTGAGTTATATTGTAGGACTAAACATAGATGCCAGGCAGTAGCTAGCTGGTTCTTGTGCAGTTTCTACACCACTGCTCCTTTGTAAGGGGGAGGAGAGGAATCACAGCATCTCTGTTGAAATGGGGATTCTGTGTACAGGTTCAGAATAGGGGTTTTGTGTAATCCTATGTTAAATTCAGCATCAGATCTTTTTTGGGGTTGTGTAAAACCACCAGCATGTTTTCCTTGTCTTTGCTTTTTTCCTGCATGCCTCAAAAGTGATGATAGGGCATGGCTTTTCAGCTATCTCACCCCCAAGGCAAACATGTACAAGGCTGCTAGGTGGCATTACCTCTTCCTCTCCTAGAGACAGCTAACCCCCTCAAAGGATGCTGAAGTCTGGAGAGGGAATGCCTGTGAGCACGGAAAGGGGAGAGACGGAGGGAAGGAGGGAGGGAAGCAGGGGGAGAGAGGAGGAAGGAAAGAGAAGGGAGGGAATGCTTTTATTTCAGTCTCCCTGTTCTTTGTAGAACATTTAGCTTTGACCCTCCCTTGCTTACCCTGCTCCCCCCCACCCCAACACACAGTCCAACAGATCTGCAGGATATCACACTCACCAGCATTTTATGAGAGAGAGAGAGAGAGAGAGAGAGAGAGAGAGAGAGAGAGAGAGAGAGAGAGAGAGAGAGAGACTTTATATGTTGTAGCATATTTATGATGCAGTGAAAAAAAATCCTATCTGTTTGGATTTTTTTTTAAAAATATGGCATGAGGTACTATCTGAATATTTATTTTTTGTTCTGGTGAAATAGTCCAATTGTCTGCAGCACTGGTCAAGACTTTCCCCTGAGCTGAGGAGACTGGAGAGGACCCAGGGTAAGTTGTGGGCTGAGGAGACTGGAGAGGACCCAGGGTAAGTTGTGGGATGAGGAGACTGGAGACGACCCAGGGTAAGTTGTGGGATGAGGAGACTGGAGACGACCCAGGGTAAGTTAGGGGCTGAGGAGACTGGAGACAACCCAGGGTAAGTTGTGGGCTTTTTTTTTGTCTCTGCGCTGCTGATTACGATGCTGCTGATTGATTGGTTAGCGGCTGTGTATTACAACGGGCCACTCGTCACCAGGTTCCAGATGATGAGAGGACTGGAGTGAGTGAGAAAGTGAGAGAAAGAGCGAAACGGAGGAGGGAGGGGTTCAAATTAGAGGAGCACTGGCAGAGCTCACATCACCAGATCTCTCTAACTCTGCCTATCTCTGATTTCTCTCTGTTTGCTCTGCTGTTGTGTGTATATGCGCGTGTGGTTTTGTGTGTGGTCCTCGCTGCCCACTTGCCCGCCTTTCGTTAGCTTGGTGGCGCGTGCTGATGAGGTTTTTGGGAGGGAGGGGTTTGCTAATGAGGAGTGTGCCAGCCAGCTGCCTGCGAGGCGGCGGAGGGCCTTTTTTATGAATATGCAGATGAGGGGCGCGTGTGGAGGCAGAGGGGAGGGGGGCTGGGGGGTACGTGAGCGTGCCACAAGCAGCACTGTTTATATGCTCTCTATAGGGAGCCTGATCTTCAACAGATTGCTGGTGTTTGGTGTGATCTGGCCTCTGCGTTGTTGGGGTGCCTGCCTGCGTGCCTGCTTGCAGGGGGAGATGGAGAAGGAGGAGGGGAACAAGTGAGGGGAGGAGAAGAGGGAAATATAGATAGAGAGATAGTTAAAGAGCAGAGGGGGAAATGGAAGCCGCAGCTTCGGGGTTGTATTTTCCCTCCGTTGACAAGACATGATGATTGCTGCCTCCCTACTTCATTTGCATGTCAAAGCAATGCAGGCCACTGTTCAGATTAGTATGAGATGACATAATGATGTAATGAATTAGTGTAGCCGTTTAAGCGCTGCACTCCGCTCTGCAGTGGGATACAAGGATAGGGAGATAGAAGGTAAGGTAGAGGAAACAGCCAAGGAGGAGGAATAATTTCCTTTGTTAGGAGTTTCTTTTGACATTCTTCTTTAGTTTAAAAGGATGGATTGAATCGATAAAGTTGGTCATTTGAGATTAAATATTTGTTTAAGTGCAGAATTAAACATCAAACGTATACATTTGATTTTTAAGCACAAAACAAACATTTTCCTTCCCACATTTTCCATTTTTTTCGTACTCCATTTTGAATACCTAAATTACTATTGTTCTCTTAGGTCTGTGTTTAAACCTGTGTGTTTAAACCTGTGTTTCATGTCCATTCATCTGGACATGAATGATGTCCAGGAAATGTCCATGAATGGACATCCAAATGCCTTACCCCTTGGTCACGTTGCAAATGATGCAGCACGTTTAATGCCCATTTGCCAGGCCATCATTGCTAATAAGAATTTGTTCTTAATTGATTCACCTGGATAAATAAAGGTTAAATCAAAGAATAATGTAATTCTCCTCTATGGAGGTATTTGTGTAAGTATGCATGCCCATAGAGGGCACAAGGGCACGGCCCCCTAAATGTTTTATGTTTATATAGGTTCCTAATCTCCCAACCTCATAACTAGCTACCAAGAAGGCATTTCAGGCTGTCAGTCAAGTTAGAGTACCTTTTTACATAGAATTAGGCATAGTGACCTTTTTACATAGAATTAGGCATAGTGACCTTTTTACATAGAATTAGGCATAGTGACCTTTTTACATAGAATTAGGCATAGTGACCTTTTTACATAGAATTAGGCATAGTGATTATGGCTCTGGATTGCAGGAAAAAGCTTTCAGGTGTTTTATCTGAAATCCCACCTCCGGACCACCACCAGCCATCCTTACGTACTTTGGGCTTCCTCCGAGTATGTTTCTCTTTCCTCTCCTGCTGGGTTTGGTGTTTTTCCTCTGGTGAAGGTTAAAATCATGCAGAATATTTCCCAGTAGTAGATAATTCACCATAGGGAATATATAAGACAGGTTTACTCTCTGTGCCAAGTTTTAGAGAAAAACCTGAGGTAAGGTACATTTCAATTTCAATAATAATACTTGTTTTATTTATTATAAGACATATCTTAACTGTCCCTCTTAGGAGCAGGACTCTGTGTGGAATGGTGTCTATTCGAAGAGCTGTGCTAAGACCATCAGAAAGAAATGGAATCCGTTGTAATTCTCCCTCTGCTCGGGGAGAGGGGTTAGAGGGGCACAGAGCAGTGGTTTTTAGTTCTCTCTCTCTTTTTCTATCTCTCTCTTTCTAACACTATCCCCCTATGTCCCAGTCTATTCACACTTGTCTCTCACCCCCCCCCCCCCCCCTTTCTACCTCTCCCCATCCCACTGTTCCCCGTCCTCTCTCTATTACCACCCTATGCTAAGGCAGATGTCTCAGAGACTTCTGGTTCTATATAGTTGGGTTCTCTCTTTGACTGGTCCATGTCTGTGTCTGACCTCTATCCTCACACCACTGATGAGCTTTGCTTTATCATCTGCCGTCCATGTCCAAATCAACAGGTTTCCTCATAGAGGGCCCTTATATGACACTGTGTGTCTGTGTGTGTGTGTATTTGTGTTTGTGTGTGTATGGAGTATTTCATTGATTAGATGTGCCTCTGTGACAGGAGATAGGAGCAGGAGTGTGTCATACAGCTCTCCAACCCTCCAACCCTCCAGCCCTCCAACCCTCCAACCCTCCAGCCTTCCAGCCTTCCAACCCTCTAACCCTCCAACCCTCTAACCCTCTAACCCTCTAGCCCTCTAGCCCTCCAGCCCTCCAGCCCTCCAGCCCTCTAACCCTCCAGCCCACCCCTCCAATCCTCCAGCCCTCCAACCCTCCAGCCCTACAGCCCTCCAACCCTTCAGCCCTCCAACCCTCCAGCCCTCCAACCCTCCAGCCCTCCAACCCTCCAACCCTGCAGCCCTCCAACCCTCCAGCCCTCCAGTCCTCCAACCCTCAAGCCCTCTAACTCTCCAACCCACCAGCCCTTCTACCCTCCAGAGTCTCTCACACACTACACTACACTCTCAGCCACCAAAAACAAATGTCCAGCAGCTCGTCTGATGGGGGACAGTGACAGGCTTGTTGTGGAGATGGATAGGTCCCCCGTCTCTCAAATCTCAGTTTTATTTACTTTCTCCTACTCCTCTCCTCTGTCTCTCGTCTGTCTATTGATCAGATGTATAATACTGATACAGTTTGTCCTCACTCAGTGGATGCCTCCTCCAGTTGGTTCTTCTCAGGGAGTAAATATGCTCAACTGCATACACGATTGACACCAAAATCAATGGCAGAGGAAGACATCATGATGGCATTTTCATTACACTATGGACTATCATACAGAAAACCTCTAATGCACTGATCCCATTATTTGGATAGTATTCTCAATTACTTGAATATTACAAAGTTGTGTGAGCAGTGTGTAATTACTGTGTAATCAAATGTAGTCCAATATATTTTTGACGTACTTTTTTGATGTAGTTTACGAGAATATAATTTATCTTTCCATTTATCGCCAAGTAAAATGGAAGAAACATATTTGAAAACGCATTGCTTATGCTACAATAAATGAATAGAGAACTCCCTTCCTCCCTCTCTCTGCCCCTGGTCATGGAGCCGTGTCCAGGGAGGGCTGGTGTGCTGTGTCCGTGTGGAGTCAGCTGGGCGGTGGAGGGGGTAATGAGTATGCACTGTGACAGCTAGGCTAAAGTGTATGGATGTGTTTGGTGGGAGTAATCAGCTGCAGGACCACGGGGTGTGAGAGGGGGGCAGGGGGCGGTGGGCTGACGTGAGGCTTTATGACTGCAGAGACAGAGCTCATATACACACGCTCAGACATGAACATGGACACACACACACACACACACACAATGCACTCAACCACACGCACAGACACATAAACACACAATGCATGCAAGCACGAGCACAGACACATGAGCATGTACACACACACACACACACACACACACACACACACACACACACACACACACACACACACACACACACACACCTTGCACTGCTGAACAACATCCTGCCCTTACAAAAAAGATTCAGACACATTTCACATGTTTTTCCTCTTGTGAAAAAGATATCCCCACGTGAGTTTTTTTCTCAAATATGTTTATTCCATTTTACTTGGCGATAAATGGAAAGATAAATGATATTATCGTAAGTAAACTACTTCCATATTTTCAAGCAGAGTGGTGGCTGCATCATGTTATGAGTACGTTTCACATGTTTTTCCCCTCGTGAAAAATAAATCCCCCACATAAATTTTTTTCTCAATGTAATCTTTTCACCACTTTTCCTTGACTTTTTCCACATTATGTTGTGTTATTTTGTTGTGTTACAGCTTAAATTTAAAATTGATTCAATTTGGGTTTTTTGTTACTGGCCTACACATAATAACCCATAATATCAAAGTGGGTATTGTGTTTCTCCCTAAATAAATAAAAAATTAAAAGCTGAAATGTCTTGAGTCAATAATTATTCCACCTCTTTGTTATGGCAAGCATAAATAAGTTCAGGAGTAAAAATGTGCTAAACAAGTCATATAAGTTTCATGGACTGTGTTTAACATGATTTTTGAATGAATGCCTCATCTCTGTACCCCACACATACAATTTGTGAATTGTAACTTGAAAATCTCACTTTCACAAGTGGAATTGCAAGTTCATGTTTTTCACATGTGAAATAAATGCTCACTGAGTGTCGCGGCTGTCTAAATCAAATCCAATTGTATTGGTCACATACACATATTTAGCAGATTTTATTACGGATGTAGCGAAATGCTTGTCTTCCGAGCTCCAACAGTGCAGTAGTATCGCAGTGCTTGAGGCTTCACTACAGACCCGGATTCGATCCCAGGCTGTGTTACAGCTGGCCATGACCGGGAGACCCATGAGGCAGCGCACAATTGGCCCAGTGTTGTCTGGGTTTGGGGAGGTTTTGGCCGACCGTGATGTCCTTGTCCCATCGGGGTCTAGCGACTCCTTGTGGCAGGCCGGGCGCATGCACGCTGACTTCGGCGCCAGTTGTACAGTGTTTCCTCCGTCACATTGCTGCGGCTGGCTTCCGGGTTAAGCAAGCAGTTTCTTAACAGGCAGTGTATCTTGGCAGGATCGTGTTTCGGAGGACGTATGGCTCTCGACCTCCGCATCACCCGACTCCGAACGGGAGTTCCAGCGATGGGACAAGACTGTAACTACCAATTGGGGAGAAAAAGGGGTAAAAGAACAAGAGAAAAATAAGAAGTATATGCTCAACATGTGAAAACAGCTATTTCATATACTGTATGACTGCAAATTTGACGTGTTTTTTTTGCAAGGGTGAGCTCCACACCTACTCAAACTATCCTTGGTAAATATTTATTTTAACACTAGAGTCCTTAGTTGCTACATACATTTTTGGACTTATTCATTAATTACATGTACCCAGTGATTCTTAAAGAATATAATTTGTAAATGCCTCATGAGCTTAGTTCAACTGTTGTACCCCTTCAGAACACTTCAATGTTTACAAAGTAAATGTAAACAATCACTGTATGGTTAAAACTATACTTTTGGCATCATGGATGGTCAATCCTTGCAATCATAGCTGTCTATGAATTTGAGAGTGGTTACATTTCTCCAGGCCCATCCCTCAGAGATGGGTTGAATGCTCTGTTACTGTTTCAATTAAGGATTCTAGCTTTAAGCCTTCACTAAAACAGACAAAGCCATTTCATACCTTCCAATCAAGTACTCTGATGATAAGATTTGGATTGTGGTTAAAGTTATGAAGATAAAATAAAATTTTAACAAAAATCTTTAGTGAATCAGAAAATAAATTAATATTGTCAGTCATATTTAGTGATGATGCATTGAGTTAAAGAATTTTCATAATGTGAGCTTGGAAATTATATTGTTGTATTTGCAGGTGCTGCAAAAATATTAAGTATGCGGTGCATGAAACAAATGCTTTTCCAATATCAGTGAAAAAAATGAATAATGCGGGATCATTTATTTCTCTTAGTGATGCTGTGGACTTAGTTTTAATTGCATTACGTGAACATAAGGTTTGCTTTGCTACAGATCACATCTCAATGAAACATTTGGAGCCTGTGGCTGCACTGCCTCAGAAGTAATTAATATAAAGTAGGCCTTATTGGCCAGTGAAATTGAACACACTAATAAATACATAAAGGAAAAATAAATATTGATCACACCGAGCATGTGGACAGTATGACTCTGATTTGTGTGTGTGTGTGTGTGTGTGTGTGTGTGTGTGTGTGTGTGTGTGTGTGTGTGTGTGTGTGTAAGGAGGTACAGTATATGACTGTATTCGCTAGATCGACAACTGTAGCCTCTCTACAGCCAAACGTGGGAGTTTTTGTGGCAGATGTATATGTCTAATTTTACATTGATGTCTTTGGGTATATTGGTGTTTGCTTTACATTGGTGTCTATGTGTGTATATGGGTGTGTGCTTTACATTGATGTATATGTGTGTATATGGGTGTGTGCTTTACATTGATGTATATGTGTGTATATGGGTGTGTGCTTTACATTGATGTATATGTGTGTATATGGGTGTGTGCTTTACATTGATGTCTATGTGTGTATATGGGTGTGTGCTTTACATTGGTGTCTTTGTGTATATGGGTGTGTGCTTTACATTGGTGTCTTTGTGTATATGGGTGTGTGCTTTACATTGGTGTCTATGTGTGTATATGGGTGTGTGCTTTACATTGATGTATATGTGTGTATATGGGTGTGTGCTTTACATTGGTGTCTATGTGTGTATATGGGTGTGGGCTTTACATTGATGTATATGTGTGTATATGGGTGTGTGCTTTACATTGGTGTCTTTGTGTATATGGGTGTGTTTTACATTGGTGTCTATGTGTGTATATGGGTGTGTGCTTTACATTGGTGTCTATGTGTGTGTATATGGGTGTGTGCTTTACATTGGTGTCTTTGTGTATATGGGTGTGTGTTTTACGTTGGTGTCTGTGTGTATATGGGTGTGTGCTTTACATTGGTGTCTATGTGTGTGTATATGGGTGTGTGCTTTACATTGGTGTCTATGTGTGTGTATATGGGTGTGTGCTTTACATTGGTGTCTTTGTGTATATGGGTGTGTGTTTTACGTTGGTGTCTGTGTGTATATGGGTGTGTGCTTTACATTGGTGTCTATGTGTGTATATGGGTGTGTGCTTTACATTGATGTCTTTGTGTATATTGGTGTGTGCTTTACATTGGTGTCTATGTGTGTATATGGGTGTGTGCTTTACATTGATGTCTTTGTGTATATGGGTGTGGGCTTTACGTTGGTGTCTATGTGTGTATATGGGTGTGTGCTTTACATTGGTGTCTATGTGTATATGGGTGTGTGTTTTACGTTGGTGTCTATGTGTTTATATGGGTGTGTGCTTTACGTTGGTGTCTATGTGTGTATATGGGTGTGTGCTTTACGTTGGTGTCTATGTGTGTATATGGGTGTGTGTAGTGAAAGTCCACGGGAGGCTGAACTCCCGGCCCTGTCACTCCACACTGCAGTTTTCCCCTGCTACTCTTGGTTCTCTATTGCCAATAAGGAGGATAGGCAAGAAAGAGGATTATTGGTATTGATCTACCCAGGGGGATCATTAGGCATCACTATCAATCCACAGATCCTAGCGCACAGCACCGGGCCGCACAGACATTGCCAATTTGTCCCTATTAGAGAGCCCAGTTTCTGGTTGTCTGCGCTGATTGAGGATGCCCAGAGCCCATCGTCTACAACCCACAGCCCCTGCTGGGCTAGGTCTGACCTGGGTCCTGAGATGAACCAATGACAGGCTGGCTGGCTACCTGGTGACCACACTCCACCTGTTCCCCCTGTATTGTCTCCAAGGGTTAGGAGAAAGTGGTGAGGAAAGGAAAGAGGAGGTGATGATAGCCAGCTGAAAGAAAATGAACATGAAGGAACAGCTCTCTGCCAATCGAAGGCAAATGTTCAAATTTGGATTTTATTTGATTGTTGCTTAATTTCCCATTTTCCTGGCTTTACATCTTCGGGTGGAGATAAATCAAATATTTGAGAGCCACCCTGTTCTTTTCCCACTTCCGGTGGTGATGACACCACCTTCAGGACCTAACGCTCCGTCCTGGCTGGTTGTGGTATTGTTTACCGTCAGGTAATTAGAGCTGTAATGGAATATCTCTGGCAGGCTTATCCGACCTGGCCTACTTATTTTTGTAAGCTGGCTGTTCTGGGGAGTAAAGCCTGTTGATCCTCCTCTCCCCCCATCTCTGACTGACTCTGCCACACCGCCTGACGTGAGGGAGCCATGCAGCCGGCTGCCAACACGCACCCAGACGTCCACTTACCAGGCGACGAGAGCTCCCCAGGTGCCACTCAGAGCACCGATGTTTTGACATGGCATCAGTTCACCGTGTCACCGCTATCAGCGATTAAAACGCAAGGCACTACCAGAATATAAAGGCCCCCGCCACCATCATATTGATATTCCTCTTACCCACCCCCTCTTCACCATGTCTGTCTGTCTGTCTGTCTGTCTGTCTGTCTGTCTGTCTGTCTGTCTGTCTGTCTGTCTGTCTGTCTCTGTCTGTCTGCTCATTCTCCAATGCCTGCCTGCCTGTCTGTCTGTCTGTCTGTCTGTCTGTCTGTCTGTCTGTCTGTCTGTCTGTCTGTCTGTCTGTCTGTCTGTCTGTCTGTCTGTCTGTCTGTCTGCTCATTCTCCAATGCCTGCCTGCCTGTCTGTCTGTCTGTCTGTCTCTGTCTGTCTGTCTGTCTGTCTGTCTGCTCATTCTCCAATGCCTGCCTGCCTGCCTGTCTGTCTGCCTGTCTGTCTGTCTGTCTGTCTGTCTGTCTGTCTGTCTCTGTCTGTCTGCTCATTCTCCAATGCCTGCCTGCCTGTCTGTCTGTCTGTCTGTCTCTGTCTGTCTGTCTGTCTGTCTGCTCATTCTCCAATGCCTGCCTGCCTGCCTGTCTGTCTGTCTGTCTGTCTGTCTGTCTGTCTCTCTCTCTCTCTCTCTCTCTCTCTCTCTCTCTCTCTCTCTCTCGGTGGTTCTGTCTCTCTGTGCGCATATAGAGCTGCATGAGGGACTGATTATGTTCATGCCCACGTTTTATCCCCTCTCACAGAATATCAGGGTAGAGTGGCAGACATCACGGACTCTCCCATGTGCAACTTATACATGCCACCTCCACTGCTCAGCCCCAGAATATCAGGGTAGAGTGGCAGACATCACAGACTCTCCCATGTGCAACTTATACATGCCACCTCCACTGCTCAGCCCCAGAATATCAGGGTAGAGTGGCAGACATCACAGACTCTCCCATGTGCAACTTATACATGCCACCTCCACTGCTCAGCCCCAGAATATCAGGGTAGAGTGGCAGACATCACAGACTCTCCCATGTGCAACTTATACATGCCACCTCCACTGCTCAGCCCCAGAATATCAGGGTAGAGTGGCAGACATCACAGACTCTCCCATGTGCAACTTATACATGCCACCTCCACTGCTCAGCCCCAGAATATCAGGGTAGAGTGGCAGACATCACAGACTCTCCCATGTGCAACTTATACATGCCACCTCCACTGCTCAGCCTCAGAATATCAGGGTAGAGTGGCAGACATCACAGACTCTCCCATCTGCAACTTATACATGCCACCTCCACTGCTCAGCCCCAGAATGAAAAACCACGTCTGTTCTTTACACATTTTATTTGGTGTGAGTTGCGAACGTATTTATTAGAATAGAACCACATTTAGGGAATTTTGTTGCCAAACATACTTACAGTACCTTCCGTTGTTCAGTCACACCATGCAAACAAGTCTCTTTATTGTCTCTACGGCCTCTCATTCAAATTCAGTTTTAAAAATCCATATAAAAAATGTGACAATAGATTCTGTTCTATGCTTGGAGGATGCTGACATATCAAGCCTTTCTGCACTTCATCCCTGCTTATGCTCTGTGAAGGGGATTTTGACACCTGGTTTATAACGAAAGCGCTTTGGAATAAAGGACTGTATGAATAGACAGTGGCTTTGGGCTTGGCATTGTACCTGTATGTGCTCAGTTTGCCCAAAGCACCGTGCTCAGAGACAGGGATCAGGTGCTTTGAAATCGAAGGGAACGGAGAGGAGAGACCCCTTGGGATGTAGCAGGTTTCCCGTCACTGGCTTGTTGTGTGTGTGTTTGTGTGTGTGTCATTTTGTGCGTTCATGTGTGAGTATGCACGCTCTCAAACCCCTGCAGATGACCCCCACTAATTTCCCCAAAACAACCCCCCTCCTCCCCAAACATACACAGCCAGACAGACAGACCCTGTGACGGGGCAAGTGGGGCAGGCATCAACAAGTGCTCTTTTCTCATGACCCTTGACCCTGTGACCTCTGGCTGCAGCTCAGTCTGGCCCTAATGATGCAGACAGCAGCCCCTCTCAGTCCCTCACTGCCCCTCTGTCTGGACTCCTCCTCTGCCATGTTCTTAACAGACATACATAGCAACACACACAAACACACAAACACACACACACTCCAGGCGCCCCGCTTGGCACAGTAAACACTGGCTGTGGTAAAACCTGAGCTGCTGGCGTGTCACATAGAGGTCTATTAGAGGGCCGGTAGCAGAAGGAGAGGGGGCGAAAGGGGCACCCCTCAAGACCTTTAAAAGGGCTATAATAAATCATCTTAAACACATCACAATTCATCTGAGCCAGCGCTCCCTCTGACCTCCTAACTGAGGGTTGGTCCTGTGTGGCTCACAGAGCTAGCCTGCCCTGTGTAGCAGCAGCAGTAGTTACACTGTAGCACCACCTTGGTCTTCAACCCGAGGTAATGACTCTAGCCTGGGTGTAGTATGGGGTCCTTTTGAGCTGCTGGCACCCAGTCAATGTGTTGTCCTCACACATCTTCAGTCACAGGTCACTCATAGGGAGTTGTTCAGCCTCCGTCTCACACACACCAGAGCACTGACCACACATATGAGCCCTGGGTCACAGGAGTGGACAACTCCCCTGAGAAGATGATAAGACGTCCTGTTTTGCCTCACCTCATTAAATGCAGAACCATCCAAAAGTACTTTAAAAGCTTGCTATGAATTTGTCCTGTAGTTAGTAAACCAGGTGTATATGTTTAATGTATGTATTCAAAATGTTTAAACCAAATCTTGATATATGTAGGGATAATCGATTTTACACAGCAATATGCCCAGCTTGAAATCTATTTGTTTAACACCTTCCATTCTGTGGTATGGTGCCATGGTTGTGTTGGTTGTGCATCCTCTCCCTCAGGACTGTTCTGAACCCCAGCCACCAGTAGAGGGCAATGTGGCCTGCCCAGGAGCATGGCCAGCGGCTGCAGTACAAGGCTGTAGCGTTGTGATCGCCCTTCACACGACCACACACACACCCCTCTACCGCTCTTTGTTATTCTATACACACACATAGGATACACGGACACTCTTGTCCTTTTTTGTCTGTTCTGTTTCTTCACGGTGGTGTGGAGATGGGCTGTGATCCTAGTCATTGCAGGTCTCTCTCACGTAGCAGCACATCACTACATCCTCTCCCAGTTCACCTGAACTTGTAACGAGGTCCGGCTTTAATAAACACCCATTGAAACGCATTCACTAGATACAGACCTAATATAAACACTATCCAGGCTTATATGGAGGCGTACCACTATGTTCTGCCTTTGTATTTATCTGTCCTCAATGAATTTGTATTCATGGCATCCTCACAGTCACATGGCTTTTTGAACCACTAGTAATACAGAAATGAATATACCATGTAACCTGAAGGACATCTGTTGATTTAAAAGGAATACATTGTCGTGTCCCGTATATTCTGCTTCTGTTCTTTGTGTTTATATGAGGCAGCGGAGGCAGACAGTCTGGGAGTAATCAAATAAAAACAGGGATCATTCATGATCTTTAAAAACACACAAATGAAAAATCAAGGGATCGCTCAAAGCCAGTGGGAGCTCTGTGTGTTTCTGCCTCCGTACATTTTACCCATAAGACCACTGGGCTGGGGATCTCACTGGCAGATGCTCAGCAGCATCATCTTAATACGTTGTGTGTGTGTGTGTGTGTGTGTGTGTGTGTGTGTGTGTGTGTGTGTGTGTGTGTGTGTGTGTGTGTGTGTGTGTGTCATCTGTGTGTTTTGTCACTCGAGAATGTAAGCCTGTGGCTGTGTGTGTATTTTCTGCAGAGGAGAGAGAGAGAGAGAGCAAGGCAGGGAGGGAGAAAATGAGAGGAGAGATGGATGAGGGCCGTTGTGTGGCTCTGGGTGTTTTAATTATCCTGCGCTCTGTCGTTGGGTCGGCGCTCACTATCTTCCTCTGGCTTTATCCCCGTCTCATGATTTGAGCGGTACCTTTATCCCTAAGCCTTCAGCTCCTCTGGCCAAACAAAGAAAAAAGGGAGGGCAAAGAAGGGGTTTTACAACAGTAACTATGCCGCGCTTACCATTAATATCCCTCAATCTCCTCGTTTTTATGTGTTGGAGAGCACAGTAACCCCAGTAAAGTGACCCTGGTGCGGGTGGGGCCCCAGTAAAGTGACCCAGGTGCGGGTGGCGCCCCAGTAAAGTGACCCTGGTGCGGGTGGGGCCCCAGTAAAGTGACCCAGGTGCGGGTGGCGCCCCAGTAAAGTGACCCAGGTGCGGGTGGGGCCCCAGTAAAGTGACCCTGGTGCGGGTGGGGCCCCAGTAAAGTGACCCAGGTGCGGGTGGCGCCCCAGTAAAGTGACCCAGGTGCGGGTGGGGCCCCAGTAAAGTGACCTAGGTGCGGGTGGGGCTGGGCGGACTCTTGAATATGGTTATTCCAGTGGGGTGTGAGGGAAGCTCCTGTAGGACCAGGTCCAGATCTGCCCCTTTGTATTACTGCTCAAAAGGAGAGCCAAGCGCTAGCAGCCTGGTAAAGAAGCAGAGTGAAGGAGCACCGTTTTATTTTCCTTTCCTCTCCTGCCCATTCTTTCTGCCCTTTTTTTTCCTTTTTTTCTGTGTGGAGGAGCTCATCGAAATGCCAAGCGTTCCGGCAACATAGTGTCTCTGACAACACTATTGGCTGAAGAATGGCTTTTGTGGACGGGCACACTGGTCACATGACCCCTCTGTAGAACCTCCCTGAAGCAAAATCATCCACAGATTCTATTTTAGACCTCTGAGATTATTTTACTCTTTACTGATGTATTTACATAGCAGCAACATAATGTGCTATTACTGCAGACTTAAATAGATTCCTCAGATTTGAATGGAAAAACAATGTGCTTGGACAAAGGCCATAGTACAAAATACATAGTTCAAATATCTTTGCAGTATGATAGATGTTTAATTCATTATTTTCATTTCTAGAAATGTTATTTTGGAGAATACTAGTGGAGAGATATGTTTATGTGCTGTTCAAGCATGTTGACAATAGTATTATCATATTTAACAAATAATCATTTGTTTATTAAACATGAACATATTTATTTGCCTGTACTTCATTTAGATAGATCATATTTTGGCAGGAACTGTTTAATATTTGCCAATCCCCTTGTTCAAATAGATTCAGATAAATGTTACCAATTGAAGTGTAAATATCAGGGAGAAGGCAATCTAGTTAGAGTCGCAAATACTACATTTTCTTAAGAAAAGTGTGTATGTGTGTATATGTGTGTGTATTTGTGCAAGTCAGTGTGTGTATAAAGGCCAATGTATGTGTGTTCGTTTGTCATTTCTGGTCTGTACTGTATCTCCATGACAACATGATGTTGGTTCCCTTACTGACATTTCCCCATTTGGGGAGGATTGTGAATTGCCTCTCTTCTCCTTCAGCCAGCGTGTCATATGAAAAAAAAGGTGTTGGGGAGAACAGGGAGAGGGGGTAACGGAGGCAGGAGGGAGGGGAGGCGGGCGGGGGGCAATATGAGGAATCTAATGGGCGTCTGGTCTGATTGTCCTCAGCCATGGCAGTAGAAACAAAGCAGATGAATTGTGAAATGTATTCGAAGAGATTGGAGACAAGTGCATGTCAGCAGCCCCTCCATCTCTCCTCCTTTCCACCCCCCTTTCTCCAGGATCCCTCCCTCTCCATCTCTCCTCTCTTCTTTTTGTCTGACACACTGAAAAAAACCAAGGCTTGACAGCAGTGCTCTGTTTGAGCAAAACATTAAAAAAGAAAATGCTATTTTCCCCCGTTTGTCCTTTCTATAAGCTACTCAGGCAGATGCTCAGCGTATTGCATCCTTATTAATTGTGAAATATTGCATGACAAATCTATGCAATGTTTATCACTAAATGTACATGAAAAGGTTTTAGATGTATACAATCTCAATTGTTGAGGCTAGATTCTATTATATATATATTTTTTAAAACAATACTTAGAAATTAAGTTACAGATTACAGTAAATAAAAAAAAAATATAAAACAAAGTCAAAATTAGTATTCACTGATTGCATTTTAAAATATTGTTTATTTATTCCTAGTGATCTGTAGATTATTTTAAAATAATTGTTCAACCCCTTGTGTTAGAGGCCTGTGTCTGGTAAGCGTCTGGCCTGCGTCTGGGTCCTGTCTGCCCTCTGCCCTGCTCGCTGACCCCTAGGAGAGCTGGGACGTAGTCAGTCAGCCAGGCAGGCAGTCAGCACAGAGGGCCTCTCTCTCCCTCCCCTTTTTCTTACCTGGTAGCACAGTAGCTTTGTAGAGCTCCACCTTGGCCCACATACACAACCCTGATGCCCCGTTGGTTACACCAGAGAGAGGAGGCGGACCAGTGTCTAGCCTGGCATCAGACTCCCTAGCTAGCTGTGGTGCAGTTTGGTATGAGGAAATAGAATCCTGCACATGCTTTTCTGCTGGGTTTTCGTAGTGGGTCTGAGTGATGCAGTGATAGGAGAAAGGAGTAATGTATCCCAGTGCTATGACTGTGAGGTCACCCATGTGTGGTGTAGTGTATTTTAGACAGCCGCGTTGCCTTTGAAATGTTGAACAGGAATCATTGAGGGCTCATAAAGGCATACCATTTCTTTCACAAAACACGACCAAACTATGTTCATTTGGTTTTGATCATGAAAGGCAGAATAAGATATTTCAATATTAGAATTTCAATGTCATTTTTCAATTATTTTCTCACAAAATATTTGTTATTCTTTTCTAAAGAATTATTTTGGGGAATGCCAATTATAACGTCAATGAATAGATACCCTGAAATAGTTTGTGTAATTAAAACTATTTTCAGCACCATTAAGTGACCATGATGACAACAGTGGACTGTCAGCTTTTGTTTTGTGTCGGCTGGATTTATTAGTCATCCTTACATCACTCTGTATTTTAATATGAATAATGGAGGAGCTATCAGAGGAGGAAGAGGGATGTGAGAAAGGGATGCCACACAGCGTTGGTCCTGGGTCCTCTCTGCTCTCTCCCCCTGTGAGGAACAGGCAGGGGGGGCACAGAGAGCTCAGAGCCTGGGTGTGCTCGGTAGAGAGCCTGGCCTGTCTCCCTGGTCCTGGGTGGTGATCTCTCTCTGCCTCTCTCAACTCCCTTGCCTGCCTGCCTGGCTCTCTCTCTCTCCGGTCGGGTTTAATAACAGTGTATAAATCAAAAGCCTCCTGTCAGCCACGCAGCCTTCATTAAATTCAAATGGGAAACTGGCCTCTTCGGATCCAATTTTAATAAAACCAGGTAATCAAATATGGGTTTAAAAAAATAGGTCATCATTTCACAGCCCCAGAGATGTCCTCTGCCCAGTGTTTCTGTGTGTGCTTCATGTTAACAGGGTTGAAGAACCCTATCATGTAGAAATACTGTACACACAGCATCCACAGCACACACATACAGACTTACACACAGTACTCACTAATCCTGCACAGGGAATATTGTGTCACTGTCCTCTATGCTACAAAATGTAGATGACCTTCAGTAAAAAAAAATTGTTGCATAATTTATTTCAAAATGATAAAAACGTTGATAAATTATTATGTGATCAATAATTATGAGATTTAATGTATATGCAAATACAAATGATTCAAATAATTTAATATAGTCAAATATATTGAATAAACACATTTCTAAAATAAATATATTGAATAAACACATTTCTAAAATAAATATATTGAATAAACACATTTCTAAAATAATTACTAATTCAAATATTTGTAATATGTTTATGGTACATATTCATCATTAAATAAATAATTTTGGGATCACTCCTGTACATTTAAATCAAGAAGTAAATGTGGAATTTTATCAGCGCGTAGTCATGGCAGGTAATAGAGATACAGAAACATGGTGGACATAGGGACACACACACACACACACACACACACACACACACACACACACACACACTGGAGTGATTAAAGGTTGGTTTGGGATGTTGTGGAGCAGAGGTTAGTGTTGTGGGTGGACTTGGCCGTATAGCTGAGGTATACTGGAACACAGGATGATGTGTAGTCGCGGTTTCATGCTTCTTCGACGCTGATTTCGGGGGCATATGCTTGGCTTCCTGGGCTGCACTTCTTCCTGACTGTCCGAGGTCTTTCGGTCCATAGGATTGGCTGTAGTCCTGTCAGTTGTAGATCACACATATGCAGTCAGTATGTTTGATATGTGACCGGTGTTGACCTATAAGGCTCCACTCAGAGCCCTAACCTTTATTATACGGCCCTGCCCCATGGTAACTCAGTCTGCCTCATAGAAACACAGCAGGTCTACTTATTCTCATATAGCCCTTGGATTCTAGGAATATTCCTCCATCTCTCTGTGATGGTTTACGCCCCACCTAATTTCCTCTATTTGAGCGTTGATAATAAATAATTGAGGTATTTATATACACTATTTCCTCTATTTGAGTGTTGATAATACATAATTGAGGTATTTATATACACTATTTCCTCTATTTGAGCGTTGATAATACATAATTGAGGTATTTATATACATTATTTCCTATATTTGAGCGTTGATAATACATAATTGAGGTATTTATATACACTAAGAACACTTATTGTTTCATCATTAATTATGTTAAAAAAGAAAACATGGTCTAATTTTGTGTTTAATTATACATGCTATAAAAGAAAGGTATAAATATAAATCTGATATTTGGTTGTATATCATATTCTTATCTGTTTTGCAATAATCTCCAAGACAAGATGGAGCAGCTGGAACATTATACAGCCTATGAGCAGAAGAGGGCACTATCAGTCGCTGATGTACTCGCTCTCTCGATCTGTCTGTGTCTCTCTCCCTCCCTCCCTCCCTCCCTCTGTCTGTCTGTCTGTCTGTCTGTCTGTCTGTCTGTCTGTCTGTCTGTCTGTCTGTCTGTCTCTATCTGTCTCTCTATTTGTCACTCTATCTGTCCCTCTATCTGTCTCTCTATCTGTCACTCTCTCTGTATGTGTCTGTCTGTCTGTCTGTCTGTCTGTCTGTCTGTCTGTCTGTCTGTCTGTCTGTCTGTCTGTCTCTCTCTCTCTCTCTCTGTCTCTCTCTCTCTCTGTGTCTCTCTCCGTCTCTCTCACACACTCTTTATCCCCCTCCTCTCTCTCTCTGTCTTTCTCTCTCTCTCTCTCTCTCTCTCCCTCTCTCTCTGTCTCTCTCCATCTCTCTCTCACCCTCTCTCTCTCCCCCTCCTCTCTCTGTCTTTCTCTCTCTACATCTATCATATCTTTGAAAAAATGTATGTAGAAAATGTGTCATGTATTTGTCTAGATAATACATAATAAAATCACACTAATGTAATCTCCAACATATATAAAGAGGTTAAAGAAGTGATATTCTCACCGAACTGATCACAGAGAAAAAGCAAAGTGATTTCATGTTGAATGTAACACACATTTACCTTTACATTAGGTTAGTTACATCATTACATTTGAATGCTGTTTGTTCTCTGCATGTTTTTTGCATATTCTCATAGTCATTGCATTCTTGCATATACAAATTGAAGGTTTTTGTGTTTTGGTTTGTTTGTTTACTGGTATTGGTTTGTTTTGAAGACATTGTTGTGTTATCTGGTATATCTGGTTGGTCGTGTTGCTGGTCTGTACTGTAGCGGTGTGGTAATGGGGAGTTGCCCTGCAGGCTTGGGATGTGTTCTCAGGACGTGTCAGCCCACTGTCAGGGCTGTTCAATCTTCTCAAATGTTACATCTTCCGTCTCACTTGATCCGTATGATTTGACTTTTTTCTGATTATCAGTTCACATTCAAGAGAAAGGCTTTAGGTATCTGCATATTATTCTATAGGATGATGGTTATGAAACACCATAAATACAGCCTCTGAACACAGCTTATTGTTGGTGTTCCTAGAGAATGACTATGATAAACATGTCTGAACCTTCCATTTCCATACTGCTGTCCTACAGGCACTATCCATTTAGTGAATACTCTTGCTTAGAATCGTGTCCATGATTTACAGTCTCCTTTTCTGTTTTTCCTGTAATGAAGTCCAGGTTTTCTCTTTCGTCTAAAAGTTTGTCTCTCTTCGTTAAAGAAGAGGCGATGTACTAAGAGCAGTACAGTGATTGCCTCCCACCGTCATCACCACTACTAGCAGCCCCATAATCACAACCAGAAACACCTGAGCACTGCTCTCCCTGGGTCCAGCCCACTCCTTCTGTCTCCTGCCTGGGCAGGTTAGTTGAGTTCCTGTAGCCCCCCCCCCCCCTCTGTTCTTCCTGCCTCCCTTCCTGTCATCCAGGCCTGGCTGCCATGTTAGTGCAGGCTCCTGCTGCTCAGCCCACTCCTCTCCTTCCATAAATCCTCCTATGTGCGGGGAGTAAGGGGGGAAGGTATTGGGTAGGTACAGACAACAATAACCAGGGCTCTCTCCATCAAAGGGTTATCTGGCTCCCACAGGCACACTGACAGACAGACAGACAGACAGACAGACAGACAGACAGACTGCACGACAAAAGGGGGGGGGGGCAGAACATATTAGACTGAAACGGGGTGCAGTGGGCCTGGTAAAATGTGGGTATGAAGAGGTACGGGGTTTTGGCCTGAAAATGGGTACTTTGTTTGAGATGGAATGGGGGGGCAGTGAACAGCTGGTGAGAGAGGGGGATGTAGTGAGAGGGATGTGAGGGAGAGAAGGGACACGGTGAGAGATGCTATCCATCCAAAGTTCAGAGGTTCAGAGGTTTGTTGGACATACAGACGTATTCGGCATATTACTGAAGCGTTAGGCGTTAGGCGTACTACTGAGGCGTTAGGCGTACTACTGAAGCGTTAGGCGTTAGGCGTACTACAGAAGTGTTCGGCATACTACAGAAGCGTTAGGCATACTACAGCAGTGTTCGGCGTACAACTGAAGCGTCAGGCGTTAGGCGTACTACAGAAGAGTTAGGCGTTAGGTGTACTACTGAAGCGTTAGGCGTACTACAGAAGTGTTTGGCGTACTACTGAAGCGTTAGGCATACTACAGCAGTGTTCGGCGTACAACTGAAGCGTCAGGCGTTAGGCGTACTACAGAAGAGTTAGGCTTTAGGTGTACTACTGAAGCGTTAGGCGTACTACAGAAGTGTTTGGCGTACTACTGAAGCGTTAGGCGTACTACAGAAGCATTATACATACTACAGAAGCGTTAGGCGTACTACAGAAGCGTTAGGCGTACTACAGAAGCGTTATACATACTACAGAAGTGTTAGGCGTACTACAGAAGCGTTAGGCGTACTACAGAAGCATTATACATACTACAGAAGCGTTAGGCGTACTACAGAAGCATTATACATACTACAGAAGCGTTAGGCGTACTACAGAAGCGTTAGGCGTACTACAGAAGCATTATACATACTACAGAAGCGTTAGGCGTACTACAGAAGCATTATACATACTACAGAAGAGTTAGGCATACTACAGAAGCGTTAGGCGTACTACAGAAGCGTTAGGCGTACTACAGAAGCGTTAGGCGTACTACAGAAGCGTTAGGCGTACTACAGAAGCGTTAGGCGTACTACAGAAGCGTTAGGCGTACTACAGAAGCATTATACATACTACAGAAGCATTATACATACTACAGAAGCGTTAGGCGTACTACAGAAGCATTATACATACTACAGAAGCGTTAGGCGTACTACAGAAGCATTATACATACTACAGAAGAGTTAGGCGTACTTCAGAAGCGTTAGGCGTACTACAGAAGCGTTAGGCGTACTACAGAAGCGTTAGGCGTACTACAGAAGCGTTAGGCGTACTACAGAAGCATTATACATACTACAGAAGCATTATACATACTACAGAAGCGTTAGGTGTACTACTGAAGCGTTAGGCGTACTACAGAAGCATTATACATACTACAGAAGCATTATACATACTACAGAAGCGTTAGGCGTACTGCAGAAGCGTTAGGCGTACTACAGAAGCGTTAGGCGTACTACAGAAGCGTTAGGTGTACTACAGAAGCATTATACATACTACAGAAGCGTTAGGCGTACTGCAGAAGCGTTAGGCGTACTACAGAAGCGTTAGGCGTACTACAGAAGCGTTAGGCGTACTACAGAAGCGTTAGGCGTACTACAGAAGCGTTAGGCGTACTACAGAAGCGTTAGGCGTACTACAGAAGCATTATACATACTACAGAAGCATTATACATACTACAGAAGCGTTAGGCGTACTACAGAAGCATTATACATACTACAGAAGCGTTAGGCGTACTACAGAAGCATTATACATACTACAGAAGAGTTAGGCGTACTTCAGAAGCGTTAGGCGTACTACAGAAGCGTTAGGCGTACTACAGAAGCGTTAGGCGTACTACAGAAGCGTTAGGCGTACTACAGAAGCATTATACATACTACAGAAGCATTATACATACTACAGAAGCGTTAGGTGTACTACTGAAGCGTTAGGCGTACTACAGAAGCATTATACATACTACAGAAGCATTATACATACTACAGAAGCGTTAGGCGTACTGCAGAAGCGTTAGGCGTACTACAGAAGCGTTAGGCGTACTACAGAAGCGTTAGGTGTACTACAGAAGCATTATACATACTACAGAAGCGTTAGGCGTACTGCAGAAGCGTTAGGCGTACTACAGAAGCGTTAGGCGTACTACAGAAGCGTTAGGCGTACTACAGAAGCGTTAGGCGTACTACAGAAGCGTTAGGCGTACTACAGAAGCGTTAGGCGTACTACAGAAGCATTAGGCGTACTACAGAAGCGTTAGGCGTACTACAGAAACGTTAGGCGTACTACAGAAGCATTATACATACTACAGAAGCATTATACATACTACAGAAGCGTTAGGCGTACTACAGAAGCATTATACATACTACAGAAGAGTTAGGCGTACTACAGAAGCGTTAGGCGTACTACAGAAGCGTTAGGCGTACTACAGAAGCGTTAGGCGTACTACAGAAGGGTTAGGCGTACTACAGAAGAGTGAGGCGCGTACTTCAGAAGGGTTAGGCGTACTACAGAAGTGTGAGGCGCGTACTTCAGAAGGGTTAGGCGTACTACAGAAGAGGGAGGCGCGCACTACAGAAGGGTTAGGCGTACTACAGAAGTGTGAGGCGCGTACTACAGAAGGGTTAGGCGTACTACAGAAGTGTGAGGCGCGTACTACAGAAGGGTTAGGCGTACTTCAGAAGGGTTAGGCGTACTACAGAAGGGTTAGGCGTACTACAGAAGTGTGAGGCGCGTACTACAGAAGGGTTAGGCGTACTTCAGAAGGGTTAGGCGTACTACAGAAGAGGGAGGCGCGTACTACAGAAGGGTTAGGCGTACTAAAGAAGTGTGAGGCGCGTACTACAGAAGGGTTAGGCGTACTACAGAAGCGTGAGGCGCGTACTACAGAAGGGTTAGGCGTACTTCAGAAGCGTTAGGCGTACTTTCGAAGGGTTAGGCGTACTACAGAAGAGTTAGGCGTACTTCAGAAGGGTTAGGCGTACTTCAGAAGGGTTAACCGTACTACAGAAGAGTTAGGCGTACTTCAGAAGGGTTAGGCGTACTACAGAAGAGTTAGGCGTACTTCAGAAGGGTTAGGCGTACTTCCGAAGAGTGAGGCGCGTACTTCAGAAGGGTTAGGCGTACTTCAGAAGGGTTAGGCGTACTTCAGAAGGGTTAGGCGTACTACAGAAGAGTTAGGCGTACTACAGAAGGGTTAGGCGTACCACAGAAGAGTTAGGCGTACTACCGAAGAGTGAGGCGCGTACTTCAGAAGGGTTAGGCGTACTTCAGAAGGGTTAGGCGTACTTCAGAAGGGTTAGGCGTACTACAGAAGAGTTAGGCGTACTACAGAAGGGTTAGGCGTACTACAGAAGAGTTAGGCGTACTACCGAAGAGTGAGGCGCGTACTTCAGAAGGGTTAGGCGTACTTCAGAAGGGTTAGGCGTACTTCAGAAGGGTTAGGCGTACTACAGAAGAGTTAGGCGTACTACCGAAAAGTGAGGCGCGTACTTCAGAAGGGTTAGGCGTACTTCAGAAGGGTTAGGCGTACTACAGAAGGGTTAGGCGTACTACCGAAGAGTGAGGCGCGTACTTCAGAAGGGTTAGGCGTACTACAGAAGAGTGAGGCGCGTACTTCAGAAGAGTGAGGTGCGTACTTCAGAAGGGTTAGGCGTACTTCAGAAGAGTTAGGCGTACTACAGAAGAGTGAGGCGCGTACTTCAGAAGGGTTAGGCGTACTACAGAAGAGTGAGGCGCGTACTTCAGAAGGGTTAGGCGTACTACAGAAGAGTGAGGCGCGTACTTCAGAAGAGTGAGGTGCGTACTTCAGAAGGGTTAGGCGTACTTCAGAAGGGTTAGGCGTACTACAGAAGCGTTAGGCGTACTACAGAAGGGTTAGGCGTACTTCAGAAGGGTTAGGCGTACTACAGAAGCGTTAGGCGTACTTCAGAAGGGTTAGGCGTACTTCAGAAGCGTTAGGCGTACTTCAGAAGGGTTAGGCGTACTTCAGAAGGGTTAGGCGTACTACAGAAGCGTTAGGCGTACTACAGAAGGGTTAGGCGTACTTCAGAAGCGTTAGGCGTAATTCAGAAGGGTTAGGCGTACTTCAGAAGCGTTAGGCGTACTTCAGAAGGGTTAGGCGTACTTCAGAAGGGTTAGGCGTACTACAGAAGCGTTAGGCGTACTACAGAAGGGTTAGGCGTACTACAGAAGGGTTAGGCGTACTTCAGAAGGGTTAGGCGTACTTCAGAAGGGTTAGGCGTACTTCAGAAGGGTTAGGCGTACTTCAGAAGCGTTAGGCGTACTTCAGAAGGGTTAGGCGTACTTCAGAAGCGTTAGGCGTACTTCAGAAGGGTTAGGCGTACTTCAGAAGGGTTAGGCGTACTTCAGAAGCGTTAGGCGTACTACAGAAGGGTTAGGCGTGTACTTCAGAAGGGTTAGGCGTACTTCAGAAGCGTTAGGCGTACTTCAGAAGGGTTAGGCGTACTACAGAAGGGTTAGGCGTATTTCAGAAGGGTTTGGCGTACTACAGAAGGGTTAGGCGTGTACTTCAGAAGCGTTAGGCGTACTTCAGAAGGGTTTGGCGTACTTCAGAAGGGTTAGGCGTACTTCAGAAGGGTTAGGCGTATTTCAGAAGGGTTTGGCGTACTACAGAAGGGTTAGACGTACTTCAGAAGGGTTTGGCGTACTTCAGAAGGGTTAGGCGTACTTCAGAAGGGTTAGGCGTATTTCAGAAGGGTTTGGCGTACTACAGAAGGGTTTGGCGTACTTCAGAAGGGTTAGGCGTACTTCAGAAGGGTTAGGCGTATTTCAGAAGGGTTAGGCGTACTACAGAAGAGTGAGGCGTGTACTTCAGAAGCGTTAGGCGTACTTCAGAAGCGTTAGGCGTACTTCAGAAGGGTTAGGCGTACTTCAGAAGGGTTAGGCGTACTACAGAAGGGCTAGGCGTACTACAGAAGGGTTAGGCGTACTACAGAAGAGTGAGGCGTGTATTTCAGAAGGGTTAAGCGTACTACAGAAGAGTGAGGTGCGTACTTCAGAAGGGTTAAGCGTACTACAGAAGAGTGAGGCGCGTACTTCAGAATGGTTAAGCGTACTACAGAAGAGTGAGGCGTGTACTTCAGAAGGGTTAGGCGTACTTCAGAAGGGTTAGGCGTACTACAGAAGGGTTAGGCGTACTACAGAAGATTGAGGCGCGTACTTCAGAAGGGTTAGGCGTACTACAGAAGGGTTAGGCGTACTACAGAAGAGTGAGGCGCGTACTACAGAAGGGTTAGGCGTACTTCAGAAGGGTTAGGCGTACTACAGAAGAGGGAGGCGCGTACTACAGAAGGGTTAGGCGTACTACAGAAGAGTGAGGCGCGTACTACAGAAGGGTTAGGCGTACTGCAGAAGAGTGAGGCGCGTACTACAGAAGGGTTAGGCGTACTGCAGAAGAGTGAGGCGCGTACTACAGAAGGGTGAGGCGCGTACTACAGAAGGGTTAAGCGTACTACAGAAGAGTGAGGCGTACTACAGGAACGTTAGGCATACTACAACGTAGGTTACTGTACACTACAGTATGTCCTTTGTAGTTTGCACGAATGTACCACATTGCATCACTTCTGTGTATTTATTTCGATCTCGCCATGCAAATGATAATCATAACAATTACTATTTGATTATTGTAAGCGGTTACTTTCTAATCACCATAGAACCGTAACTGTTTCTGATAAGGCTCTCCCAGTGTGGCTGGGAGTTCGTTTGGTGAGGAGGCAGATATTTTATCAGGACTGTAGTGCAGGGTCTATTCCTCAGCCTTGTATTAGCGTGTCAGGGACGACTGCTGTAATGAATTACCAACTCCAAATTTTGCAAGTTAAAAAGTGGGAATGAGAGTAAACCTTTTGTTTATGTCACCTATCATCTTGAAATATGTACTATTCTGCACCTCTCAGCACCCTGTCTCCCTCCAGCGTGATTAAAGGTTCTGGGCTCCCTGTCTTAGTCCATTCCTGTGTTACCTCATCTTCTACTCCTCTCGCTCTCTCGCTCTCTCTCTCTCTCTCTCTCTCTCTCTCTCTCTCTCTCTCTCTCTCTCTCTCTTCCCCTCTCTCTGTCTCTCTCTCTCTTTCCTTCTCTCTCCCTTTTCCCCTCTCTCTCCCTCTTCCCCTCTCTCTGTCTCTCTCTCTATCCCTCTCTCTTCCTCTTTCTCTTTGTCTCTCTTTGTCTCTCTTTCTCTTTCTCTCCCTCTCCCTCTTCCCCTCTCTCTCTCTCTCTCTCTTTCTCGCTCTCTTTCTCCCTCTTCCTTCCTCTCTCTCTCCCTCTTCCTTCCTCTCTCTCTCTCTCTCTCTTCTCTGGCAGGAACAGACATCATAAACCTCCTCTTTTTGCTGAAACCTGCTGTCTAGATTTTTCCCCGTCAAGGAAGTGTTCAAGTTGAGAGGGTTCCTCTGGGAATTATGTGAGCATTTGACCAGGTGTTTGCGACACTTTCAAAATTCGATTTGATTCTGGTGTGTGTACACTCGCATAGTGTGTGTGTGTGTGTCTGTATGTTTGACCTATGAATTTGAATGAAAAACAATACACATATTTTTATAGTTGGTGTGTGTATGGTGTGTGTGTGTGTGTTATTTACATTAGAAATGTTATAAAGAAAGTGAGTGAAATGCACATATCTGGTGGAGTATACATTTGGTATATTCACTGTGTGTTTAGAATATGCATGTGAACATTCAAATTCATACAGTGCGCTAAAGAGTGAGATAGAAAGAGTGTGGTGTGTTTGCAGGATAGTGTAGAGGAAGAATTGCCTGCGGTTGCCTTGCAGGACTGCTACAGTACCTCTGAAATCCACCATCTCTCTCTCTTTCTCTCCATTCCCTTTCAACAGAAACATGTCCCCCAGCTAAGGTGCTCCTACACTGTTTTCCCCATCACTATTTCAAGAGAAAACAAAACTGTGAGTAGAGGCAGCTAGATACTGGGTTTTGTAAAGGTGTGCTATGGTGTGTTTCTGAGGTAAACTCATTCTGCTAGCACCCTGTAACGTATCTATCCCCTCTCTGCACTGCGGAGTCTAGCTGCAGGGATCAGGATTATACCACAATATTATCCATCTCTGAATTGTGATGTCAGGTAAAAAAAAATATCACTTTTCATCACATTTTTTTCATCCTCTCAATGATACAATACTTCATGTATTATTTTGTTGTTCAAGGTATTACGTTGTGTAGTGAGAGAATAATGGTTATCAACAAGTAGGGTGATAGAAAGTATGACAGTATTAGGGATGGTTTATACAGGAGCCTTCTGTGTAAATGAAGTAGGACTAGATATTTCACTTGTATTTCTGACAAGGAAATTGTTTCTTCGTGGAACTAAAAAATGTGCATTCTAATAGGTAAGTCTACTTCCTTCTCACAGGGGAAAGGTGATTATATCAAATCTTTTGACTTTGAAATCTTCTCTTGTGCCCAGTATTTTCTCTAATTAGATGCATATGAAAAACAGTGTTTTCATGAGGCCTGTGAAGTGAAAACTACAACATAAATATAGAAACGGTGCACAAGGGATGGAGAGCTATCTCTACCCAGGTACTGCAGGAGCTGTGGGGTCACCTAATTGGCAGTCTAGTATGTAACACGTGATGTAGCCTCGTCACATATTTATGTGCATATTTATTTTTTAATTTTTCTTTTATTCTACATTTGCCTCACTAATAATTCATACTTTACAGCTTTCACATGTTTTTTAATTTTTCTTCTCCTACTTCTTCCCCTCCATGTGTGGCTCTGTTTCTCAGAGATTCTCTGTGTTGTTGAATGGAATTGGGGAGCGAAACCTCAGGGTCTGACTCTCCAGTCAGTCTGCCAGTGCTGTTTTAAAGTCCTGTCAGTTTTTTTATTTGGAGGGGAAAGGAGGTTATGGAGGGACCGTGGTGTGGGGGTTGTGTCATGAGGGGCGATCATAAATATTAGGAGCTGCAGGGAGACAAAGGGGCTAAAATGGAAAGGCTTGGCCAGACGAGGGGACCTGGCCATGTCATGTACCTCAGTCATTTTTCTTGTGCGCTTAGAACTCAGTCAGGGGTTTAATTGGAATCCAGACTTCAAAGAATCATTCGCTCCGTCCAGCAGCTCCCCCCCTCACCCCCATCCCTGACCCTCCCAAACCTCACCCCTCCTCTACCTCTCCTGGCTGGATCCACTTGTCATGTCCACAGCACATACACACAGACCGTGACCACTACTATGTCACACACAACATCGCCATGTACTGCACACCACGAAATTGACTTATTTACTCTAGATACTGTACTTAGGTGCTCTGTCTGTGTTCACGCGTAGGTGTGAGGGGTGTATGTTTCTCTGTGTGCCTGTTGTGTGTGTGTGTGGTGTGTGTGTGTGTGCGTTGTGACTGAGTACAGATGTAGGATCTTCATTTGATCACCCTGTTGCAGGATAACATTAAACTTGGGCATTTTAAACTTGTTGTGTACAGCATTTGAGGTTTAAAAACACTTCTGAAGTTTGTAATTTCCACTTTGAAATGTCAGACCTGGTTTATCAACCCCTACAAAAATGTCCCTTCATTATTATTCGCATTTCCTGTTGCTGCAAGATTATTTTCCTGCTGTAGCGAACTGGCTCAAATGAAGATCCTACATCTGTACGTTTACATAGTTATCTATTCAATACCACACCTCTCCTGAAATGAATGCCCTACTGTAACTGTTGGATGGAAAGAGAGAGAGAGAGGTATCCAAGTCTCCTTTCGGGTGCAACTTAGTGCAACTCAGTCAGTGTCAGTAGCCGCTAGGAGGGGAGAATGGAAAAAAGGTTCAGTATTAGCTAGCCATGGAGCTTAAACAGAGATTCACATGTCACAAGGGCCTCACCCTTATTGTAACAGGGTGGCACTTCTTCAACTCAAACTATTTTAATTGCAATTATCAAGCAAACACAATATGCCTCATTATTAATAGTCCCTTATATGCAGTATATAGCCACACACTGTGGTATGTTATTTAAAAGGTTGTGTATATTGGATTATATTCCTGCACTAGATTGTCTGGTATTTGTGCCTAATTGGAAGAGTTATGAATATGCAACACATGCCTCAGAACAGAAGTGAAGTGAGAGAAAGTTAAGTTTTGTAATAAGTCTGAAGAAAATGGGAGGAAAATGTATATATAGTAATATTGGAAGCATGTGGGTTGATATATGGTAATATTAAAAGCATGTGGGTTGATATATAGTCATACTAGAAGCATGTGGGTTGATATATAGTAATATTGAAAGCATGTGGGTTGATATATAGTAATACTAGAAGCATGTGGGTTGATATATAGTAATAGTGGAAGCATGTGGGTTGATATATAGTAATACTAGAAGCATGTGGGTTGATATATAGTCATACTAGAAGCATGTGGGTTGATATATAGTAATATTGGAAGCATGTGGGTTGATATATAGTCATACTAGAAGCATGTGGGTTGATATATAGTAATGTTAGAAGCATGTAATACTAGAAGCATGTGGGTTGATATATAGTAATGTTAGAAGCATGTGGGTTGATGTATAGTCATACTAGAAGCATGTGGGTTGATATATAGTAATACTAGAAGCATGTGGGTTGATATATAGTCATACTAGTAGCATGTGGGTTGATATATAGTCATACTAGTAGCATGTGGGTTGATATATAGTAATACTAGAAGCATGTGGGTTGATATATAGTCATACTAGAAGCATGTGGGTTGATATATAGTCATACTAGAAGCATGTGGGTTGATATATAGTCATACTAGAAGCATGTGGGTTGATATATAGTCATACTAGAAGCATGTGGGTTGATATATAGTCATACTAGAAGCATGTGGGTTGATATATAGTAATACTAGAAGCATGTGGGTTGATATATAGTCATACTAGAAGCATGTGGGTTGATATATAGTCATACTAGAAGCATGTGGGTTGATATATAGTGATACTAGTAGCATGTGGGTTGATATATAGTCATACTAGAAGCATGTGGGTTGATATATAGTCATACTAGAAGCATGTGGGTTGATATATAGTCATACTAGAAGCATGTGGGTTGATATATAGTCATACTAGAAGCATGTGGGTTGATATATAGTCATACTAGAAGCATGTGGGTTAATATATAGTAATGTTAGAAGCATGTGGGTTGATATATAGTCATACTAGAAGCATGTGGGTTAATATATAGTAATGTTAGAAGCATGTGGGTTGATATATAGTCATACTAGAAGCATGTGGGTTAATATATAGTAATGTTAGAAGCATGTGGGTTGATATATAGTCATACTAGAAGCATGTGGGTTAATATATAGTAATGTTAGAAGCATGTGGGTTGATATATAGTCATACTAGAAGCATGTGGGTTAATATATAGTAATGTTAGAAGCATGTGGGTTGATATATAGTCATACTAGAAGCATGTGGGTTAATATATAGTAATGTTAGAAGCATGTGGGTTGATATATAGTCATACTAGAAGCATGTGGGTTAATATATAGTAATGTTAGAAGCATGTGGGTTGATATATAGTCATACTAGAAGCATGTGGGTTAATATATAGTAATGTTAGAAGCATGTGGGTTGATATATAGTCATACTAGAAGCATGTGGGTTAATATATAGTAATGTTAGAAGCATGTGGGTTGATATATAGTCATACTAGAAGCATGTGGGTTGATATATAGTCATACTAGAAGCATGTGGGTTGATATATAGTAATGTTAGAAGCATGTGGGTTGATATATAGTCATACTAGAAGCATGTGGGTTGATATATAGTCATACTAGAAGCATGTGGGTTAATATATAGTAATGTTAGAAGCATGTGGGTTGATATATAGTCATACTAGAAGCATGTGGGTTAATATATAGTAATGTTAGAAGCATGTGGGTTGATATATAGTCATACTAGAAGCATGTGGGTTAATATATAGTAATGTTAGAAGCATGTGGGTTGATATATAGTCATACTAGAAGCATGTGGGTTAATATATAGTAATGTTAGAAGCATGTGGGTTGATATATAGTCATACTAGAAGCATGTGGGTTAATATATAGTAATGTTAGAAGCATGTGGGTTGATATATAGTCATACTAGAAGCATGTGGGTTAATATATAGTAATGTTAGAAGCATGTGGGTTGATATATAGTCATACTAGAAGCATGTGGGTTGATATATAGTCATACTAGAAGCATGTGGGTTAATATATAGTAATGTTAGAAGCATGTGGGTTGATATATAGTCATACTAGAAGCATGTGGGTTAATATATAGTAATGTTAGAAGCATGTGGGTTGATATATAGTAATATATGCACCAGTGTATTGAAGGATTCTGTATCCTCCCTTTGGGTTTCAGCAGGCCTTGTTAGCACTGCGAGGAGACATTTTGAAACCATACCTGAACTGAATATTTTTTAAAGATATAATTATAGGTAGGAAAAAGAGGACCTATTTTCAGACCTCGAACAAATCATTTTTCCCATTATACATGGTAAAGGTGTTAATGACGGCTTGTCTTTTTGATTTTGCCGTATGAATTATGAAACAGCTGTATCATTTGAAGTACAGTTAATAGGTGAATTTCAAATAGCCAATCTGTCGAAAAAAAGGTATGGATATCCAATTTAAATTGTTCTTGCCGAGACAGAGTTCCAGTGCAATAATCAACGTAGGGAAGTGTGTTCCTATTCTAACCTGTATACTGGACCAACGTTGGCAAGTTTAAATAACCTTCCTCAGTAGGGGTGGGGATTTAGGGCATCAATTGGCTATTCTGAAAATGGCAAATTTGTGACTGCTTTCCCTCCCAGTCGTTTAACAGGTGGCTCCTGTAGACAATATATTGCCATACATAAGCACACTGTGTAAGGGCGTTCGTCTGTAGGAGGAAGAGAAGCGGACCAAAGCGCAGCGTGGTGGTTATTCATGTTTTAATAAATCCCTACACATGAACAAACTAACAAAAACAAGAAATGTGCAAACGCAAAACAGTCCTATCCTGTGACAACAAACACAGTGACAGGAACAATCACCCACAAACACACAGTGAAACCCAGGCTACCTAAGTATGATTCTCAATCAGAGACAACTAATGACACCTGCCTCTGATTGAGAACCATACTAGGCCGAAACATAGAAATACCCAAATCATAGAAAAACAAACATAGACTGCCCACCCAACTCACGCCCTGACCATACTAACTACATACAAAACAAAGGAAATAGAGGTCAGAACGTGACAGTACCCCCCCCCAAAGGTGCGGACTCCGGCCGCAAAACCTTGACCTATAGGGGAGGGTCTGGGTGGGCGTCTGTCCGCGGTGGCGGCTCTGGCGCGGGACGCGGACCCCACTTCACCATTGTCTTAGTCCGCCTTATTGTCCGCCTCCGTGGCCTTCTCACCATGGCCACCCCTCTCAATGACCCCACTGGACAGAGGGGCTGCTTGGGACAGAGGGGCAGCTCGGGACAGAGGTGAAACAGCTGCTCGGGACAGAGGGACAACTGCTCGGGACAGAGGAGCAGCTGCTCGGGACAGAGGGGCGGCAGCAGCTCGGGACAGAGGGGCGGCAGCAGCTCGGGACAGAGGGGCGATAGCAGCTCGGGACAGAGGGGCGATAGCTGCTCGGGACAGAGGGGCGATAGCTGCTCGGGACAGAGGGGCGATAGCTGCTCGGGACAGAGGGGCGATAGCAGCTCGGGACAGAGGGGCGATAGCAGCTCGGGACAGAGGGGCGATAGCTGCTCGGGACAGAGGGGCGATAGCTGCTCGGGACAGAGGGGCGATAGCTGCTCGGGACAGAGGGGCGATAGCTGCTCGGGACAGAGGGGCGGCAGCTGCTCGGGACAGAGGGGCAGCTGCTCGGGACAGAGGGACAGCTGCTCGGGACAGAGGGGCGGCAGCAGCTTGGGACAGAGGGGCGACAGCTGCTCTGGACAGAGGGGCAGCTGCTCGGGCGGCCCCTGGCTGACTGACGGCACTGGCGGCCCCTGGCTTACTGGCGGCACTGGCGGCCCCTGGCTGACTGGCGGCCCCTGGCTGACTGGCGGCCCCTGGCTGACTGGCGGCACTGGCGGCCCCTGGCTGACTGCCGGCACTGGCGGCCCCTGGCTGACTGCCGGCACTGGCGGCCCCTGGCTGACTGGCGGCACTGGCGGCCCCTGGCTGACTGGCGGCACTGGCGGCCCCTGGCTGACTGGCGGCACTGGCGGCCCCTGGCTGACTGGCGGCACTGGCGGCCCCTGGCTGACTGGCGGCACTGGCGGCCCCTGGCTGACTGGCGGCACTGGCGGCCCCTGGCTGACTGGCGGCACTGGCGGCCCCTGGCTGACGGGCGGCACTGGCGGCCCCTGGCTGACGGGCGGCACTGGCGGCCCCTGGCAGACGGGCGGCACTGGCGGCTCCTGGCAGACGGGCGGCACTGGCGGCTCCTGGCAGACGGGCGGCGTTGGCGGCGCTGGGCAGACGGGCGGCGTTGGCGGCGCTGGGCAGACGGGCGGCGTTGGCGGCGCTGGGCAGACGGGAAGCTCAGCTGGCGCTGGGCAGACGGGAAGCTCCGGCAACGCTGGAGAAAAGGAAGGCCCTGGTAGCGCCGGAGAGGCGGGAGACTCCGGCAGCGCTGGAGAGGAGGAAGGCTCTGGACGGATGGGCCGGAGAGACAGCCTGGTACGGGGAGCTGCCACCGGAGGGCTGGGGTGTGGAGGTGGTGACGGATAGACCGGGCCGTGCAGGCGCACTGGAGCTCTTGAGCACCGAGCCTGCCCAACCTTACCCGGTTGAATGGTCCCGGTCGCCCTGCCAGTGCGGCGAGGTGGAATAGCCCGCACTGGGCTATGCAGGCGAACCGGGGACACCGTGCGCAAGGCTGGTGCCATGTAAGCCGGCCCAAGGAGACGCACTGGAGACCAGATGCGTAGAGCCGGCTTCATGGCACTTGGCTCGATGCCCACTCTAGCCCGGCCGATACGCGGAGCTGGAATGTACCGCACCGGGCTGTGCACCCGCACTGGGGACACCGTGCGCTCCCCTGCATAACACGGTGCCTGCCCGGTCTCTCTAGCCCCCCGGTAACCACAGGAAGTTGGCTCAGGTCTCCTACCTGGCGTAGCCATACTCCCTGTTAGCCCCCCCCCAAGAAATTTTTGGGGCTGACTCCCGGGCTTCCATCCGCTACGCCGTGCTGCCTCCTCATATCTGCGCCTCTCAGCTTTCGCCGCCTCCAGTTCTTCCTTGGGGCGGCGATATTCTCCGGGCTGAGCCCAGGGTCCTTTACCGTCCAGTTCTTCCTCCCATGTCCATTTCTCCAGGTGGTGCAGCCTCTCCCACTGCAGCTGCTGCTGCTCCTGCTGCTGCTGCCTCTGTTGCCTCTCCTGTGGCTCCTGTCTGTTAACACGCTGCTTGGTCCGTTGGTGGTGGGTGATTCTGTAAGGGCGTTCGTCTGTAGGAGGAAGAGAAGCGGACCAAAGCGCAGCGTGGTGGTTATTCATGTTTTAATAAATCCCTACACATGAACAAACTAACAAAAACAAGAAATGTGCAAACGCAAAACAGTCCTATCCTGTGACAACAAACACAGTGACAGGAACAATCACCCACAAACACACAGTGAAACCCAGGCTACCTAAGTATGATTCTCAATCAGAGACAACTAATGACACCTGCCTCTGATTGAGAACCATACTAGGCCGAAACATAGAAATACCCAAATCATAGAAAAACAAACATAGACTGCCCACCCAACTCACGCCCTGACCATACTAACTACATACAAAACAAAGGAAATAGAGGTCAGAACGTGACACACTGACTTCTGTGACAAGTTCATTTGAATCAGTTGTGAGTGATGTCCCTACACTTAGAAAAAAAAGGTGCTATCTACACTGAACAAAAATATAAACACAATGTAAAGTGAGCTGAAATAAAAGATCCCCTCTCACATTTTGTGCACAAATGTGTTTACATCCCTGTTAGTGAGCATTTCTCCTTTGCCAAGATAATCCTTCCACCTGTACAGGTGTGGCATATCAAGAAGGTGATTAATTAAACAGCATGATTATTACACAGGTTCACCTTGTGCTGGGGACAATAAAAGGCCACATGTGCAGTTTTGTCACACAACACAATGCCACAGAAGTCTTGAGGGAGTGTGCAATAGGCATGGTGACTGCAGGAATGTCCACCAGAGTTCTTGCCAGATAATTTTATGTGAATTTCTTGACCATAAGCCAACTCTAAAATAAATGTGGGAGAATTTGTCAGTACGTCCAAACGGCCTCACAACTGCAGACCAGGAGTATGGTGTCGCATGGGCGAGCGATTTGCTCATGTCAATGTTATGAACTGAGTTCCCCATGGTGGCGGTGGGGTTATGGTACGGACAGGCATAAGCTATGGACAGCGAACAGAATTGTATTTTATTGATATCAATTTGAATGCACAGAGATACCGTGATGAGATCCTGATCCTGATCATTGTCGTACCATTAATCCGCCACCATCACTTCATGTTTCAGCATGATAATGCACAGCCCTATGTCGCGAGGATCTGTACACAATTCCTGGGAGCTGAAAATGTCCTAGTTATTCCATGCCTGCATACTCACCAGACATGTCACCCATCGAGCAGGTTTGGGATGCTCTGGGTAGACGAGTACGAAAGCGTGTTCCAATATCCAGCAACTTCACACAGCCATTGAAGAGGAGTGGGACAACATTCCCCAGGCCACAATCAACAGCCTGACACATCTCCTATGTGAAGGAGATGTGTCGCGCTGCATAAGCCAACCAGATACTGACTGGTAATTCTGATCTACTCCCATACTTTTTTAAAGGTATCTGTGAACAACAGATGCATATCTGTATTCCCAGTTATGTGAAATCCATAGATTAGGGCTGAATGAATTTATTTCAATTGACTGATTTCCTTATATGAACTGTAACTTAGTAAAATCTTTGAAATTGTTACATGTTGCGTTTACATTTTGAGGTTCAGTGTAGAACCTTAAAGGGTTCTTCAGATGTCCCCATCGGAGAACACTTTGAAGGACCCTTTTGGATCCCTTTTTTTCTAAGAGTGTAGATGGATGGTATTGGTCATTGTCTAGGGTTATGGCTTTCTGACACCTGGTCAGAGTAGGGAAGAAGAAGAACAGCAGAGGAACAATGACAGTTTTTCAGACGTAAATGGAAGGAAAGAAGTTGTGCTTCCACTGCAGAGGCCATGGGGCTGTTCATTTATAATCCATTACATACATCAGTAACGGAGGTGATTGTTTTGGGGTTATGGATGTGTTCTCCTTCGTGATGTTGTCTCTGCAATTGTGAGCTCACATACTGTATCATAGCTTGCTGCAGCCTGCTCTTTAAATGCATGTGGATCATCTTGACGTGAAAGGCTCACGAACGGCTGGTGATGATGATGACTGATTGCTGTTGGAAAGAAAACAAAGAGATCTGTTCCAACGCCCCGCTGTCTTGTGGAGAACACAGGCAGCCTGGGAGAGGCATGAGGCTTCTGTGACTAATAGAGTAGCAGAGACAGAATGGCTTCTAATGGAGGTGTTAATGACCATGTTGCTTAAAGGTTACTTTGGAGTGGTGTTTTCACTCTCCCACTTGTCTCCACCCCTCCATCTCCCTCTCCGTCCTTATTTTGTTTTCTTATTATTCTCCCTCTTCCCGGCTGTGCAACCCAGCAACTGCAGCGTCCGACAGATCAAGGCATGTCAGAGTGAAGGGAGAAAGAAAGAGACAGATAGGGAGAGAGAGAGAAAGATGGTAACATGGGAGAGAATGGGATATGAAGGAAAGAGAGTTCCTGGAATCAGGGAGGGGTCTCCCCAGGGCAGCCCAGCAGGACGTTGACTTGAAGGGACTTTGCGTGGCGAGCTTCAAGCACCTCTGACATGCACGCTCATTTCCATTCGCTTTTATCAAATATGAAAATTCAGGGACCCCCGCTCTTCATCGCGCCCCAAAAGACCCAAACACAGTGGAAATAGCAGAGAGAAAAGGTAGTTAAAAAAGTTTTTTTTTCCTGAAGAAGAGGAGGGTTGTTAGCTTTCATGATAATTCTGTCTGTGCTTCCCCTTGTCTGTTGGTTCAGCTCAGGGGTGGGTCTCATTTGAGAGTGGTTGCACATTTCTTTTTGCACCCTGGCAGACCAGACCACACTGTTGTCTTCTCCACTGGAGACGAGCTTCTGTTTGTTACGATGTTTTTCTACTTTTTCTGCAGCCTTTGTTGAGGAGTGGAAAAGGATGAATGTCCTTCACTCGTCCCCTGGCCACCACGTGGGAAGTAGTCCGGAGTGGCTTCATAAAGTGGGATGAAATATGCAGGAAGAGGGGAAACATTAAGAGTTTTAATTTGGCTGGAATGGTTTCTCCACACATGCACTGGGCACCTGGGATGAAGATTAGAGAGGAGGGGGCTGATACATGTCATCCATCTTGATGACTGTTGATGAGCGCTGTCCTTCCCTTTTTCATTGGAATTAAATATGTGTGAGGAGAGGGCATTTGTTAAAAACCCACTTATTACACAAATTCTTTGTTCCTGATCATTTCACATCAGAACTACTCGTTGCTAGTCATTTCAAATAGGATATGGCTCAATTATACATTTTTACTACCCTAAATATCAGTCATATTACATCCAATTACCTCATCACTTGTTACAGATGAAAAGTGGTGCACGATTCTCTGAAACCCCTCAGAATAGTCTCCAACCAGGCATTGCAATATTAACCAGCCTCTGTATGTAAAGGGCCAGCAAACTATTAACCAAAGGTTTTTCCTACCAATGGATGTGAGTTGTAGCTATATCAGATCTTGATCTGCGCTTTGTAGTTTGTAGAGATTTTGATATCTGCGTTGTTTTGGACAGTTGGCTTTTGACTGTAGAGGTCTGTCAGGTTAGAGCCTGAGAGAGAAGGGAAGAGAAGGGAAGAGAAGGGAAGGGAAACTGCAGTGTTTGGGTGCTGTGATCTGTTTCTGAAACGCCTCGGGTCTGCTGAAAACACAGATCTAGACTGCAGTTAAACACAAAGCAACACACACACACACACACACACACACACACACACACACACACACACACACACACACACACACACACACACACACACACACACACACACACACACACACACACACACACACACACACACACACACACCCTGGCGTAATCTCCCACCACCATCTTGGCTGATAGCAAACTACAGATTGAGAGGAGCAGAGAGGGGAGATGGGAACACTGCCTTACCTCTCGCCCTGTAAGTCAGACACAGAGGCAGAGACCAACCTAGCAAAACAACACACACTGAGTTTACCTGCCATCTGCAGGAGCAAGCACCATGGCCTGTACTCTATCACTGTGAAAATAACAGGAAAACATAGTCCCGTAAGCCACAGTCTGGGATCAGCTCATATAAATGCTGTCGTTTATAAATGTCCGCAGGAATATTCTAAAGCACTGGATCTCCCAAACATAAATCTTCCATTTGATCACACCTACGGTGGTATTTAAATCACTGATACATGGGACTCCATCAAGGATTCCCACAGATTATCTGTGTACATTGCCTTACTGTACTACATATTTTGTAAAGCGGTGTAACATTCAAAAGATGAAATACTAAATTAAAGTTCAAAATATTAGGATGGTAATATTTGTGTAAAATGACCTCAGCATCTGCTTGGGATCATTTTCTATAACCAACAGCCCTAGCAGCCAGTCTTCTCCTTAGTAGTGGAGTACATGGTGGCTGATGCCAGCCTGCCTGCTCCAGCCCAACTGAGATATCATGCTGGTTCTGACTGTGACAGAGAGGGGTTTCCTGCTCATCATGCTGGTTCTGACTGTGACAGAGAGGGGTTTCCTGCTCATCATGCTGGTTCTGACTGTAACAGAGAGGGGTTTCCTGCTCATCATGCTGGTTCTGACTGTGACAGAGAGGGGTTTCCTGCTAATCATGCTGTTTCTGACTGTGACAGAGAGGGGTTTCCTGATCCTCCTGTGATGCTGTGTTAATGTCCTCTGTGTGCCAGGCCTCCATGGAGTGGATTACGCCCAGCACTAGAGAGGAGCAGACTGGAGGCCTGTGTTCTTAGGAGAGATCCTCTCTGCTGTGTGCCTGCCTGCCTGCCGACACACACACACTCCCCTGGAGGGCTGAGAGGCACTGGCCTTCCCCTCTTCATGGCAGATACTGTACGTCTACATCACACAGCAGGCCGCTCTCTCATAGTGCATTCCTAACTGTGGAATGTATCCCTACGTACAGTGGAATAGATCTTACCATACACAGTAACTCATATGTCCACAAAGCCAACTTTACTCACCTGTATGTCCATGGTACTTTTGGCAACAACTCAACTCACACATTATTGTCTAGTAGCTGTGCCCACCTGTAGACCAGCATCTGCTGCATTAGCCAAGCTTAAGGTGGTTTTAGTTCAGCATTGGAGAGCTCTGTGCAGCACATGTAGGCCTAGGATTGGAATGTGGTTATGATCCTCTAGTTTGGGGAGTTTACAGTGAGAGCCCTGTGTTTTGCACTAAACCCACAAACACTGAGGCACTATAGGGCTAGTGTGCCAACTCTCCTACAGAGTAAAACACAGAGATCCATAAAAGGCTTAATTGGCTGTGTTAAACATCACACTGTAATCACGTGTGGTGAGCATGGAGTGCTCTGTAAACACCCTGTATGTGGTGCCTCTCCCTCCTCCTCTCCTTCCCCCGCTCCTTCCCTCCTTCCATTCACCCCCCCCCCCCCCCCCCCCCCCGTCCCCGTCTGTTTAGGGCACAAGCCAACTCAAAGACAGAACCATGAGTTGAACTGGAGGCTGGAATGTGGATTGGGGCTGGAGTGAAGGGGATTTGTTTTTAAACCATTCATTATTCTGCATACAATAAAAAAAAATAAAAACACAGTAAATGATACAACCCTGTAGATAAACTGTCTAAATACTATACAACCCTGTAGATACACTGTCTAAATACTATACAACCCTGTAGATACACTGTCTAAATACTATACAACCCTGTAGATACACTGTCTAAATACTATACAACCCTGTAGATACACTGTCTAAATACTATACAACCCTGTAGATACACTGTCTAAATACTATTCAACCCTGTAGATACACTGTCTAAATACTATACAACCCTGTAGATACACTGTCTAAATACTATTCAACCCTGTAGATAAACTGTCTAAATACTATACAACCCTGTAGATAAACTGTCTAAATACTATACAACCCTGTAGATACACTGTCTAAATACTATACAACCCTGTAGATAAACTGTCTAAATACTATACAACCCTGTAGATACACTGTCTAAATACTATACAACCCTGTAGATACACTGTCTAAATACTATACAACCCTGTAGATACACTGTCTAAATACTATACAACCCTGTAGATAAACTGTCTAAATACTATACAACCCTGTAGATACACTGTCTAAATACTATACAACCCTGTAGATACACTGTCTAAATACTATTCAACCCTGTAGATACACTGTCTAAATACTATACAACCCTGTAGATACACTGTCTAAATACTATTCAACCCTGTAGATAAACTGTCTAAATACTATACAACCCTGTAGATAAACTGTCTAAATACTATACAACCCTGTAGATACACTGTCTAAATACTATACAACCCTGTAGATAAACTGTCTAAATACTATACAACCCTGTAGATACACTGTCTAAATACTATACAACCCTGTAGATACACTGTCTAAATATTATACAACCCTGTAGATAAACTGTCTAAATACTATACAACCCTGTAGATACACTGTCTAAATACTATACAATCCTGTAGATACACTGTCTAAATACTATACAACCCTGTAGATACACTGTCTAAATACTATACAACCCTGTAGATACACTGTCGAAATACTATTCAACCCTGTAGATACACTGTCTAAATACTATACGACCCTGTAGATACACTGTCTAAATACTATACAACCCTGTAGATACACTGTCTAAATACTATTCAACCCTGTAGATACACTGTCTAAATTCTATACAACCCTGTAGATACACTGTCTAAATACTATACAACCCTGTAGATACACTGTCTAAATACTATACAACCCTGTAGATACACTGTCTAAATACTATACAACCCTGTAGATACACTGTCTAAATACTATACAACCCTGTAGATACACTGTCTAAATACTATTCAACCCTGTAGATACACTGTCTAAATACTATACAACCCTGTAGATACACTGTCTAAATACTATTCAACCCTGTAGATAAACTGTCTAAATACTATACAACCCTGTAGATAAACTGTCTAAATACTATACAACCCTGTAGATACACTGTCTAAATACTATACAACCCTGTAGATAAACTGTCTAAATACTATACAACCCTGTAGATACACTGTCTAAATACTATACAACCCTGTAGATACACTGTCTAAATATTATACAACCCTGTAGATACACTGTCTAAATACTATACAACCCTGTAGATACACTGTCTAAATACTATACAACCCTGTAGATAAACTGTCTAAATACTATACAACCCTGTAGATACACTGTCTAAATACTATACAACCCTGTAGATACACTGTCTAAATATTATACAACCCTGTAGATACACTGTCTAAATACTATACAACCCTGTAGATAAACTGTCTAAATACTCTACAACCCTGTAGATACACTGTCTAAATACTATACAACCCTGTAGATACACTGTCTAAATACTATACAACCCTGTAGATACACTGTCTAAATACTATACAACCCTGTAGATACACTGTCTAAATACTATACAACCCTGTAGATACACTGTCTAAATACTATACAACCCTGTAGATACACTGTCTAAATACTATACAACCCTGTAGATACACTGTCTAAATACTATACAACCCTGTAGATAAACTGTCTAAATAATATACAACCCTGTAGATACACTGTCTAAATACTATACAACCCTGTAGATACACTGTCTAAATACTATTCAACCCTGTAGATACACTGTCTAAATACTATACAACCCTGTAGATACACTGTCTAAATACTATACAACCCTGTAGATACACTGTCTAAATATTATACAACCCTGTAGATACACTGTCTAAATACTATACAACCCTGTAGATAAACTGTCTAAATACTATACAACCCTGTAGATACACTGTCTAAATACTATACAACCCTGTAGATACACTGTCTAAATACTATACAACCCTGTAGATACACTGTCTAAATATTATACAACCCTGTAGATACACTGTCTAAATACTATACAACCCTGTAGATACACTGTCTAAATACTATACAACCCTGTAGATACACTGTCTAAATATTATACAACCCTGTAGATACACTGTCTAAATACTATACAACCCTGTAGATAAACTGTCTAAATACTATTGTGGAGAGAGAAATTATAAAAATATTAATGTTTTTCATTTGTAAAGCCCTTTTCATTATACGAGAATAATCTCAAAGTGCAAAAAATAAAATAGAAAAACAAAATAATTATATCTCACCATATCATGAAAGCAACAATCAAAGTCTAGGAGGAAGGCCATAATGATAGGCCAGCCGATAGAGACAAGTCTTAAAGCCTGCTTTAAAAGCGAACATATAGGGAGGGGGCAGCTGTGTGGGTTTTTCCCAAATCAATTCGGAACACACATTCACGCATCAGACATGTCACGAGTCGACCTTCGTGCTGACAGCCAATCAACACTGTATTGTTGTGAAAATGGAAACTGAATTTTAGCGTGCCCTTGTATGAGGGACAAGGTTATTTGGAGGGGTAAGTGAAGGAGGCCAGGGGAGGCTGGGCAGGGGCTGTCTGGAGGCTGGTCAGAGCTGTGTGTTACAGGACTGGGTCTGGGCTGTACGGTGTTATACGATGGCTGTGGCTCTGCAGTGGTCCCACCCCTGTCCTCTGTCATGGCCCCTTCACCACACAGCTAGCTCTAGCCAGCTCATATCATACTGGGGAGCTGGGGCTCTGACTCGCACCTCATGCCCAGTAGGCTGACTGCCTACCGCTGTGTATGACTGGAGATATGAGATTTGAATAGCGGTTGATAATGGATTTTTATATGTGTGTATGGCTAGGGGTTTGGTGATGTGTTGAAGTCCACATGTTCTGGTGAACATGCATGGGGACAGATGCACTTACCGGTAGATGTTATAAAGAGAGAATGTGTATCTCTTTTTAATGATTCACATTGAATTCCTATGACAGTTCCATGAAACAATCGCCAGAATATAACTGGTATAGATTTTCTCTAATTGCCAGGCTGTATGTTATGCAATAGATTGTTATTCATTATTCTATAAACTTGTAGAAAGTTGAAGGTACCCTATTTCCTTGCTCCACATAGTGATGATGGCAGACACAGATGTGTGTTGCTAGTACATGTTTATCACCTAGCTGGGCTGCAGTACAGTGAAGACTGTACTGTGGGCTTCCCTGTCCTCTCCCACAGGGTAGGGATGCTTATAATGCAGCCCATATTAAGGCAGAGTGTTTCTCTATAAAGGCCCGGCCTGGATAACGATGCTTGAACAATCACTCGCATCTGATCAAGACTTATGGCGAGAAGTTTGCCTTCTGACATCATTTCCTCTCAGCGTCGCAGTGCAACGGCGTTCTCTTTCCCGTGATGGAGTGTTTGGAAACTGTGGATGAAGTAGCTGTGGTACATTTGTTCAATGAGGCGTCAAGAGTCCAGCTTTTCCAGGAGATGGAATGAATTGTTTTAAATAAGCTGAGTGTGTTGCAAACAGCGTGCGCCTCTCTCTCTCTCCCACTTTCTCGTCCTGTCTTTAAGCTCACGCTGACATTGCGCTTGTGACAGTGTGAGTCTTCAGTCACCACCTGTTCCATGATGTCAGGGACCATTGTCCTCTAAATGGCAACATTAGCCATTTCTCTCTCTGTGAAAGACATCTGTAAAGTGTTGGAAGGTTTAGGCCTGTTCAAATTAGACTGTAAAAAAGAGTCTGTTATTCACCACTAAGAATAAGTCATGGAAATGCACTTAGTGGAAATCCCTGCTCTGTAACTAATTTAGTGACGTCTCGTTTTAAATCTCTCCGCTGCCACCATCAGAGTTAATGTTTCTGATTATTCAACTTTTTTGTGACACAAGTTATTTGTGAAATTCCCCAAGCTACTTAGGATAAATGACAAGGAGCGGTAAGGAAGAAGCATGGACGTCACACCGAAAGAATGAACTTGATGGCTTCCTCGACATGCTCCATATTCTGACAGCAGATGGACTGCTGGATACAAAGCGGCCTGATACTCAGGCATCGTCCCCATTTAAATGTCACTTTTGAAATAAAAAGGTATTACTTGAATGTGATTCTGATGTAGACATTAGCAGGGATGGAACTGTTGGAGTGGCAAACATTGTCTGTGGAACAGGAATGAATGAAGGAGGTGAAGGATAGAAGTACTGAGGAAATAGAGAAATATAATGATGGAGTGATATTTATTAGAAAGCCCAGTGAAGAACCAACGGTTCTGCGATTACAGGATATTGTTTCATGAACTTCTGAGAAGAATGAAAAAGTACTCATTCAAAGAAGTCAGAATGATTAACAGGTCTACCAGTGTAGCAATGCAGTGTGTTCCTCACAAAATAGACTTCCTCATCACACCATTGTCTAAAGAGCTTCTGGAATCTTCCCACCTGAAAACAAGGTGCCACTCACCACAGTATGTGTTGAATATCAGACGTCTTTCAATTCTTCTGTTTACTAGGCTACATTCTCCAGGTAGTACATACTAGGCATTTGGCTTATGACACCTTACTAAGTAGATACCTATTAACCTCAAAGGGAACACATACAACACATTACCTCAGGTATAATGGTCCCCATACTAGTAAATATGTCTGTCTTTCGTCTCTGATTTCATGTAGGGGCATGGTGTGGTTGTGTTTCCACCGAGCAGAGCTACCCTGTTTCAGAAATGGCCAAGTGGAGGCAGCATTCTCCACTCACTGCCATGCCCTACACACACTTTTAGTAGTACACCTTTCTCACACACACACCTTACACACAATACACACTTTCCACTCAGAGGTAATTTTGAGTCTGCATTT